>NC_047070.1:0-637445 GCF_902459465.1 Asterias rubens
AACCTAAACCCTAACCCTAACCCTAACCCTAACCCTAACCCTAACCCTAACCCTAACCCTAACCCTAACCCTAACCCTAACCCTAACCCTAACCCTAACCCTAACCCTAACCCTAACCCTAACCCTAACCCTAACCCTAACCCTAACCCTAACCCTAACCCTAACCCTAACCCTAACCCTAACCCTAACCCTAACCCTAACCCTAACCCTAACCCTAACCCTAACCCTAACCCTAACCCTAACCCTAACCCTAACCCTAACCCTAACCCTAACCCTAACCCTAACCCTAACCCTAACCCTAACCCTAACCCTAACCCTAACCCTAACCCTAACCCTAACCCTAACCCTAACCCTAACCCTAACCCTAACCCTAACCCTAACCCTAACCCTAACCCTAACCCTAACCCTAACCCTAACCCTAACCCTAACCCTAACCCTAACCCTAACCCTAACCCTAACCCTAACCCTAACCCTAACCCTAACCCTAACCCTAACCCTAACCCTAACCCTAACCCTAACCCTAACCCTAACCCTAACCCTAACCCTAACCCTAACCCTAACCCTAACCCTAACCCTAACCCTAACCCTAACCCTAACCCTAACCCTAACCCTAACCCTAACCCTAACCCTAACCCTAACCCTAACCCTAACCCTAACCCTAACCCTAACCCTAACCCTAACCCTAACCCTAACCCTAACCCTAACCCTAACCCTAACCCTAACCCTAACCCTAACCCTAACCCTAACCCTAACCCTAACCCTAACCCTAACCCTAACCCTAACCCTAACCCTAACCCTAACCCTAACCCTAACCCTAACCCTAACCCTAACCCTAACCCTAACCCTAACCCTAACCCTAACCCTAACCCTAACCCTAACCTAACCCTAACCCTAACCCTAACCCTAACCCTAACCCTAACCCTAACCCTAACCCTAACCCTAACCCTAACCCTAACCCTAACCCTAACCCTAACCCTAACCCTAACCCTAACCCTAACCCTAACCCTAACCCTAACCCTAACCCTAACCCTAACCCTAACCCTAACCCTAACCCTAACCCTAACCCTAACCCTAACCCTAACCCTAACCCTAACCCTAACCCTAACCCTAACCCTAACCCTAACCCTAACCCTAACCCTAACCCTAACCCTAACCCTAACCCTAACCCTAACCCTAACCCTAACCCTAACCCTAACCCTAACCCTAACCCTAACCCTAACCCTAACCCTAACCCTAACCCTAACCCTAACCCTAACCCTAACCCTAACCCTAACCCTAACCCTAACCCTAACCCTAACCCTAACCCTAACCCTAACCCTAACCCTAACCCTAACCCTAACCCTAACCCTAACCCTAACCCTAACCCTAACCCTAACCCTAACCCTAACCCTAACCCTAACCCTAACCCTAACCCTAACCCTAACCCTAACCCTAACCCTAACCCTAACCCTAACCCTAACCCTAACCCTAACCCTAACCCTAACCCTAACCCTAACCCTAACCCTAACCCTAACCCTAACCCTAACCCTAACCCTAACCCTAACCCTAACCCTAACCCTAACCCTAACCCTAACCCTAACCCTAACCCTAACCCTAACCCTAACCCTAACCCTAACCCTAACCCTAACCCTAACCCTAACCCTAACCCTAACCCTAACCCTAACCCTAACCCTAACCCTAACCCTAACCCTAACCCTAACCCTAACCCTAACCCTAACCCTAACCCTAACCCTAACCCTAACCCTAACCCTAACCCTAACCCTAACCCTAACCCTAACCCTAACCCTAACCCTAACCCTAACCCTAACCCTAACCCTAACCCTAACCCTAACCCTAACCCTAACCCTAACCCTAACCCTAACCCTAACCCTAACCCTAACCTAACCCTAACCCTAACCCTAACCCTAACCCTAACCCTAACCCTAACCCTAACCCTAACCCTAACCCTAACCCTAACCCTAACCCTAACCCTAACCCTAACCCTAACCCTAACCCTAACCCTAACCCTAACCCTAACCCTAACCCTAACCCTAACCCTAACCCTAACCCTAACCCTAACCCTAACCCTAACCCTAACCCTAACCCTAACCCTAACCCTAACCCTAACCCTAACCCTAACCCTAACCCTAACCCTAACCCTAACCCTAACCCTAACCCTAACCCTAACCCTAACCCTAACCCTAACCCTAACCCTAACCCTAACCCTAACCCTAACCCTAACCCTAACCCTAACCCTAACCCTAACCCTAACCCTAACCCTAACCCTAACCCTAACCCTAACCCTAACCCTAACCCTAACCCTAACCCTAACCCTAACCCTAACCCTAACCCTAACCCTAACCCTAACCCTAACCCTAACCCTAACCCTAACCCTAACCCTAACCCTAACCCTAACCCTAACCCTAACCCTAACCCTAACCCTAACCCTAACCCTAACCCTAACCCTAACCCTAACCCTAACCCTAACCCTAACCCTAACCCTAACCCTAACCCTAACCCTAACCCTAACCCTAACCCTAACCCTAACCCTAACCCTAACCCTAACCCTAACCCTAACCCTAACCCTAACCCTAACCCTAACCCTAACCCTAACCCTAACCCTAACCCTAACCCTAACCCTAACCCTAACCCTAACCCTAACCCTAACCCTAACCCTAACCCTAACCCTAACCCTAACCCTAACCCTAACCCTAACCCTAACCCTAACCCTAACCCTAACCCTAACCCTAACCCTAACCCTAACCCTAACCCTAACCCTAACCCTAACCCTAACCCTAACCCTAACCCTAACCCTAACCCTAACCCTAACCCTAACCCTAACCCTAACCCTAACCCTAACCCTAACCCTAACCCTAACCCTAACCCTAACCCTAACCCTAACCCTAACCCTAACCCTAACCCTAACCCTAACCCTAACCCTAACCCTAACCCTAACCCTAACCCTAACCCTAACCCTAACCCTAACCCTAACCCTAACCCTAACCCTAACCCTAACCCTAACCCTAACCCTAACCCTAACCCTAACCCTAACCCTAACCCTAACCCTAACCCTAACCCTAACCCTAACCCTAACCCTAACCCTAACCCTAACCCTAACCCTAACCCTAACCCTAACCCTAACCCTAACCCTAACCCTAACCCTAACCCTAACCCTAACCCTAACCCTAACCCTAACCCTAACCCTAACCCTAACCCTAACCCTAACCCTAACCCTAACCCTAACCCTAACCCTAACCCTAACCCTAACCCTAACCCTAACCCTAACCCTAACCCTAACCCTAACCCTAACCCTAACCCTAACCCTAACCCTAACCCTAACCCTAACCCTAACCCTAACCCTAACCCTAACCCTAACCCTAACCCCCTAACCCTTGATTTCTTGCCGATTTTTTGAAAAATTATTAAAAAATCAATCTGGAATTTAAACTATTTCCGGCCGATTTTACAGAGAGCTAAAACTATGTCACAATGCAAATCATGTTTGGTGATACTGAAATTTACTTCGATGGATTTCATTGCTTTGAAAAATTGAGCCCTGATAATAATTATTATGAAGTTAAAACATTGCAAACAAGTTTTTTATTAGTGGCAATATTTTTATACCGCGTACAGTCAAAGATTTTATAGTATCTTTGGTACAGTTCAGTAAAAAAAATTCTACCCGTTAGCCCGCCCTCTGTTGTCACGGAACAGCAAACTGAAAATAAGCCGCGGGTACCAGCGCGCTGGTGCACGATTAAAAACTTAATATTTCAGAGTGTATGTGTATGTCATGGATGATAATGGACGATAATGTCCATTTGCGACGGGTGGCAATGTGTATCGCCAACCAAACTGATTTGTCGTTTTTTAAGTACAAAAAACGGACAGAATGTGAGTAGCAGTGATCTACCTTAGGTAGTAAAAAGAAGGATGATTTTAAACATTGTTTGTGGATAGTTCTTCAACACGTCTCACCTCATGATTGATTAACCGTGTAAGTTGTTGCACACCTGCCTTGTTGTCTGGCATTTTGGTAAGTGAGTTTCATTTTGAATGTTGTTGTCCATCCAATCAACACCATGGAGGAAGAACCTCCATGGCAATACCACCTAAACACCGTACTCATCCACCAGTATTATAGCTATAAAAGCACCATGATGTAATACAACTGAATAACATGAATGTTGTTTCTATTGAATTGAGTGATATGTAGTCGAGATACCCCAAAGATATTGCCAACTGTTACTGTACAGTGAACTAACAAAATATAACGTGTAGTCATTATTATGACGATGTTAGCAACCCTCACTCAAATGTTTTCAAACCACAACTTGATTCGCTTAGTTATGGGTCAACTCGGTCCCAGTCAACTCGGTCCCAAGTTAACTCGGTCCCAGGTCAACTCGGTCCCAAGTCAACTCGATCCCAAGTCAACTCGATCCCAAGTCAACTCAGTCCGTATGGTTGACGGAAAGTTCTTTGAATTGGAAAAAAGATAACTAATGACCTTTGACTTTTTGAGATGAGTGTGCAGATCTTCAGGGTATAACGATCCTTGAGCGTCCCATTTGTTTCTAGATTCAACTTGTGTTTGTTTATTTTTAAATATTACCATAATTGTGTTGGGCGAATAAGTTATGAAGTGTAAAAAAAAAAAAATTATGAGTTCAAATGTTTCTCTGCTTTCAACCAGATTATTGTTTTTTTTGTCTGGCTGTCACTCAACAATTACCATTAAAATTGACAAACATTAACAATTGAATCCACTTTGATTACAGATGTTTATTTTATCAACAAATTTTTTCAGAAAACACATAAATAATATATAAAGTACAATTTCTGAGAACTAAAAAATAATAATTGACAAAACTTTCCAGTTAATCGTTTTTATCGTAATAACAAAATCAAAACACTTGGCCGACCAATTAAATAAAGCGTTGTTCTAAAACCCCCTCGACCCCCCACGACCCCTCGACGTCCGCCCCGTGTTCAAAGAATGTCCCAATTCCGAATTCATAAAATGTCGCTTTACGGCCGAGTAAGAATTAAGTCCCCGATTTAGAATTCACAGTGTGTGATCCACGACGCAACTTCCTTCCACGACTAGACTTGATTTCAAGTCTGAGACTGCGGTTATATTTATCTGCATCAGCCACACAGAATTGGGAGTATTTACTCTCCGCTTCCGCACGTCACGTGCACACCAATTGGGGACCCAAAACACGTCCGTGTGGGCATTTGGTCGGTCGGGTCTACAACCTTGAGCTTCGCTTAGGGTAACTAGTAGTACCATAGAGAAAGGACGGTAGTACCATGGAGGAATAGTACACAGGACGTGAGGCATAATTTTTTTTCCTAGGACGAACGTGGGCAATTAACATAAAATGGGCGTGTTTTTGCCCGAAAAACACTCTCGCGCATGCACAAGCTTTAGTGATGACCGCAAGGGTCCTTGGGCCACTGGTGTTGGTATGTCAATGTGGTATGAAAATAGTTGTGGTAAATAAATGGGGACCACACAACCTGCTTTTCTTCAACTATCGCTTCACACAATTGTGTACAGGTTGTGATGAACCAGTCTACCCCCTATTTCTTCCTCCATGGTCTAACCATGGAGATATACCATCCATGGTCTATTTTTAAACTGGGCACATTTGGTAATTATTGTCGAAGACCAGTATTTTTACTTGATTTGGTAATTAATGTCGAGGACCAGTTTTTTCACTTGATGTATCCCAACATGCATTTAAGATAACAAACCTGTGGAATTTTTTTTTATTTTTGTTGCATAATTTTGTGTGCTCCAGATGCATAAGTGCTGTTTGTAATGCAGTGTACTTTTAAATTTCATCAAAAAACATTAGTGACCACAACCGTTCATTATGACCGTCAGTCTATTTTCATAATTGCCCTCCCTCTCCCTCCCAACCATATCCAAACGTATTTTATCAGGCAATCAAGACTTGGCAATGAAAGCAAGCGCGACGCATTTGATGAACACAAGGTAGAGTTGTACATGTACAAATACGCAGTTTTTCATGGTACATGGTACTAATACATGTACATTGTACATGTAACATGTGTACACATGTAACATGTGTACGTGTATGCGTGTATGTGTACATGTTTAATATGCTTGAGTGTATAATTTCCACAACTATTATTACGTCGTAGTACGTATGGCATGGGAAAATGTATAGTTAACTACGCCCATTTATGTAAATTGCCCACGTTCGTCCTAGGAAAAAAAAAAAACGCGGACGGGAGCGATCGACCGGAAATGGGTCTGCCTGATCATCACGTAATGAGTTGGCCATAATCGGGCGGTATACGCAGGTTTCCAGTTGGGATAATAATCTCGGATCGGCCAAGAGATACACATCGAAATACCGCAGTTTTTTATTTGTACATCACAATTGCCACAGGCCCGATCTCAGCAGCCAATCACGCGAAATTTGCTTCGTGTATACTACATGTGTATGGTCTGTCTCGTACGCTGTGTTGTTGTGATGTGCGAGGCATGGTAGTCGACGTCAGCATACAAAATTGTGTGCGTGATTGGCTGAGGTTGTGAACTGTGGCAATTTCAGTGTACAGAAAAAAAGATCGCACAAAAGTCGAGGGTCGACGGGGTCGTGGGTCGTGGGGGCCGAGGGGGTTTTAGAACAACCCTTAAATAAAAATAATTTTAAAAAAATAAAAAGGTTGGTTGAAAACAAAAAGTAAGTTAACTTACACAAACATTAGGAGAGGTTTCGCAAGTGTACGGATACACATACAGAAACCGATACGTCGACAGTTTGTGTGTTCACGTGACGTGTATCCGCTACCATCGTATTTTGCACACACGTTAGCAGCGGATACATGAACTCATACACGTCACATTAAAACGTATACTGCTTTGCAGACTTTTAGTTGTCTTTTTTTCCAAACACATTTCCCACGAAATTTATTTCACTGGTACCGTGCTTGATATAGATAGAAAATTGTTAGTTACAAGCAAAACAATGCTAAAATGCAGTGCACATAACACGGTGTCTGTAAAGGTCATGCTTGTCGGGAAAAAACACTCAGGATGAATGTGAGCGCACTCAATACTATAGTTTGCGAAACAAAATCCAACACTGGCGTGAACGGATACGGTATCATATCCGTATCTGTATCTGCTGCCGCATGCTTGCGAAACCTCTCTATTATCAAGTACATGTAACTTACACGAAACAGTACAAACAAAATATTTTGGTCAAAGGACCGAGTTGACTTGGGACCAAGTTGACTTGGGATCGAGTTGACTTGGGACCGAGTTTACTTGGGTTCGAGTTGACTGGGACCAAGTTTACTTGGGTTCGAGTTGACTGGGACCGAGTTGGCTTGAGACTGAGTTGACCGGTACCCCTTGATTTCCGTTTACCGCAAGACTGTGCAAGCTCCACTGGTGACAGAAGCTCTGCAGTTTACTCACGGTCTGTATTTTCGTCAGGCTTAATCATGCTGAGAATAAAGTTACTTGTCGTAGGTTGTGCTCAAACAAATATTTATTAAATGATGATTTTGTTTTGTATGTCACGTGCATTGTTGTATATGCCAACAATCAAATGAGCCAAAGAAACAACATCCGAATTTCCAACCTGGAAAATTCAAAACGAAATTGTCATCTGCTAGATTGAGTTTCACTCTCTTTCAGTCACACATTTACATAGATTACTTGATGTGGTTGCTATTTGGGATTCTATGGCATGCCAAGATCGTGATTTTTTAATTATTTTATTTTTTTTGTTTGATAAAAAGTTGGAGAGGAAGGTCCTTGTCATTGGTTATTTTCAAATTGTTTGTTAATTTTTTTTCAAGATGGCCACCATGTCTTAAATGCAGTGCATGGGATTGGTAACTACTCAAAATAATTATTGCCATAAAACCTTTGGACTTACATGTACGTGTAATGAGTAATGGGGAGCTGTTGATACATGTAGATGTGAAAAACAGCTCCCTCTGAAGTGACGTATCCTGGTGTCATGGGTTTTTAGTAGGATAACAGGAACATTTTTCACAATTAAAAACTTAAAAGTTTTTTTTTTAAACGTCTATCCAACCTTTTTATAATGACACTTGCTCTTCATCGTGCAGGCCTGGAATTACAATTTTTTTAGGGCAAGGCCACTTTGGTCTTGGATATAGGCAATGTTTGAAGGGCACCAAGGCCAGTAGAAAGGGCACCAAGGCCAAAAGTTTCAAAATAAAGAAGGCGCGAAGGCCAGTAAGTTATCAAAGGGGTCATGAGCCTTATTAAACAAGTAAATTAAAAAATTGGCTAGAGGTTTCCCTATGGGTGGTTAACCCAATGGAACAGTTTTTTATGAATAAGATATTGATAAATCATATGTTATTCAAGATATTGATAAATCATATCTTATTCATAAAGAAACCAAATGATTAAAGTAAAAAAATAAAAAATAAAAAAATAAAAAATTCTATGAAGAAAAAAATAATCGTAAGTTAACTTTCTTGCATTTGGGGGCATAGTTCTCAAATTCATCTTTTACATCTTCCTCCAAACGCTCTTTTTGCGTCTTCATTTTGGCAAATTCCTTCGTAAACATTTCATTCCCCAACAATATTTCATCCGTTCACAAACGGAGGATACCATATATGGGCATTTTAACAACAGCGCCCTCTGTTGATCAATGGATTGTGTTAGACTGGTTCCTTGTGAAATCGGGACATCAGATAAACGAGCGTGTGGATTATATGCGATGCAGGTTAGCGCTAGCGTAGGCGATGACTCGGGAGTGGAATCTCCGTTGCGCTAGTAACGTTGAATACCATGACTGCTATAGAGTTCCCTGGATTAGTATTGTCGGCCGTAAGTAGTCGGCCGAAAACAAATGTTTGTGTCAATAATAAAATCTTGGGCTTGGGTAAAAAAGGGCACAACGGGGAAAAAAGGCACGGCAGTTTTGGCCGTGAAAATTTTCCACGAATTTGATTTCGAGACCTCAGATTTAGGACTTGAGGTCATGAAATCAAGCATCTTAAAGCACACAACTCCGTGTGACAAGGGTGTTTTTTCTTTCATTGTTATCTCGCAACTTCGACGACCAATTGAGCTCAAATTTTCACAGGTTTGATACTTCATGCATACATGTTGAGAATACAGCAAGTGGGAAGACTGGTCTTTGACAATTACCAATAGTGTCCAGTGTCTTTAAGCTACACAAAGTCCAAGGAATAAAGAGCAAGTGATTTGTTGGGGACAATAGTACATTTGTGTGTACGTTGAGTTCAGACACAAAACTTGGAATGTATGAAATACATACGTACGTAAATGTAGTGCCATATCCTGCAAAATATAAAAAATTAATTGTTCTGTTATCTTTTTCTCCTTAAAGGTACACACCAAGAAGCCACAATGCATCTCAACAGGCGTAGTAAGTCTAAATTACAAGAGACTAGGTTTTCAAACCTAAAAACAGTGGAAGTTGGACGTGGTCGAAATGGTTATGGCTTCACGATGACTGGACAACATCCATGTGTTCTAAGTTGTATCTTACCGGGTAGCCCTTCCGATGCCTGTGGATTGAAAGCTGGAGATTGTGTCATGGCTATAAATGGAGAGAATGTCACACGCATAGGTCATGAACAGATTATTAAATTGATTGGATCTACCTCGGGAGTACTGAGGCTTACAGTTGCTGAAATACAGGAATCAGAATCTTCAGATGAAGAGGACTTTGTACCAGTTCCAAGAGTCCGATATATGAGATCAAAAAGTGTGACACCTTCTAGTAAAATTAAAACTGATTTGAGCCGAGAAGATCAGCAGACCATAATGTACAAGCAACATCAATTGCAGTCAAATGTAGGTGCCAATGTTGCCAGTAAGTTTGCACCAGGACACCTTAGTCCATACAATCAATCAGGTCGTGCTGCAGTTATGCTTAAGAACAGTGCAAGCAACCACGATTACACATACTGGAATGGGAAAGAGTTTGAACAAATCAGGGGTGCTCAAAAACCCAGGAACGTGAAACGTAATTCAGAAAACAAACATTACAGACGTAGACCATACTCTGCACAAAGTCATTCTAGCTTTTATCCTGAAAAAGAAGAAGATGAAGGTGAACTTCCTGACCCCGGGTTACGACCTCTGACTCCAGTGGAAGTGTCCAATATTATGTATCCTTCACTTCGTTCCCAAGCAAGGTCTGGAGCTCAACAAAGGAGATTGTCAGCTTCAAGTGGAGAACAAGGAGTGTTGATGCATGCTGTAGTTGGATATCTTGGATCTATTGATATTCCGGCATCTGCAAATTTACCAATGGCAAGTCTTCAAGCTATAAGAGGTTGTGTAAGACGTCTACACCTTGAGCAACGTATTCATTCCTTAATGCTGATGGAAATAAGAAACAAAGGTGTTTCTCTCATCAATGCCAATCACAAAGTTGCAGTTGTTTACCCAGCTGAAAGAATTACTTTCTCAGGTATTTGTCCTGATGACAAGCGGTGCTTTGGAATTGTTACCTCACAAAATCCAGAAGACAACTTGGAATCTGCTGATAGTGATGATGAACCAATTGGAAGTTCCTGCCATGTTTTCATTGTGGATCCTTCCTTGTGTTCACATAATGTTCATCTTGAAATGGCTGCCAGGTTTGATGTCCAGTGTATTCATGATCCATCAACCAATACATGTCAACAGTTCCCAACATCATCTCGACCCTTGCTGACTTATATCGCCCAATTACACAGAGAGCATGGGGATAGCTTGCATTTTGCCGACTTCTATGGTCAGTCTCCATATCCAGTTGGTCCGCGAAGATCAAACAGCAACAGTAGTAATAGTGACAGCGGGTTTGGAAATGGTAAAGAAAACGAAGCCAATGGTCATGGAGAGAGAGTAATGATAGTTGATGTTGCTGGACATATTCGCAATCAGAGAACAGCAGGCCAGGGTTTACATGAGGGTTTACCAAATAGACATGTGGTACAAGCTGAAATAAACACATCCCAGTCATCCTACTCAATCTCTTCAACATCATCACCAGAACACTCTCCACAAAATGGCTTCAAAACAAGTTCATCAGCAGGGCGCCTTACACCCCGGGCCAGACCTGATCCTATCTTGAAGGATCTAAATGGACGTCTTACCCCTCTCTCTAGACCATCTTCTGTTGTTTTGAACACTGCATCTGGGCGGTTGACACCTCGAGCCAGACCTGATCCTATTGGTTTTCATAGCACGCAAGGTTTGGTTGGGTCAAATCAAGAGCAGCAACAAACAATGTTTAAAGAAAGATCTCAAAGTGTTGATATCATGATACAACCTCAGTATCGACCTCCGAACACCAACAACACCATCCCAAGTCTTCGTTCTCATGTACGAGGCAATGACCAGGTTCAAGTACAAAGAAGGCATCCTACTTCAACCAGTGTGAAGGGGAGACCACCAACTGGAAGACATTCAATGTATGTTAAGATGGATACTGGTCGTACAAATAGTGAAGCAGAGGTACAAGTACGGAAGAAAATACCTGTCCTTCAAAGAGATGGAGCACCAGTCAAGGTACAAAAAAACCTATCAAATATGTGATGATGTGAGTGCATTGTCGCAGAATATAAAAAGGTCAAATCTTTACTGACCATTTTATCAGGCACAGCTACAGCTACACAGTACATGTACACGTTAGTGAATGATATGAGTAATTATAATGTGACAATGCTTGATGAAATGCTTTAAATATTTGTTCTTTAAAAAAGTAATCTCACACATAGATCATTGTCATTTAATATTTTTAACCCTAAACACACACAAAAATGAGCCTACTGAACCACCCCAGCCCAAACTCCAGGGGTTTCCCATAACTTTTTTTTGTCCTATCCCCGCCAAGGGAGTCAACCAAATTTTGGCAAGCTAGTGAAGGAACCTTTGTTTTGACTCGCCTGCTGCTGTTTTCACTTGCATTTGGTGACCGGGCACTCTGAACAATCTAAATACCTTCTAAACAAATATGGACGAGTTCATGTAGTTACATTTAGTGGACACCAACATTTTCAACATGACACAACCTTGCCTTGTTTGAGTACTTTGGATACTCGATATAACATATAAAATGGTTTAGTCTCAATGTTCAACCAATCAAATAATAAAGATGAGAAGTTGTTATGTTCTCTTGTTTGCATTTATATTTTGGCAGCCTCTACAGAACCTGTATTTGGCAAGGCGAAATAGTGATTGTTCGGAATACAGTTCTTCTGATGTTATAAAGACTTCTATGCACAAAGCACTTCAAGCTAAGCGGGTACTACTGATGCAAGGAAGAGGCAGAGATGTAAGTACATGTAGCTTTAGTATAAAGAAAAGGTCAAGGTCAGGCTGTGTCAAATCATAGCAACTGAAACATTGAAGGGCTGTAGAACCATAAAAGATCGACCAAACATTTTGACAGCAGTGAGCAAGTTGTGAGTGAGGCACTATAGTCAACCATTAGTTGATTTTGCATGGTACCCAGGGTGTATTGAATGCATCAGTAACCAGGCAAAATCAACCAATCACTTGAATTTGCTCAGTGTAGTCAGGAGCTCATCACTGTTGGTCAACAAACTGAGCAAGAAGTTTGGAAACAAGACTTTTCGGGGATTTGTGGTGTTGCAATTGGATGTTCTTAGTACAAATTCAACACTATGTAATTCGTTTTTAAGGTATCGGACTGTTCAGTGGTAAACGAACTAAGCGCTGTACTGTGGTGTGCCGCAAGGTACCAACGCATCACTCCCTCGTACCGCCGGACTTGTTTGGAATAAGGTTTGGTGGAAACGAAGCTAAAATTACTGGCCTTGTGCCTGCCGTCCAGCATGAATTTTGATCCATGCTGCTTAGGTGTATATTTTGTTTTACAACCCATAATTTAATGGCTTTCGTGCCTATTCTATTTCACATTTTGGCCTTGTGCTTTTGCTACTGGCTAAGTTTTTAATTTGGGGGTCTTAATTATCAGTAGCAGCAGTGAAATGGTGATGTTCCAAGCAGGCAAATGTTGCATTACTGTTCGTCATGTACTATCAATTTGGTCTAGAAAACTTGTTTTCCCAATTTTGTCAGTGTGTTCTTGGCCCTCACATACATTTACTAAGACATGTATTTGATAAGACTGCTTTTCCATTGAACAACGGTCAATAAACAACAAATCCTTTCAGACCAGAAAGTGAACTGTTCTTCACACAATTTGATTGCAATGTGTTTTTTTAACGTCATGGCCTTCAACAAAGTTTTGTGTTTTTGCAAAACATATGACACAGATGTAGGACATGTGAAAAGATACATCCCTACTGTCCTTCATACAAAACTCATTTTGTACTATTTCACACAAACTTTGACAATTTATTTATTTATTTTTATCATGTAAACAGAGATGTTCCTGCCAACTGTGTTTAATGCCTTAAACATGTTAAAGGGTCTGTACTTTTTGTAGGACAAAAAACACAATGTCTACAGATTTACACTAACTTACACAGTTTGAAGATAATGATAGTAGAAAGCTTCCTTGAAAATATTACTTGCTGAGGTGCTGTAGTTTTTGAGAAATTAGTAAAACAATGTCAAGAAAAATAGTTATTTTAGCATGTAAAAACGTATTTTCATGACATTGTTTTACTCATTTCTCAAAAACTACACCACCTCAGCAACTAATATTTTAAGGGAAGCTTTCTACTATCATTATCTTCAAATGGTGTAAGTTTATTTTAAATCTGTGAACATTGTTTTGTTTGTTACAAGTACCCAAATCCTTTAAAAATGAGTTACAAGTCATGACTTCACTGGCCCTTGATACCTTCCAAACCCTTGGTTGTTACAGTGTACTGGTATTCTCTTCATCACATACACTGCTTATCCATGAAAGAACAGTATTAACAAAGACATGGATTTACTTAGTTGTGGGCCTACTTCTTGACGAAGTAAACATCTTCATAGAGTTGAATAGGACAACTGATCTGGCCCCTTTATCAGAAGAGGTATTGATTGTGCCTTTTCTATGAATGGTGACCCATAAATTATTAATGGTCAAGATAAAACTGAATATAACTGATAGATAAACCCATAATTGCACATGTAGCAAGACTCCATTTGTTGAAGGGACAGTTGATGGTTGTTTAAAATAATATATCTAGATACACTTGATAAAAACTGAATGGACTAAGTAAAACTTGTACAAAATACAAAAATTGCACACTTGTTTACATTTAAACATGATGAACACGCAAAACAAAGGTCATTATTGGGTTGAATATTATACATGACTGCATGTAAGGTTGTGATGGAAACCCGGGTACCCCTCTAAAATAATAAGTTTGTATGGTCCTTTATTTTTGGAGTTGCACCGATCATGGTCCCTATGCTTCCTTTCATTCATTCATGAACTCCATGTGCACAGCAGTATAGACCATTTGTTTACGTGTGACATGTGACATTGCCACTTTTTACCATGTACCAGGCAACAAACTGCACTGGTCATGGCAAAGTATACATTTTCAGGGCTTGGGATATCCACAAAATTGAAGGGCTTGTAGCTTACAATTTGTACTGGACCAAAATCAAGATGAGCTGAACAAACACCAAGAGACAAATCTATTTCATTTGTCGTGAGTACATGTTCTTTGATACTCAACATAATTTAACGATGTCTATATTAGTGTTATTCACACGACAGCAATTTAACTGGGGTCCCTTGATTAATTTTAGCGGGGTTGTAAAATGTAGCAATGTTTCACAATATTACAACTCTTTGGAATCAATTATCCATTCATTTGAGGACTATCACCAACTTTGATATCTTTAAAACTTATCTCAAAACATTTATTTTTTTAAAGACATAAGGGCTTTCTTTGAGTTATTGCATGTTTTATTGCCATTTCTGTGGGGTGATTTTGTTGATTGTCTCGTATTGGTGTATCTCATTGTTTGTTTTTTATCGTTCTTATTGTGTTCTGTATTTTTGCTGTATTTTGCTTATCTCTTGTACGTAAAAAATACTGTACAGCGTTTTGAGATTTTTTTTTATGTAAGACGCTATATCAAAAATAAATTATTATTATTATTATAAGCTGTAGGTGTTGTTTTCGTCGAGATTTTTATTATTTTTATTATTATTATTATTGTTCTTTGTTTCCGCCTAAAACCCAATAGCGTTTTTGTTCAGGCCCCGTCTTCTCAAGTATGAGGATAAAATACTCAAATCATATATCAAATTGAAGCTTAGAACATAAGCTTTACTCTAACAAAAAAAGTTTTAAAATTCTTAATTAATTAACCACGTGGTCTTCATTTGAATTTTTAATTTGTAAACTTGATGCAGTCACTTTCATGTTATTGTGAAATATTCTCTTTGGTAATACAACACAGTATGTACCTCTATGAGTTGTTGACTTCTTGAGAGGAGTCTATACTATTTTGTTTCCTACCCGCGTTCTGGACACATTACTCTGTACACGCACAACGTACGGAGGTTTAGGATTTTCGCTAAAACATACGTTAAATTTGTCCTTGTTTTTCTAACCGCGTTCTAGACCAATTACTCTGTGCATGGGTTTTCGTTAAAACGAACATGCGTAACTAGATAGGGGTTTTTGACGAGATCGGCGTCGTCATCAAAAAACCCTAAAGGCATCTAATACTACATTTCAACCCTACTTAATAATTATAGGCCCCTAAGCGTTAGCAGTTCATATTTAGTGACAATGGTCGCAAAATCATGAAACGAGAATTATTTCGCCGGATCATAATCCCCTCTGTTGATGCACTCATGTAAAAACCCACCGTTTTTGCATCGTGCCCTTCTAAGCCTAGTGGTCATCAGTCGCGACTACACATCTGAGAATTGCAAGTTCGAATCTCCGTCCAAATTATTATTTTTTTTATCCCCCAAAACTTAACATATATTTCTTTTTGTAATATTTAAGTTTGATTCATATCTTTATATCGATAGTGTTGCCTTTTCTTTTTCTCAATTGTTAGCCATAACCTGTGTGCATGCATGACATGATGATGTTTAAAAACACAGTAAGCCAAAAATGGTGATCATAAGCGCAGAGTTTGGTGGTTAAGAGTTCTGTGAAATCAACTTGTAGGCCTACTAGATCAAACATCAAATTACCGACCAAAAAAATGTTAAAATTTGTAATTAATTAACCACGTGACCCATATTTGCATATTTAATTGGGAAATCTTTGTAGCACCATATCTCAAGAAGTACACGGCCGTTTAACAATGACTGTTTGTAGTTATAGACTCCTTGGGGATTGGAGATTAGATTAAGTTTGAAAAACCGTGACCCCCCACCCCCAGTTTAAAAATTTTTGAGATGTGCCCCCTTTCATCATATCAAAAGTTGTCAAAAATTAGACAGTGCAATTTCCATAAAGTAGTTTTAGTTTAGTTTATTATTACGCTTTACACTGGTAAAAAAATATACAAATAGCCTAGATATAAAGATCAAAGAAACAAAATAGATTAAAATAAAATACCAAGCCAGTGAGTGACAAGGAGGAGGTTACCAGCACCCCTGCAAAGTTGTTCTGCAACAAAGAATGTCCACTTACATACACCTACCCCTCAGATTAAAACCACCAAACCCTCATTTTAAAAACCACCTATCTCTCAGATAAAAAAAAAAATCATGCCTGCAGGAAGTCTAGGCTCAGTGGCTCTTTTGTAAAAATGTGATGTCACAGGTTATAGAAAGTATCGTCCATAAAAAGTACAAAATACTACTGTTGTAGTACTTTAAAGCTTTGTACACTGTTTGCACAAACACTTTGCACCAGGCATTCATGACAGGATGTAGTCACTTCTCATGGATGACCCTGATTTGTTGCACAATATTTGTTGATATTATTTCTTGTTTACACCATACATACTATGTATTACAGTACAAAACTTGACTTTGAATCCTATGTACATGTATGTACCCTACACATTACGTTTTGTGCCCTGTACATGTGCATGCCGACCTTGAAGACCATGGATGTACACAATTCATACTAGGTACTGTACCAGTAGGCCTACTGTCATTAAACAAACAATTTATTGTATTGGCTGTTGTGATGAATTCTTCAACCATAAAGTGGGCTGAAAAGGGAAATTTACCTTTCTCTTCAAGTTTTGCCCAAGTGTATTGCGCATGTAAGCGAGGTGAAAGAAAAAATATTAAACAAAACAAATAAATCGTCCGTGCATTTAAACAAACTCTTTTGATGTACATAGAAAGTGTTGCCTACATAAAAAAGGCATACATACATGTACACCCATACATTACATGTTTCAGGTACATTAGCTAGATAATGCTTGCATTGTCCTTTTCTTTGTGTTGACCTTTTCTGCTGTATCAGGAAGTGAAACACATGTAAGTTCCTGTCTGCGCAGTTGTTACTTGCTATTCAGTTGACTTTTCCTGTTGGTGGGTTAGTACTGGCAAAGGGAAGCTCTTGCAATACACAAGTACTGTTATTCTCAATCCTTCTTGTATCATTTCTCAACATTTTGTTATCTTGCAAATGGCCCGTTCTTGTGGGTTTCTACACATACCCCACTAATATTTCTTATGGTGGAGCATCAAATTGTTGAGCTGAGGTAAAAAGTAAAACAGTGCCCATGAGTGCTTTTCAGAGATTTGCCAGAGCTAGGGCTTCACAGTCAAACAGTGGAACAAAGCTTCTCGCGGTCCGAGTAAGTATATTATGCATACACTGAGTATGGTGGTTGGTGGAAGGTTGTCACTCATTGAGTACAACTACCTAAAGTGTCATTTTATGCTAACTGTAAACCATGTCATGTAATACTGTATTATGGCAGTCTTCCAGTTGTTGGAAAAGTTACACTAGTACATGGCACTTTACAGTTACACTAATGTCTACATGTACATGTATTCGTCAAGTAAGTGTTCACTTTTGAAAGACAAGACAGTTAACCTGTGATGTTGTACAATACATTGTATCTTGTAAACCTAATACTATGTGATCAATAAAAAAATGTAATTTGTATTATAATTGTTGGCTTATATACATTCATGAAATGCTGATGTTGGGAAATGCAAAATTGTATCGACAACACATTTTTAATGATTAACAATGTACGTATGTATTGTTCTCTGTTAATCTGTTAACTATTTGTTTGTTTGTTTGTTTGTTTGTTTATTTTTAGGGTTTTTTCCTGTATGAAGCACTGTATACTCCGTGCTTTCCTAAATCCTACACAATGTACATGTTAGAAACCAATTCAACTCTCTAAAGGCACATTACTTGGATGAGATTCAAATTGACATATTTCATGGGAAGGGTCTATTGTTCAGGTGGAAAACAAGGAAGTTGTCTTAATTATAGTTTGCAATCATACATGTACATTATGCTCATCATAAACTTCTCTAAACATTTCATTGACTCATTATTGTATTGTATTTTTGTCTCAACAGTCACTGGCAGCTTCAGATGGAGGTAAGTTGTTCTCTGTCATTTTCTTGCCTCATGCGCATTGTGCGGCGCATTGAAACTTGTGGATTAGTGATTTTCTGTCCATTTTCTACCAGTAACCTTTTTGCACTTGGTAAACAATTTGTGTTCTTTGTTTGTTTGATGTGAAGCAAGCATCAGACAAACATTGCAAGAAAATGGGAAATTGTTCAGTTCAACCGAACCTGTGCAATTCAAACTGCTTTGGACTTAAAGGTACAGCAATTAAAAGATTACATGAGTAATATTATGTGAATATAATGTGATGTCCTTGATTTATGACTGACATGTTCATCATTGTTTTAACTATGATTTCCACAATAAAAGGGTACATTTAAGTGTGTTTTAATTCTTGTATTAATTATTTAACAAATTAATTGTGGCTTCTTTATATAGCGCACATGTTTGTCACCCACTGACGCTCTCGGCGCTGTAACATACAGTATTTCCTGCAAGATGTGGGACAATGTTTGAATTATGAGACCTAATTGTGATGTTTTACAAGGTGCTGTCGTGCAATTTGCTGCCGATCAGACCACTGGGTTCTTTTACATGCGTTACATAACACATGGGACCAATGGCTTAACGTCCCATCCGAAGGACGAAGCAATTGTTAAGTTTCTTGCTTAAGGAGACAAGTGTCAAGGCTGGGGACTCGAACCCACACTCTTCCACAATAAAATCTTTTAGGACGTTAAGTAGTGTTTATGCACAAACATAAAGCACATTTTACAGCTTGCATCCAACTATTTATTTGTACCCAGTCATAATGAAACATTTCTTTGTATTCTGTCAACAGAACTGGATTCACCAGAAGCAGATGTATCAGTCAAGAGTGATGGAAATCGGTCCAATCCAAACCTACTTCAGATTAATGATGGACAAGAAGTTGGTAGAGTTTCAAGTTGGGCTGTCAGCTTTGAGCGTCTGTTACAGGATGAGCTTGGTCTGGACTGCTTCACGGTAAATTATGCACAGGATATGATATTATATTATATAACACCCTAAGCAAACTGTCTCTAGGTTAGTCAAGATTGCTTCACATGGTGCTATTTTACTGTTGCACAACTTAAAAATATATTAGCACCACAAAAATCATTAGTAATCAAAGAATTGACATTTTGCTCCATTGCAATCAATGCAGTTGTGGCTATGTGGCTGAACTGTATTGCTACTGTATTGCTCTGTCATGTTCATTAGCCTGTTGGACTATGTGCAACTGTGCTACATTTCCCCCACCATAAGGCCACATGCTTTGTATACTTTTACCAAGTTCTAGATAATCTAGGATTCATGCACTTTGTATTTATTGTAGTGACAAAAAAACTGATTTTATCATAAACAAAATATAACATTTTCATGAACATAGACATTGTGAGAATAGTGAGTGGTTAGAGGTTGCTTGCATACAATTTGTGTGATTTAAATCACAAATCTTATTTGTAAATTTGTCTTTTTGTTCACACCCTAAAGCCTTCAATTAAAATTTGACCAAAAACATATGATTTGTATCTCAAGATTGTGCCTTATAAACCTGTTGTCAAAGGACATGGCATTATCTACTTCAAAGTTGGTGTGTTCATTGCTCCGGGATCCCCAAGTAGCCCATATTCATGCCATTGTATCAGACCACCTTGGTCAAATGTCAAGGTCATTGTGGCAACAAAAAAATGTTGTCCAAGTCATAACTAAGGAACGACTTTGAATAACAACTCCAAACTTGGTGTGTTGATTTGCCTTGGAATCCCCATATAGCCTATTGTTTTGGACCACCCATGTCATATGTCAAGAAACAGACTGGCTTGCAGTGAATTTTTGTGTACCAAACACAACTTTTCTTGTTATTTAACAGTCGGTTACATCTCTGCTGAATTGATGTGTATTTGGGAAAATGATATGTTCAAATGATTATAACTGTTTGTTCTTCTCTTTCACATTCCCTTTACATTTTATAACAGAAATTTCTCAAGAGGGAATTCAGTGAAGAAAACATAATGTTTTGGATTGCTTGTGAGACAATGAGTAAGATGACAAGTAAATCAGAGGTAAGTCACTTATCTTTGTCCCTCAAAAGAAACATTTACTTCAACGGTACAAAGGAAAAGAAAATCCCCACCAATGATGATAGTTTGTCAAATTTTCAACAATAGTTGTTGATCCTTTTGTTTGTATTTGCATGCAGTTAAAGCGTATGGCTGATCACATCTACAGTAAACACCTGGCTGATGAAGCCTCCATGCCAGTCAATTTAGACAGCAGCTGTCGATTGAAAGTAGTCCAAGCCCTCAAGAGTCCAACACCAGAGATGTTTAAAGTTCAGCAGCAACAGGTTAGTTATCATAAATACAATGTGAGAAATATTTATAGAATAACATGCGCCTTTTTCTGGACACTTGGTACATGGTGATTCATCAGAAAAAACAGCCTTGTGTTGTACCAGCTTTTCAAGGCTTGCTAATAGTTTATACCAAATTGGCAGTTCTCACAAGTATTTAGTTTTTGACCAGAAAATGCCTTTTCTTTTATCCAAAACAGATCTTCAAACTGATGAAATATGACAGTTATTCTCGCTTCCTGAAGAGCAAAGTTTATCAAGACTGTCTCTTGGCTGAAATGGCGGGAAACCCTCTCCCCATATCTGTTAGCCGCGAACGGAGTGATGGAACTTCTACTGGAAGTGTTAGCAGTGTTGATGACACCTCTGAAGATAGTAAGAAAGGGGCACAACAAGGTCAAAAGGGAAATAAGAAAAAGGTGAGACAATCTATGGGTGCTGAGGAATGCTTTCCATCTTAAGTGACTTCCATCTCCCCCTCATGCTATTTTGCTCACTTTCTGACACACATGTCTCTCACTTTCTGACATGAAATGATTTATGCTTCATTGATAATCATATCTTTCACTTTCTGACATAGACTGATGTGTGCTTCATTAAAAATCATGTCTCTCACTTTCTGACATGAAATGATTTATGCTCTATTGAAAATCATATCTCTCACTTTCTGACATAGACTAATGTGTGCTCCGTTGAAACTCTCATTTTATGTACTAAATCAAATGTAAGTGCTTGGCAAACTGGTGGTTGTTCATAATCATAGTGATTGGTTTGCTTTCAGTTTGTTCTTGTGAAACATGTACTTCTTGTTGTGGTGATGTAATTTGTAGCATATTTCTTGGGTACATGTGCATGGGTGACTGCAGTGTTTCTCTTATGTATAGTGACCTTTGCATACATGCATGTAGTAAGAACATCTACAGCATTTCATTGGCACATGGCGCTCATCTTTAAACAAAATCATTTTAGTCTGTTTTACATGTTACATTTCATAAAGGGGTAGTTTATGATCCAAAGAAAATACAGAAAAAGTAGGTGAAATATTGCACTTGAAAATGATACAAACAATTATTGGGAATATACATCTTTCTTTGTCAACATTAACTGTCAGCATTTTCCATATGGTGTGTAAAGGTATCTTGGTATATCTAACATTATAACAATCTGAATTCTTTACTTATTCATTGTTGTGTAAAGGAATAAATATATATGCATGAGTGACTGCATACAACCCTTGCATATTGCGCAACACTGCTGTTATGCTTATGTTACATCCATGATTTTACGCACCAACATTTGCTTCTGTTGAATTGATCTGCCTCTTTTCAACTCGGCGAGGGCACTGTTTGTTAGTGTGACAACATAATGCAAGGGGTCGTTTGTTTTACTCATGTATAGTTACACAGTTATCTTTGGATCTTTGCATTTTATAGTACCTGTACGTTTCAGCATTTCATTGGCATAACTATTTTATTTCACATAAACACTAAAATGGCAAAACTTTTTGTTTTAAATGTTGCCGTATTAGGTTAGTTTTCTATAAAAAGGAACTACAGTAAATGTAGGGCAAATGTTGCACTTAATATTGTACCCAAAATACATAGTTGGTACCATAAATCTTTCTTTTTCAGCATTAACTGTGAGCCTTTACCATGGTGTTGTGTTAAGAAATAATGATATCTAACATGTCTAACAAGCTGACATTTTTACTAAAATTCATTCTTGTGTAATGGTAAATAGATAAAGAAAATACCCAGACATTAAAAAAATGTAACTGTGGCTTGTTAGCAGCTGCTATTGACCTCTTTAACTGACCTCTGACCTGGTTTCTTTCTGGTTATGGTCGGGTCTTAAGCTGACATTGATCTGCAGCTGCTAGTGACCTCTTGTACTGACCTCTGACATGGCTTCTGTCTGGGGATGGTCTGATCTTAAGCTGACATTGATCTGCAGCTGCTAGTGACCTCTTGTACTGAATTTAGACACGGCTTCTGTCTGGCTATGGTGTGGTCAATTTGAAAGGAGACTTGTTAAAATGTATGTGCGACACCTACATTTGTAAATTGCACACTTAGTATAATACACTGCTAAAATTGATGGTAGGTGAATCAGGTGGCAGACAGTGTTGCCATGATTTTCAAGCATGTACACCATGCATTGTTACTAATACTTCAACATTCTTCATGAAGTCATTTTAGTCAAGTTTAATGATTCTTAAATATATAAGAAATAAAGGTCAATCTTTAAGCAGGAATATTTAAAGTACATGAAATGTACATTGAACATGTGTTGTTGTCTGTTGTTTTCAGCGTTTGGGTCTGCGAAAATCCTCTTCAAAATTTTACGCTTGATGATCATCCTGCCCAGATCAACACAATTAAACATTATTTTGTTTGCTGGATTTGCTTAACACTTGTTTGGTAGAAGGGAGCCTATAGTATGTTCTCAGTTCACATATAATAACTGTACTTGTCCTTGCCTGGTTCTGTACTTAAATTTGTCCACTTCTCGATTTAAGTGACAAGGTATTTTGGTCTTGTGATTTTTCTCATTAATAATTGGAGTAATAAAAAGCTTTTATATAGTGCCAAAATCCGCCTAAAAAGACATTCAAAATACATGTAGTTTGTATGGTTGAAACATTGTAGAGCCAGAAGCATGTCAATGAAAGGCACTATTAATTGTAAAAATGTCCAGCTACCTGTACAAATCTAGATTTTATCAGTTCATCCTACAATTTAAAGTAGTTCTTTTCCCTTTTAAAATTTATTGTGAATTATATTGTTCATGTAGTGTCCTACCATAATTGGAGTTTGTTTTGCTTGAAATAATTTAAAGGACATGTACATGTAGGAACATTACATATGACAAGCACATAATATACAGTTGTAGATAAAGTAAAATTTAAAAAATAAATTGGGAAGTGATTATTATAAATTACCTTTCGTACCACATGAGGTGATATTGAATAATGTCAATATGTGCAAAATTAATATGATAAATAGTTGTGAATTTCTTGAATTTGTAATTATGCTTTATGTAATTAATCTCTAATTGTTGGTTTAACATTGTCCTTTCACATGGAATGTTGTTTCTACATTGAGTGTGCCTGATAATTAATATTTGTAAATCTGAACTTGCTACTCTTTTACCTTAGTTGTGTGTGTTCATTTTACCACAAATCCTTTATGAATAAAGTATATGTTTTATACACTTACTGCCTTTTTTCAGTATTTTATGGTATGTATTTTAGGTTTTTGTTTTTTCAAGATTCATTAACTAAATTCACTGAATTCGTCTCGTTAAATGTTTGTTTTTGTTTTTATTATCTTAAATTTATAACTTACTCATGCTTGTTCATGCACCTTGTACAATTTTCAAAAAACCAGTATCCCTAACCCCTGTAGTATCCTTTGTCTACACCCTCATCTATCCACCATGACTGAATTAAATTTGAACATGTAGACCAACTTCTATAGAAACCACAGCCTCTCTACAATACAGGTACATGTACATACAACTCTCTCTTTTTACTTTCTTTTCTGTATGTTTTCATTCTAGTCTCCTTATTCAGTCAGTTTAGTTTTGTCTTCCTTGTTTATGTGTGATGGATCTCAGGGTACCAGATAAGCAGCCAAATAAACAGTATCAATGTGTAAAACAGTACATGTTGAATATATGACAAAAATCACCTTTAAGCAACTCAGCAACTCCAGGAATATCAATGCAAAATAAAATGACCTTGAACTTTGTACTGAGTCCATTAAGCACAGTATGTACACTTGTATGTCCAGATATTGCTCTTTAATTCTATTGGTTGTTTGTAAAGGAAACTATAAGGGTCCGTATTCTTGAAACTGAAACCTCTGGAAAATAGTTTAGTTGATACATTGGAGTAATGGCTCCAAGTATTGAGGGGTGGTACTGCCTACAGATCGTTATCATGGGGATTTCCTGTCATTTAAGGAAGTTGTGCATTGTAATTCTTGTCATCGAGCTAAAATCATTATGGTTTCATCACTTTTTGGAGAGTTTACCTTGTCAACTTTAAAACACAGGAAATGCTCCAGGTAATCATTGGTTAGCTGTGGAAGGTTGTGAGCCATGTCGGTACATGTAGAATAGTTCAAGGAGTTGTGGTGACCAGTTAAACAGGAAATGCTCCAGATAACCACTGGCCATATGAACATATGAAGATGTATTAACTTTCTAAATAGGGATTACTCCAGATACACATTGGTTCATGACTTGCACGCAAGTATAACATATTTTCAGTTATGTAGGAAATGCTCCAGACTGCGATTGGCTAAATAACAATTGGTATCTAATAAAGTTAAGAGGTACTTTATGGGGCTTTTAGTTTATTTTGACAATTTTATTTTGGTCCTGGCTGTGTAATAGTTTTATTACTATCTATTAGTTAGTACATTTGCTTTATAGAGAAAGTTTTGATTTTGTATTAGATTCTTTAACACTAATACCCCAAGTTCAATATTATGTCTGATGAAAAATTTGTTTTTGAAACCAATACTTCTCAGTATTTGTATTCTTCCGTATGATGCCTTGTAAACCAATTCAATTTTTAGAAACCCCAAATATCAGTTCACTTCTGCAGTAACCAGCATGCACACATTGAGAGCGCCAACTATACTAGCTATGGCAACCATGATCAACACCTATACCAAATGGTTTCCAATAGCATGAAACCGGGAAAGAGGTTAACACAAACTAAAGATTGACATACTACATGTTGCGATTTTAACAATCAAAGAGAGTGGCAAACACAATCTGAAGGAGAAGTGATCACTTTGTGGAAGAGTCCATCAACTACATTCTGCAACTTTAAAAACCAAAGAAAGAGGCAAACACAAACTGAAGCTTGATCAGAAGTGATCACATTGTGAGCAAGTCATCCAACTACATCCAACAACGTTTACAACTCAAGAGAGAGGATAACACAAACTGAAGCTTGCATCAACAGTGATGACATTGTGAGCAAGTCCATCAACTACATCCTACAATGTTAGCCCTTCAAGAGAGAGGAAACACAAACTGAAGCTTGATCAGTAGTTATCACATTGTGAGCAAGTCATCCAACTACATCCAACAACTTTAACAACTCAAGAAAGAGGAATACACAAACTGAAGCTTGATCAGAAGTGATGACATTGTGAGCAAGTCATCCAACTACACCCAACAATTTTAACAACTCAAGAAAGAGGAAAACACAAACTGAAGCTTGATCAGAAGTGATCACATTGTGAGCAAGTCCATTAACTATATCCAACAACTTTAACAACTCAAGAAAGAGGAATACACAAACTGAAGCTTGATCAGAAGTGATGACATTGTGAGCAAGTCATCCAACTACATCCATGACATCCAACAACTTTAACAACTCAAGAAAGAGGAAAACACAAACTAAAGCTTGATCAGAAGTGATCACATTGTGAGCAAGTCATCCAACTACATCCAACAGCTTTAACAACTCAAGAAAGAGGAATACACAAACTAAAGCTTGATCAGAAGTGATGACATTGTGAGCAAGTCATCCAACTACATCCAACAACTTTAACAACTCAAGAAAGAGGAATACACAAACTAAAGCTTGATCAGAAGTGATGACATTGTGAGCAAGTCCATTAACTATATCCAACAACTTTAACAACTCAAGAAAGAGGAATACACAAACTGAAGCTTGATCAGAAGTTATCACATTGTGAGCAAGTCATCCAACTACTTCCAACAACTTTAACAACTCAAGAAAGAGGAAAACACAAACTCAAGCTTGCATCAGAAGTGATCCCTTTGTGGAAGAGTCCACCAACTACATCCTACAACATTTAAACTCAAGAAAGAGGAAAAAATCATCTGAATCTTGCAACAGCAGCAAATACTACTTTGCCCAGATGAATGTTAACAATGTTTATTTACAACTATCACAAGTGATGATGAGTTGTTTTAACAGCAAGGCAATTCAGGGAAGCAGACATGAAACTTATCTGGCCATTGAAAAGCTATTCACAAGACAACATTAGCCAATAATTATATTGCCCATTTATTTTTAACTTTTCTTGTGCATTAACGTGGTTTGTAAATGTATCACAAGCTTTTTCATTGTACATTTTGCAGTATCAACTATGGAAGACAACAAAGTCATACAGCTTAGAAGTAAATGAAGAAAGCCCTGACAAGAAGCGTAAATCATTGCTACCGTGGATAAATCGAGGTAAAAACCAAAGCAGCTGAATGTGCTTACCCGAGTTGTAATATGCCTGTGATTATTTTCACAGAACTCGGGTAAGTACTGAGTATACAGTGCTTTAAACACACATCGATGTATATGGTGAAAAACCAAAATGAATATTCTTTATCCCCGATGCAAATTTAACATCTATTAAATCGTTGCGGTATCCGCAGCTAAACATAGGATTCGAACTGCCTCTAGCCACCGGGCAATCTCAGCGGTCTAGTTGGTATGACACTGCTCTAGAATTGCAAGGGTCATGGGTTTGAATCCCACCCGAGTAATATGCCTGCTATTATTTTCACAGAACTCGGGTAAGTACTGAGTATACAGTGCTAAACGCACATCGGTGTATATGGGTAAAAACCAAAATGAATATTCTTTATCCCCGATGCAACTTTAACATCTATAAAATTTATATTACACAGCTCCATTTCATGATTTTAACTTCATGATTGCATATTTCAGTTGATTTAAAAGATGACTTTTTCAATTAACATCAAGTCAAACAAAAACGTTCTACTTACTTGTTGGTGAGTTTTTTGTTTGGTAACTTTGAGGTTTGGGGTGTGTAACAGAATTGCATGAAAGCAACGCTCCTACTTAAAATATATACATGTATGCTATTTATTGCAGCTAAGGTGACAAAGAAAGTCAGCAGAGATATGGATACAGCAGCTAAAGAATCAGGTATTAAGTCATGACTGGGGGAGCTGTGTTATTTATTAGCTGTTTCGTAGCGAAGCGCAGCGAAACAGCTCTTGTTTTTGTTAAAGGTTTTTTTAGCTGTTTCGTAGCGAAGCGCAGCGAAACAGCTCTTGTTTTTGGTAAAGTTTTTGTTATTATTTATTTATTTTTTTATTTTTTTATTTGTCTGTTTCAGTACTCGCAATTTTTTGCATGGTTCCCAAAAAGCAATTGCAATGAAACTTTCAGGGATTGAAGGTTATGGAGCAATAATGATCCTATAGGGAGGATGTCAGTATGACGTCATCACTGGCCACGTGAAGTCATCTTAAAGGTGTTTTATGTTAAATGTTTGAAAATACATATCAAATCAGCCAAACGGGACCGTAGGTTTCTGTTTGCGGGATGTGGTAGGGATAAATTAGGTCTTCATTTTGTTTCGTGTGCATGACCTCACATGACCTCTACTTCCGGTTGAAACGGGCAAAAAAACGGAACTGCCCTGTAACTAAAAAGTGGTAAAAGTTATGAAGTTGCTTTTCAAGGACGTAAGTGTCTAGCAAGGGTGGGCAGTTAAAAAAAAATATTGATGACGTCACGAATTGCAACAGCGCCCTCTAGCGGCAGGTTGAAAACTCTTCAAAATAGACTTTTTGAAGATGTCTGTGGTGAAGTTTCTGGTAATCACTTTAACTGTCAGGCAGCCATCATATGTGTGAAGTTTCAGATCAATGACGTCATGGGGGGTCACGTGAAGCGGCCTTAAAGGTGCACTTTTTGAACTAATATAACTCCCTAAGTAATTATGCGATCATGTTGAAACTTGGTAGGTTGTTGGATATTGACAAGTTCTTGTGGACTGTGAAATGACGTCATGATGACGTCATCACATGATTTGTTATGATTTTTTCCATTTTTGCACCTTTAAGTCATAAAATGCTATCCGAACATGGTATAATCCAAATTATTTTTTTAAATAGGCTGGATTGGTCATAACTATTTTGATGCTAAGAGAATTTCAAGTTTAGTGGACAAAAATTGAAAATTCTTAACGAAACAGCTCTGCATTTGTGCACAAATGTAATTATGTCTAGTTTGAATTTGTATATATTCTGAAATCTGGGTAGGTTCTGAAAGTGCCAGGCCTGTGTTCGGAGACTATATCTTAAAACTCCAACAAAACTTTTATCATGTCCATTATAAAAGATTTTTTTTTTCATTTTTTTTTTTTTTCATTTTATTTTGTTTAACTCATTTCCAAGACACAAAGTGTAAAACATCAGTAGGCGATAAAGATCTGACAACGGCCACAAACATGAATGCAAAGGTAAAGTTACATTCCTTCATGTTGTTTTCCTGAGTGCACATTTTACTTTGAATTGATTTATAAAGGCCCTGCATTACTGTTGAATAAGAAAGGATAATGAGTTCACATTTCATGGTCATTGTCATGGTCACTGATATGGTAAACAGTTTCTGTTTTATATACATGAGGACATGACACTTTTAGGGGTCTACAATTGCTGGTCCTAATTGCCTCTACTTGTCGCATTTTAATATTACTATGTTTATTAGTTTTGCTCATTTTAGAAGTATACATTGAAATATTTTAATGCATTTTTACCTTCAGACTATTACAAGCTATCATATAATGGATGTAACTGTACGTTATGGTGACTCTTCAAGTTTTTTTTTCATAGTTTGAATCTTTGAACCTGCGTTTGTTGTTGCTAGGCTATACCTGTTGAGGGGACGTGTCGTCTTGTTTTCCCAAACAATGATGTGGTAGTGCTACCAGCGAGGGCAGGCTTTACTGTGCGTGATATATTGTCACCTCATCTTCAAGTAAGACAACTGAGCTTCCAGTCAGTTGAGGCATTCCTTACTGATTCCAAAGAGGTAAGTGATTAGTGCTATTTCAACCAAGTGGTTGATCTGTGTTTACCAATTCAGTCTTGTAAGCAGTGTTGAAATATGGGCGTGACACATGAGCTTGCACCTGTGCTCATAAGACAGTTTCTTCATTCATATTGGTCGAGAGCAACGGCCGGGACAGTTGTGCCACATCACGCGCGACGCGCACAGCATTCCCTTATAAGAAGTTGTTTACCCGAGGGCTGAGGAGGGCCTTATCATTTCAGAGCTGGAGGAGTGTTGTGTTGAAAGAAATCATCGACTAATTATAATTTTTGCATTTTTTTTACTTTTTGACCAAAAGTGTTTATGTTTTTTGACCAAAAATGTATTTATGAATGGGAATCAAAGTGTGTTGAATCGGTTTTCAACTAGTGGTTTAAACCCGCCGAGGCCTGGTTCTTGATAATTTACCTCGACTTTGTGTCGGTAAAATTATCAAGAACCAGGCCTCTTGGGATTAAACCACTATTTGAAAACCTCTTCACCATTCCCTTAATAATAATATTGGATGTTTTTTTGGGGGGGGGATACAAGAATATATTGCACTCGCTATGACAATATTGCACTCGTCTACGACTCGTGCAATATTGTCATAGCTCGTGCAATATATTCTTGTATCCCCCTCAAAGCCATCCAATATTGTATAATTATATAGAATGTAGTAATTGACAAAGGTATCACTTTTAGAAGATGGTAAACTTAAATGGAATAATGAACATTTTAGTGTACTTGGTATGTTAACAGTTTTATGAATTTCCATCATTTTTAACAGTCTTATCCCAAAGGAAGGAAAAAGGTATAATGATATTGTTGTGTTTGTCTTTTACTTTTCTGGATTGATGCTTGGTGGCATGCTTATCAAAGGCATATTTGGCTTATATATTACTTTTTCACACAGTAAAAATAAATTCAATGGCAAGTTTTCAATGCTGATAACTTGTAAAGAATTACTTGAGATCAAACTTGCTACATGATTGGTTTTATCCAGGGTTCAAAGTTGCTGCTCTTTGCATATTTTTTTTGTATCCTTTTTGTTTTGTTTACACATTTAGTTGCATGCTTCAATATTTTCTGTTGTCTTTTTTTCATTAGCTTGCTTTTAAGTTTTAATGTGCTCGCTTTTATTCTATGAAATGAACCCAAATGAATTGTTGGTACATTGTTGGGTGAAATCATGCAATGGAAAAAATTATGGCAGTGAAGACCTACATATTGGGTTTGGCATGATTTGAAAAAAATGAGCCAATTTAGTTTAGAGGTTACTTCACAATGAACCAATTCACATACAAACTCAATTTGTTTGTGAAAGTTTGAAAAAAAAATTAATAGGAAAAATGCTTTTGGACAATTTGCTTGTGTATAGCATTGTACACTTTTAAATGTAAAATGATTCGTTAATGTTATTACGATTTGATGAGTGGCAGTCACTGTTGTAGAAAACAACCTGTATCCTCTGTAAAAAATGGATCAGCACTAGCCAGTCAAGTTGTAACAATTTGAAATTGTAGAGCTATAATTATTTTAATCAGGTTTTTATTTTGAGACAGTGGTAGTCTCATGAATATAAAGCATGTTTTCAGATGGCATTGCATGTAAGCCATGCTGACAATGAGAACCCACTGATGGACTTGGCCTTATTGTCATTACAAATAATCTGTATCTTCCTAATAGTAGCGCAACACAATATGTTCATGTACCAATTAATGTTTCTACTGCTATTGTAATTTATTATACCATTGATGTTTTAATCAGTCAGCGTGACAGGAATGTATGCCTAAACTTTACAGTTCACTTCAAAGGGAAATTAGTTACCTTAATCATCTCATTCACTGTACTTCATGGAATATCTCCTTATGAGTTTACAATTAACCACATTTCCATACATGATATATCAGGTAAATTATAAAGGTGTCATTTTATTGCAGTCAAACTTATGTTTGTTATGTTGACAGATTGTTGACTTCAAGCAAGACATGAGTGACATGGCAGGAGCTGAAATCATTGTTGAGCAACGAGTGGTTTTCAAGTAAGTTTGTATACATTGAGTTATTCCATTTTTTTATTTCTATTTTCGATGTGTATTTTAAACCACCTTTTAAAGGAGCAGATGTAAACAAGCTTTCCATGATCAAAAGTCGAACACTATACCCAGTCTCCAAAGTTACAGAACCACAAACCCCAGTGTGGGGCACATTCCCTGTGTGTCAGTGTAGTGTTTTCTGGTATTTGATAAAAATGTATGACAAATTGTAAGGGATTTATCCTAAGACGCATTCCGACCAACAAACTTTTCTATATCTTATATCACTGCACCAAGAATTAGATCTTAACTTGCTGAGAACTTCAGACAATCTCATTACTTTACTTAAATCCTACCTGTTTTCAAGATCTTTCCATATGGTGCTAGGAGCAATGAATGTCAAATTGGTGCATTATCATATCATGTTTAACAAATAATTGATTGACTAAGGTAGCAATTTAGGAAAATCTTAAAACACGTTCATAAATACCTCAGACAGTTTCGCTTTTCCTATTGGTGGAGAGCGCGTCACGTGGGTGTGTATAAACCTTTGTTTATGACCAGTAAAAAGTGTTGAAACATGGGCGTGACACGCGAGCTTGCATCTGTTCTTATAAGACAGTTTCATCATTCCTATTGGTCGAGAGCAACGGCTGAAACAGTTGTGCCACATCACGCGATACGCACGACGTGCACAGCATTCCCTTATAAGGAGTTGTTTACGCGAGAACGGCGGAGGGTTTTACAATTTCATAGCTGGAGGGGTGTTGTGTTTAAAGAAATCATTGAACAATTCTAATTTTTGCATTTATTTAACTTTTTGACTAAAAAGTGTTGATGTTTTTGACCGAAAAGGTATTTATGAATGGGAATCAAAGTGTGTTGAATCGGTTTTCAACTAGTGTTTTAAACCCGTCGATGCCTGGTTCTTAATAATTTACCTCGACTTCGTCTCAATAAAGTTATCAAGAACCAGGCCTCGTTGGGATTAAGCCACTAGTTGAAAACATCTTCACCACACATTGTTTCCCTTATTTTAATCTAGGATGGATTTTCTTTTGTCCAAAAGGATTTGGGTACTTTTTGTAACACAAAACACAATGTCCACAGATCTATACTATTCAAAGCGTAACCCGCGCTATCTTGGATTGAAAATTAGAAGGTCCAGTGGCATGGCACCCTTGTGGAATCCAACACGGTTGTGTCCTTACAGACGTCGGGTTGCAAGTCTACAAAACCCTGAACCTAACTCCCTCTTACGAGTTGTCTGATTGGCTGGAGTCACGAGCGATATCTCCTTACATGTGTGGTTGTCTGGTTTTGATATGGGCCACCTGTTGGTCGAAGGGGGAAGCCATAGGCTGCACACAGAGTCACCTTTGTGGTTGTCTGGTTTTGATATGGGCCACCTGTTGGTCTAAGGGGGGAAGCTGTATAGGCTGCACACAGAGCCACCTCTTTAGGTTTGAAGTGGGTGGCAACCTCGGATTGATGTTTCGCAGAGGGGTAAAGGCATTGTGTATATACCATTTTGTACAGGGGGGTTTAATTTTGCGTGTTAAATAAAAGACATTAGGCTTTAATACATGCATCTGTTACATATGTGTTTATTACAATTAAGTCACTACCCAACTTTCCAACTTTCCAGCATTTTTTAAACGCATCAAACAGCAACCCATTGTTGTGAAACTTTATTTGCTCCATTTAGCTCTGCACCATTAGTGGTACAGTCCATGTCATCCCCCACACACAGAACGTATACACGCAAAAGTTGAAACATTTTCAAAAAGAAAGTAAATACATCACTGATTCTTTTCATATACATTGTATAGGTTTTGCCAGTTAAACCTACAAAAGAGTACATGAAATCACCGTTTAAGAATAGTATGCTTTCATAGTTACAAACTTTCTGAAACATCAACTGCTGTTTTGAAGCTGTAAACGAACATTCCATTCAAAGTTAGTGAAGCAACAAAATTGTTAGAACGTAGTCAGGACTCAGGATGTAGACTTTGCCAAATCCGTTTTGTACTAAGCAATCGGCCGTCGGGTTTCGTTATCGAACGAGCCCTCATGTGCAGCTGAATCAAGTACTTTTTACGAATTTCTCCATACAAAATTAACCAAACTGGCCTACAAACCCTTAAAACAACAAGGCAAATGTTTTCTAAAAGTGAATTAAGTGAGAGGATGTAGGGGTAGCTGGCATACAAACCCTCAAAATAACTAGGCAAATGTTTTCTGAAAGTGAATTAAGTGAGAGAATATAAAAGTAGTTATTAAAGACCAATAAAATTATCGATTCTATTATTTTAGTTTCTAGAGGGTTCCACAGATAATAATGATAACATATAAAATTGGATGTTTTATCAGGGGATATCGTCACGCGGGGCGCACGCCCCGGCGGATGTTGACCAGAAAGTTTACATGAGAATTAATTGATATGAGAATAAACTAAAAATGAATGAGGCCGACGCTCTGTTACTCCCAAAAGCGGTGGTAAAAACAGTAGATTAGATGTTGCACAGCAACTCGCTTTATTTGGTGCTCAGACAACTTTGTATGTGCGTTGGACGTACACTCAATAAATCACGATGAATGGGCCTTAGATTCTAAAATCGTGTACACGTCATTGGAAACAAAGCAAAAATCATTCAACAGTTATAGCAACCAATCATTAAATATATTTAATTTCAATACAATTTTGCAGAAAATGACTTTGTCGTTAAGGTGCATACCAACTGGCACGTTTTTTTTTATCTGCTGTATACCAGAACTTCCTCGAAGCTTCCTTATTCAGTCAGATAAACTCCGCGGCTATTAGTGGCTGTGATTATGAGTTTGTTTTAAAAGCGGGTACCACTTTCATACAAGCCTTTTTAGTCGGATTTCTCCTTTGCTATTAGCAACGGTGATAATTGTTGAGGGGGAGACCAGACTTAGACCACTCAAATCCGTGGCTATCGGTGACTATGGATTTGTTGTTAAGGGAACCAAATACCACTGCTGATTCAAAATTCAGCGTGTTATACATTGTCCGATTGGCCCATCTCCATATAAATTTACCAAACTGGACGTACAGACCCTCAAAATAACAAAGCAAATGTTTCACAAAGTTCGTAACTATAATGAAAGCAGTTTGGGCGAGACTCAGGATGTACATTTTGCCAAGTGTAACTGAATTATACCAAATGTGCTCAACACAATAAAATAAGTGTGTCATTGGAGCAGTGTACGTGCTATATTTTTAGTCAACTAAGCATTATTACCCTTGCAGTCATCTTAGCTGGGAAATACTCAGTGCAGTGGATAAAATTGACACAATGACAAAAGCCGATTGAATTAAAACTATGCGTAAAAGAGGCGAACATAATCCACATTACGGATAATGCGTTGGCCCGCTCGATCAACACTAAAATATTACGAAATACCCTACATATCATGCCAAGTACCATCATTGCCAAGTATACCCATCCCCAATATTAAAGCTCAATTCCAGAAACAAACACCAATTCCTTTAGTTGGAGAACGCAAGAGAGAAGGTGAGGAGGGGAGGCGACGCGTTGCGACGTTTCACAATTAAGTTGTGCACGCTCAACAATTAATTTTTATAAAAATACAACATATATGACAGATTTCCATACCGGTTATAAGTACAATTTCTAATCCAATCCTACGAAATGATTATTACCTGTAAGAATACCTCCCTTGCCCCCACATTACCTTTTACAACATTTGTATACTAGAATCCTCCTCATCTAGCGGGGTGCCGCGCCAAGCGCGGTATCCCGCTAGTTTACATTAAACTTACACTGTTTGAAGATAATGGTAGTAGAAAGCTTACCTTAAAATAATTATTACTTGCAAAACTTTGTAAGTTAAATTGGTTAAATGTGTCCTACAAAAAGTACCGAGACCCTTTAAACAAAAAGACAATTAGGAAAGAAATTTAATCTTTGATAAAACATTGCTACAGTATACTGAGGTGCAGACAACTTACTTGATACATGTAGGTTGAAGTACTGAACTTATAAATTTACTTTATAAACTAGCTATTACATGGAGATAGTAGAGTATGATAAAGCTAGTAATGTAGTCTTACACTTTGTGCCTAAACGATTAAATCTGCTCTGTTTTACCAATCTAAAACTGCCTGTTTTTGCTTATGGATTAATTTTCACTAACAGGATTGAGCTGCCAAGTCACAGAGTAATTGGAGTGAAATCTAAACCATGTAAGAAGCTGATTGAGGTTTTACTGCCAGTTACCTACAAGTACAACCTTCAACTAGATACTCTAGTTGTACATCTGGTAACTACTTTCTCTTCAATGATTCATTGTTTGATATTATATAGGCCTAATGTAACATACGCATGATATCTACATCACACAATATTAAATCAGTCGATTATAGTTTAAGATAAGTCAGGAAGAGGTTTATGTAACTTAATTTTCAAACATTATTACAGGTATGTAAGCGGCTCAGTAATGATTGGGTCCAATTCACACTCATTGGTTACTTTAACATTATATGAATAATAATCGTTCTAGAATGATACAAACAGTTTTTAATAAGCCAATAATAATATAAATTGAAACCAATAACTAACTTTCTAATGGGTGTTTTTTTTTTCAGAGTAACTCCCCAGTACCTTTTGACTTGGATATAACAGTGGCATCTTTGGATGGTCAGAGGATATTGATTGAGACTCTGGAACAGTACGGTGGTGAGTAAAGATCCAAATAATGGTCAATGTTCAAACACAAATAATACACCGAAAACAGCAACTTGAAAAAACAAGTTAATATTATTCAACCACGATTTCAATAATAGAGAAATATTCAATCATTTAGAGATTCATCTTGTATTTTTATATCTCTCTTTTTTTAATTCCTATTTGCTGTTAGTATATATACATTTGTTGTTTGCTTATCTGCTTATTGTAGGTTTTTATGTGTGTTTTCTCTTTGTATTATATTATGTAGCTGATTTTAATATATGTGTACAGCACTTTGAGGCGTTGCATAAGGCCCATTATAAATGTTCTTTTATTCTAGTTATTAATTATTGCCAGACTATTGTCATTAGGAAAATGACCTTTCTGGCGAAATACTTACTTTATCAGATATTTATTTTATAATTAGCCATGAGGTAGTTGCTTCACTTCATTAGAACAGAGTATTCTAAAGTTTGATATTTTATTTGCAGCTGGACATTACAACGCCCAGGCTAGAGTGGATCCAAGTACAACAGATATAAATGCTCCTCCACTTCACAAATCAGCATCTGCAGAGAGCTTCATTCCAAACAGTCATGCAAGAACATCACAAACTGTTCATCTGCAACGACGCTTATCAGAGGTGACTTTATTTTCTAGAATTAGGCTTATGTGTTTCGTTGGTTTGTGATTGTTTTGCTTGGGTGTTTGTGGCCCATCACATACAAAGTTAACTCGAGTCATCTTTAAATCTTTGTAGGAATCTTACAAATTTCCATAATACATATATACATTTTTTTTTTTTTTCCAGAATGGTGCAAATTTGAAAGAAGTAGGTTCCGCATGTGGAGTAGGAAATCAAGCAGTAACCTTGAGACCAAGTATCTCAGAGACCTCTGTGTCCAGAGGTTCCCAGAACAGGCAATACAGAATTACAAACCATGATGCTGAAGGTAAGGCAGACTGAAGACTCACAACACCATAAACTGGCTCTTTTCAGAGCCAACACTCACCCAAAGAGATTTACACGTGGCTGTACCCGCAAGTTTACCATTTTTTGTTTCTAGTTTCTTCTTATTTTTCCTCACCATGCAAAGCTTAACAAGTGTTCTGTTAATTTTTTCACATTGTGACTGTGTGCCCAGTACGTACAATAACACAAGTAAGATTTGAAATATATTATATGATTATTTGTTTGATATAATCAAAGTGCTTTATTAACTCTTGTAAATATTGTCATTGTTGACATTTGTTATTGAGATGTAGGTCAAACATTTTGAACATCAACTTTCATAATGGTCAATAATAATTATTCTTTGCACCAGTATCTTTGGTTGTACCTTTAACTTGTTTTTGTATTGTTTCTTAACAGAATTGTACACTATGCTGTCCAAGGCACAACGTCGTAGGATGGATGACCAACGTGGTCTTACTATTCGGAACTTAGAACTTCCGGACTTCTTGAAGAAACCAAACAAAGAAACGCAAAATCTTAGATCCAAGAGTTCCCTTGGTGTTCCTTATCAGTTCAGTACACCAGAATTCCTACACAGTTATGAGTCTCTACACTCTGCAGATAAAAAGCTAAGCTTTCAAGACAAAGCTGTGAGGTGTAAATCTACACCACCAACAACCAATCCCAATGACACTGGGTTTAGGGAAGGAATCATCCCAACACATTCACAAGCTGAGGAAGTATTTGGCTGTAGAGGGCGCTACAGTGACATTACACCACAGACTTTTAATGAGTCAATGACAGCAATGGCTAGTGATGCATATGGCTACGATGAAAGTGATATAGACATGATGGGCAGTAATTATGGTTTTAACCATTCATCATTATTATACAATGGTAATATGCAAAGAAACCAGAATGCTAAGCTAAGTCCACGTGCCTATCCAACTGATCCGTTTGTTAACCAATTGGATGTTGATAGTGCTAAAGCAAGAGGGTACTCTCTTGAACTCTACGATGCTAATGTGAATGAAGACCTATGTGATGAACAAGTGTTTGATTTGGATCAAACATTAACTAAGTCAGTAGCAGAACATGACTCAATCCTTCCGCCTCCTCCAGATGAGTTAGACCGAACTCTACAGCTTGAAGAAGCCAATTATTCCCCTCCACCATCTTTGACAAAGGATGAACTAAATCCAAAGAGTGATTTCAGTGACTTGATGTTTTCCTTACCAGATAGAACTGGTACCCTTCAAGGGAGCACACTTCCAGGCCATTATACAGACATGTCTCCTCAACCATTAACAGACATTGATTCTGTTGACTTTAGTACCAACCCACCATCCCCTGGACCTCCTTCACCTTCCACTCATGATCTTGTCATGACTCCAAATATTGAAGAAAACATCAATGAGCTTTCTGAAGGGCCTTTTGGTAACATGTCGTTCAAATTCCAACAAGAGTCTTCAGTATTTGAAAGACCAGATGTTATTGAGTCATTGCACAAACCAGAGAACTTCAGCCCCTACGTACAACCGTTCATACAACAAAATACCTCTACAAATAGCTCTTTGCCATACAGTACCTTACAACATACATACGATAAGGTATTAAAGCATGGTACTTCAGAAACCAGTGTGTCAGGTTATGACTTTGCTCAACCAAATTTAATTCAGCAAGGTACCCCACAGCATACCTCTGAACATCCTTCTTCAAACTCTGCCATTTCACATGTAAGTCATTATGTTGATCAAGGCATCTCTCATCAACCAGTCCATCAGACCCCTGCTCTGCAGAGCAAGGAAACAATTTCCCAAGAAGACAACCCAAGCAGAATGGTTTCAAACCTTCACTGGAAGGATGGCAGTGGTGTACAACAACAGAAAATTGATCGTGAAAAGTGGGAGAAAGTTGTCAAGGATGGGCGCACAATGCGTGCAACCTTTGTATAAAATGTCTGCAGCCTTTGCAGGAATAATAGAAAATATGTATATTTTGCACAGCCCTTTATAATGCAACAAGTGCAGTTTAGATAATATTTTTGTACATAAAACTTTACTTTTTTTCTTTTACAGCTATCACTATTTATAATTTTTTCCTTTTCCAAGAATTATAATGTATACATACACATGTGTGTTAGCTCTGTATACTTGGTACTTATCCGAGCTCTGTGAGAAAAAATCACAGGCACATTACTTGCTAGGGATTCAAACAATGCTAAATCAGGCCGTGTCCGAAACGGCGACTTCGGCTAAAGCTACGGCTAGATCGCGCGCGTCTGCCTATTCTTCAACACTGACAGACGCGCTGATCTAGCCGTAGCTGTAGCCGAAGTCGTCGTTTCGGACACGGCCTTAGTTTCTTACCAACTAGACATACACATTGGTGTACATTGGTAAAACCTAAGCTTACCATGTATTCATGTAAAAAAAAACTTGCACTGAATTAAAAGTTGGTGCTGATGGTTTTATTAAAGCACAGTAGCACTTCATTTTTTTTAAACAACCTTGATATTAAAAGGATTTAAAGGGTAGTTTTTAATCCATTTTTTTTTATTACAAGGGGAAAACAAAAATGTCACTTCATTGTTGACTTTGAATCATATTTATTTTGAAACGTCATTGTGACAAGTTTCTTGGAAAAGATTAAAACTACCAAAGTCCGATCACTAATTTGAGTCCAGTATTAGTGATCTGACTCTCTTTCATTCAGTCTCAGCTGTCACCAATTACTATAACATAGGTGTATTACAAATGTATGAACTTTTCATCTTAAAACACATGAGGGACCAAACTTGTTACCAAGATTCAGGGATATTACCCATCGATTCACTTTGCTTTATTTATAGATTGTATTACATTTACTGAGATGATATAAACCATTGGGTTTAGTTACACACACAAACACACGCTCTACTTTCATGACTGATGGTAAAGCTAAAATGATACATCATTGCATTTATTCAATGTAACCATGTATTTATTTATAGCACTGACTTCTGTGTAAAGAGAAAGATTTTATTCCATTTTATTTTTGCTATTTTTATGTGACTCCTTTTATCTCCAGCCACTTCGATTATGATGAATTATTCCATTACTTGAAGTTATTTTTGTATACAAAAAAATGGTTTCAAGATGTACCTTAAAACACTAAAATAATCCTAGACTTTAGCAGGATATGAAAATTTGTATTCATGAAATTTCCTCCACAATTCCATGTTTTCAAATTTCTTTGAATTCCCCCTTGTAAATTTGAACAGCTGACAGTATTTGAAATCTGTAAAGTATGGTTCTTCTAACTAATTGCGTGGTGTTGGTTGACTAATCTCTAATGTAAAATAGGATGCAAAGATGTACAGACAGTATAATGTATTCAGTAAATCATGTCAAGAACTTGAAAGTTTCTTATCATGGTGTGGAAAAGCAAATCGTATTCATTCAGAGTAATTCATTATCTAAATAATCAAGATTTATCTTAATGTTGGAACAAACAAATGTCAGACGAATACTACACACTTCAGTGCAAAGTGAGACATGGCTGGTAGAACAATTAAGATTGTGGCTTATTATATACAAAGACTATTACTTCTATTTATTTCTTCCGTTCTAAGTTTGACTTGCAAGTGAAATTCAACTTGTACAGGCATGATAGTCATGTATTCAATATTTCAGTGAAATAATAAAGAAAACAAATGTTTGTATTCTCATTCATTTAAAACAAATGACAAATCAACATATGCAGTGTGATTAAAAGGTAGGCCTACGGAATATCGCTTGTAAAAAAAAAATGTTTCACCCAAAATAAGTTTACGGCTAACCGTTATTGTACTAGTTTACTGGGGGATTTTTTTTTAAACAGATTTGGTATTATGAGGATTTTAAAATTTACATTCATTGTGTAACTGTTTAACGGGTGTACATTTGCTTGATACAAACATTTATCTACTTGTATGAGTTTCTATCCATTACATTTATAAGTTTTGTTTTTCTTATTACGTATATGATTCAAAAATCAAAAATAGTGTGTATATATTGCGATCAAACTTACCCATGTTTGGCTGTATGATTGCTGCATTGGGTTTTAAAACTAAGTTTAGTCCCACCTTTCTGACAATCTCCCCAAAATGAGATAAGAAAAGTTATATGTGTATATAGTTGCTTGGCTTAAGATTATTAAGAATGAGAGCTGTAGATTTTGTGTAAATAGCAAAAAGAACAATATTTAAACATAATCAGTCTAATATAACCAGCCAATGTATTTAATTGTTTTTAACCTTTAATATAGATGTACATAAACCGCTAGGTACCATATTGTATAGATGGCTTGGTGTATGCTAGCTTGGGCTTCAATGTTTCTGAGGTACATACAAATTATATTATTATTCCAATTGTGGGAGAAAACAAATGAGTTTAAGATCATTGTAATCCAGGTAGTCCATAGTTTCTTATTTTGGTATGATGCAGTTTGATAAAAAAAATATGTTAAGTTTGTGTTAATCTCACTGAGGAACAAGTTATTTTTATAAGTTGCTGACCTCTCACCACTTGTATTAAATTATTTTACAGAATCATTGCTTCCAGTAACCTCACCGTGACATTTATAGTTAAAATAACTTGTATCTATAAGCAAAGTACGAACAGATGACAGTCGGTTTATATCAAAATACTCAAGTCATATAATGTAGTTTAATAAATAATAATTTATTTAGGCAACATGACAAAAACAAAATAATATGGCCAGGTTTAATTTCAATATTTAAACTACAAAAATAATCCTTTATAACCAAAATTTAAACATTGGGAAACATAGACATTATACGTTTTTCCCAGTCATTTTCGGCAAATAAGCAGCCAGTGTAACTACAAATTTAAAGAAAGTCATATCAGGCATGAGATTTCTCTTAATATGTAAGCAATTGGTCTTTCAAGTGCCGTGCTCACAAAAGATAACCATTCAACCAGTTCTGCATGGCTTTATTGTAAGTTTAATTGCATGCCACAAAGTGAAATTGAAAGACAGTTTAAATTGTATAAAAGTGAAATAGACTGCTTGTGTTTGCCAAAAATGACGAGAAATCTTATCTTAAAAACTTATTTCCATACTCACTGATGGCACGATTGAACTTTTCTCATTGGTAAACAGACTAATTTCCCAAATTAGGTTCAAAAACCTTATTTTTTTAATGTAAATACATTGGAAAGTATTTCATAGCATCTAAGTTTTGTCTCACTGAAATTTTGTCACATTGGTGCAAACATAACATTCATTCCAGTAATCTATTTCAACATTATAATCAAAACAAACAAGTTTGAAAATGATAAGTTTTGTGTGTTCTGGGAATGTATATAAATCCATTTGTATACATCTTACCAAAGGTCTTGAAATAAAAGTTAACAAAAATGAAATCGATCAAGTTTAATTTTGTTATACGGTCAATAACCTACAGGAAGTGTTTTGTCAGCTTTTCCAATAGTTAGGCATGTACATGTTGCTTCAAGGCATTTCATGGTGGAGTATTTATGTGACAAAGCTGCCAACTCCTATTTCTGCACAAGGTTCTCTGAAAATTAACCAATCTTTCCATATTCTAATGAATAAATGTGACAATCTCTTTGATAACAAGATGCAAAGTTTAGCAGTCCTACTGTGGATTTTTTTTACACTCTTTGCGGCGAGTAGAAAATACTTCTGATTTAGCAAAGACTCTTATCAGTGATTTCCAACAATTTCTCACAAAAATATTTGAACCTGAGAAATGCCTAAAGCTTTTCTCAGTCATCAAGAGGCAAAGACAAAATATGCAACAAGGGTTTTTTCTTTTATTATTTTCTTGAAACTTAATGACCAATTGAGCCACAATTTTCACAGGTTTGTTTCTGTACATGTATACATATTTTGAGATGATATGCTAAGTGGGTAAAACTGGTCTTTGCCAATTACTAAATGTGCCTTTAATAAAACTGAGGAGGGGTGGGTTAGCATATTTTCACCCCTTCTCAAACTAATAATTTAGAAAGTAGCAGGAAAGTGTTTCATGCCCCTCCCACCAAGCAACAGACCACACATTCCTTCCCTGGATCCCTAGGGATGAATATCGCTCCAAGTTAGACAAAGCATTACTTATCTATTACTGTAATCATTCAATTGTTGCATTGTCTTCTCTAAATCTTGTGTTTTTCTTGCAAGCATCTTAGCTACCAGCCTTTGATGAACCAGAGCCTCCGTCTTGTCATTCAGCTAAAATAGAAATATTAATCAATCAGCAATATACCAGCTCTTGTACAGTTAATCTCCATGATCACAGTGTGGTGCAACAGAAGAAACTGAATAATTAAGATTGCGTATAAACTTTTCACTCCAGTGGGTTATGCTTAATGCAAAAGCACCTTTTAAGTGGTACATTTTTCACACATGCACACACCGTGGGAGTGTCGTGGCCGAGCGGTTAAGAGCACCGAATTCAAACTCTGGTGTTTCTGATCAGCAGAGTGTGGGTTCGAATCCCCAGCCGTGACACTTGTTTCCTTAAGCAAGACACATAACCATTGCTTCGTCCTTCGGATGGGATGTAAAGCCTTGGTCCCATGTGTTGTATAAACACATGTAAAAGAACCCAGTGCACTTATTGAAAAGAGAAGGGGTTCGCCCCGGTGTTCCTGGCTGGATTGGCAGCATATTGCGCCATAGCACCTTGTAAACCATTACATGGTGCTTAAGGATTAGGTCTTATTATCTCAAAATTCGCCCCACTCCTTGCAGTAATAATACCTGGCGCTTTGTATCCTTTGGCAAAATGCGCGTTATAAATACGGTTATTATTATTATTATACCCTGCATGTGTGCACAGGGCAGCGAGTGTACAACACATGCACATACCCAGCATGTGTGCACAGGGCAGCAAGTGTACACATGCAGATGCCCTGCATGTGTGCACAGGGCAGCGAGTGTACAACACATGCACATACCCTGCATGTGTGCACAGGGCAGCGAGTGTACAACACATGCACGTACCCTGCATGTGTGCACAGGGCAGCGAGTGTACACATGCACATGCCCTGCATGTGTGCACAGGGCAGAGAGTGTACAACACATGCACATACCCTGCATGTGTGCACAGGGCAGCGAGTGTACAACACATGCACATACCCTGCATGTGTGCACAGGGCAGCGAGTGTACAACACATGCACGTACCCTGCATGTGTGCACAGGGCAGCGAGTGTACAACACATGCACGTACCCTGCATGTGTGCACAGGGCAGCGAGTGTACAACACATGCACGTACCCTGCATGTGTGCACAGGGCAGCGAGTGTACACATGCACATGCCCTGCATGTGTGCACAGGGCAGCGGGTGTACAACACATGCACATACCCTGCATGTGTGCACAGGGCAGCGAGTGTACAACACATGCACATACCCTGCATGTGTGCACAGGGCAGCGAGTGTACACATGCAGATGCCCTGCATGTGTGCACAGGGCAGCGAGTGTACAACACATGCACGTACCCTGCATGTGTGCACAGGGCAGCGAGTGTACAACACATGCACATACCCTGCATGTGTGCACAGGGCAGCGAGTGTACAACACATGCACATACCCTGCATGTGTGCACAGGGCAGCACGTGTACACATGCACATACCCTGCATGTGTGCACAGGGCAGCAAGTGTACAACACACGCACAAACCCTGCATGTGTGCACAGGTTGGCGAGTGTACACATGCAGATGCCCTGCATGTGTGCACAGGGCAGCGAGTGTACACACGCACATACCCTGCATGTGTGCACAGGGCAGCGAGTGTACAACACATGCACATACCCTGCATGTGTGCACAGGGTGGCGTGTGTACACATGCAGATGCCCTGCATGTGTGCACAGGGCAGCGAGTGTACACACGCACATACCCTGCATGTGTGCACAAGGGTCAGACTGTTTGAATGTTGTTGGCCATTTTAAGTTACGATTGGACAATGCATGAAGGGACTAAGATAATGAATACTGCTTTGTGAGAAAGGTTTTAAAATTCAACCAAGTTATCAATGGTTGCATCACAGAAGTTTGTAACTTACCAAGTCTGCCAAGGTACTAATCAAATCTGGTAGTGGCTGCGATGCTTGAACAGCAATGCTTCTAAACCCTTCACCATCATTGTGAATAGTGCTTTGTTGATCATCTTCAACATACTCGTTTGAAACTCTTGATTCCTGGGGACCATTGCTTTCTGCCAGTATAAATAAAATCAACAATACATTATAAACAAAATGACCATAATTGATACATCCTTATAAATGTAATGAAAAACTGTAGCATTTGTTGCTACTGTTGCCTCTGAAGGACTAACCATTTTGCCTCTCATCAACCCTAGACTAGAACGCTAGTCCCTTTGCATTTATTTACGTACGTTTTGATAGACCTCATACTTCAGCAAATGTTACATCATTTGTATAATACACCACAGTGATGCAGAATGTCATCATGACAGATCAGTTAACCCTTGCCAAAATCCACCTGTTGCCTAAGATTGACTGATATAGCAATTTACCCCCTAAGTCACTTGTACTTTTACCATAGTACATGCATCACACATACATCACATTAAGCTTTATGTTAATGGATTCTAAACAGAGTCTTGCCACACCTTTGTGTTGAAACTGAAATCAACAGTGCTTATAGAGACCCTAAATGGACACAGTGTTAACTATAAGATCTTATAATTATTGTCTTACGATTCCCAGATGGACCATCTCCTCTTCTCTCATCCTGGCAAAGTGATGTTATCTTCTCACAAATATTCTGGTCCAATTGATGATCAAAAGCTGTCCGGAAGGAATCTGCCATTAGTTGTGTAGCATCTAAGTTTTGCCGGAGTTGATCCATCTACAAGAAGTAAAAACTAACATTAACTGCATGCAAAACAACTGCTCAACTCTTACATTCGTTGGGTGTTTAGTTTGACGTATTTGTTCTTGTACTTGTTGCGCCTGTGTGGGTTTTTATTGCCTTTAGATTATTCCTCAGGCTTTTGTGCTGCCTGGAAATAAATAAATAAATAAGCATACTACAAGTGCACCTCTAGGGCAGAACATAAGGGGTAAAGCCCCAAATGTTGAGAAATGAGAATCATCTCATTTGCCTGTCCCATAGACAATGTTGCAGACTGTAGGGAAAAGCTCTGTCATTGTTTCTGCAAATCAGTACTTATTGTGCAATTGTACCATGTGTGTACTCTGTGTGTACTGAGATTGTCTGGCATGGACAAGTCTATTTTATTTGAGGGTGGTTAATATTTTCAAAAATTGTAAATACACTAAATGTTTACAAAGGAAAAAATTCTTATCACCATTCTTCAGAGACAGTGATAATATAACATACAACAGCACTAGAATCAATTATTGTTGGAGTTAACACCAGAGAATCTCACCTCATACTTAAGGATGTAATTTTCTTTCTTGAGCCCAGCAGCTACTCTAGCACATCCGCAAGGATTAGGTCTTGTACCTCGACACAAACATGCACCAAGCACAGCTAGTTCCTATCAAATTAATATAATATACAGTACACATATGAGACAAGTAATAGGTCTGCCTACTTAAAGGAACGTGTTGCCTTGGATCGGTCGAGTTGGTCTATAAAAAGCGTTTGTAACCGTTTGTTATAAAATGCATATGGTTAGAAAGATATTTTAATACAATGTAGAATACAATGATCCACACAAATTTGCTTCGAAATTGCATGGTTTTCCTTTTACTTTGTGAACTAACACGGTCGGCCATTTATGGGAGTCAAAAATTTGACTCCCATAATTGGCCAACCATGTTAGTCGACGAGGTAAAAGGAAAACCGTGCAATTTCTAGGCATGTTTGTGTGGATCATTGTATTCTACTTTTAAAACATCTGTCTACCCATATGCATTTTATAACAAACGGTTACAAATGCTTTTCAAAGACCAACTCGACCGACCCAAGGCAACGTGTTCCTTTAACTGCCCATCAGCATTTATTTTGATATGGGATGGACACATGCATGTCTGTTTGTGTGACCTTATTAGAGCTAAGTGCATCACACCAAGCACAAAATACACAACACAGCAATCCATAATCCATATGCCCCAGCTTGTTGAGTAGCATAAATGGCCAATGAGGTCAATTGTGCGACCTGCAAGTATTAGCAGATTACAACAACAATGGACATAAACAACAGAACCATGACAATGTTTCACAGGAATTGTCCCAAACCACAATTCATGCCAACATCTTTTTACTAGAAGAGGATAACTCAAACAAGAAGTTTGGGTTTTCTAATTTCCACTGATTGACAACGAGTATACTCGAGTAACTGACCTGTGCCGTGCAATGAGTTTCAGTATCAAATAGATTACATGACTTGTTGCGATTGTATCCTAACCGCTCCTTGACATCCATCATGGCGAGTAGCTCATCTCGTTCCTGCTTTAGACCTGGAATGACAAACTGATTTTAGAAAACTCATATTGAAAAATGACACATCTTATATTTAAGGATATTCTGTGAGGATTTCCTTACCTAAATTGTCTAGCCGTGCCATCCGAAGTTGTTCTACATATTCTTGTAGATTTGTTTCAAGAGTTCTATTTTCCAAACAAACTCTAAAAAAAGAAAAGAAAAAAAAGAAGAAAAAAAAGGCGAACAGTTTGTTTATTAAATACTTATATCGAATCGCTAATTCATAATAAAACAATTATTATTTTTCCTTTTGAAGGCTTATATCAAAATGCAATAACTTAGACAACCAAAAAAGAACTAAATGTGCAAGACGACTGTTATAGCAAGCACTTGAGATTGTCTTTCTTCCTTGGATTGCATTGGATGGTGATAACCATGTACAAACTTAAAATATGTACTTTGTCATGAAAAATGAAGACAAAACAATGCATCACATTATGATAGTGTGCTCATCTGAACTTTAATTCTTTTATACATGTATACAATTGTAACATGCTTTTGTATATGGCCATAGACTACAGACCCTACCTGTCATATCGTTCTGCCCATGTCTGCTGAGTCATCATTGAACAATCTCTTGTGGCACTTAGATCAAACTGAAGACCATTAACCTCCTGTACAACAGCCAATTGAACAAAAACTCCATTTCAACATTTCAATATAAATTTTAAATTGTGTCTTTCATTTCAGATTACCAATTTGTTGTGTACTGTATGTTTTGTTGTCATTCAAACAATGCATTAATTATATTTAATTAGACCTAAATGATGTTACCTTCTCCAGTGATGTCTTCATACATTTAGCTTCTTGGATTGACTTGGAATGTTCTTTGTTAATCATGACAACCTGCAACAAAATCAAACTTAAATCTTGAATTATCAAGAAGCAATTCCATAGAATACTTAGAGGTTAAACTTAAGAGGTGATATAAAGCAGGTCAATAAATATTGCAGATGTGGATAGGTTTACAAAGAGCAAAGTTTTGATACATTATTATTGGTATTATTTATTTATTTGCTCATTTTCGTTTTGTTTGCATGCAAGCAAGAACAGGAGAAAGATGGATAAATAATTCATGATTTGTTGTTCACATGCTGAATTATGAATGCACTACAAGTAAATAAATGTAATGATTAATAAACAATAAATTGATGCAATGTACATATACTTACATGTGCAAACTATGTGCAGCAACACCATACATGACATGGTCACAAGTGCAGGGTCATGGCAAAGGGAATGAAATGTACACATATTTTTAGTAAGTAACATTTTGTGTCAGTTATTGTGGGAAATGATTGCAGTGCTAGAGAACATACAGTGTACAAGGGCAGATACATGTATGCAGAGTTTACAGATTGTTGTAAAACGTAACAGCTGTTTTTCACTGTTTCTTTATTGATTTGTTGCGGATCACCAAATTCATCCATGATGCAGAATACAATGGTCATATACACCTACACTATGCACACACATGCATAGATTCTCAAAAACAAAATACAGATGGACTGTATGTGCCCTAATAATTGGAATGCAAATCTTATGGTCCATGCTAAACAGTACTCAACATGCCTCCTACATTATAATGTAGATGCACAATTAATAAACTTTGTTTTCTTTGTATATTTTCCCCCAAACCTGCAAAACAATTAAATCACAATAAGCCGTGTTAGTACATTCCAGTGTAACTTGAGTCACAATGTGTAGTGTCCATTCACAGTCAAGACTTCAAGCCAAGGACATCAAAATTGTAATTAATTCAAAAACAAGATTTATTCACCTGACTTTTAAGTATTTGAATGGCTCGATATTTACTGTTTAACTGCCTCTTAGTTGCTTCAAGATCACTCTGTAGCTCTATCACTTCCTGTTCATAAAAGGAAAAGAAAGATCTTAGTTGACAACAAACTAAAATTAAGACAAAATTAAAGAGAAGACATTCATGTATATCTCAAAAGCCAATGCCGTTTTAGTAGTTAGTACTTCCAGTTAAATTTAGTTTACAATTGAATTGCAAGGACCACTTTTCACCTTTTGTGATAAAAATTTGATTTAAATTTGTTCATTCTTTTTTCTTAGTTTGTTTATCATTTTTTGTTTATACTTTTAATTTTTTGAAAACTTGTATTCCAAATGCAATGTGGTCGTTGAAGAACACACAGGCTAAACTAGTGACTAATTAAACACTACAGTAGCTGGTTCTTTTTTACTGAAGATAGTAGATTTTCATTACATCATACATTTACCTGTGATGCCAATTCTAACCCAAAGATTACTTGTTCATCAGAGCTACAGGGGTCAACCTTGTTGTCACCAGAACCTTAATTAAATATAGAGATAATGTGTTAGTTCAGAAATTACAATTTCCTTAAAATATTTGTAGGATATATTTTATTTGTTAATATTCTTACATATTAAATATTGAAATTTGAAGTATTAATAATAGCAAACAGTCAGAACCTTTTGTAACAAATTTTCATTTCAAAACTTACTTCAAATTCTTAAAAGTTAAAATACAACACGGTGACCTGTCAGGTTTAAATTGAACAGATTATAATTTTTTGCACCATTCCTAAATACTTACCACTGACTTTCCTTTGATTCATAAGAGCTTTTCTTACTACAGATCTAAGTCTTGGCATCAAATTAGAGCCCTCAACTCTCTCTGATTCAGAATCATGATCTCCAAAATAACTCTGTGGTTGCAGTCCAGATTCACAACAACAACAAAGTCTGCTTTCTGTATCACTGTCATTTGGTTCTTCATTACATCTTAAACATTTGGGGTTGTTGTTTCTTACAAACACTTCTTCTTCATCAAACAATTTGGTTCTGCTTCCGTGATGACAAGTACTATGCTCCTTGCAATGTCTGTGTGAACTATTGCTGGTACTTGTCGGCTTAATAACAACAGCTCCTGGCAGCAGTCCTAACCCAAAACCAAGGTCTCCTTTCGTCATCTTTTGACAGCTTTCACCATCTGAGTCCGACTTGTCAAAGGCACTGTAACTTATCCTTCTCATTGTTTCCATGTCTTAATCTGCTCACTCTGTTTAATAGTAACAATGGCAACATCTAAATGTTTATAAAGAGTGATTTACAACGACCAATTTACCACGTACGGCTATGGAACTGTCAAAACCGTGCAACACCTTCAAAAAGTGCCAGCTGTTGATCTGCCTCCGCATAAAAAGGAAACCAACAAAATACGTCGGAACTGATTTAATACATTAATTACAGACATTTTTTTAGCAGAAGTTTGTTCTAAAGCTAAATATTAACGTGAAGAACTGAAACAACGTTGAATCTACCAGAAAGTTGCAGATTTGTTTTTAGTTTAAAGTTTAATAAAGTTCGCGGATTAATAATGGGATCTGTCTTTTTCGAAACATTTAATATCAACCACTTAAAAGCTCAATAATAAACAATACAAATAACTTTTCAAGTTTTAAATATGTAAAAATTAAAAAATTTCTTTTTTAATGACTTAAAAAGTCACCAAAATATTAATAACTTATTATTAAAAATATAATAATTTTACATTGCTTAAAATAGCTGGGTGCCGGTGTTGGTTCCCAGACGTCACGTCCACAATTTCGAGAAAGCATGTTAAGCTTTGCATGCTGCTGGTTCGTAACGGTAGGCCGTGTCCGAAACGGCGATTTCGGCTACAGCTACGGCTAGATCGCGCGCGTCTGCCTATCCTTCAACACTGACAGACGCGCTGATCTAGCCGTAGCTGTAGCCGAAGTCGCCAATTCGGACACGGCCTTAAGTTCAGAGTTGGTTAAGGTTTGCACTGTTGACCCACATTTTGTTCTCAAAACATGTCAATGTCGCACAATGCAAGTGCTTTTTTACAAAGTGTTTTGAAAAATGGAATCGGACGTTACGTGTGTCAGTTGCAGAGGCTCACCCTTCAGTTCAGCAAGGCGGGAGGGAGTGCAAAAGGAGTTAGGTAAGTCAAAGTGTACCGTTTTGACTTTGTGTTTTGGACCTGTTACATGGTTTACATGTATGTGTAGTTAGTGTTGGACTGGGCATTTTTCATGCAAAACTCAGCACCCGTACCCCCTTGCACAAGTTAACCAGTTCAACAGTTGCAATCTTGGCACCACAAACTTATATTAAAACATTTATAAAACTTGGCACATGCACATTAATTAATACGAATTCGGTACATTTTCGGTTTTTGTTGTGTTGATAACTCGGAAAACTTATGTTATTATATAATTTTAATAAAAATATCCTCTGCTTACCAGTTTTCACGCTATTATGCCTTTTTCTTTGAATTGGGAGAAAAATAATGATGCCATATATCAACCGATGCCCTAATTATCTTCATTTGTTAATATGAAGTATGCAAACATATATTAAAACTTGATGGACATTGAAATGTTCACACGTCACTACACACCGATCTTCGATGACTTCAACTGGCCCCATTTGTTTTGAGTTTTTCCTGTTTTCACGGCAAACAAGAAAGTATGGTTTCCCGGGGAAGCCATACATGGAAGAAACATCTGCAGTGACTACAAGTGTTCTTTGAGACTCTGTGTATGACTCTATAGCCAGCAGTTGTCTTTGTTTTATTCAAAATATTTTTAATGAACTTTTAAAAATTACCATGGTAATTTGCAAAAAATAACAAAAATAAATAATTAAATAAAAAGTGTGACTAATTATTTAGTTTTTTCCCTTTTTTTTCTTCTTAAAATTTATAATAAAATGTATAAATAAACAGTGATAATTGAATCAACAAGCTGATGTTTAAATTTTAATATTAATAAAAATATTGATACGAGGGTTAAAAAATAAAAATCTCCAAAAATATTAGAAAATGATATAAGGCACATGGCTTCTTTAAGCCTCTGTATATTTTTTTCAGAATGCTCAGCATAATATTCAGTCACATGATTTGATCATCATAAATTGTGAATTGAAATAGTGTTTGATGAAACGTTTTGGGTGGGCAAATATTTTTATATGGCCTCAACATTATGACATATTTTTGTACCTTGTAGAAATGCCTAAAATACCAAATATTTTGCATTTACAAGTGCAAATAACCAGTGGAGCCTTACGTGTTTCTAAGTTTTGGTCAAGGGAGAGGAGACTCTTTGCTTGGCAAATAAAACCACAATTTTTTTTATCTAGGGACTGTTTACATCGCGCACAGAGAGGTAAAAGATTTGCCACGATTTTAGGGACACCTCGAAAACAGGACCTCCTACGATATAATCTGCAGTGCACTGCCACCACTTTTTTCGATCATTTTAAATCTAAATATCACTATCAATCAGGTTATTAGGCAGTTCCATCAAGTTGATTTCACGTGTACCAAAACACACACACACACAGCCCCGAAAAAAAAGAACGATATATATTAAATTATAACTCACATTTTGTACAACTCAAAACGGATAACTTTCCGTATGGCGCCACCACTTTTTCACTCATTTTTACAAAAAGGGATATCTCATTGAGGTAAATAAGGTACTATATTGTTTCATATCGAATGAAACAGTGGTGGCGCCATACGGAAACTTTTCCCTCAAAACTATGAGACTTGACAGCAGGCAGGAGCATTCTCTCCTCGTGCTTACATTTCAAAAATATTTGAAATCGGATGAATAGTTTCGGAGATATTGTAAAAAATAGAGAGCAACGACAAAAACCGGAGGCTTGGCCCCGCGTGCAGCGCCCATTTGTTTGTGCATGACGTCACCTATGAACCCTGTCGACTACGGATTTGGGAAATCTTTGGAAAGCGCCGAAGAAGCCCGAAGGCGTTTTTTTGCGATGAGGGAGCACATCTTTACACAAAATGAGATAACGATTACATCATCGTCGTGTAGCCGATAAAATTCCACACATGGTACATCTAGTCGCATAGCTTTTACCATTAAAAACTATTTTTGTCGGCGTTTTCCCTTTTTTGAATCAAGATTTCTTCCAGAGAAAATCATCAAAATTGAATGCGACTTTGTCAGTGCTAATTCCCATACTTTTAAGTTTAACTTGTGAAAATTTTGTGTAATTTGATTTTGTTTTCTTCTCCCTCCAAGAGGTTTTGTTCAACCATTTCTTGCAAAGTTGTCCTAAATACGCACGATTGTACATGTACTTCCGTACATCTTCGTGTTTCCGTGATGTGCCACCACAAGAGGGCGTGTGTTACAATAAGTTTGATAGGCCGGGGCTCTAATTATTATGTTTCGTCTTGGTTGAGGGAAAGCTGCCCGATCTTGTTTTTGGTAATTTCCACGTTCCGAATTGATAATAGCAGACTGCTCATCTTGAGTCAAAAAAAACTAGTATTTATTATCTATTTTCAAGGCCTATACTAATTGAAACGAAAGTAGAACAAAAAATTGATTGTATTGTAGCCACTAGTTTTTAGAAATTGTCTTTGTAAATATAACAATAATAATCGATGTGTACCAATGCCTTCATCCTCAAGTTTTTTAAAGATTGTTCTAAATATTTGTTTACTGTATTAATGCTACAATTTTAAATCAAAGGATCAACTGATCTTAAATTAAAGAAAACATTCCAGTCATAAACTCTTCAATTTTATTCCAATCTGGTTAATTTAATAATGCTATTTGTTGACATAATTAATAAAGAATATTCACACAAACACCTGCAAAACTTAACACATTTTTAATTTTTATAGTTAAAAATTTCCCCCACGATGCCGCTCCTCAGTTTGATTCACAAAATATCACTTTTTGCCATTTATAAAAATCATTACTAGCGCCGCGCAGTACTGTTTGTAAACCTCCCCATAGACCTTTTCGCAAATACCGGGGCGCGCGCGTAAAGCTTGGAATTAGGTGCATTGTGGTCTTGCTGGTATCCAAATTTGATCCATATCTATCCCACAATGCACCTCATTCAACAGTCTGCGCTTGCGCATTGGTATTTGCGATAAGGTCTATTGGTAGAGGGTGCTTGTCTATAGTGCGCCCTCTATTGCCATAGGCTGTGCATTAAACTTGGTCGTAGCCGATATGAAGAAAAACATAACAATTGAACTTGAACACAGGTACGTTTTTTGCACGATCCACGCTCATTAAAAACGGTACATCTCTGCAACCAAACATCCGATTTCAAAACTTTAAATTGATTTTTACTCCTTAGAATACACCTTAAGAGACCACATCTTGTCAGAGAAAAAACCACCTGCATTAAATTTCACTGAAACTGCCTAAGGTTATGTTTGTTTGTTTGTTTATTTTCAAATATTACATTTTTTCTGAAAACATCTTTTTTTGAGTTAATTTATGTAATACTAATGCAGGCGTCAATTTGAAGCGTGGACCGACCCTCCTCACGTCATCACCTTTCTTCACCTGAGCCAATTATGTATAGGGTCAGGATTTCACCACCACTTCACTCTATCAGCAAATGTGTTAGTCCAAGCTTCACCCTTTGAATTATTTCCATAGGTGAAGCTACCACCACGCAACACACATTATTATACACATACACAGTCGCGATCGCTAGCCTGAACATCTGACGTCTTTCCTTGCTGATAAGGTATAGACAGGGAACCAGTCTAGTTCGCCTCGTTGCTAACTTTTGCTAACGTTGGCGGCGCACAGCTCGTTCAACTCGAAATGAGATCGGTAGCAAACGTGCGCAAACTTGGCAACGTTTGCGCAAGTGGAATGCACCACAGGATGCAGTTTGCAAGGTAATGCGGCGCGCGATGTTAGAATGTGTGTATTTGTGTGGGCAAATTCCAAGTTGGCTTGCGCATATTTCAAAACAGGCCATCTTCAAAGATTGCATCACAATTACAGTTGTTTGAAACGCCACGACTTTGACATACTTTCGGCGCGACCGATGTCGTGGATTCGATGTCACATCACCAAACACAAATAAGGCTCGTCAACGCTTCACCCTTTTCATAAACTTTATAGGTAACATATAGAAAAGTTTGCGGTAACACCATGTAATATACCCTCAGTCACCTAGGCCCCACACCCTCACTATCCCCTGTGCTTGTTCCTACTGACACGGTTCAGTGAGCACACACCCCCCACACACCACCCAAGGCTCCACAACAGGTTTCACCACGCATCATCGAGTTCACTTCCCGCCTCTATTTCCCGCCTTCATGCATCACCGCTGATCCACCGCCCAGTACTTAAGCAGCATGCAGCATAAGAGTCCAGCATTCTCCAGAAGACGATCAGAGCATACTGATCGAAACGTCGAGTTAATCCAACGGTTCTTTTCAGAACCACCCCAACTCATTTAGAGATTGTTATTACATGGTGTTACCGCAAACTTTTCTATATCTTACTTCCACCATGCAAAGTTTCAAATCCTATTTATAGGTAACACTTCACCCAATTATTTAAAAAAAAAAACGTTAAGGCTTCACTATAACAACAAATTATTGACCTTAGGCTTCGGCATCAAAACGGCGTCGATATTTTGCGACTTCTGAGGAGGGTCGGTCCACGCTTCAAATTGACGCCTGCATAAGTTGAATTAGTTTTTAGTTAGAATAGATGCATTTAATTTGTTTCATAACAAATGAAAAAAGTGCAGTTGTGGCAGGATACAGAAACTTTTCAAAATCTAGTTGTGATAACGCAACCCTCCTCCCGACGGCCGCAAGGCCGGTGGGTTATGAGATTCTCTCGAGCGGCAAACGTCAATCTGGTCCATCATGTACAATTTCAACAGCTACATGTAGTTAATCCTCAATGACTGACTAATCTAATGATCAATGAACAGTCGAAACACCATTGAGAAAATATTTGGGAAGAAAAAAGACAAAAACTTCCCAGATCCCGGAGCGAGTTCCCAGGTTATATTTTGAACCTGTCGCATCACTTTGCAAACGCTTTATTTTTTGGTCACCAAGCGCTGAACCGCAGGTACCAGCCTGTTGGATTGACAAACTGCCAAGCCGCAGCCAAGTTGGACTAAATCATTCTTTGAAAGGGGGGTGTTACAAGGCAGTGCTGCAGTGCGTTCGCACCATATGAGTGAACGGCGGGTTTTGTAATGTAAAGGGACAGCAACTATTCCGAATCCAATATTTTTAATAGTTTTAAGTTTGTATTACAAATATTACTAGCGGGATGGAGAATATATTTTCATAGTAAACCAAAAAAAATACTAGAAATGATGAAAAATACCATGGAAATACATTAATGTGGTTTAATTCAACTTTTTAAGCAGCAAAAGCGACATTAACTACAGACAATGCACACACTGAAGTTGAACATCGCCCATGTGCAGCGCCAGCAATGGCTCACTCATTGTTGACCACTGACCAGGCCGTCTGGCAAAACTTCCCCAGCAAATCTATCTCCGTTGAATCCCCTTTAAAATTGAACCGTCCTCTAGTCTTACTCTTAGCCATGCATCGTCAACAAAACACTTTTAATGCCCAACTGCCCATTAAAAACATCAAAAAATTTACGAAAACTAATAGTTCAACAATGTTTTGAAAACTGACCACCCAGCAAGTTTACAGAAAAAAAATTATCTGACGTATTTCCTCAGAAGCAGTTATGAAGACTTATTAGCAAACAATGGTTATGACAGCGTTAACAAAGCAACTACATGTATCATTATTAACAAGATTCAAACCAGTCCTTATTGTGTAAGTACGTCACTTTATTTAACCACTTGACCCTTCCAGCGAGTGATTGCTTTGTGCCAAGGTTTTTAGTAAAAATAGGTCGATGCCGAGTTCATAAATGGTGCCGACATTCATGGGTGCCCAGTTTGCAGGTGGCAAGTCTGTGGGTGCCAAGATTGCAGGGTGCCAAACTTGCAAGGTGCTGAGTTTGCAGTGTGCCGAGTTTACATTGTGCCGAGTTCGCGAGGGGCCAAGTTTGTAGGAGCAAGGTGCCAAGTTTGCAGGGTGCTAAAGTTGCTGGGTGCCAAATTTGTGGGTGCTGAGTTTGCAGAGGGACGAGTTTGTGCTAAGTTTGTGAGGTGTCAAAGCGACTTGTATTCAAGTACTTTTACTAGTGTAGTGTACATGTAGTTATACATGTTGGTAGTAAGTAGAGTAGAGGACGATTCATTCATAAAAATGTAGTTGTCCATGTCACAAAATAGTTAGGTCTATATAACTATAAATGTGATTTGAGTAGGTCCGCAATGTTTACCACCAGTCATGCCAGTGTTATGCCCGGTTTATACTTCCTCAGTCCTGTAAATGCATTGTGAATGTTCTGTGTCTTGGGGATGTTTTAGATGTGTAAGGTGTAGTACAAAGGAAACTGAAGTTTTTGCTGGCTATGACCATGAAATGTTAATCTAGATCAACAACCATTTTAAACACTTACAGCCTTACAGAGGTCCAAAATGTTAGACTCCTTAAAGGCAGTGGACACTATTGGTAATTACGCAAAATTTGTATCAGCATAAAACCTCACTTGGTAACTAGTAATGGGGAGAGGTTGGTAGTATAAAACGTTGTGAGAAAAGGCTCCCTCTGAAGTGACGTAGTTTACGAGAAAGAAGTAATTTTCCACATATTTGATTTCAAGATCTCATATTTAGAATGTGAGGTCTCAAAATCAAGCATCTGACAGCACACAACTTCGTGTGACAAGGCTGTTTTTTTCTTTCATAGTTATCTCACAACTCCGATGACCAATCAAGCTCAAATTTTCACACGTTTGTTATTTTATCCATATATGTTGAGATACACCAAGTGAGAAGACTGGTCTTTGACAATTACCAATAGTGTCCAGTGTCTTTAAAAAATCTAGAAGTAACTACTTCTAGAATTATATGATTGATGCTTCCACAGGTAGGCCTAACCAAGACAAATACATGTAATACGCCTAGTAATTAGTGCCAGTACATTGGACCCCGATTTCCTCTGATTTTCAAAACAACTTTCATTTCATGGCTTTGCTTATGGAACCAGGTATTTTTACTCATGTGCTTGCGTACTTCATATTGAGGCAGTCTTCGCTTACTCATAATTTGGCACTTGTCCTGTAAGCAACAAACGTGAGAGATTGGGGCTACATGTAAGCCCAGAATTCAGCAGTAGACAGAGCCATGAAGTTGGCTACATGTATACAGTAATTGATAACCTGGCTCTTGTTTCCATTCACAGAGACTTCATTGAGCAAGACGTCATTGACTTCGCAGAAAAACATCCACAGATTGTTATGTATGTCACACCACACAGGAAATACACTCATCCCAAAGTGGTTGCAGAGTTCTGTAAGTGTTATGTGATAGTATTTTATACATGTTAAACACAAACATTCTGTCTAAAAGAAAATTTGTATTTATTTCTCAACATCCTTAGTCCTTACATGAATTAAGAACAAACAATTAAATTGAAGTCACCCCGTCGTACACAAAGTATTCATCAGAAATTCATGTTGTCCAAATTGGTCCAAAATATAAGTTTATAAATCATCATGATCTGATAATGTATACAGAGAACAAACTTTTCTTGAGAGAATACATACATTTGACAGCAATAGCTTCTCTTACCCTTGAAATTACTAGTAGGCTTATATACTCAAATGTACAAAATTAGCAGCTGATATTAAAATATTGAAATACATTCTGCTCCCTTTCTTTTCCTTTCAGTGAATGGAACCAAACGCAGTATAAACCTCGCTAACTTATCAAGAGATGAAGTTCTTGGGGAGGTTAATCTATTAAGGACGCAATCAGGACTGGATATTGTACGTATCCGCAAACAATGGCATACAGATAGCCCTAGTATACAAGGACATTGGCATCCATTCTATAATAAACCAACCGAACTAAACGTGGACAACTTCCCGACTGCCAGCCCAACATTTAGCAAACCAGAAAGACGACGATTACCTAACATGACTGAAGAACTCATTCAGGAACTCAAGGAACTTAAGGAACTCAAGCAAACTGGAAAATGATATTGCAGTTACCAACTGATTTAAAAACATTGTTCTTGTTTTGGATGAAGTCTCTATTGCATTTCAATGTACAAAATAATCTGCAAAACTCTGTTAACAGCATCAAGGCACTAACATAAATAAACAGGATAATGTAACGTGGCTGGCATGTAATTGCTGGCATGCAAAAAGCAAATAACACTTACACAAGGGTCATACATGTATCTTTCACATTGTGGTTTATGAAGCCTACCAAGTACTCTAACAAGTATTGCATACATGTATAACCAGGTATGACCAGGTATTACATGTACATGTACATGTACGTAGTTTTAAACTTAGAGTTGTGCATCACTGCAAGTGGGGGTGGCAAAATATACTCACTTAACAGCGATATACTGATTACTATTAGATTAAATGCCAGTTGAAAAATCCCCCAAACCAGTCAAGATTCTATCCAAATGGTCTGTCTGGCTATTTCAATGCATTGATTCATCTTGTAGCAACATTGTAGTTTACTTTAAATGCACCGCTTCATTGTCCATACATGATTTGGCACAAGGTACAATGTGGAAATATAGCCATGATGAGTTTATACTGATGTAACTTAGCCTTGCTTGAGGCTAGATGTTACTCCTTAAATCCATCCTTGTCCCTGGCAGAATAAACATTTCACTGTAATTCAGAAACAGTCGCTGCCACAAATGCCACTGAAGATAATATCTGGATCAATCAATGAGTCTCTCTTCACTATTAGTTTTACCCTTACACTGATGTGTGTAAGCACTGTATATCACAGTACTTTCCTGAGCTCTGTGAAGAAAAAAATCACAGATATTACTCGGCTGGGATTCAAACCCAGGACTTTTGCCAATCCAACCCCCCAAAAATATGCCTGTGATTTTGTTGACATAACTCAGGATAGTGCAGAGTGTACAGTGCTTACACACAATCACATACATGTAGGTGCAAGGCTACTAAACCACATATTATAATTCTTTATCCCGATGCTAATTTTACATATCTTAGAGTCTCCCATTCAACAAACTCAAATGTTCTGAGTTTTGTTGAATGTGGTATTCCCAAGGTTGTTGTACATCATGGCGGATCCTCAGTTTTTTAAGTAAATGCAATATAATAATCAATGTGCTTTGACAGAATCATGGTTCTGAAGTTTGAATGAAAATATTTTCAGAACAAAGTTATTGCAGGCCATTGCCTCAATGCCCCCTGATCATTGCCTTGGTGCCCTTGAAATGCTCCAGTAGAAGCTGATAGTGCATGGAGGCAACGAAGGCCATTGCCTCAATGCCCCTGATCATTGCCTTGGTGCCCTTGAAATGCTCCAGTAGAAGCTGATACTGCATGGAGGCAACGAAGGCCATTGCCTCAATGCCCCTGATCATTGCCTTGGTGCCCTTGAAATGCTCCAGTAGAAGCTGATACTTGATGGAGGCAACGAAGGCCATTGCCTCAATGCCCCCTAGGCCATTGCCTCAATGCCCCCTGATCATTGCCTTGGTGCCCTTGAAATGCTCCAGTAGAAGCTGATACTTCATGGAGGCAACGAAGGCCATTGCCTCAATGCCCCCTGATCATTGCTTTAGTGCCCTTGAAATGCTCCAGTAGAAGCTGATACTTGATGGAGGCAACGAAGGCCATTGCCTCAATGCCCCTGATCATTGCCTTGGTGCCCTTGAAATGCTCCAGTAGAAGCTGATACTTCATAGAGGCAACGAAGGCAATTGCCTCAATGCCCCCTGATCATTGCCTTGGTGCCCTTAAAATACTCCAGTAGAAGCTGATACTTCATGGAGGCAACGAAGGCCATTGCCTCAATGCCCCCTGATCATTGCCTTGGTGCCCTTAAAATACTCCAGTAGAAGCTGATACTTCATGGAGGCAACGAAGGCCATTGCCTCAATGCACCTGATCATTGCCTTGGTGCCCTTGAAATGCTCCAGTAGAAGCTGATACTTGATGGAGGCAACGAAGGCAATTGCCTCAATGCCCCCTGATCATTGCCTTGGTGCCCTTACACAGTGCCCTTTACCAAGGAGAAAATGCCTTGGTGCCCTTGCCTTTTCAAAAAGGAAGCATACAGGCCCGTTATTTCTCTGAAAACTGAGATTACAAAGATTCTTATAAATAAAGAACTACAATCTTTTGGGACATGATAGAACAAAAAAGCTTTGGGGCAGGATTTGGTTTTACAAATTATATTGGGTGTATTGATTAGGAAATCTTTCAGCTTGTATTTTTACCCTTTGACAATGCATGGTACATTTGTTTTTTAATGTTATTTGCCACCTTAAACCATGGAGCTGGTCGGGATTAGAGCCTTTCCTAATTTGTACATACAAAACAATTGGAACTTTGGATAGACAACTGAATAAAGGACTAAAATAACCAGATAAAGTGTCTGTTTTGTAAAACTTTAATGACAAATAATGTTGATGGCAGACCACCCACAAATAAAAATCCTGACCAGTGTTCCAACTAAGTCAGTGAACATCTACATCGTAAAAAGTTTGGTGTGTTTCTTGACTACCTTATGTATTGTTAAATGACTTATAATAGTTTTTCTTGAGAGAGCACAACAACAATGGTCATTGTTAAACATCAGGATCTGTGAGCCAACATACACATTAAAATAACATGAAATAATAAACTTGTGATCAGAATCACAAAAAAATATTGGGGCGTAATATATTTCCTGTTTTCAAACATAATATGGTTTTAACTTGCGCGATAAGAAATAATTATTTGTGTATTTTCTCAAAAAATGTAGCCTTTATAGGCACAATTATTTCTGGGGGTTTTCAAGCATGACAGTCATATATGTAGATGCAATCAAATTGACTAATGAGTGTTGCATACCCTTGAAGTAGATATCTGTTACTGTTATGTGCGTTATACCATCATCAATGTGATACTTTGCCGTTATTATTCGGTCATAAGTAAATCCATTATTCCAAACAATGTGACATGCTGTTTGGAATAGTTGATTTACAATGTACTTACGACTGAATAATTCATAAACAATCACCCTGAGAGAACATGTTTCAGGGGTAGATTACATGTATATTACTGACAGACATGAAAAATGTACTTCCACGTGTCTATAAAATACCCTGACTGAAAGTACATAATTCCCTGTGAAAACATTTTTCTAGGTGTTATTTAAATTTGTTTTAAATGCAATTTTTGAAGCAATCCAACCATCATTTGAATGTGCAAGTTTTATAACAAGGTCTGTTTTACCATTACCATTTGATTTTTTTTTCTCGTCATGAATGTACATATTAAAACGGTCAAGGGAGTGATATTTCATTTTAAATCCTACACCATCAGACCACACATCCACATTTTCTTGAAAAACACCAATTACCAATGATTTAACGGATATTATTAAATTTAATGAATTGTCTGCACTTTTTAAAACCTTGCAAGGCAAGGTTTTAAAAAGTTGTGTCTTTGCAAACAAATAATCATGTACATATTCAAATTAAGATTTAAAGAGATAAATTTGGTGTTAAACATTCCTTGTGGTTTTATTTTACTAATTTTTTCCTCTTTGGGTTTAAAGCCAGTGGACACTATTGGTAATTGTCAAAGACCAGTCTTCTCACTTGGTGTATCTCAACATATGGATAAAATAACAAACCTGTGAAAATTTGAGCTCATTTGGTCGTCCGAGTTGCGAGATAACTATGAAAGAAAAAAACACCCTTGTCACACGAAGTTGTGTGCTTTCAGATGCTTGATTTGGAGACCTCAAATTCTAAACTTGAGGTCTCGAAATCAAATTCGTGGAAAATTACTTCTTTCTCAAAAACTACGTCACTTAAGAGGGAGACGTTTCTCACAATGTTTTGTGTTATCAACCTCTCCCCATTACTCATTACCAGGTAAGGTTTTAAGCTGATAATTATTTTGAGTAATTACCAATAGTGTCCACTGCCTTTAAGGTTAATAATGATTATTACATAAAAACGGATAAATTAAATCAGGTTTGATTCCAGTTTTGTAATAGCATAGACTTTCAAATCGCAAATTAAGAACTTAAAATACCCAAACTTTGATAGTGAATGTCTTTCCAGAACTATTTCCTACAGTTGGATATGGAAGCATAGATATAACTTCCTAGTTACCATCACTTAACAACCTGTCCACTTTTTCCTACAGTTGGATATTGAAGCATACATATAACTTCCTAGTTACCATCACTTAACAACCTGTCCACTTTTTCCTACAGTTGGATATTGAAGCATACATATAACTTCCTAGTTACCATCACTTAACAACCTGTCCACTTTTTCCTACAGTTGGATATTGAAGCATACATATAACTTCCTAGTTACCATCACTTAACAACCTGTCCACTTTTTCCTACAGTTGGATATTGAAGCATACATATTACTTCCTAGTTACCATCACTTAACAACCTGTCCACTTTTTCGCTTGTGTCTGGGCTTTTCTATTTTTGTCTGACCATTCCTTATTGTCTCTGTACTCTCATTACTTGGAACTTTAAGTTTCTTTCTTGGGTTCACCTCATCATCTGTCATGTCTTTCCTTTTCAACTGGTTTCCAACAATCAGTTTGTGGTTCCGATAATGAGAAAAGGGGAGATCTTCCTCGATGTCTTTGCAATCTGTTGTTGATGATAACGTTTTACTCACAAGGTCCTCTAACTGCTTTTGGACGTATTCTGAATCTGGTCCTGACAACAAGTTCTAATGTTGAAGATAAAAATACAGAAATAAATTAAACAAGTTAACACAATTTATGAAAGCTACAAAAAAAAACATAAGGATGTACAGTGCATAAGAATGCATGATGAATGTACATGATACATTTAATACTTGTCTGATCGATGCAAATTACTAGCCAATTAACCTAGAGAACTTGTATATTTTTATGGCAAGCGATATATCGCCTAGTATTGTGATATATTGCAATAGTTATACTGTTGAGTTAGGCCTTGCACAGTAACCAACCAGGACAGTGAACTGTGCATTTTACTTGCCCCCGTGAAGTTTTATTATCCCAAATTTCAATATTGATAAAAGTTTATCTTTCTAGCAGTTGCGATCATAACCAAGTTATTGTTGAAATGAAATTACATGCACTCACTCTTTAGTAAAATAAAATTGTTAAAACGTATCATTAACATTTGGAAAGGAAGATAAATTACAATTATAAACAAGTAGTTTGGATAGTGTTTAATTGACAGGGGTGCTTACAAGCCCACAGCAGTTTTCACTGGACATTATACACTGCGTAGTGTTAAGGTCAAGTCCTTTGTATCACTGCACTATGGTCATACAGTGTACAAAGTTGCAACAGAAGTAAAATGTTAAAGGCACTGTACACTATTGGTAATTACTTAAAATAATTATTAACATAAAACCTTACTTGGTAACAAGTAATGGAGAGCTGTTGATTCAGATAGTATAAAACATTGTGGGAAACAGCTCCCTATGAAGTAACATAGTTTTTGAGAAGGAAGTAATTTCTCACTAATATATTCCAATTTGATTTTGATACCTCAGAATTTTATTTTGAGGTCTCGAAATCAAGCATCTGAAAACACACAACTTGTGCAACAAGGGCATTTATCTTCCATCATTCTCTCGCAACTTCGACAACCAATTGAGCTCAAATTTTCACAGGTTTGTTATTTTATGCATGTTGAGATACACCAAGTGAGAATACTGGTCTTTGACAATTACCAATAGTGTCCATGTGGGAGGGAGGTCTTCAGAAACAGTGCTCTCTGGAAGACCTGATTGAAGTTGAAAACTTGTCCATATTAGTCAATAAAATATTATGAGTCAAGTCAACTTACCACTGTCTTCCGTTTTACTCTCTTAGTATCGATCGGGGGGTTAAAGGTCATAGAAGCGGGGTTAAACTGCTTACATGTCTTCTGTGCTGACCTAAAATGAATTCAAACAATTACATTTAGTACTACATACTATGTATGAAAGCCTCGCCAAAAGAACCCTATAATGATCACATGAGTAAATGTTTTCTTTTACTAAATTGCTAAAAAGGCAAAGTATACCCTTGGTTCTTGGAACAGTCGGATTGTTTTTATCCTTTATGATTGTAGATTTATACAATCAAACTAACCTGTACAAATATTAAATTTCAAATCGTGGTAGCGTTTTTTTGAAAATTTTCCAAGGATATTTTAAAAGAAAAATGACTTACATTTTAAAGTCACCTGGAAGTGGTATTTAGTCAAAATAAAGCTTTTGTCACTAAAATATGTGTTTTGATAAGTGGAATATGACTAAACAATAAACTAGGGTTTAAAAAAATTAGTTTCCAAGTTATTTACAAATTTGAAAATAACCCGACCCGAGAGGGCGCTGTTCGTGACGCCAATCGAGGCGCGATGAACCGCATGCAGTGCCAACACAAGATAGTGAGGCTTGGCGCAAGCTAAAACATGCCCTCAAAGTTGAAACACTACCTGATTTTTTTCACGCTAGGCAAATGCTCCTTAAGGTTCGTTACGTCTTTCAGGTACCTTCTTCGACTTCCCCCACTAGCTGGAAAAATTGTTGGGATGGCGTCATGTTTTTGAAAAGAACTTTTCTCTGAATGTCAAAATGTGTAGTGTATTCCGGATCCTTGAAGCACGACGGCTCAAAGTGTTTGCTGCACAGCGCTGGAAAAGATTTGCAAACTGACCCCATCTTTAGTTGTTTTGCTGCATCCAGCAGCAATACACCTGGTCGACGTTGCCGGAAAAATGCAGGACTTGAATGTACTTGCACGTACGTGTGTTCGATGTTTGATCGAGGCAAAGTCTGCCTCGATTGACTTCACTAAAAGGGGTAGGCAGAGTCACTCCCCACAACTTTATTTATTGTTTTGAACATATAAATCGTTAAAAATATTACTAAAAAAAATATTTTATTGTTCAGAAACATATACTCTAATGTTTGAAGAAAAACAAATCTATTTCCAGGTGACTTTAAGTGGTGAATGTACATTATGTATCTTGTTTGCATATTCCACCTACATATTTTTGACTTTTTTTCTGAAATTTAGATAAAAATATAGTTTCACAGTGAACCTACAAGTTATGGTTTTGCAATCAGAATATCCTGTGGTTTCTTTTTGTGGAAGATCTACAAATCTGTGGCTTAAAGGCAGTGGACAGTCTTGGTAGTTACTCTAAATATTTATTGCCATAAAACCTTTCTTGGTGACGAGTAATGGGGAGAGTTTGATGGAATAAAACATTGTGAGAAACGGCTCGCTCTGAAGTGGCATAGTTTTCAAGAAAGAATTTGATTTCGAGACCTCAAGTTTAGAACTTGAGGTCTCGAAATCAACCATCTAAACGCACACAACTTCGTGTGACAAGGGTTATTTTTCTTTCATTATTATCTCGCAACTTCGATGACCGATTGGGCTCAAATTTTCACAGGTTTGTTATTTTATGCATATGTTGAGATACACCAACTGTGAAGGCTAGTCTTTGACAATTACCAATAGTGTCCACTGTTTTTAAGAGAATCAAAAATAACTTACATTCTTGAAAGGTCTAGTGGTAGTGATCCTACCCCAGTCAAAGGATTCCCTCGTGCTATGTGATCAGCATACTTTTTAACCGTTGGATGGTAATGGCTCTAGAAACACACAACAAAAAGTTTATGAAGATAACAATGTGAACCAATATCAATACAAATGAACTTGCAGTTAAATCCAGCACTAGAACCTTGCAGGTAAACACAAACACAAGAACTATACACACATGTACAGGATAACCCAATATAAGAACCTTGCAGTAATGGCTCTAGAAACATACAACAAGTTTATGAAGATAAAAATGTGAACCAACATCAATACAAATGAACTTGCAGGTAAATCCAGCACTAGAACCTTGCAAGTAAACACAAACACAACAACCTTGCTGTTAAAACTAAACACAAGAACCTCACAGGCAATTCAAAACACAAGAACCTCACAGGTAACTCAAAACACAAGAACCTCACAGGTAACTCAAAACACAAGAACCTCACAGGTAACACAAAACACAAGAACCTCACAAGTAATTCAAAACACAAGAACCTCACAGGCAATTCAAAACACAAGAACCTCACAGGTAACTCAAAACACAAGAACCTCACAGGTAACTCAAAACACAAGAACCTCACAGGTAACTCAAAACACAAGAACCTCACAGGTAATTCAAAACACAAGAACCTCACAGGAAACTCAAAACAAATAAACCTTAGTAACATTATTACATTTCACCCAAAACATCACATGAATGAAATACCTTGAGAAGATGAAGTTCCCATAGTGCTGTGTTCTGTGCATTACAGTGCTCTGGTTCAGGTAACTCAGTAAGATAAACTCCACTTCCTAAACTTTCATTGTCAAGCAGTTGGTCACTTTTGGGGTACCACTAAGTAAATCACAATCAAAGAACAAGAATTTCAATCAAATAGACAAAGAAAATAAGGAACTATTTTAAACTGTAAATATTTATTTAAATTCAAATCACCTAATTGTAATGCTCTGTATAATTGCAGCTATGAGACAGTGTAGCGTAATTAATTATCAGCTTGAAGCAAGTGTGTTTTATAGAAAATACACACATTATATAACTTTAAGTATAAGAATGCGCGTCAAGCCGAGTGTGGGTTCAAGTCACAGTCATGATTGTGTCCTTAAGCAAGACATTTATGGCTGCATCCTTCAGATGGGACATAAAGCTGTTGGTCCCGTGTGTTTCGTAATGCACATAACAGAACCCAGTGCATTTAACGAATAATGAAATGAGAAGGGGTCCGTCCTGGTGTTCCTGGTTTGATTGGCTGCATATTGCATTGCAGCACATTGTAACCCATTACATGGTGCTTATGTAAAGGGAAAAGGTCTCATACATCAAAAGTGTTGCTCTGCATACCTTGCAGGAAAAATACTAAAAAGAGATGTGGTCTAAATGCAATGTAAAAGCCCAGTGTCTGATGTACAAGTTACTCCTACCTTCATGATATTCCTTATGGCACAACAATATCCCAATGTACCATTAGGCAGCATCTGTAGTGATAGTGTAGTAACACGCTTTAGGAAAGCTAAAACACGATGGAATGTCACTTGCTTATGTCGTTTAGTAATCATCGCTTCTAGACAGTCAAGAATCAGCTTAGCATCACCACAGCTTTCACCTATAATTCAACCAAGTCAGAAAACCAGTAGTCTTTCATGTTAAAGAACACATGTTGGAAATGTAGAGGGTTTAATATTACGATGGAATGTCACATGCTTATGTCGTTTTGTGATCGTTGCTTCTAGACAGTCAAGAATCAGATTAGCATCACCACAGCTTTCACCTTTTAATTCAACCAAGTCAGAAAACCAGTAAACTCTCATGTTAAAGAACACATATTGGAAGAGTAGAGGGTTTAATGTTACGATGGAATGTCACTTGCTTATGTCGCTTAGTAATCATAGCTTCTAGACAGTCAAGAATCAGCTAAGCATCACCACAGCTTTCACCTTTAATTCAACCAAGTCAGAAAACCAGTAAACTCTCATGTTAAAGAACACATCTTGAAAGAGTAGAGGTTTAATGTTATAGTTTAGAAGCTAGTACCACTGGATTTAAAATGGTCAAATGAAAGGGAGTTCAATTTAAAAGTAGGTTTGTTTACCTGCATGTACTTGAGTCATGGTTACGTAGAGTAGTGAGTAGAATTTAGTTGGATCAATATTCAGAACATCTCCTTGACCAGATAGAATCTGAAATGCAGTCAAGACGCAGTGAAGACTCTCTCTATACTTTAGATCCTTTACATTCAAACAAAGAACAAACAAAGAAATTGTTATCCGGACAATTCCTTGAAATGCTTTTAAGAAAAACTTGTTTGTATAATCGAACAAATGCAACTTGATAGCTCTATGATTGCACTTACCCCAGTATCGATCAACGTGTACAGAACCTTTACTAAATCATCGAAGAAGTCAATGTTGATGAGATGAGCAAACTTGGCTAAGCCTTCCAGGACCGATGACAACAGAACAGAATTACTGGCCTTCTTCAGAATACGAAAATATGTAGCAAACACAGATTGGATGATTTCTGTATGCTGAGAATGACAATAAAAAAAGATAATGATAACAACATTAAGTTCATTCTCCTGTTTAAAGAGTCACGGTAAACATCATTTTAACCTTGATAATTTGTTTGGATATAATGTCAGTGTCACATACAGTCCACACACAACTTAAATTTCATAAAATTCAAATAAAATTCTGTGTTCCCCTGTTGTTAATAAGTGATTCTTATGCCATCAGTTCATACTGTACATGAGACATGGAGTTCCTGCCAATAACATTGAGGAAAGTCACAGACTTCACACATAAAAAACTAGTGTATCACTTTCACATTGCCAATAGGGCAGGGGTCGATTTCATGGGGAGCCAAGATTGATCTTAAATGCATAACAATCATAGTTGCTTAGTACAGTGTGATGTCACAATGCTAATCTCTATGGTAATACTGACAATTTGTCTTACAATGCATTTTATTGCTTTGTCACAAAGAGTTAAGACTAGTATTATCTTGAGTTAGGATGTTAAGACTAGCCTTAAGTTTGTGATAACTTCTAGGACTAATACTTAGTTAAACCGACTATACTCCTCTTGAGGGATGTACTCATTGGAAGATAGATAGATAACCCCTGGCAATATCAACTGGGTAGGCTTCAAATAGAACTACTGTATGTCACTCATATCATTCAAATAGGATATAAGCCACAGACCAGTGCATTTACACCCCTTCATTCAACACTCAATTCAAGATATACTTTTACTAATTATTAATACTTAACACAATGATCTATTTTGCCAAAATCCTCCATGTCTTTCTGAATCTCTAATCTTTTATATCTTACCAGCTTCCTCCGTTTGTTTTTATTCTCAGTGGCTTCTGTAGCTTGTAGTTCTTTCTCTACCTCTGCTAGACGTTTTTGGTGCTGAAAGGAAAAAGTTGCATGTTTTCTAGTTAAAGCTTGTCTAGGTTAATGATGCTCACAACTACAGTTTTTTCCCTTTGTTTGAATGAATATGATGTGAAGAAAGAGATATTTAATCCAAAGACAGATGAAAACAACAATTAGATTGAAAACATTTACTACACTCACTCTCTTCTGAGATCTTGACATCTTCTTTAGTTTCTCTTTCTTCTCAATAAGTTTCTTCTTTCTGTCTCCTTCCTCAGGTAGAGCAACATCTTTTATCTTCAAGGAGAGGAATACATTCAGAACCTGAAATAAAAATAAAAGAAATACAAATAAACTTGAAGTTGCCGTTCTTATTATCAGTTATAATACAGACTTGGAAAATTTCTCATGAAATTGGGGTTTGTTTTTAGAAAATATGTTCGATTTACATCTTTAAGATGAAGAAAGATTTTGTCAAATGCATTCATTTACCCTGAAATTTGCCTGATCAGTCTCACACACAAGCTTGTAACAGAATTATTTACTGCCTCCTAAAATAAACATGCCTAAACAAACTGTGTATGTTTGGAAAGACCACATAGTTCCGTTTAAAGGTGATTTATATTTGACCATGTTTTTCCAGCTGATACTTGTGATGGGCAAAAAAAAAAACTCACTTTATCTTCATCTACAGCCTGTGCATGGTAGGTACAATGTAAGCATTTATATAGTATTTGTGTCACTGTGTGCTCTATGTAAAATCTGTAGTTAGGCTGATATGGGTTATAAAGGCATACCTTAGGCTGGACATTGTAGCTATGACTGCGAACAAGTTTACTAATAAAGCGAACAGCGTCTATAACTGCCTCACCAAAGAAATCAATCTTGAAGAGTTGTCTGATGTTCAGACAGCATGTGTTGGAGACCTGTACAGTTTTTAATACAATTATAGTTACATTAAAGTAGAAATATTGAAGAAAAACAATCAGGGTTCAATTTCATAGAATTAATAACAGAACATTTCTCAACAAATGTTTTGCTCTTGCCCCAAAACACCTGATGTAATCATTAGTCATCATCACATTAAATGTTGGTTGCGCCACTGTGAGAGTTAGTCTATCAATGTGTCAATCGATCAATCAATCAATCAGAAACGTTTATACATGTATAATGCCAAAAATAACCCAAATTGTTTATCACTGTGTAATGCGCATTTTAGTGCATGGTTACTTGATAACCAATTCCTAAAATGACAGACCATAAACAGACAGTATCAGCAGCGTCAGATGTCAGGCCAAGGGGTCAATAGAGTATTATGCAAAGCATATCACAAACAGTCAATATGATCATGTGGTATTTTTGCCAGTTATCTTTTTCTGGCAAGCAAAGAATATTTTACAACAAGCCAATTCTTCTGTCCAAGAAGCCATATGAAATTGTACCCAAAATCAATAGATTAGTTAGGTCTTCATAGACGAGTTATTTAAAGGTCAAAGCCCTATCATAAGATTAGAGCACTTGGTAAAGGCTAACTCTACAAACTTTACAGAGCATGATGATAATATGATGATTTACTTATATTCTAAGCATGTAGTTTTGAAAAGGTAATTCCACAAACTCACTTCTTCATTTTCATCCACCATGAGTGAAACAACAACATTAATGATGTTGGTACGATAGTTGAAATGATGCAAGCTTGTCATCAGTGAGCACAGACATCTTGCAGCTACCTCAGCGATACTCTTTTTCGCATTGTCTGGGAGTTCAAAGATCGTTTTACCTGCCTCCTGTTCTCGACGCAATTGTTTTTTACTCTTTTTGCGTCCTGCATTTGATACAAGAGTTTTGTTTATTAATCAGGTAATCACATCACTGTAACCAATATGTCTTATTCTTAAACTGCACTTTCCAGTACTTCATGTTTACTTACCTCTACAAGCTTTTTCCAAGAATGTTAAGTATTCCTTATACTGCTTCAGTAATCCTTCTTCAAAATCTCTTTTCTTCTTCACATCCTTGCTCAGCTGAGGTAGCAAAATTTAAAACAATATATTATCAGTGGAATTATTGGAGTAAATCAACCAGACTTGCAGACAGATAAGTTGGAGTATTTGTGCCAAAATGTTGGTAGGTTTGGCGTTCTAAACCACAAGGTCGTGTGCTATACATGTACATGTGTAAATGCTGATCTTTCCATGAACACATAGAACAGATTTTCACAAACTCTTAAAGAACATGTACATTGTAGATTGCCAACTTGGCTTGCAACACCCTTTGCTCTCAGCCTATGATACCTACCTCCACTGATTTGGCTTTATCTCCCCATTCTTGTATACAGTATCCAGGAGCAATGTCTTTAAAGACCTTAATTCCACAAACCCTTAAAGAAGAACATGTAAATTGCCAACTTGGCTTGCAACACCGATTGCTCTCTGCCTATGATACCTACCTCAACTGATTTGGCTTTGTCTCCCCATTCTCGTATACGGTATCCAGGAGCAATGTCTTTAAAGACCTCAACCAGTGACACCATAGTTAGTTTCTGAACTGTTACAGCAACATCTCTTTCTTTCTCAAACAGCATCATACGAAGGTCCCTTAATTTACCAATCTGTAAGGAAAGTGTTTACTGTCAAAAAAACTTCTTATTCAGGTAAAGTTTCCCACGTCCCAGCATAAAATTCATTACTTATTAAACACTGATACTCACATGTCTTTCTAGATCAGTAACCCAACATAAAATTCATTACTTAAACACTGATACTCACATGTCTTTCTGGATCAGTAACCCAACATATAATTCATTACTCATTAAACACTGATACTCACATGTCTTTCTAGATCAGTAACCCAACATATAATTCATTACTTAAAAACTGATACTCACATGTCTTTCTGGATCAGTAACCCAACATATAATTCATTACTTAAACACTGATACTCACATGTCTTTCTGGATCAGTAACCCAACATATAATTCATTACTTAAACACTGATACTCACATGTCTTTCTAGATCAGTAACCCAACATAAAATTCATTACTTAAACACTGATACTCACATGTCTTTCTGGATCAGTAACCCAACATATAATTCATTACTTATACACTGATACTCACATGTCTTTCTGGATCAGTAACCCAACATATAATTCATTACTTAAACACTGATACTCACATGTCTTTCTGGATCAGTAACCCAACATATAATTCATTACTTAAACACTGATACTCACATGTCTTTCTGGATCAGTAACCCAACATATAATTCATTACTTAAACACTGATACTCACATGTCTTTCTGGATCAGTAACCCAACATATAATTCATTACTTAAACACTGATACTCACATGTCTTTCTGGATCAGTAACCCAACATATAATTCATTAATCATTAAACACTGATACTCACATGTCTTTCTGGATCAGTAACCCAACATAAAATTCATTACTTAAACACTGATACTCACATGTCTTTCTAGACCAGTCATTACTCATACTCACATGTCTTTCTAGATCAGTAAATACATTTCATTACTCATTAAACACTGATACTCACATGTCTTTCTGGATCAGTAACCCAACTTAAATTCATTCTTAATTAAACACTGATACTCACATGTCTTTCTGGATCAGTAACCCAACTTAAATTCATTACTAATTAAACACTGATACTCGCATGTCTTTCTGGATCAGTAACCCAACTTAAATTCATTACTAATTAAACACTGATACTCACGTGTCTTTCTGGATCAGTTAGTACTGCATGTGATAAACCAGCTATCCTCTGTTTTCTTAGTGTTAGTTTCCTCTGTCTTAGGGCAAATAACTCCACAGTGCTAAGAGCTGGAAGAGGGACCTTCTCATCTTCGACCTCTATTGGATGCAAATCAAGGAGTTTAGGTTTTAATCTGATTTTTTTTTTCTTCTAAAATCAAAATCACATTAGAAATATCTGTAGAAAAAAGTTTTTGAGAAATTGATAGGCGGCCTTGAATTACACTCAATGGGAGGGAGGCAAACCTGAGTGTTCCCAATTTCAAGCACACCTGGTCACCATGGTCAAATTACCACCAAAGTTTTGGGATTATTCACAGTGAAAGCTTTTCATATGCTCTACATCATGTCCATAGAGACCAAATCCCGCTGCATTTTATGAGAACCTTCGAGTTTCATTATGACAACGGTATTCTCAAAAAACAAACAATTCTGCCAATTCCATAAATTTCCCAGTAAAAATTCCCAGAAGCTAAGTGATTAAACTACAGTATACCATCAATCGCCATGCTACAAATAACCAAGTATAGAGCAACAAGAAGCAAATAATGACAGAACAAGTTGAATACAGAAGCAATGGTGAATACACCAATGTTACCTTTCTTAGCTTCTTCCTGATCCACCTCATTCTCCACACTTTGATCTTCTTTCTTTTCTTCACGAGCCTCCTCCCATCTGAACTCAAAACCCTTAGCATGCTTAATTGGAAGAAGCTGCTTCATCTTTTTCTGGGCATCGGTTGTTGCTTTAGGAACTGATCTTGGCTCCATTTCATAGGGAGCCAATTTATTATCATGGTCACCCCTCTTTCTCTTGCTGCTTTTGGGTTGTGTTGGAAGTTCGCTACAGGTAGTTGCAAAGGGAAAAAATGTATCCTTTAACACAAAGAAATTTACAATGACTATACATGAACATGTAAAAACAAGAAATATCAATTAACCTGAAGACTACATGTACATGCATTTGTCACTGTGAAACACCTTCAATTAAAAAACCAAATACAAACCTCAAAACAATCGCTAAAGAATGCTTACTCAACTTCTTATTTAAATGTTTGTTTCTTTAATTGTTGGTGCTTTTAGAAATTGCTAACAAACAAAATTAAGAATTCATTCCAATGTTAAAAATATCTGATATAAATGATCGTACATGTACCAAACCTTGAATTTCATGGAGGTCACGGAGGGCGTGGCATCTGTTGCCCTGGTCTTGGCCTTGATACCCCTTCTAAATTTCACAACCATACATAGACTAAATGGTTTTGTAATGGAAGTGCCCTTTGCAAAAATGAAAATGACTTTGCTCTCTCCAAAATAAACTCCCACGGTTACATTTAGACTTCGTACAGAAGTATGTACATGTACATGTTGTTGCTCACCTGTCATCAACACTGCAAAGAAACGATTCTCCAAAACCCATGGATTGGATATATTCCAAATCCTCTCCAGCAAAATCTTCTGTAACATCTTCTTCTACCTCTTCCTCTCCTTCATGTTCTACATTGTCAAGTTTTCTTTCCTTTCCTTTCTCATCTCCCTGCTCTTGTTGTTTCCTTGCATCATTAGCGACTCTCTTATCTTTGATAACTCCAGCTTTAACACCAGCAGCATAACTGGCTCTATTCCAGAAGCCTTTTGGGGGTTTGCTGCTACCTGAAGTACTCTTAGAACTCTTTCCCAGTGCGCGAGCACGACGTGGTGTTAGTGACTTACTGGAACGGATATTGGACTTTTTGCTGCTGCTCACCTTTGCCTTTTTCACAGCTTTTCCACGTGTCTAAGATCAAGAAAATTATGTCATAAACAGCATTACATTGGTATAGCATTTTTCTTCATAACAAGACCACAAAACAACAATCAATGAAAAACATCATGGAATAAGCTTGTAACTTGACTACTGGTAGATATTAACTGTGTGCTTTTAGACAGGAATAAAAGACTTCTGGCTAGAAGTCTTTTATTATTTTAGTGAGAAATTACCTTTCTCAAAATCTATGCTTCTTCAGAGGGAGCCGTTTCTCACAATGTTTTATACTATCAACAGCTCTCCAATGCTCGTTACCAAGTCAGATTTTAACTTATTAAGTTAATACTTGTTTTCATTAATTACCAAACGTTTTATAAAGACAATGAAGAGATTTCAGTTTTAATTTAGACATGGGAGAAAAAAGAAAAAAAAGAGTGTGTCCCCCCACCACTTTAGGTTAGTTAGTTTTTCAAACTATTTAAAAAGCACTATGGTCTGACTATGTACAGTATGGACATATGGATGGGCAGATGACTAGTTTCTAGAAGTAGAGATGGATGTTTAATTTTAAACCAGATCCTAACTAATTTATTTCTTGATGAATAAGGTTTATCGAGATTCAGAAATGAAATGCATTGTGGGAAGGAGTATGAGGCAGTTTCTATGCAATTTGTGGCTTGTTTTGCTCATTTCTCGGGGGCTGCAGTTCCTCGGTGTGTGGTATTTCGGGGAGGCTTTCTACTGTCATTGTCTTCGGGCCCTGTAGGTTTGTTGTGAATCTGTGGCATTTTGAAAAAGTACCTTGTGTTTATCGTTTGTGTTATTGCTTTTTACTTGCCATCTTTTGTTTAAACTTTTACTGCAATTTTAGAATGTTTAATGTATAGTATATAATGTGTATTTTTTATGACCTAGGTCTGGAAGGGCACATCTTTTTTGATGACAGTTTTTGGACTTTTGCCCTTCCCTGGACGGCCTGTGCTTGTTTTATTGTTTTGCTTTTTTTTTTTTTTTGTCCGAAGAATTAAAATAAAATAAATAAAAATAAAATTTCTACGACTCGCCCCTGCAACGCCTATACATTTGTGTGGGTTCAACAGTGCCCTCTCTTGATATTTTGCAAACCTTATGAAAAAATTGTGGCAGGATATGGACATTTTTCAGAAAACTCACGCAGTATGGACTACAAATACTGAAATAGACTACTGTGTAGTAGTTCGTAGTACTATTAAACCATGATTAAACTGTGAAAAATTAGGCATTTTGAAAAAGTACCTTGTGTTTATCGTTTGTGTTATTGCTTTTTACTTGCCATCTTTTGTTTAAACTTTTACTGCAATTTTAGAATGTTTAATGTATAGTATATAATGTGTATTTTTTATGACCTAGGTCTGGAAGGGCACATCTTTTTTGATGACAGTTTTTGGACTTTTGCCCTTCCCTGGACGGCCTGTGCTTGTTTTATTGTTTTGCTTTTTTTTTTTTTTTTTGTCCGAAGAATTAAAATAAAATAAATAAAAATAAAATTTCTACGACTCGTAGGATTGTGGCAGGATATGGACATTTTTCAGAAAACTCACGCAGTATGGACTACAAATACTGAAATAGACTACTGTGTAGTAGTTCGTAGTACTATTAAACCATGATTAAACTGTGAAAAATTAGGCCACGTTCAATTCATGAAGTTAAACATTGTTATTAAAGTTAAATGTTAAAACTAAAATTACAAAAAGGCTTTGCTAAAAATTATGATAATATCGGTCCGGGAACCGAACCAGGCTCCCGGGTAGACAGTGGCAGGGACATAAACCACTGAGCCAACCTGACTACCTAACACTCAAGAGCATGTCATCTATATCATTTTAACTTCAAAAGTGATTTACTTACCTTCGCCATAATTTAGCACGGCACCGACAAACTCGGGAGGACCCGTTTTAAACACATGGAATCAAGGGTTCGTGGATTTTTAACCACATGGAGTAAACCAACTAACGAGACATCGTCGGGTTCCCCATAATTTGCTTCCCGATAGTTAGTTTCTGTCTATAGAGGGTAGCGGGTACACGACCAAGAGTAAGCGGACACAAAGTTAAAGAGCGCCCTCTTTGGGACGCGAACGATAGATTCGTCGTGCATGCTGCGTGCGTGTTTTTTTTTAAGGGTAAGGACATAGATTTTTTTATTATTATTTTTTTACATAAGGAATAAATTTATTATTAACCCCAAAAAAGTTAAAACAAATTCTTATAAAAAAAATATATAATATTTTTAGCATCTGCGTGCTACTTCTTGCACGATTGTGCTTAGCGCTTGTGCTTAGCGCTTGTGCTTAGCGCTTGTGCTTAGCGCTTGTGCTTAATGATAATGAATGTTTTAGGATCCACTTTCGTAGATTTGCTCGTTATTCAGAAATGTATCAGTCCAACACTCAGGCGGGCGCCTTCAAGGAAGGAATTCCCCATGCTTCACTAAACTGTCCTTTTGAAAGTTTTTAAAAATAATGGTGAAGCGCGGCAAGCGGTTTAGTGGCCTTATAGATATTATGTGAGGAGGACTTTGCTCATCAAGAGATGTGAGAGATTGTTACGGTTGATTGCCCAGTGTTTTGTGTTTTATTGTTTGCATGTTTGTTTGTTTGTTTGTTTGCTGGCCGATATGTTGAAATAGTTATTTGTGTGTTGAGGTGTTTGTTTGTTTATGGGACATGTTTTTTTGTTTGCGTTTTTTTTTGCAAGTTGTTTGACCTCCATGATGATACCGTTCCTTGCTCTATGATGTTGGTGACCGAGCGAGCTTAGCCCGACCATAGAGTACCCCGACGACTCATCGATCAAGCGGCGAACAAAAGTCACTCACTCTCCAGTATGCAGAACAAAGTTGGTCAGTGAGGATAAGAATTCGACGAGCAACTGCGGCTTGTCTTGTCTGAGCGCATGAGGTCGCACACCGCCCTCTACTGTTAACTAGCTTGGAATTTTGTGCTTAAGGCCGTGTCCGAAACGGCAACTTCGGCTACAGCTACGGCTAGATCGCGCGCATCTGCCTATTCTTCAACACTGGTAGACGCGCTGATCTAGACGTAGCTGTAGCCGAAGTCGTCGTTTCGGACACGGCCATAGTCTCCCGTCTACCGCAATCCAATTTAAACAAAACACGTCCTGTTTGCCAGACTACATCATGTAAGGGCTACACACACGCGCACACACAGTATCGTGCACGATACGCAGCGCGAAAACGGCAGCGCGGCGGACGGCGGAGCTCTCTACCAAGCTGCGCATCCGCAGCAGCTGGACGACGTACGCGGAAGAAAGAAGGAGGAAGGATCTGAGCGAGTGGATGTTTTCCCACTATTTAAAAGAATGACACAACATGCCACAATTACTAAACGTGAAACTTCAACAAACGCTGCCATGTTAGACCATCATTTATTTGGATTCTTTTTCTCGAAGTCCAAGTTTAGGCTTCTTGAGTGTCATCTTTTAGTTATCGTTGCCATAATAATTGTGTTGTTTTTACCAACATTGTGTTCATCGGATTGTGACAGAGGATGCCACCACGGAGTTTGCCAATCAGATTCATGTGTTTGTGATACTGGGTGGGCGGGCACCTTGTGTGAACACTGCGCTGGCCGAACTAGGTAAGGAAATGTACTTTTGGATACGGATACTTTCAATATAATTAGGACAATAGCATGCTTAAAGTAAACAGCCAATAAAGGATGATCTCAAATATAGATATTACAGTTTTCTAACAGCTGCAGTCCATCCAGGAAACATAAAAAATGTTTAATCATTTAATGAGTCTCTTAACTTGCGACTTGCCTCACGTTAAAACACGATAAAAATGGGTTTTCTCCAGAACGCTCCAAGCCAAATTTCTGAAAAACGTGGGGTCAAACAAACCCGCGCGACAAAGGAGTTGTGACGTCAGTGGCGGCTTTTTGGTGTGGAAATGCCAAAGCTGGAGAACTGTGTTCAAAACCAATAGGGGAAATTCGTCACTGGCATCGAGGGTCATTAATTATAATGAATAGATCAGCCGTTTTTGACTCGTGGCTGAAAAAGCCGCGCGGACGGGTGCATTTTTGACTTGAGATATTTATTACTAAATGCAAATTTTGAGAGTAAAATGGTTATTAACCGGTATCTGCGATGTCTATTTGGCCATAAAAAGGTAATAGTTGACATATTGAGATCATCCTTTATTTTATTGGCTCTTTAACTGTAACTTTAAATACGAAACTCTAAACCATCAAATTCGTATCGCTTCCTCAATCATGATTTTAATTGTTTACTTTAAAGTTAATTTAAAAAAATGCAACTTCAATTTAATAATAATAACATACATAAAAAATAGTAGGCTAGATACTGTGCTGTGTGTTGTAAAAAATAACCAGAAAGAAAGAGAGATTGCATTACCAATGTTTACATGTGATCACGTGACCTATATAGTGGGTATAGAAAAACAAAGCTACACAGTAAAGACAGTGCAAGGGAAGACTTGTAACGATTGACTGTGTTTCGATAAATAAAAGGGGTTTAAGGAAATCAATGTGTGGTGAAGAGGTTTTCAACTAGAGGTTTACACCCACAAGGCCTGGTTCTTGATAATTTTACCGAGAAAAAATTGAGGGAAATCATCAAGAACCAGGCCTCGGCGGGTTTAAACCACTAGTTGAGTTTCCGATTCAACACACTTTGATTCCCATTTATAAATACCTTTCGGTCGAAAAACATCAACACTTTTTGGTCAAAAAGTAAAATAGATGCAAAATCTGTAATTGTTGAATGATTTCTTTCAACACAACACCCCTCCAGCTATGGAATGGTAAGGCCCTTAAATAAACAACTCCTTATAATATAAGGGAATGCTGTGCGCGTCGCATGTGTCGCTTGATGTGGCACAACTGTCCTGGCCGTTGCTCTCGACCAATAGGAATGAAGAAACTGTCTTATAAGCACAGGTGCAAGCTGGTGTGTCACGCCCATGTTTCAACACTCTTTACTGGTTTATCAAAGGTTTATACACACCCATGTGACGCGCTCTCCACCAATAGGAAAAGCGAAACTGTCAGGTATTTATGGATGGTTGTTTTGAAAAAACTGTAGGGCACGGTCAGTTGGGTCTCTCAAAAGTTTAGAATAGGCATTTATTGAATTATACATGAACATTGTGAGCATACTATTTATTACATTCATAAATACTCCAGACAGTTTCTCTACTCCTATTGGTGGAGAGTGTGTCACGTGGGGGTGTTTAAACGGTTGATAATAACCGGCTGGCTTCCGCGTGTCGAGCGTGCACACGCAAGGTTATCATGCAGAATGCAATTTATATAAGTAACAGCGCGTAATCTGTTTCTTAGCGCGGGCGCGTGTACACAACCCACGTGCAACAGATTCTTCACAAAGTTTTTGAAAAAAATATTTCAAACCTCAAATTTTCAATTGTCAAAGTGTCTATATAATTGTATTTTTACAATGTTTTTTAACAAAAGGGCATTATGAAAGGGAATAAAAGAGTAGTGTCAACTCGTTCTTAAACGTCCGTTTAAAACCTTGCAGGATCGTTGCCGTGCGATAAAGGCCTTTGCCTTCAGCTCGGGCCTTTATCACATGGCAACGACCCTGCCAGTTTTAAACGGCAGTTTATGAACTAGTCGCTACCCTTTTATTCCCATAGCAATAGCACTGGTGAGTAGTGACTTTCTCTGATTCTTGGATGTCCCACTGCTTTTTAAGGTTGCCCAGGCCTCAGGGACATAAAGTGTGAACTGGTTTTCAACTTTTAAAATCAGGTTTCCTTAATTTTGTGTTTGCTTAAATTTTGCCGGACATTCACTTACTCTGTAAGGTATTGCGTCCTACTTCTACATTTTCATTGTTAATTTAGTATTAAATTATCCCAGAAAGTGAGAGTAGGGCATAGACAGGGAAGTAAAATAATTACAAAACAGTTCATTCAAAGGGAGCTGTCAGATAAAGCCTTTTCAATTCAATTCAATTCAATTAAATTCAATTCACTTTATTTCCAAATCCAAACAAACAAATAAACAAAACAGTTAGGAGGGAATAAAGAAATATGTTTTACAAGCAAATGGAATTTTTCTCAGAACCAAACATTGAACTGTGCTGATGGTTGTAAAATGAATTTTGGGCTACCAAAAACTCATTAGGGCTACCAAAAACTCATTAGGGCTACCAAAAACTCATTAGGGCTACTAAAAATTAGTTACTAGCCCTGCTGACTACCATGAAACACACTTAATTTTGACCACTGTTAATAGACTTGAATAATGAATCAACTGAAAATGTAACTAGTTCTTTTCTCCTTTTTACAAATTGATTTTATTTTGAATAAGTGCTTAATTAATGCATTCTGTGTGGGAATGCCACAAACACAGTTCCTAGCTCATGATGCGAGTTTGCTGGTGGAGCAAGAAACGAAACCAAACTTTATCGCTATTGTACAATGTAATCATAATACATACAAATCCCTGAGTCTAAAAACAATTGTGAGGTATATGTTGGACATATAACACTAACCCCCCCTCACTATTACATGTGTACATGTACAGTATATTACAATTGTTGCACGCTGTGACGGGGGTCCATGGCGTTTTGTACACCCGAAGGGGGGGGGGGGGGTGCCATTTCCGCTCGAGGGTGTACAAAACCCTTGGACCCCAGTCACAGTGTGCAACAATTGTTTAGTTATACCTTTGTATAATTGTTATTCCTCTTCTCAAAGTTCTGTTGTCATCTGCAAACATTATTACGACGGACTATTCATTGTTTAATAAGCAGACGAACAAGAAATAATTCCCTTGAACCCGCGGTTGTTTCGTACACAGCGCTGGAAATCGACCAGCGCCGGGAACGATCAAGGTGATGTACACTGGTGTACATGTACATATCACCTTTCATGTTACCCGGCGGCCCGTCAAGCCATGTAACATGCGTTTTTGATGCGCATCACATGATTGGTTCTCGACCAATCAAACTTCACAGTTTGTTACCGAGGTATAACAATGTAGGTTTGTAAATGGTCTGTGTAGTACCCAAACGAAAGAGTGTTCTCTTAGTGTGTCCACAATACATACGTATGCATCTCAAAAAGGCTAATGAAAACACAATATATATTCCTTCATACCAGCGCTATTATTAAAGCCTTTTATTAATTGTTGTGCCAGTAGCAATAACCCTAATTTCTTATAATTCCTTTTTCCACAAGTGATGTTGTGTAACACATACAGTACAGAGCTGCTAGACTTGTTTTTGTGGGCATTCTCCTTAAAGGCAGTGGACACTATTGGTAATTACTCAAAATAATTATTTTATTAAAGCATAAAACCTTACTTGGTAACGAGTAATGGGGAGCTGTTGATAGTATACACTTTGGGAGAACAACTCCCTCTGAAGAAACGTAGTTTTTTAGAAAGAGGTAACTTCTCACTAAAATAATAAAAGACTTCTAGCTAGAAGTCTTTTATTCTTATCTGAAAGCACATAAATTCGTCCAACAAGGGTGTTTTTTCTTGCATTATTATCTCGCAACTTCAATGACCAATTGAACTCAAATTTTCATAGTATTGTTATTTTATGCAATGCATTATGCATAATGTGGAGATACACCAAGTGAGAAGACTGGTCTTTGACAATTACCAAGTGTCCAGTATCTTTAAAGGGAAGGTACATGATAGGTAATTACTCAAAACAAAATTAACTTGAAAACTGACTTGGTCACGAGCATTGGAGAGCTGTTGGAAGTACATGTATGAAACATTGTGAGAATCGGCTCCCTCTGAGAAAGAGGTAATTTCTCACTATTTATTAATAATAATAATACTAATTTATTGATCATAAATGTATTGCGCTCTCTCAAGGACCAGCCTGTTCGAGGGCGCATGACAGTAAAAATTGCAAAAGATTAAGAAAATGACATACATTACATGTAAGTAACAGTTAAAAGAAAAGTACACCCGTAAAAATATAAGCAAAGTAGATAAAGTCCTATCTGAAAGCACACAAATTCGTCCACCAAGGGTGTTTTTTCTTTCATCATTTTCTGGCAACTTCGATGACTAATTGAGTCCACATTTTCACAGGCTTGGTATTTTACATATTATGCTAAATGTTGAGATACACCAAGTGAGAACATCGGTCTTTGACACTTACCAAACGTTTTCAATGCTTATTAATCATTATTTTGAATAAAATAAAATAGAAAATTTGTAAAAAGGAGGTGAAGCAGGTAGGCCTTGATTAGCAGCTGTTTTATTTTATTTTATTAGAATACAAAAATTTACATTAAATGACAATGACATGGATAATTGGCTGAAGTGCAAATTCAAGAAATCAGGGGATTGTACCTGAAATATACATGGAAATGGTGGTGTGCACATAGCATATCATGAACAGTCAACACAATACGTGTGCATTTTAAATCAATTAATTAATTAATTAGTTCAAAATTGTACAGTTCAGTGCACATGTCAGTATTGTTCGTTGTATCCTAAGCATACAGAAATAATCATACACACACACTAGTATAGTATACCAAGCTTGATTGCAGACTTGTCATTGCAGACTTGTCATTACATTCAGTCGTGTTGTTGACCACAAACATCTGTACAGTGTAGTATTTATTAATACCATGTTCATTCATCATTCACAATACATTTACAATACATCATTGTGTGCAACCTTTAAAACAAAATTGCGAAAAGTCACAGGAACTATTGCGGTGTGCAATTTCTTTATTTTGGAGATCAATAAAGTTTTCTTATGTCTTAAATTTCTTCTTATGACCGTGCACTGATACAAGTACTAGACATGTACGTGTGCACTATCATGAGTGTTGTTGGTGGTTTTATTTTACTTTGAGCCTGTGTTTCCTTTCATGTAGGCTAAGGCCTACATTTACTTGGTGTTCATGCTCATATGATGTCAATGCTAAAATCACAATGACTACGTACATTGCTTTATTTTGATACCTTGTTTAATGTTAATTCATATTGCATGCATTGTGTATGCTGTGCAATGATTGCAATGAATATTTGACTGTTTGTTTTGTTATTGTGCCAGCCTGTACACCATCCTTGTTTGTCAAGAGCAGTCATTGTACAAACACTACAATGAACTCTGTACTTCATGCTAGATGCTTACCATAGTGACATAATGTGCTCTATTGAAAATTGTAGCATTGTCATGATTGTACACCTCCAATGTGCAAAGAATGTTTCCTCCGCTTCGTGTAGGCCTACCCACTGCATGCATACTGTCCTGGAAGTATACATGGCGGCCTACAAAAAGTCGGCCTACAAATACTGTTTATAAATGGCTGAAACACTTTTTTAACATTGAAAACAGTGTTTTATACAAATTCAACTTCACAATACAATGTAGTGTACAATTTTACAAATCTAAATACACACAAGGCTACACATACAATATATTTAAAGATCACTTTTGCCATGCACTATTTTTTCCTGTTGTGAGCATCGAGGCTACATATCATGGAGTTTCTAGCATCATTGTGTTGGGCAATACTGGGTATATAATATTCTAACGGCCATGCTGGCTGTTGGACCACTGACTGGACTACTGACTGAACAGTAGTCTTGGTGCAAGACGTTTCTCGTTTTCCTTTCACGCACAGTGTGGCCAACTCACCAACAGCACCTGCACTGACTCACCTGACTTAGTCCACTCTCCGCCCCGGTTCTTGCCCCAGTTATATTTAAAGAAAATCTGCGACTCTTAATTTAGATCTTTGGTCTGTTGGTCCTTACTGCAATTCCTCTAGATTTACTAGTATTTTTTAAGTGAACCATTTTTTGTATTATAAGTCAGGTGAGTTGGTGCGGCCACAGTCGGTGAGTTGGCCGCGCTGTGCATGAAAGAAAAACGAGAATTGTCTTGCACCAAGAGTAGACTAACTAAAAAAATGCAATGTCAAGAGACAAGTTCTAATCCTGTAATTTATTGTGTAGAGCAGAGGTAAATCGCATCAATGTTTTCTTAATTCCTACCAGTAACATTAAAATCAATCAATTTGTGATCATCGGCTATTGAGGACATGGACTGAATTTAGACCTCGATAACAAAACATGAAATTTACCCAACACACAATTACTTTTGTAGCACTGTGTACTCAGTACATTCCCTGGCTTTTCTTTGGAAAAAAATCAGAGGCATATTACTCAGCTTTTATTTATTTCACAGAGCTCAAGAAAGTTAGTACTGAGTATACAAGTGTTAACACCACACAGCGATGGCGGGTAAAACCAAAACTAATTCTTCATCCATGATGCAAATTTCCATAAAGCATTTATTGTTGTAATACGTACATTGTGAATGGAACCTGATTATGTATGTTTTCAGAGCTCTACGTATACATTTTACACATTCCCAGACTTGTTTTTAAAACGATCATCATCATAAAGTAGGCGCATATTATCTAGTCATATGCTAAATACCCATGTGTTACACCATGGTTACACCATGTAACACCAGCTGCTATTTGCTTCCCTATTGGTACATTGTCTACAAACATTACAACCAATTTCACCTGATACATTGACCTTGGTAAATGTAAAAGCCTTCTTGAAATGTGTGGTTGTACTTTAATAGGTGGCTTTCTTGTTAATCTGGTATTAAACATCACTTGTTAGAAAATAATTGTCTAATTATTTATGAATAAGGCTCCAACATGTCTTAACAAAGGGGGCTCTAACCTTGGTAGAAATTGTAACCATGGTAACTGACATGCAATTAGTGTAGGTAGCCCTTGTACACAGTTTGGTAAAGGAGGTGTATGAGTCTACCCTCTATGGTATGTGACTAGTCGCCAGTCTTCCTCCATGTGTATGAGTCTACGGTCTACCCTCCATGGTTGGTGACTAGTCACTATACACGGAGATTGGAAATGTGTGATTCTGACTCAGTCATGTCAGTTCAATCCCATGGTAGAATTGACCTTTTCCCTCATTAGTATAGTGATCATTATGTTTTATTGGTCACTGATTAAAAGTTTGTACACCTGTAGGGTCAATGTACCTTTTTATACCATTTGAGCCTTTAGACTGTTAGCATATGGTTCATACTGTATTTACTTAATCTGAACATAACCTAAACCTGAAGTACTATAGTCTTTGAAGGATCATGATCCCAACAATCAAATGGTTCAATGAAGTTCCTTACATGTACTTTATGTTTTGATTTTCTAATCACATCTTGTTGTGCAAATCATGTTCATCATAGTATGTAAGTTAATTGTTGGTCTACATAATAAATGAAGACGTACAGTTCAAGTATAGTCACATGTGGAAGTATTCATATTAACATTTGTAAAGGAAAAGCAAGTCTCTAGTACAGGTTCTTGTGTAACATACTGTTCGCATACACCACTTTCTTCTGTACAGTGTTCATGATTTTATTGTCAGAAGTGATGTTTTATAACATATAATGTTCTGAGACAACACTGGCCTGACTGATGCCTGTCTAATCTTGTCCAATAATCTAAGACTCAATATCCCAGTAACACCCTTTTCATGACTCACTCTACATTTAATACATTGCCTGCAGATACAGTATTGGAAAATCGCAGTCTACTGCATTGAACAATTATCCTGTGTGTGCCCACATGTACATTACAGGGTGGTATGGCAATGTATGGGTAGTGAAAAGTGATTCTGCTACATGAGACAGTACACTTGAAGCTTATGTAAGGCCGTGTCCGAAACGACGACTTCGGCTACAGCTACGTCTAGATCAGTGCGTCTACCAGTGTTGAAGAATAGGCAGACGCGCGCGATCTAGCCGTAGCTGTAGCCGAAGTCGCCGTTTCAGACACGGCCTGAGTGTGAACATGTAAGGCTCTATCATAGACACATTCATGGCAATCAAAGTATAAGTGTTATACACTAATTACCTTACTTCAAGGGCCAATGATTTCATATTTTAAACTTGTTTATGCACAAAAATAAAAATAACTGAATATAAAATCTTTAAATATTGTGTAGTCTACAAATTATTCTACTCATTTATATTTTTCAACTCAATTTTATACATATGTAAATAGTAAATATTAGAAATTTGTTACCTGCCTTGTGTATGAAAACATGTAAATCTGCAGCATGCAGCACAGCCATTTTAAGATGCAGTCAAATGGTCAAACAAAGCTTGGTAATAATCTATTTCTAACATGTCTAATGTGGGAGGCATGTATTGTAAAATATACACTGAAGAGATGAAAAGCTAATAAAATGTTCTGATTTTATTCAATGTTTACTAAAGGATTTCCTCGTTTTTGTTCTGATGTTGGGGCGAATTATTTTATAGCTACCAATGCTTTTCATATCCTGTAAAGCCAGTTAAATTCAAACCGTGTTGTTACATGTATCTCTGCAATTTAGCATTGCATTTGCAAATAAGACAGTTTTCATAATTGGTCTTGTTCTTTTGTGTTTTCTTTTAGGTTGGATTCACCAGTAGGCTCAATATATGACTCTAAAGGACAATATGAAACCGACACAACGTGTGTATGGCTGGTAGACAGTGGCAAGTAAGTATTTATAATCATGCTTCCATTTATCACGTGTTGTACGTTGACTAATATAGTGTAACACTGTATGTACATGTATGGTGTAGTAATTGATTTGGGAAAGGCCTATGTTGTTAAAACACAGCATCACCCTGGCTGTATGGTGTAGTAATTGATTTGGGAAAAGCCTACGATGTTAAAACACAGTATCAGCCAGGCTGTTATAGATTGAGAAACTGACATCCTACTACAATTGCTTGCCAAAGGAATTGAAAATACATGCACTCAAGTCAGTCATAGTCTAATATGAAAATTGCCAATGAATCTGTGCATGATTCACTGCCCTGTGAAGATGACCTATAGTATAATACAACAAAATTAGATCCCGTATACTGTAGTAATGTCACCAACGTTGCAGGTTTTGATGATGTGAGCATTACTTCCTTCAGCGATACATCACAGGGGGCTTGTTGCTCAAAATATTTTCAGTACCAGAATTGTTTTTACAAAACCACAATAAAAATGAGACAATACTTCCTGACACAGTTTAACATTGTTTCTCATTTTGTCTTGTTGGGTGTACACTAGTATACTTCACAAGACTACAGGGCTTGTTGTTTAAAATGTTTTCAGGACCAGAATTGTTTTTACCAAACCAGAAGAATTGTTTTTACCAAACCAGAATAAAAATGTGATCAGACTTCTTGACACAGTTTAACATGCATTTTAGTTCTCATTTATCTTTACAGGTATACACTAGTATACAATAATTGACTGCTTCGAGTGCTATGGTTGAAACTACGAATCCCGAGGTGATCCCCGGATCGTTCCATTTACCCTTCACGAATCCCGAGGTGATCCCCGGACCGTTCCCCCGGACCGATTCCGAAGATCACCTCGGGATTTATAGTTGTTACCAGAGCACAAGTAAAAGCAAAAGCAATCGATATTTGTTTTATAACACCCCAACAGACTTTTATTCATGTCCGCAAGAAACTAACATTACTGGCCTCTCGCCTGTGGTTCAGTGTAAACTTTAACCCTGATTCATTATGTGACATGCTGATCTAAATAATGGTTTCTTTTCTTCATGACAGGCCTGGTACTGATATTAGTTTTTATCTAGAACTCTTTGCCACAGAATGCAGCTGGGATTATTTGTATATCTTTGATGGAGACTCTATTTATGCACCACTTGTTGCAGCTTTTAGGTAGGTTCCCAAAATTTGGCTTACAAAAAAAAAAAAAAAAACTACAAATTTTGATGTTGTACATGTATATCATGGCCAGGTACATGTACATGGTAGTGTAAATTGTTCGGTGTAACTTGTTTCTTGTACTAATAAGTGTATAATTATTAATATTGTTAGTTTTCATCTCCCAACTGGAAGTGCACAAAAAGGCTCAGAGACGCTTTGAGCTGATATTCTAACTCTCTTGGGTATAACATTGAATGAATTGAAAGACCAATAAATAATCAACTTAAACACTTAATTTTATTACTTATTAAAATACCAATGTACACTTTTACTCTGACACCAATGGTGTGAAATACATTAATTACTCATCTACCCTTACTGTCATGTGTTTGAGGTGTCAACAAATCGGATTAAAGTAACACTTTTATTTTATTTAATGTTGGAATGTGAGCGCAGTGTACATGTATAACTCTATCTAAGGTTGTTTATTTTATTTAATGTTGGAATGTGAGCGCAGTGTACATGTATAACTCTATCTAAGGTTGTTTATTTTATTTAATGTTGGAATGTGAGCGCAGTGTACATGTATAACTCTATCTAAGGTTGTTTATTGTATAACTCTATCTAAGGTTGTTTATTGTATAACTCTATCTAAGGTTGTTTATTGTATAACTATCTAAGGTTGTTTATTTAATGTTGGAATGTGAGCGCAGTGTACATGTATAAATCTATCTAAGGTTGTTTATTTCCTATGATTGTTGACACAGTGGACCTGTTCGTTATCCAAACATCAACATCATACATGAGGTCACAACCACATCAGGCTATGCATACTTGTATTTCTACAGTGATGCAGCATTTAAATTTGAGGGATTTAATGTCACTTACAGGTGAGTGCAATATTTTTATTTATTGACTTATAACTTTCAGTGGTCTATAAAAAATAAGTGGTTGCCTGAACATCATTATTTTTATTGCACAACTTTATAAAAGGAAAAAAACCCAAAACAATTTAAAATGTTTCAACAAAAGTTGAAATAAAACCGAAATACATGAAGAAAACTTGACCGATGTCTCTGTGGTTTGAGTCTATTTTATGATCCAGCCAATCCCTTTAAAGGCAGTGGTATTGGTAATTGCTCCAAATCTATGGAACTCATTACCATCACATTTTCGCCATGCAACTTCACATAAACTATTCAAGAAACTACTAAAGACTCACTTATGCAGAAATAGCTGACTGGTTTATTTCACTTTTCATTGGAACATCTTGAGTTTGGACTTCTTTGTTGCATCTTCTGTAGGCGCTTTGTAACCTTGGGAAAAAGGTGCCTCATATAAATGCTGATATGTATGTATGTATGTATGTACTCAAAATAACTATTAGCATAAAACCTTACTTGGTGACGAGTAATGGGGAGAGGTTGATAGTATAAAACATTGTTAGAAACAGCTCCCTCTGAAGTGACATAGTTATGGAGAATGAAGTAATTTTCCACGAATTTGATTCTCGAGACCTCAGATTCAGAATTTGAGGTCTCAAAATCAACCATCTTAAAAGCACACAATTTCGTGTGACTAGGTTTTTTTTTTCTTCTTTGTTATTATCTTGCAACTTTGACGACAATTGAGCTAAAATTTTCACAGGTTTGTTATTTTATGCATATATGTTGAAAAACACCAAGTGAGAAGACTGGTCTTTGACAATTACCAATAGTGTCCAGTGTCTTTTGCTAGGAGTCCACTGGGCCAGCGCCAGTTGGTGCCAGTTTGCACCAATGCAATTTACTGTGGCGCCTATTGTCGCCAATAAGGTGCCTAGTGGCGTGTAGTGGCTCAAACTGCCCCCAGATAGCTCGTGGTGGCCCGTAACGGCACCAAATTTGAATGTGGCGGCAAGAAAATTTCAAAATGTTTGAAATTTTCGTCGCGCCACTTGCATCGAGCAATCAGCCAAGTGTCCGCCAAGTGGCACCAAATGGCGTGAACATATCGCCCTTTGGCGCAAAAACAATCCGCCTATTGGAATCAACTGGAATGTTGCGCCAATGAGATTTCGCGCAACATGGCGCCAAGTGGCACCTTGCTTGCGCCAAATCATTCCAACAGAGGCGGATAGCCTGCCAAAGCGCGCCAAATGGCACCCGATTGGTGACTACTTCACGCCAAATGCCACCTGGTTGCCCACCATACGGCGCCACTTGCCGCCTATAAAAGCAGGGCGGCATTGCAGGACTTTCTCGCACAACTTTCAAGATTCCACGCAGTTTTTCCTTCACTGCAGCTGAGGAGGGTCTGAACCAGGTAGCCGGCAATTGCTTTGACAAAGAAATGAGTTTTATTCAATATTGAGAGCATTCTATTATTGGATTTGCACAATCTGCAGATTGCACAAATATTACAAGACTTTTCCCAATCTTCAGAGCTCAAACTACCCAATTGTAAAATGCACTTTAAAACACACACACAAGCATGGATGCACAACATAATAACATGCAGTCCATTTTGGGTTGAGTCCAACATGAGTTGAGATTTTAGCTGGAACATTCTCTTTTCTGACACAATCCTACAATCATATTAACCAGCAAGATCTCCTGCATAGCTCATGCAAGTTTGAAGTATTCGTAAATACCTCAGACAGTTTCTCTATTCCTATTGGTGGAGAGCGCGTCACGTGGGGTGTTTAACCGGTTGATAAAACCAGCTGGAGCTGTTGTTTTCAGATACTTATGCGCCAGTCTTGGTACACGACGTTTCTTGTTACGGGCGATGCGGGCGCTGTTGGTGAGTTGGCCGGGCTGTGTGAGAAAGGAAAACAAAAAACGTCTTGCACCAAGACTAACAACGCGCACAAATATCTAAAAACTGTCTCAGTCATTAAAATGCAACACTCATGCGTACAGAGCTCAAGGACCTTAAAAAAGGGATCCGCCTTAATCACAAGGCAACGACCCTGCCGGTCTTAAACGGCCGTTTAAGAACTCGTCGCTACCCTTTTATTGCCTTATTATCAAATACAACTCTAACAAGAACCACCCATTTGTGCAAATGTACACAGCTGCTTAACTATTTATTCTGCAGGGGAAATTAACAGGTAACAAAACATTCTGTAAGGTTTCACTGAAATAAAAGTCTTATATTATGTATTTTATATACTTAACACATGAAATGTAATTTACAATATTTGTGTGAATTGTTTTTGTTTCATAGAGTGGACTCATGTCCCAACGGCTGTTCCAACCACGGTGTGTGTAATCCAACATATAATAATTGCACTTGTGACCCCCTCTGGACTGGGAATAGTTGTGACATATTAGCATGTCCTTCTAACTGTAGTGACCACGGAGAATGTAGCCCTACTGAGAAGGAGTGTGTGTGTGACTCTGGGTATCAGGGTAAGTAACATAGGTGGGTCCTCATAAAAAGCCCCCATCTATGGGTCTGTCTACCAATGAAACTTAAAACACAAACTGAGAAGCAGTCCTTCACCCTGAGCATACCACAAAACCTACCTCTTTAGTCAAACTTGTCAATATAGTGAGGTGGATTAAGGAAAAGATCGTGACACGGCGGACAATAGCACCATTTTTTCACCAAAGTATCAGTTTGACCCACAGATTTCATAAAAGTCATGCTCCAAAAAATCTGAGAATGGCATCACCTTGAATTACGTCATTATGACGTCATAACTTCTTTTTATGTAATAAAGCATAGGAAAATGCCATGCAGTGGGATGTCTACATGCCAAAATTATCTTTGTAAAAGTCAAGGATTTGAATTAGGGTGGTATAAGTTTGTAACAAAAAGTAATATCCTTTATGGTGAGTATAATGATGTAATTATGACGTGATCATCATCAATACTACACAAATCACACCAAGTTTGAAAACAAAATTAATGTCGTGTGGTTTCGCCAAAATGCTAATCTTTTTGTGTTCATATGGTATAATTACCGTGGTGTTTCATCATGATATCATAAACAATACTATCCACCAAAACACTAAACACAATGAAACACAATGATTCTTACCGGATATAGGTTATAGGTCAGATTAATTATGTGGAATAGCGAATATGGGGAACTTCACAGGAAAGGTTGCAAAAAAGTCTCAAATAGGGTCAAAAATTAAACTTTTTGTATTAATAGTAGTAGGCATCCGTCAATCCTTGAGAACCGCAGAGTTGTGCTATTGGATGTCGGCTAGGGAATAGTGTATGGTGTGGCTGTAGAGTCCAATGCTGGTATGACAGTCTCTACCGCAATAACTACAGGTGAAAGATGGAGCTGTTCTAACTGCTTGAGGCTGGGCCTTCCTCGGGAGTCATCCCTCATCTGCCCGTTACCTCTCTGCACCTCCTGCTTCCGGGCTCATCGGTCTGCAGTGGCTGCTTCCCAGGTGGTTGTATTGATGGCAAGTGACTTGAGGTCACATTTAGAAGTGTCTTTGTAGCGCAACTTTGGGTCTTCCGAACGTCCTCTTCCCTGATGCCAGCTCTCCATACAGGAGGTCTTTTGGGAAACGTCCGTCCTCCATTTGGTGACATGTCCCAGCCAACGCATGCGTCTCTACTTGAGGGTGGTAAACAAGGAGACTTGCCGCTCTATCAAGCACTGTGTTATTGGTATGTGGTCTCTCCAGGAGATGCAGAGGATGCGCATCAGGCATCTTTATGTGGAAGGCGTCGAGTCTATGCTCTTGAAGGGAGCCTAGGGTACGATTTACTGGCGTAGAGGAGCGTTTTCACCAAACACGCCTTGTAGGCCTCGACTTTGGTAGGCTCTGAAAGCTTTTTGTTGCATCATACTCTCTTTGTAAGCGTGGAGAGTGTTGTGGCAGCTTTTCCTATACGCTTGTTGAGTTCTACTTCCAGCGAGAGATTGTCGGAGATGGTTGAGACATGATACACAAACTCATGGACATCCTCAAGCTCATGGTTGGCGATGCTGGTAGACAGTGGTTCATCAACATCCTGGCCCCTTACCTGCGTTTTTGTTAGACTGATGGTAAGTCCAAAGTCTTTGCAAGCTGCAGAACATCGATCCATGAGCTGCTGCAGGTCATCTGGTGTGTGTGTGTAGTGATGGCTGTGTCGTCTGCAAACAGGAAATCTCTCCTTGTGGAACACCACACCAGAGATGATGGCGATCTGATTTAACATTGTTGATGAGAACATGCTGGGTTCTGTTGTTCAGATAAGAAGAGAACCAGTTAAGGGCAGTTCCAGTAATTCCATAGCGTGAAGATAAATGTTGGATGAGATGCTCATGGTTGATAGTGTCAAATGCAGCTGAAAAATCTAACAGCACGAGGATTGCTTCCTTATGGTTGTCCAGTGCACGTAAGATTTCGTCCTGCACACGAACAAGAGCAGTCTCAGTACTGTGGAAAGGACGATAAGCAGACTGCATTTTAGCATGGAGGTTATTTTCATGGAGATAGTCATGAAGTTGACTAACAACAGCACGCTCAATCAATTTGGAGATGAATCTCAAGTTAGAGATAGGACGATAATTTGAAAAACACTCTGGGTCCAAATGTTGCTTTTTCAGAAGTGGCAGGATGCAAGCCTCCTTAAGATGATCAGGGAAATGACCAAAAAACAAAGATCTATTAATAATCTCTGTGAAGACTGCCAGCAATTCAGAATAACACTCCTTAAAAACAGATAATGGCAGAGGGTCCAGCTTGCAGGAGGTAATCGAACAAGATTTGATCATCTTCATCACTTCATCAGAAGTGACTACACGAAAAGTGGCGAATGACGAAGTACAATGATCATGAATGTCAACGGAGATGGGTGAAGCATGATTGTTATCAAATCTGCCATACAGTTTCTTAATTTTGTCTTCGAAGAAACTAGCGAAATTGTTGGCAAGATCAACAGGATTATCAAAACTTGGAAGCTTTTTCAAACACTTTGGAGAAGAAAGCTTGTCAATATCACGGAACAGACTTCGTTGGTTGCACTCGGATATTTGATGGCGATGATAATTAGATTTACTATTGTTTACAATGTCTCTGTATATAATACACTGTTCTTTATACAACTCATGATGCACAGCAAGGCCAGATTTTATCCACTTTCGCTCACGACGACGTTTCACTTGCTTGGCTGCACATAAAGTATCGCTATACCATGGAGCATGAGGGCGTAGTATTACAGTTTTTAGAACTTCAGGAGCATGATTATCTAGAATATCCTTAAGAACAGAATCGTATTGCAAAACAAGTTCATCTAAATCGATGGCAGGATCCGTCATCAAAGAAGAGTTACAAATATCAGATTTAAAAGAAGGCATATCAATTGAACGAAGTTTGCGATTAAGTAATGTCTTAGTTGATGCTGGAGGGCGAGCAATATTAATCAGACACTTCACAGCAGCATGGTCAGAAGGAAGATCATGATGAGTTGAAACCGAAGAAATTAAATCATCAGTGACATTAGAAATCAGTAAATCCAATGTAATAAGGTCAAGGTCATTGCAATTTTTTGAGCATCAACATAGTCACCATAAAGGATATTAATTTGTTACAAACTAATACCACCCTCGTTAAATTCCTTGGCCTCAGAAACATAATTTGGGCATGTAGAAAACCAACCATGGTATTTGCGTTTGCTTTATTACATTAAAAGACGTAATGACGTCATTATGACGTAATTTCAAGGTCATCCCATGCTCAGATCTTTTGGAGCATGACTTTTTTTAAATCTACGGGTCAAACTGATACTTTGGTGAAAATTTGGTGCTTTTGTCTGCCGTGTCACGATCTTCGTGTTTTTTGTCCTTAATCCACCTCACTAATAATAAATTAATTAAATAGTTAATTGATGTATTGTGAAAAGCTTGAATGCATGAAGCACCAATCCAACATGTAGGTGTTTCTGTTAATTAATTCTGGTTACGATACTTTATGAAGGCAACACAGAGGCGACTGCCTGTTCGCCCCTTGGGCGCAGGTTGGCTGTGCCTTGAAATGTTTCATTTCTACCTTCATGATTAATTCATACCTTTCTTGTGAGTTATGTTCATAATACGTACTGTATGTAGTAATCTGTACATGTACGATGAGTGTAGTTTGATATTGTATGGTGTGTCATTTCCTGTGTGTTTAGGATGGGATTGTGGTCAAATAGACAGTGATGGTTACTGGCAGATTCTAGATAGTCATACCTATGGAAGAGCTTCTGCTGCTGTTATTCAACAAGATGAAATACTTTGGATACTTGATGGTTATGACTTTAATGCCAACCGTAACTTCTCCATTATTAGGTAACGCTAACTTCATGCACCAGTCACAAACCCTGACAGAGAATAGACCCCTTGCATACTGCGAAACGCTACAGTGACCCGCACGTTTTCACGCACAAAGAACAGCTCTAGTCCAATAATTTGCCTCCTCTGACCACAGAGGGGTGCTTTTTGACCCCAGTGCAGGCATTTTTTGAGGGGTGACGTCACATGCAAGGGGTCTATTTGGTCATAATAAGTGTACTATTGGGCCCTAATTTCATAACATTGTTCACCACATTAACCATCAAAATTACCATGTGATGACATCATGAATGTATATTGTTTTTGACTGGTTCCCTGCTGATGCTTCCTTGCAGAAACATTTACTAAATAGCACCATCAACTTTGCCCAGTTCATTGGCTATACTATAGTGATTCACGTCTGTTGATACACTTGTACTCCTCGTAAAATAGAAAGTTTCATTATTGTTAGAAAAAAAATAAATAAAAAAATAACAAAAAACAAGTAATTATTTCTTTAGAAAGTTTGACAGAAAATCATTGTAATGCTAGTGCATTGATTGATCTACAAATAACCTTTTGATTGAATATGCCTCAGACACAACCTTGATGATGGTTCATCACTAGAACTAGAAACGGAAGGAGATCTACCAGTGACTCGATTTGGCCATTCTGCAGTCTTATATCAGGTAGGGTAGTCAACATGGTGTAGTTCATACATGTTTGTCATTGTTACTGCCTTATGCGTTAAGTGCCATATGCTTACATCATAATAAGTGATCACACAATCCCGAGTGGAATACAGAAAAATATAGTGCTTTTGCATACCATATCCAACGAGGTCGAAGACCGAGTTATATATGGACGCAGTCGCGCTATATTTTTTTGTATTCCACGAGACCGTCGCGCATGTGATAATGATTTTATCTTCCAGTCTCATTTGCAACGCCCAAAGTTTAACATTTCAGGACATTATTTCACGACGAACAGCATGCACGCGCAAAGTTTTGAATTAAATTTTTGCACTGTCCGTATTGCAAGCGTGATACATTGACACTCACAATATGCACTGTGCAATATAAAAACTGGAAGTTGGTTATAGTTTTTTATACCACCCTCCAGTTCAAGCATCTAATTGGTGGATTAGGGCGTACTGGAAGATAAAAACTTATGTTATGATAGTTTTTTAAGCAAACTGTGCGTGCCAGATTTTAGATCATTTGCTTAAGCCAAAAAGAAGTGCTGACAAAATGGCGGGCGAAATAAATGCAGAGTGGCGTTGCGGTGCGCTAGCGCACGAGCCGAACACGGCAATTCGACCCTTCCGGCTTTAAACATCCGTGTAAGAACTCATCGCTACCCTTTTATTCCCTTATTAACAGTATTTAAATTGAATATAAATTTGGTTGCGGTTACATCATGTCTTCTGTATTCTTCTACCGTGGAGTAGCGTTTCAGATTTCTGGAGACTTCTCAGTCATGAAAAGAACTGTCCTCTTAACTACGACCTGGGGCGGAAGGTAGAAAATTGGCTAGGACTGCTACTTCTTTAGGTTATAAATAGGATTGTTGTTAACTGCACTGTGTGAGTTCTTAATTGGTCTCAACGTTTGGACTAGCTTGCTCTAGTCAACGTCAGGAGTATAATTGAAGTGTAGTATAATATAGATAAGTTGATCTTGTGTTTTTCCCCATTCTATCAGGATGCATTTTACATCTATGGTGGTTCATTAAGCAGCAAGAGCGTCACAAATGAACTGGTCATCTTCAACGTTACATCATCAACATGGTTTCGTCCTAATACAACAGATAACGGAGTTCCACCTGTTGGTGTGGAAGGACATTCAGCACATGTGTACAATCAAACAATGTTAGTTTTATTTGGCTACAGTCCACAGTATGGCTACACTAACATGGTACAGGAATACAATTTGGGTGAGTAAAGTATAACATGTATAGTAGATTGCATCAAAATCGGATGATGTAAGTTATCACCCAAGCGCGAGTGGTTCGGCCGTGTTGGATATGGGGCGCAGAAGCGCTATATTTTTTTCGTATTCCACAAGCGCGTGTGTTATAACGAATTTATCTGCCAGTCTCATGTGCAACGCGCAAAGTTACAAATTTCAGAACGTTTTCAGAAACAGCATGCACGCACACAAAGTTTAGAATGTATTTTTTGCACTGTCAGTATACGGAGCAGGACGCATTGACACTCACAAAACGCACTGTGCAATAAAAACAGAGGAAGTAGTATATAAAACAGAGGAAGTAGTATATATGTTTTTATCCCCCCTCCAGTTTGAGCATCTGGTTGGTGGATTAGCGCGTACTGGAAGATAATCATAGTTGTGTATATAGGTAAATGGCTAAAAAGTAACCCAACAAATATTCCAGTAATATACAGTTCTAATTATTTAACACCCTTGTTTGATATTTAATAATTTGTAAAAAATCTACTGAGGTTTTGTGTTTCCTTCTACACCATTTGATATCATAAGTAACACCTCTCTTAAGTCTATCAAAACATTTATATCTAGGTAACTCTGCCTGGTCAGTGGTGGTGTAAAACAGCTACATGTATTAACTTATTAAATGTGTTTTCTAAGAAACACAGCCAAACATGTATTGTCTTACACTGTCTTTACTTTATACTCCACAGTGAACCAGACTTGGGTAATAGCTGAAACTACAGGAGTTCAAGTAATTGGAACCTATGGTCATTCTAGTGTATTAGACCCTCGCAAGAATGTGATTTATGTCCATGCTGGATTTAGTGTCGCAATGAAGTCTTCCTCAGAGTTCATGACAAATAGTCTCTACCAGTATGATCTTGTGAAGAAAGAATGGTAAGATGATGTTACCAACAATTGTTGCCTGATGTGATTTGGGGTCCATGTGTTTTGTACACCCGAGGAGAAAATGGCACCATTGGCTTCGCCTCGGGTGCCATTTCCCCCATCGGGTGCACAAAACCCATAGACCCCAAATCACGCCTCAGGTGCCATTTCCCCCATCGGGTGCACAAAACACATAGACCCCAAATCACGCCTCAGGTGCCATTTCAGCCATCAGGTGCACAAAACCCATGGACCCCAAATCACACCTCAGGTGCCATTTCCCCCATCGGGTGTACAAAACCCATGGACCCCAAATCACGCCTCAGGTGCCATTTCCCCCATCGGGTGCACAAAACCCATAGACCCCAAATCACGCCTCAGGTGCCATTTCCCCCATCGGGTGCACAAAACACATGGACCCCAAATCACGCCTCAGGTGCCATTTCCCCCATCGGGTGCACAAAACACATGGACCCCAAATCACGCCTCAGGTGCCATTTCCCCATCTGGTGCACAAAACACATAGACCCCAAATCACGCCTCAGGTGCCATTTCCCCCATCGGGTGCACAAAACACATAGACCCCAAATCACGCCTCAGGTGCCATTTCCCCCATCGGGTGCACAAAACACATAGACCCCAAATCACGCCTCAGGTGCCATTTCCCCCATCGGGTGCACAAAACACATGGACCCCAAATCACGCCTCAGGTGCCATTTCCCCCATCGGGTGCACAAAACACATGGACCCCAAATCACGCCTCAGGTGCCATTTCCCCCATCGGGTGCACAAAACACATAGACCCCAAATCACGCCTCAGGTGCCATTTCCCCCATCGGGTGCACAAAACACATGGACCCAAAATCACGCCTCAGGTGCCATTTCCCCCATCGGGTGCACAAAACACATAGACCCCAAATCACGCCTCATGTGCCATTTCCCCCATCGGGTGCACAAAACACATGGACCCCAAATCACGCCTCAGGTGCCATTTCCCCCATCGGGTGCACAAAACCCATAGACCCAAAATCACGCCTCAGGTGCCATTTCCCCCATCGGGTGCACAAAACACATAGACCCCAAATCACGCCTCAGGTGCCATTCTCCCCTCGAGTGTACAAAACCCATGGACCCCAAATCACAGCGTGCAACAATTGTATAGTAGCAATGTAGTGTCAAGGGTTCAATTGTTTGAGGTCATCATGCCAGAAGCTGTGATTTAAATTCTTGAAAGGCTAATTGAATCTTTAATATTTGTTTATGACCATAGGAGAGTTCTACCATCTAGCAACCAGCCAAGGTTTCTTCATACATCAGTCCTTCTTAATGACATCTTGTATGTGTTTGGGGGTAACACTCACACAGACTCAGTAGAGTTTACTGGTGCTAAGTGCTTCTCTAGTGACTTCCTTGCTTATGATACAAGTGAGTCTGTTTTGTTACTTACATGTATGTTTCTAGCTACAACCGATAATTTGCCTTGGCTTGCTGGTTTCATGGGACCACTCAGACTTACATCCTACTTAGCCGAACACCATTTTAAATGGAATTAAAGCGCAAGCCTAAGAATGAGAAGAAATCTATAACATGTGGTATAGAAATACAATACAAATGCAATATCTAAGAAAACATTGAAGGTAAGTAAACAAATCAAACCTTTTACTCAAATAATAATAATATAATAATATCAAAGTTTTATATAACTCACATATCTACCAAACAAGGTACTCAAGGCGCTAAATTAGAAACTTTCAGAAAGAATTATTTAGCACCTTATAAGGGTTTACAAGGTGCTATGGCGCATACAGCAGCCACAGCCAGGAACACTGGGGCGAACCCCTTCTCTTTTCTATAAGTGCACTGGGTTCTTTTACACAACATATGGGACCAACGGCTTTACTTCCCATCCGAAGGACGAAGCAATGGTGTCTTGCTTAAGGACACAAGTGTCTTGGCTGGGGATTCGAACCCACACTCTGCTTTCATGGCTCTGCTTACCGTAAGCACAGAATCGGCGCTTATGGTAGCAGGGAATTATGTGCTTACGGCAAGCGTAGTTCACAGGTTAGCGGCGAATTTTGGCTTTGGCGCATGCGAACTCGGCGTTACCAGGCATTCTACGCTAACAGGGTTAGCGCAGAAATTCTTTGCTTGCACAAGTAAGCAGGGAATCATGATCGTAAGCACAGAATTCGGCGGTAAGCAGAGCCAAGAAACGCCAGAGTTTGAATTCGGTGCTCTTATTAAAACGCTTGGCCACGACACTTCCACGATTTTCAGCATTAACTCTAAAACGTGACCACCTTTTGAAATGAAATTTTCCAAAGTAAGTTTTTTTGTATACATCTACATATATATTTGAATGAAACAATCAAATGGTTCAAAAAACCAAAAGTATACATTGTACTTTGCCTTAAAGTAAAGAATTCTGTTGTTTTTTACTTCTTGTTCCATGTTTCTAATCATATTTCCTTATCTTTGTTTCAGAGTGTAAAACATGGAGTGATATTTCAGACAACGGATACCTGTCCCAAAATATAGCAAGATATGGCCATGCAGCTGTAGAATATAAAGGCCAAATCTACATTTATAGTGGATTCACTGGTGTTATGCAAGAAAGTATCTTATTGTACACCCCAGGTATGTGTACATACATTAGTCTGTTTACTACATGTAGGTCTCAAAGGTTCTGTTTACCTAAAAATTAATGGCGAACAACCTTTCCTGGTTAGAAATACAGCAGTTTGGATAGTATTATACATTTTGAGAAACATTTTATTTTGAAGAACTACGGTTATTGGAAAAAAAATATCAAATTTTGTCCCTCAAAATTTGAATATAAAAGTGTTCTCAAATATTGTGGGTTCCTATAGAGATTATTTTTTAATTGCGACCATCTTTTGAAATGAAATTTTCACAGGTTAATTTTATTTGATACATCTTCATTTATAAAGGATTAAATAAATGTATGTTTGCTATCTTATTGAATTCAAATAAACTATTTGCAATTTTGTGTTTAATTTGACATCACACTTCAAGTCCCACTTTGTCTGTTTTGTTGTTCTTCTTCAGCTAATTGCTCTGTATTGCTGAATACCACACTTTGTCTGGATGGTAAACCAGGACTGAATTGTGAATGGGATTATGGACGCAATATGTGTATTTCATATGGTGAAGTCAACATGTATGTCATAGCACATAGCAATTCATCAGACCAATGTCCAGCTGAAAGAAGTGAGTCACTCATGAACATCTAATTTATCATTATTGTTATGCCCTGCCGGCAAAGCCAGCCGAAGGGGCATATAGTGTTTGCCTTGTCTTTCCGTGTGTGTGCGTGTGTGTGGGCATGTGTACGCATTCAAACCGAGGACTTAGAGATGGTTATAAACAAAAGGGATCCGGGAAAAAGTCACACCGAGGACGTCCTCGATTAAATTTTGTGTACAAAACCAATTGGGACGTCTGAAAAATAAACTATGTCCAAACAATGGGAGAACAAAGAGAAGTCCTCGGTTTACACCATAAACACAGCTTGCACTACGGTAGTTGAATTGGCTGCTAGTGGTGCACTGCTTGCACTAGTTGAATGTGCTGCTAGTGTTGCACTGCTTGCACTAGTTGAATGTGCTGCTAGTGTTGCACTGCTTGCACTAGTTGAATGGGCTGCTAGTGTTGCACTACTTGAATGGGCTGCTAGTGTTGCACTGCTGTTGCACTAGGTGAAGGATGTTGAAGGTGACAATGTTAATGGGCGCTACTCAATTGTTTGAAGTCTGATCTCATGTGAAATGTGCCAGTTAATAACAATATTGTAATATTTGCGTTTGTTTTAGAATCTATATGTCTGGTGGAAGATGTATGTGTTTGAAGTCAGGGCCCAATTTCATGGCTATGCTTACAGAATCGGCGCAGGGAATTCTGTGCTTATACGGCAAGTGTATTTCACGAGTTAGCGGTGAATTTTGGCTTCTGCGTGTGCGTACTCCACGTTACTAGGCATTCTACGCTTACAATGCTAGCACAGAAACGAGGCGCTTGCCGGCAAGCAGGGAATTGTGATCGTAAGCGCAGAATTCGGCGGTAAGCAGAGCCATGAAATTGGGCCCTGATCTCATGTGAAATGTGCCAGTTAATAACAATATTATAATATTTGTATATGTTTAAGAATCCTTCTGTCTGGTGGAAGATGTATGTGTTTGAAGTCTGATCTTATGTGAAATGTGCCAGTTAACAACAGTATTATAATATTTGTATATGTTTTAGAATCCTTCTGTCTGGTGGAAGATGTATGTGTTTGAAGTCTGATCTTATGTGAAATGTGCCAGTTAACAACAGTATTATAATATTTGTATATGTTTTAGAATCCTTCTGTCTGGTGGAAGATGTATGTTATGACTGCTTACAATTACCAGGATGTGGTTGGTGCAACGATGAATGTAAACCACTTGAAGAATGTTCAGATCAGGTAGGTCTGCAAGGCTTGTTTGTTTGAGCAAGTCATCTACTCTGAATTTTGTCTTATTGGATTGAGAGGTCTTTTGGAAAAATTTACAACAACAAATGGAAACACACAAACGCAAACAATGTCTTCACATTAAGCAGATTTGTCTAAGTTATCAAGAGTATTCTTTACGCACTGCTTACCAAGCATACAGACCAGGGCCCAATTTCATGAAGCTGATTAATGGTGAGCAAATTCTTTTGCTAACTGTAGCCGAAAAAATTGCTTAAGCGTAAAACTATTTCCGAGTCGTTGCTAGCTTAAGCACCTAAACGAACTGTGTGCGCAATATTTTTAATCGTTTGCTTAAGCAAAAAAAGAAGAAAGTGCTGACAAAATGGCGGGGGAAATAAATGCAGAGTGGCAATGAAAAACAAATCATCACCTTTTCTCTCTGTCTGTTAACTTTTTGTTTACTCTCAAGATAGTGTGTAACCTTTCATAAGGCTACTTTGAACCATTCAAAATAATATTTCATAAGGGGTAATTTGAACCCCTTATGAAAGGTTACACACTATCTTGAGAGTAAACAAGAAGAAGATACATTGTACAACATTTCTAAACAATTTTGGACAAAAGTTTACTTCGCTGCACCTACCACTAACACACAAATAAAATACACACAGCTGTGCCACCACACTAACAACCGACTGCAATGATGTTGCACTCTGTGCAGTGCTTTAAACAGGGAGGGTGCTTAGGCTGAAAATTGGGGCTTTAAGGATCCGTTTTGCTTGCTTCGCGCTTTAAGCAAAAAACCTTGCTTATGCAAAGCCATGAATTAAAAAACTTGCTAGGCGCGCCCGTTAAGCACAAAATTGGCTGCTTAGCAGCTCAATGAATGTGGGTCCTGAAGGTATGCTTATCTGAGTTATCTACAGCATTATTCATGCTCTGCTGACCAAGCAGTGAGATAAGGCCTAATTTTACAGCTTCATCCCATGGAATTTGAGGCTTATTACCCATAATATTCCCTGCAGTAGGGGGTGCCATAAACCCAGATTTCCATAAACCTTATCGCAAATACTCTGTATGCGCTCATTATCCGTGGAATGAGGTAAATGCTGGTCTAGGTAGCAATCGAGTTTGATTGCTAGCTAGCTAGACCAGAATGCACCTCATTCAACAGTTAGCGATTGCGCAATAGGTATTTGCGAAAAGGTCTATGGTAAGAAGTGCAAAGAAATGTTGCCATGGCAATATGGTTAAATTAAACAGGAGCTCCAAGGTAAAATTCAAGATTGTGATTCACTATTTTTTTCAATAATTATATCCTTAAGAAGGTGAAAAATTAGAAGTCTCTAACCTTAGGTTAACATAGTGTTTGATTTGATACTCTTTACAGATCGAAATTCCATAACATGATAACATTGGATATCAGTCAACAAATGGGTCTGTACATATTGTTGGTTTTCAACACAAACCAATTTACACTGGGTTGGTGTGAAGTTAGAGACTGAACTCTGTCTATTGGAAAATGAATGCATCACAAAACTGAACTCTACCTTAGAACTTCTCTTGAGTAATTACATTTATATAGCGCTTTATACTAAAAATAAGTTACTAGGTTCCATATGGTCTTACTAGGTTCCATATTACATGGACACTCTTCATGAATTTTATTCTGTTTTTGTTTGTTACTAGAATGACATCTTTTGCCCCAGTGTGGACTGTACACGATTTTTCAGTTGTGAGTTGTGCAACCTGCAAGCATCTTGTCAGTGGTTTTCTAATGGCAAATGTGAATCAGCTCAAGGTAATTCATTAATTCATTAATGTCAGGGTTGTGGCTATGTTATAAAGGACCACACGCATGCCTTGGGCATGGCCCCGACAGGTTTTAAATGACATTTCAAGAATGAATCAACACCTCTTTTTCGTTTTGTATTCATAAACAACTTCCTGTTAAAAACATCCAAAAACAATTTAAAAGATTAGAACAAATCTGAGAGTTAAGCCTCAGCTCACATCGACTCTGCGAGCACTAAATATGTTGAGCACTAAGTACAAGTAGCTCCTAGCACAAAATTCAATCAATGCAAGTTTCAAACTTGCACGCATAAGCTATAATCAATGCAAGTTTCAAACTTGCACGCATAAGCTATAATCAATGCAAGTTTCAAACTTGCACGCATAAGCTATAATTGATGCAAGTTTCAAACTTGCACGCATAAGCTATAATCAATGCAAGTTTCAAACTTGCACGCATAAGCTATAATCAATGCAAGTTTCAAACTTGCACGCATAAGCTATAATCGATGCAAGTTTCAAACTTGCACGCATAAGCTATAATCAATGCAAGTTTCAAACTTGCACGCATAAGCTATAATCAATGCAAGTTTCAAACTTGCACGCATAAGCTATAATCAATGCAAGTTTCAAACTTGCACGCATAAGCTATAATCAATGCAAGTTTCAAACTTGCACGCATAAGCTATAATCAATGCAAGTTTCAAACTTGCACGCATAAGCTATAATCAATGCAAGTTTCAAACTTGCACGCATAAGCTATAATCAATGCAAGTTTCAAACTTGCACGCATAAGCTATAATCAATGCAAGTTTCAAACTTGCACGCATAAGCTATAATTGATGCAAGTTTCAAACTTGCACGCATAAGCTATAATCAATGCAAGTTTCAAACTTGCACGCATAAGCTATAATCAATGCAAGTTTCAAACTTGCACGCATAAGCTATAATCGATGCAAGTTTCAAACTTGCACGCATAAGCTATAATCAATGCAAGTTTCAAACTTGCACGCATAAGCTATAATCAATGCAAGTTTCAAACTTGCACGCATAAGCTATAATCAATGCAAGTTTCAAACTTGCACGCATAAGCTATAATCAATGCAAGTTTCAAACTTGCACGCATAAGCTATAATCAATGCAAGTTTCAAACTTGCACGCATAAGCTATAATCAATGCAAGTTTCAAACTTGCACGCATAAGCTATAATCGATGCAAGTTTCAAACTTGCACGCATAAGCTATAATCGATGCAAGTTTCAAACTTGCACGCATAAGCTATAATCAATGCAAGTTTCAAACTTGCACGCATAAGCTATAATCAATGCAAGTTTCAAACTTGCACGCATAAGCTATAATCGATGCAAGTTTCAAACTTGCACGCATAAGCTATAATCAATGCAAGTTTCAAACTTGCACGCATAAGCTATAATCAATGCAAGTTTCAAACTTGCACGCATAAGCTATAATCAATGCAAGTTTCAAACTTGCACGCATAAGCTATAATCAATGCAAGTTTCAAACTTGCACGCATAAGCTATAATCAATGCAAGTTTCAAACTTGCACGCATAAGCTATAATCAATGCAAGTTTCAAACTTGCACGCATAAGCTATAATCGATGCAAGTTTCAAACTTGCACGCATAAGCTATAATCGATGCAAGTTTCAAACTTGCACGCATAAGCTATAATCGATGCAAGTTTCAAACTTGCACGCATAAGCTATAATCAATGCAAGTTTCAAACTTGCACGCATAAGCTATAATCGATGCAAGTTTCAAACTTGCACGCATAAGCTATAATCGATGCAAGTTTCAAACTTGCACGCATAAGCTATAATCGATGCAAGTTTCAAACTTGCACGCATAAGCTATAATCGATGCAAGTTTCAAACTTGCACGCATAAGCTATAATCGATGCAAGTTTCAAACTTGCATGCATAAGCTATAATCGATGCAAGTTTCAAACTTGCACGCATAAGCTATAATCGATGCAAGTTTCAAACTTGCACGCATAAGCTATAATCGATGCAAGTTTCAAACTTGCACGCATAAGCTATAATCGATGCAAGTTTCAAACTTGCACGCATAAGCTATAATCAATGCAAGTTTCAAACTTGCACGCATAAGCTATAATCGATGCAAGTTTCAAACTTGCACGCATAAGCTATAATCGATGCAAGTTTCAAACTTGCACGCATAAGCTATAATCGATGCAAGTTTCAAACTTGGTCGCATAAGCTATAATCGATGCAAGTTTCAAACTTGCACGCATAAGCTATAATCAATGCAAGTTTCAAACTTGCACGCATAAGCTATAATCGATGCAAGTTTCAAACTTGCACGCATAAGCTATAATCGATGCAAGTTTCAAACTTGCACGCATAAGCTATAATCGATGCAAGTTTCAAACTGACACGCATAAGCTATAATCAATGCAAGTTTCAAACTTGCACGCATAAGCTATAATCAATGCAAGTTTCAAACTTGCACAAGCTGAGTATGCAACCTAATAAATTGGGCTGTGAACTTTGAGCGCACCGCACAATCATCAGGTAGTGATCTCTTTTAACTAAATTTTCCCGAGCCATGTTAAAATACCCCTCATCTTATATTGTTAAAACATGGCCATGTGATCTCCTTTCAACTAATCAGGATAGACAAACTATTCCAAGGTATTTATGAATATTCTTGTATAAAGCCAATGCATATGTTAAAGGCACTGGACACTAAAATATTGGTAATCACTCTAAGCATACAAACTTACTTGTTAATGATCAATGGAGAGCTGTTGATAGTATAAAACATTGTGAGAAACAGCTCCCTATGTTTTCACTGAAATATTTGAATTTGATTTCTAGACCTCAGAATTTAATTTTGAGGTCTCAAAATTAAGCATCTGAAAGCACACAACTTCGTGTGACAAGGTTTTTTCTTCTTCTTCCATTATTATCACGCAATTTCAACGACCAATTGAGCTCAAATTTTCACAGGTTTGTTAGTTTATGCATAGGTTGAGATACACGAAATGAGAAGACTGGTCTTTGACAATTACCAATAGTGTCCAGTGTCTTCAAGGTTAATTGTAATAGAGTTTGTTCATTAGGTTATACAGTAACAAATGTATTAACTTCTTTACAGGGGGTGATTCTACATGTGAAATAACATGTGATTCTCGAACATCATGTAATCAATGCTTAGATGAAGATGGATGTATGTGGTGTACAAATCAAAATCGATGTGTGGATTCCAAATCTTATATTACATCATTCCCTTATGGACTGTGCTGGGAATGGCAAACTAGTAAACGGAACTGCCCAGGTAAATATACAACTTGTATGTTTTGCAAATTTATGTCTATCAAATAGGGCAATTTTGGTCTGAGAAGTACATTTAATATCCGTAAAACACTGAAACTCTAAGAGATGTGCCACAAGCATGACAAGAAGAGTTCCAGATTAATTATGATCGTACATGTAGTCCATGTCATTTTCATTTGAGCAAAGTTAGGATCGATTCCATTGGTCAGGATAGATGTGGTCATACAATACTTGCAGTGTAGTAAAATTTAGATTGATAGCTGTGTACATCTAGTAACTAATTCATCATGAATTACACTCTTGTTAATGAACGCAATGCTACATTTGATTTGATTTCAGCCTCTAACTGTTCCCTTTTGAAAACCTGTGATGCATGTCATGCTGATCCACACTGTGGTTGGTGTGATTCTGGGGAAAGCAATGGACTTGGTAAATGTATAGAGGGCAGTCTTACAGGACCTCTCAAGTTGGATAATGATGGTAATACCTTTATAGATGCAGGGCTATGTCCTAATGACAGCTGGTTCTTCTTTGAATGTCCATGTAAGTACACAATTTATCACTCCTTTTCTATCAAGAAAAACTGGATTCCTTTCATGTCTATTATGATAAATTATAGGACTCTTTGAATGTGTGACTTTGGTAAGCTAGGCATACTACATGTAGGTTAATCTTCATGGTTTAAATCAATCTAGGCATACACAAAGAGTTACCTTGGCACCTATCTGCTGCCACCTTGTGTCATACTGTTTCTTTGTGAGTTTGTTTAGAACTTGTTTGCTGTGCTGCAGCTTAATAAAAATAGAAAATAAACTGATCATGATAGAAACAGGAATTTCTTATTACAAGTACATGTACTACAACATGTAGTGCACTAATAACCATTGAACACTTGTTGAATGTACATATAGTTCCATAATGATGTCTGTATTATTACATTGTGCAATGTGGATAATTAACTAGAGTGCCAGTGTCAATTATACAATTGATTGATTCATACCAATGATTGAAATAGCTTAGAGTGCATGTGTTTTAGATTCACTTGTTGCTGTATCCCTGTTATTATTTGAGGTGTGTACATTAATGTTGGGCATGCTGTTTTATATCATTGAGTATTGGATTGCTCCCATTCACTTCACATTACATTGAATGGGAAATATGTGTAGTAGAATTCATGGGAGTAGCAGAAACTGATTGGCTTGTTTTGAAAGTCATGGTTAATATCCACATGTCTTGAGAACATCATTGTATTCTGCATTAATGTCCATATGTAATGAGTTTATTCATTGTATTCCGCACAGTTAAAGTATTTGCACTGTTGTTAACCTCTGTAATCCCCCCTTCTCCACACATTGATTTTGTTTTATATTGTAATCCCGATCTTCCCCCAAAATTAAAGCTTTTCTAAATGTTGTATTAAGAAACAGTTTCAAGCCTTACTGAATTGCAGAAAATGTACTTTTAAGTAAACTTGAAAACCAAATTTTGTTTGTTCTTCACATTCAGTTTGGTGCATTCGGAAATACAATTCATGTACATGTGTATCTTGATTTGTCAAGTTGCCTTGTTTAAATCCATTGAATAAGATACGTCAATCATGCATTTGGTTCTGCTACCATTGTACGTATGTATGCATTCATAACAAATCTAGCTCACTCATTGTAGAAGGTAACTTTTGTTTTACAAAGTATTGTTATAACTCCATGTAGGAATTTCATTGCTGGAGTTATGACGTACCTCTTGGGTCCATCTGATGTGTACTTTAAGGCTACCACAAACAAATGCAAATGAATTTAAATTTTGTTCTGAAATATTTCTTGAGAGGCTATATTTACAAAGCAGTGAATACTGTGAGTATTGAGAACTCAGAATCTGTGATATTGATATTTGTGTAATCAAATCTTGAAATAGGCTTTCATAATTATTGTTGATGTTATAACAAGCTTTTATTTTGGGTGTTTTAAGTTTGCCAATTTTTGTTGACTCCCCATACCCATTGTTTGTTTGGTTTTATTTGCTTTTTTCCCCAGCATGCCAGTGTAATGGACACAGTCAGTGTGTGAATGAAACAAGCTCCATTTGTGTAAACTGCCAGAACAATACAACAGGTATATACTACATGCTGCTTAAGATCTTCATTTATCGCATGGATGGTATACCATGTCATTGGAAGTGAATCATGTTCTTTGTTTTAAAAAGATTATTAACTATTTTTTGCATACTACTTCAGGTTCTGATATATCAGACCATTTGTAAGTGTTTAGATACTTTATTGGCGCAGTTTAGTTTAGCAAGTGTCCCTAGCTATTATAGCAAGGTTGTAAAATTCTACAAAATTTACCCATGTGAAAAGACAACATTTTTTGTAGTGTCCATGGCCCCTTGTAAAATCTTGTCCAACATTACCACATTCTGTTGGAGGTCCTTTGGATATTTCCAAACGTTCAGTCTTGAAAACCATTTGATTTTCCCCAAAAACTTATGATATTTTTTTCAACAAATTCCAGCAAGTAGGCGTACAGTAGCATTTGATTGATCAAGTTACATGATCGAGAATGCACAGCTCATGACAAATTTTAACAGGCAAAGATAGTTATAATGGTGCTGGAGCCATGGATATACATGTAAAGTGGATTGGCCCTATTATATATGGGGCTAACCTTTTACTGGCTTTTTAGGCCCTGGGTTTGCTCCACTGATCTCTATTGTTATGACAGTATAATAGAGATCAGTGGTTTGCCCCCTTGGAGAAACCATGCAAGGTTTAATTCCACTGTTGGTGATTTATCAGTTACTGTTTGCTTTGTTATACCACACAATGGTTGTTAGTTTTCTGCCATGTGAAAGCTTGTGAAATCAGTCATGCATGATGGTAACAAATGTTGATCACTGTCATATGGTGTAATGGATAGTCTAATGTCAATATAATCCACAAGCGAAACTGACTGGGTAAATTTTGAAATGATTTTGGGGGTTGAAAAAAAAATTGACTAGAGTGGGATTTGAACCAATGACCTCCCGATTAACGTGCCGGCGCTCTACCAAGTGAGCTATCTACCCCTATATTAGCGGTCTCCCTATTTTGTCAATATCTTTGTTCGGGGTGCCAGTCAGAAGCCATACCACCGTTAACTGCCGTGTAGCCAGGGATCACACCCAAATTACGATAAACCTGGGAAGTGGCAGCCAGGGGATCACGTTAAGGGGATGCAACTTTTTGTTTCAGATATCAATATAAACCACACGGGAAACTGAGAGTCAAGTGATTGATTTTTTGTTTTTCTATATTTCAGGTCCTCAGTGTCAGAATTGTGCTGAGGGATTTTTTGGTGATCCTTTAAATGGAGGATCTTGTTCGCCATGTCAATGTAATAATCATGCAACAACTAACTGTGACGATATCTCAGGAAAGTGTTATTGTGACACTAAAGGAATAATTGGCATGTACTGTGACAGGTAAGTTGTAATTTATCATAATAATAGTAGTGGCTTCTTATAAAGTGCGCAAGAGTTTCTAACAATAAGCAAAAGTGAAGTCTTGCTAAATTCTATCTGCAGTGTTTCAGTTTTAAAAAAAAGTTGAGGAAATGAGTCAACACTATGGCAACTTTTTCATAATTCTTTTACAACATGAATATTTTTTGTCTTTTTATTTTTTTGTAGATGTGATGTTTCACAGCGTTACTATGGCAACCCTCTTAATGGTGGAACATGTTACTGTAAGTGATACAACATGCAACTTATGTAGAGTGTAATTAACATTCACATTTCTCAATTGACATAAGACTATTCTTGTATTTGTAAACCGCGTAGAGCTTTAAAAACCCTTGTGTTACTGTTGCATCCTGTTTATAATAATAATAATAATAGTGCATTTCACAATAACCGTATCAATGCTCTTTACATTAGTGCCCTGGTCATGGGGCCAATAACAACGGTTTACAAAATCTCAAACTCTTCAAGTTTGAATCTGACTTATGGATTTACAGATTTTCAACTCAACCTTGACTATGTCTCAAATTGTGACGAACTGCCAATGTCACTGGTTTTCAAAGACTAATTTAGCTGTGCCTGTTTTCTTTTCTTTTCTTTGGTTTACCACGCCTTTGAACATCTTGCAGGGGGATATTTGCGCATTATGCGATTATTGTTATTGTAGTTATACATACGTGAAGGCGGGAAGTAGCTTCACATAGTTTGGTGAACTCTCTGGTGGTTGCCTATACCAATGGTTGGTGAACTCTCTGGTGGTTGCCTACATTGTATACCAGTGGTTGGTGAACTCCCTGGTGGTTGTCTATACCAGTGGTTGGTAAACTCTTTGGTGGTTGCCTATACCAGTGGTTGGTAAACTCTCTGGTGGTTGCCTATACCAGTGGTTGGTAAACTCTCTGGTGGTTGCCTACATTGTATACCAGTGGTTGGTGAACTCCCTGGTGGTTGTCTATACCAGTGGTTGGTGAACTCTTTGGTGGTTGCCTATACCAGTGGTTGGTGAACTCCCTGGTGGTTGTCTATACCAGTGGTTGGTAAACTCTTTGGTGGTTGCCTATACCAGTGGTTGGTGAACTCTCTGGTGGTTGCCTATACCAGTGGTTGGTGAACTCTCTGGTGGTTGCCTATACCAGTGGTTGGTGAACTCTCTGGTGGTTGCCTATACCAGTGGTTGGTGAACTCTCTGGTGGTTGCCTATACCAGTGGTTGGTAAACTCTTTGGTGGTTGCCTATACCAGTGGTTGGTGAACTCCATGGTGGTTGTCTATACCAGTGGTTGGTAAACTCTTTGGTGGTTGCCTATACCAGTGGTTGGTAAACTCTCTGGTGGTTGCCTATACCAGTGGTTGGTGAACTCTCTGGTGGTTGCCTATACCAGTGGTTGGTAACCTCTCTGGTGGTTGCCTATACCAGTGGTTGGTGAACTCTCTGGTGGTTGCCTATACCAGTGGTTGGTGAACTCTCTGGTGGTTGCCTATACATGTACCAGTGGTTGGTAAACTCTCGGGTGGTTGCCTATACCAGTGGTTGGTAAACTATCTGGTGGTTGCCTATACCAGTGGTTGGTGAACTCTCTGGTGGTTGCCTATACCAGTGGTTGGTGAACTCTCTGGTGGTTGCCTATACCAGTGGTTGGTAACCTCTCTGGTGGTTGCCTATACCAGTGGTTGGTGAACTCTCTGGTGGTTGCCTATACCAGTGGTTGGTGAACTCTCTGGTGGTTGCCTATACATGTACCAGTGGTTGGTAAACTCTCGGGTGGTTGCCTATACCAGTGGTTGGTAAACTATCTGGTGGTTGCCTATACCAGTGGTTGGTGAACTCTCTGGTGGTTGCCTATACCAGTGGTTGGTGAACTCTCTGGTGGTTGCCTATACCAGTGGTTGGTGAACTCTCTGGTGGTTGCCTATACCAGTGGTTTGTGAACTCTCTGGTGGTTGCCTATACCAGTGGTTGGTAAACTCTCTGGTGGTTGCCTATACCAGTGGTTGGTGAACTCTTTGGTGGTTGCCTATACCAGTGGTTGGTAAACTCTCGGGTGGTTGCCTATACCAGTGGTTGGTAAACTATCTGGTGGTTGCCTATACCAGTGGTTGGTGAACTCTCTGGTGGTTGCCTATACCAGTGGTTGGTAAACTCTTTGGTGGTTGCCTATACCAGTGGTTGGTGAACTCTCTGGTGGTTGCCTATACCAGTGGTTGGTGAACTCTTTGGTGGTTGCCTATACCAGTGGTTGGTAAACTCTCTGGTGGTTGCCTATACCAGTGGTTGGTGAACTCTCTGGTGGTTGCCTATACCAGTGGTTGGTGAACTCTCTGGTGGTTGCCTATACCAGTGGTTGGTGAACTCTCTGGTGGTTGCCTATACCAGTGGTTGGTAAACTCTTTGGTGGTTGCCTATACCAGTGGTTGGTGAACTCTCTGGTGGTTGCCTATACCAGTGGTTTATTATTGGTAATACAATAGTATGACATGATCATTTCAACTTTTCAAAATTCTATTATCTTTTTGTTGATCTCTTTACAGATGATTTGTCAATGAATTTTAAATACACATTCAATCTGTCGTCAAATGATGAACTGTTTCTTACAATGATTAATCTAATGACATCACCTGAAGTCAGTAATCGAGACATAGAGTTCACTCTGCAAGTCAACAAAGAGATTAATTTGAATGTAACCTTCAGAACAAGTAAGTCATTCTTTCTAGATTATATACCAGTGCTCTGGAGCAAGTAAGTCATCCTTTCTAGATTATTTTTCCCAAAGCCTAATACATAAACAATTTACATCACAAAAATGGCGCGGCATTTTCACCGACATGGACGCAATTCAGCCTAGGCACGCTAGGCCTAAACAACGTTTTAAAAACTTGTTGCCTGAACACAGTGCGGACGGTAAATTTTCTGGGGGAAAACAAATCTCCGACCCCAATTTTCTCAAAAGTTTGGAAGCAGTTAATTCTTACCAGCTACCATAACTAGTGATTTTGCCAGTAACAGCGTTCAAAGCTACTAACTGTAAATAAAAAATTTGTGTGTAAGTACACGTACGCTTCTTTATTTTTAACCACTTGACTCTTAGAGTGATATCACTTAGTGCCGAGTATGTTAGTACAAAAAGGCCGGTGCTGAGTTTGTATGGTGGCGACATTCTTGGTTCCCAGTTGGTGCCAAGTTATCAAGGTGTCGAGTTTGCAGGTGCTGAGTTCGCGGGGTGTCGAAGTGTCCGGTGTTCCTTAGAAGAGTCTGTATTTGATTTGGTGGGGGTAGATTTGTCGCCACGCTTGTCGGTGCTGGGTGGCCCTGCCATTTTTGGCCAGCCGTTGAACCAAAATACATTGTGCTGCCCAGGACAGATTTCAAAATATTGTCCACTGTGCATTGATCTGAAACACAGCTTATGATAAGGAATATCAAATGTCACATAGAAAGAATACCATCATGGCCATTCAACTTATTGTATCGTTCCCATAATACAAGACAGTTTGGAAACCTGGCCCCACTTCAGCAATGATGGTCCAATAATTAAACATGAATAATGTTGGTGTTCTGCTCGCCCTTGGTTAAATTAAATTTTTATTTATTTATTGCCCACCACTTTATAATGGTCTGGCTACAAGAACTGGCCATTGCAACAGGTAATGTAAATTTGATTTGAGAAAACAAAACAAAATAGACTGTGCAAGTCTCGCGCGGATTTGAACTTCCGGGACCATTGTGGTCCCAACCTTATGGAGTTTTACGTTGGGGAGATTTTGTTTCGTCCATTACTTTAGTTTAATATAGTTTATGACCATAAAAATGACATGTTGTTAAAAATGTAATACTAGTTAACATCATATATAAAAGTAAAAATAAAGTTAACATAATAACGAAGAAAAACCGATATTTAAACTTGAGCTCAGGTCAGGTTAATTGGTAAAAATTAAGAATTTGTGCCCATCTCCGATCACGAAACTTACGCAGATGCTTGTTTTGGTCGCGCGGGGTGAAAAGCTTTTTCATTGGTCAATTAGGCGTCGGCTTCCTCTTTAAACTGCGTCACGCGTTTATCTAACGCCCTTGCGACCATCGTGCGTCCGCGTATAAACCAGCTGTGAGTAGTTTCACATTCGGGCGTACATTTACAAAAGGGGTTTCAAAAAATTTAAGATCAAACAAACATCCTTGTCCCAGAGTTTTACTTTTGTCTATACATAGACTTTAACCGATAATTGTGTGTTTGTTTAAAAAGCTAAAACTAATTTAAACAAGCTCTATAGGGTATTTTTGTTGTTCATATTCAGCATTAAGAATAAATTAAAGCAAAGATTTGATTCATTAAACAAATAAAGTTCTTCAGTTGTCGTGTTTTCTCGCTCCGGTGCGCGCGAGACTTGCACAGTGTTTACCAAACAAGCGTTTGAGACCTTACTCCTCATATATTAAGAGCAAGATCTTACTACAAAAAATTACCCAGGTTTAATGCTTAAAATCATTAAACCTGGGTTATTTTTCATACAAAATAAATGAAATACAGTATAAAAAAGCTACAAAATCCCCCCCCCCTCCATTGTGGCATTAACAGAAAGTTCTCTAGATTCAATGCTATTTTTGTAATGTGGACTACTTATGTTGTATTGATTTTATTTCTTGTGATTTTGTGTTAAACAGACGACAGACCTGGTCAGGAGATAGCAGTCACGTATGAAGCAGGTACTTCCTACTTCAGCACAACTTTCTCTAACTCGGACTACAACTTTGATGATGAATCTAACACAACATTCTTTGTGTACATCTCCAACTTCACCACACCTTTGGCGTTTGAGGTAACAAAAAGAAGGCTTTTCATGTTCATAGTCAAAAGTGTTACAAGTTTGCCTTATAGAAGACAAACAACTTAAACCAAACCAAGTAGCCAATTGATGGTATAAGTTTGCGCTCTACAGCAGACTTTACTCAAGAAGTAGCCAATGGAATGGTTTTTGTAATGGATTTAAAAGCATTTTTAGGTGTTCGGCCAACAGCCGAACAACTATTGTTATTGTTAGGTGTTCGGCCAATAGCCGAACAACTATTGTTATTGTTATGTTTTTTTGGTTTTTTTCCCCTCGTGTTCTTCTTTCCCTGCGAACCTTCTCCAGCAATTTTAAACAAAAGTAAAGCTTGTACAAACTTAAACTTACTATGTACATAGGCAATAGTGAGTAGATGAAACCGCCATTTTTTGGGAATGATGACGTCATTGATGACGTCATGGCAAGATTTTTAAAGTTGAAAAACGACATTTGCTTTTCGCTGTATCTCAACGAATATGAATGCTATGATGTTCATACTTGGGCATCAGATAGATAAAGACTTGGACAACATTTGAAAAGATAACGCTAAAATCGTATGACCTTAACTTCCGGTCGTTACCCTGGGTCAAAGTTCGCCTTCGCATTTTTTCATCAAAAAACAACTTTTGAGCTTTAAAGCAAAAGTAAAGCTTGTACAAACTTAAAACTTACTTTGTACATAAACACTAGTGCGTAGATGAAACTGCCACTTTTCTTGATTGATGACGTCATTGATGACGTCAAGGCAAGGTTTTGAATGTTGAAAAATTACAATTTGCTTGTCGCGGTATCTCAACGAATATTGAAGCTATGATGTTCTTATTTCAGCATCGGATAGATAAAGACTTGGACAACATTTTGAGAAGTTAATGCCAAAATCGTACGACCTTAACTTCCGGGTCGTTACCCTGGGTCAAAGTTCGCCTTCGTGTATTTTACATAAAAAAAAAAAAACTTTTGAGCTTTTAAACAAAAGTAAAGCTTGTACAAACTTAAAACTTACTATGTACATAGGCAATAGTGAGTAGATGAAACCGCCACTTTTTTGGAATGATGATGTCATTGATGAGGTCATGACAAGGTTTTTAATGTTGAAAAATTACCATTTGCTTGTTGCTGTATATCAATGAATATAAAAGCTATGATGTTCATGCTTGGGCATCGGATAGATAAAGACTTGGGAAACATTTGAAAATTTTACGCCAAAATCGTACGACCTTAACTTCCGGGTCGTTACCCTGGGTAAAAGTTCACCTTCGTGTTTTTTTCATAAAAAAAAAAACAACTTTTGAGCTTATCTATGGCATAACTCAAGATTGAGATCGATTTGAACCTTGAAACTCAACAGATAGTTGAACCTTGGTGTTTTTAAGACAACACATGCCTAATTACATCATAATGACGTCATCAGGTATTAAATAACAATAAAACAACGTTTAAAATGTGTAAAAATCATATGGCGTGAACGTTTTGGGGGGAATCCCAAAAGCGCTCTTGTTTGTCCAACAAAAGAGGGCGCTGTTGATTATCAAATCTGTGTACATCATCCCGTGCAGGGGTAGCTAAATTTTTAAAGGGTTTCCATAAATTGCAAATTAAAACCTAAAGCCAATCTCACACAAACATATTGCATTTGTGAAGAATAAAGGAAATGTTAAAAACTGTGATACAAGTTTAACTATAAAAATTAACGACACGTTGTAGAAAAAGTCATCTTTATGGTTCAATGTTTATGAACTACGTCATCACGTAACGTCCAACCGAACACCGTGTTTTTGTAATTAACAAAAATTCTATGTCTAGTTTTAATTTGAAACTGAATTTTGTTGTCAATGTTTGATTGAAGGGGTGGGGGATGGGTTGTTAGTCAAGAGAGCTTAATATTTTTCAAAGTTAAATTTTCCATAGCATTTCAGACATGAATGATTCTCAGATCAACCCGATAGATACAACTGTACAAGGGAAACTACAGCAATCAGAATCATTTAGGTTTTTTTTTCATTAAATCATTACCGCAGACAAATAAGGATTGTTACCCTGAACGAAACATGATACTAATTGATGATATTTACTGTTTCTTTGCATATGTTTTGTTTTTTCTTTAGTGATTTTTGAACAGTTACCTTATGTTGTTTTTTAATTAACATTGATTTATTTGTGTGGCTAAGTATCACTACATTTTGTCTATTGGGTAACTGATTGTGACCAGAATGTTCTTATTTATATTCATCATGTTGTGTTTGAAGATCATTTTCATGCATATTCATTATTTTAGAGCTTCCGCTTGTCATGAATATTCATCATTCATTGTTTAGGTGTTCCTTCTGATGGTCATATGACAGATCTTCAACCAAGATGTAGAACAAGAAGTCTTGGACTATTTTCAATTAATCTAACAAGTGATTTTATTTACAAGTTATATTTTGATTTTTGTTGTTTTGTTTATAGGGTATGATACATGATTGGTTTATGGAAGAATACACTCCTTCCTATATCTAAGTGTTAATTAAACACATCTTACTTACAAGTTGTGTTAAGTTCACCAATTACATGAAGTACATCATAACATTCATTAATAAACACTGATAACCCTTGTTTATGTTTGTATGGGACATTGTGCATACTCAGGGGTGCGTATTGGAGATCATAACCAATAACTATTTCGGTCAATGGCCAGTGCTTAAAGGGAAGGTACATGTTTGGTAATTGTCAAAGACCAGTATTCTCACTTGGTGTATCCCATCATAACCACAAAATAACAAGCCTGCGAAAATTTGGGCTCAATTGGTCATCGAAGTTGCGAGAAAATGATGAAAGAAAAAACACCCTTGTTGGACGAATTTATGTGTTTTCAGATAAGAATAAAAGACTTCTAGCTAGAAGTCTTTTGTTGTTTTAGTGAGAAGTTACCTCTTTCTAAAAACTACGTTTCTTCAGAGGGAGTCGTTTCCCACAATGTTTTATACTATCAACAGCTCTCCGAAGCTAGTTACCAAGTGAGTTTTTGAGTTAACATTTGTTTTGAGTAATTACCAAGAGTGTACCTTCCCTTTAACCAAAGGGCAACTCCACCAAAACAGTTATTGGTTACGACTGCCAAAATGCACCAAAGCTATGTACAGTTCCTGCAGCTTTGTTTTGTTTTATTGTTGCAAATCAAAATCTAAACCAAATAGCTGGATTCAAGTTGGTTTCAGACAGAGTTCTTTTTGAGTACTTTATGAATATTGCTATAAAAGTAAACTGTCCACCTGAATATTCTTTTGTTGAAACTCAATCAGTGATGTATCATGAACATTAGGTGGTTTAAATAATTTCATCTGATTCAACAATGCAGAGAGATGTGTAGATGCAGTAATCTCCAGTTAATACAAACTAACCACTCTTGTGTTTACATTTCAGTTTTGAAGCCCTATTCACACTGGGGAACGTTTTCCTAATTCCCTAGAAATAAACCCATGAATTTCCGGAGGAGGTCAATCCTGCAGCTTACCAAGGGTTATATTGTCTAAACATTTCTTCCTTGCAGGTTGAGCTGTTTCCTTAGAAAAAGCTACTATCTTGCGGTTCTACTGTGAAAGACTAATATTTGTTTTTCTCTAGAATTTCTTAGGAATCTTGTCTGCATGTAGTTTCACAAAGCCTTCATTGATCTAGATCATTTTGTCATCACATGTTATTCTTTGACCATTTTACCATATTTACTATCTAGTACATTTTCTTTAGCAGTCTCAATGTAAGGCACAAAGATAAAGGAAATATTGATGCTTGTACAAGAACGTTAATTCCAGTCATTTAATAGATGTGGAATTTTGCCTCGGAATAACGATTATTAACTTGGTTCTACCTTTACACCGACATGTTTGTCTGTTAGCACTTTCCCGAGTTCTGCAAAAAAAAATCACAGGGATATTGCATCTATTAAATCATTGTGGTACTCTCAGCTAAAATATAATAATAATATAATAATAATAATAATAATAATAATAATAATAATAATAATAATAATAATAAGACTTGTAATGCACACATATCCACCCTGCTGGGTGTTCAAGGCGCAGAATATAGGAATTGGACTGCCTCTAGCTACATGTATCAGGCAACCCATGTGGTCTATTTGGTAAGACACTGCTTTAGAATTGCAAAGGTCATGTATCCGAATCCCACCCGAGTAATATGCCTGTGACTTTGAATTCGGGGGAAAGTACTGAGTATACAATGCTAACACACATCGGTGAATGAGTAAAACCCAAATTAATATCCAGTCATTCACTCAAAGTCATCTGGATATTATAATTTAATAAAAGGAGGTATGTTATTATAACAACACAATTCTGCAATTGACAACTAGGATTGAAACCTATGAAGTCTCTTCTCTTACTAATAAAGAATCAACATCTTATTAAAAGGATTTATCTTTGATGATTAAAAACCAGGTGTTCTTCGTCGAGTCGGATGATTTGGGTCTATTACTTCAAATTCTGTTAGCCTTTATCATCATCCTTGTTATTATGCTGACTGTGATGGGTTTAGTGTGGCGATTCTATCAGCTTTACACTGACCAAGTTACTACACAGGTATTGTTTCCCTATCCATTATTAAGGACAATTGTATTCTGATTTATGACATCAAGATATGATCTAAAAGTCACTCTTGAATGATGTTAATCTATTAAGCCTGAGAATATATAACAGAAAGAAATGATGTCCATTTGGTATAGGATAATGCCAGAGGTGGGTGCCATTTGTATTCCAGGAATGGAGCGTACACCAAGGGGATTATCTGTTGTTAACCTCCACCAGTGACATCATGCTATAATGTACCAGGGCTTCAGTAATCAGGTAGCCATCGAGCCATTCCTTCAAAATAATGGAGTGATGGAACAATAGCATGACGTCACAGGTGGAGGTTTATAACTGATGAAGATGAACATTTTTATGAGATCATCCAAGTTAAGCCAGTCAAAAGTACTGTTCTTGAAATGCACTTGGTTGCAAACAGTCTAGTGTGACTCCAATGTCTCTTAATATAAATTCTAAACTTATAGAAATTGTGAAGTGAGATGCAATTCAAAAACAAGGTAAGTGTACACAGATAGTCAGTCAATGTTGAACCCAGCATTTTTAATTAGAGTTTCTGTTGCTGTATATAAAGGTAAGTGAAGACAGTACCTTATTTTTGGTATCAAGGCAGCTAACCATTTGTTATTTATTCTTTAGAAACTACTTCATCGTTTTGTGCACATTATTCATCTTCATTTTGTACTACTAATGACAATCCACTTTCATGTCTTCCATGCTTGCTGCTATTAGTTCTAACATACTGGTCACAGTCAGCTTTATTTAACCCAGTAGACTAAGTCAAGTTTAATCTAATAATAACCCACACCATTTATATCCCTACAGGTAGCTCTATAAGTCACATGAGTGATAGACAATTAACTTTTGCAGTGTGCATTATCAAATTGTAAAACCAGATCTTGGAGTTTGCTAATCTTAAACCTTTTCTTTACCCATAATGCCTTTTGTTTGTCAACCATCTTGCACCCATACCGACCCATTATGCGACCACATTGCAGGTGTCAGTTCGACAGCGATTTCTTCTTCTGAATCTGCTAGAGTTTCTTGTGGTGTTCTTCAGCTGTTTTCTATCATTTCTTCTCTTTTTCGTGGTTGGTTGGAAAGTGAAACAACGTTATGATAGCTTCCGTCGGCAACAGGTAACTGAAAGAGAGAAGAATTCATCAATGATAGGATCATCTGTCCCCTTATAGGTCCAGGATCACACTCCTTGTAATAAGGGGCTTGATTAATATTGGTTATTTCTGTTTGTTTTAGTGCACTTGTGGCGACTGTACTCTGCTTGCACCTGTATCTGTTAGTGTGAATTATTAACATGCCAGAATTCATAACCTTGCGCACATTTCATAGAGTTGACTCCAGAATCAACCATCATTGAGTTGAAGAGATAGATACCATGACCAAAGATTAAAACCATGAACCATTTTGCAGACTCTTAATAAGTGTGTTGAAGGAATGAGTATGGCATGTTAATCAGTCTAATTTGTGCATGTTGTGTTGTAGCATGGAAGTCTAACGTTGGTCTTTTGTTTCTTTCTCCCATTTTCTCCCTGTGTGTTCTTTTGTGGACTGTTTTCTCTTTCTTCCATGTTTTTATGTGATTGTTTTTCTTCCATTCTTCTGCATTTTCTTCAAACCTTCCCTTTCTTTATGTCACATTTATTGTTAACTCCACTTTGTCTTGTTGACCTTGTTATTAATGTGTTCTCTTAATCCATCATCTTTATTTGTTCCCCATTCTTCATTCTATCTAATTCTTCAATCTTTGTATCTAATATTTGCTTTCATTCTTAATACTTTTCCCTTCATCTTCTCTTAATCCTACCTCACCAATTTCTTTAATTCATTTTTTCTTTCATTTACCTGTCCTGTCTTATCATGCATCATTTTTTACATCTTTCTAATTCTACCCACATCTCACTTCCTAATTACATCTCAACCCAAATCTTCATACACATATCATTCCAATCATGTTTGACTTGCATCATCCCATCTTCTTAATTTCTCATCTCTCATTTAACATCTGCCCATCTCTTGGTTTTCTACAACTCGTCTGTTTCTCTTTGTTTCTTCTTGCATCTTGCCTGGGTATTAGATAACATTCTATCAGCCTTCCTTTGATCTTGTGACTGTGCTCGTTACTTTCTTTGTATGCTTTTTTGTGATCATTGTGCTATTTGCGACCTTTCTGAAAGTGAAAGACTTGTGGGATCGTTTTCACCGTAGACAGGTAAGTAATCTATGATATCACACATCATTTTACATTTAAATGTCACTCAGAGCTACTGCACTATAATAAAGCTAAATCCACCATTGCAAAGTTATCCCAGTGCATAAATAACGCTGTCTGGTGAATAGATAAGCATAGAAAAGTAAGTGCTGAAGAGCTCTCTAGTTTAAACACACACATATATTCATTTCCATCAACTGTTGTTGATCAACATTGAAAAAGGGGTTTGAAATTTTGCCACTAATTTTGCCACTAATACCATTCTGGTTCATGAAGACATTTATAAACTTTTGAAACAAACCTGTGGGTTATCAAGACACAGTGTTATTGCTAAATGTACTCATATATCCCTGATTGCGAAGGTAAGTATGTGTTAAGGCAATATTTGTTATTGCACTCTGGTTTGGGTTTGAGTCTTTCTATAAGGTGCCAAGTTGATCATTTCTTCAGATCGATCCCAATCGACTATCAATAAATCATCTTTTCTGTTGGATTATATAACCAATACAATTACGTGATGGCAAGAATTGATCAATATCAGTAAGAATCATGTTTAAAACCATTTTTATAGTACGCTCTGATCAAACTTCAATTGCTTCATAGTTTTATGTTTTGTTTCGTTACCAAAGTGTGTTTACTTCCATGTTGTATTGATTCATATTCAATTTGAGCATGTACTTATTTGATATAATGTCAATAATGCATGATGTTTTTGTGGTTCATCGTGCTGTGTCTGTGTAGATTGTTCATCCATTTATCCACTACTCATTCAGCAGATAATCTGCTAAAATAAACAAATATGCAAGAATTATTACACATTGAAATAAGTGTGAAGCAATGTCATAAGTTAGTGCATAGTAGTGGACCAGGCAACACATTACGACATACATTCACCCATATCAGCCTGATTGGTAGGAAAACATAGGCATTGTCCCTGCTTAGCACACTTGCTTTAACACTTGTTGCTTTATTGCAACAATAATGTTTTACAACAAAATAACATGGAAAGATTGTTCTATTTTCAGTGAACTTTCTGCAGAATCAGGGAGTGTTGGCAGCTTCTGAAACACTACATAAATCTCTTCTTTGCCATTGTTATGGTTTCATATTGCTAGCTACAAGAATATGCAGTCTCCTGACGATGACTAGAGCCAGCTAGTCAAAACTTTGAGACCAATTTTAAGAACTGACTCCGCGGTAGTACAGTTAATCACAATCCTATAAGCTAAAGTAGTAGTCCCAGCCTATTTTCTTTACCATCTGCCCGGGTAATAGTTAAAAAGCAGGACAGTTCTTTTCAGAACTGAGAAGTCTCCCGAACACCCGATAAATCTACTCCGCGGTAGTAAAACAAAGAAAGACAGTTCTCTAAGAACAAACTCTAACTGGCAAGTAGATTCACACATGGTGTTACCACAAACCAAACATATATTGATACCTCACCATGCAATATGCTTCAAATCCTATATGATATGCAGAAAGACATGAGTTTTCCCATACAGTATGTAGGGAAAGTTTTCCACAGTCGGGCAGATAATTATCATATATGGGTGAAGACATTTCATTGTTTATCATTTAATTCACCTCTGTTTGTATCCATTAGAATCGAGCTGTTGAGTTAGCTGTGATGGCCCGAAGACCTTTTGCTCCGATTAATCTTGTGATTGAGAACACTGTCCCACCAGATATAGTAGCTGGAACTAACAAAGTAAGCTTTAGGACACTACCATTTTATCACAGATTGTCCAATTATTCAGAGCTCAAAAATAGTTTCACTAGGATTTTGTGTGGTGTTTGAATAACTTCAATTACTGTATTAAAAGCTCTGGACCGTCTGGTAATTACTCAGAATAACTAACATAAAAATTTACTAGGTAAATGTTTAGTGTCTAGTGTAGTTTTTGGGGAAAGAAGTAATTTCTCACGTAAACAATTGAATCTGTAAAAAACTTCAAAGCACACAAAAGTTTATTTTTCTTAACATAATTATTTTCACAGATTTGTTGTTTTATGCAATAGAAGAAAAATGTAACCAATCAATTTTGTTTTAGAGATGAATATAAAAAGTAGTTAGTTTTAGTTGCCTGATATTTTTGACCCTAGCAGAGTCTTTCTCAAAAACTAACACCAAAGACGTTAAGCCTTTGAGAAAGACTCTGCTTAGGTCAAAATGTTAGGCCACTAACTTATTTGCACCTAAACAATAGGTCCTTCTGGTTGGTAAGCAGTTTGCAATAACTAATTATATTTTCTCATAATATTATTTTGTACATAACTTTTGCCCCTAAATAGAGAAGTTTCTAATTATACTTGTTATGACCTTTTTTATTTCTAGAAACAAACCTTTGCATTCTCCTTTGAAGTGTGCTCTGACAACAAGGCCCAAGTTGCTACTTTATTTATGCAAATGCCAATGCCAGATGGAGATAAGATTCCTGTTGGTCAATCAAGATTCTCTTTAGCATCAGCTCTAATCCAAGTCAAACCAAAGAAAGGTGAAAGACGTAATAGTAATCCAAAACACCAGGCAAGAGAAACAGCTAGAGGTATAGAAACCAATCTTAATACATCTCAGACTGGAGTTCAATCACAAAGTACACCAGACACTGAAAGGAGACCTGAACTTTATGTTATTCAAAACAACTCATCTGGTTATGACAATGCAGCAATGGTATAGCAAGGTATGTGGTATAGCATTGGTAGACCTAAATTACAAAACAATTACATATCTGTGTATTTCAATTTATATTATAATTCTACTATTTGCCAAAATATTAGTAAAGAACATAGTTCTTTTCATTTCATAACCTTTAATTAAACCGTGTATTTTTCTCAGATATTTGGTACCAGGGAAACCTGAGAAATTTAAGACACTTATTAGGGTCTCACTAGCAGCCAGAATGATGAGAGTTTTCTTGATAAAGGGAGTTGGGTTGGCCCAAAGATTCTGTTATGATTTTAAGACACTTATTAGGGTCTCACAAGCAGCCAGAATGATGAGAGTATTCTTGATAAAGGGAGTTGGGTTGGCCCAAAGATTCTGTTATGAAACTTAAGAAACTTATTAGGGTCTCACACGCAGCCAGAATGATGAGAGTATTCTTGATAAAGGGAGTTGGGTTGGCCCAAAGATTCTGTTATGAAACTTAAGAAACTTATTAGGGTCTCACACGCAGCCAGAATGATGAGAGTATTCTTGATAAAGGGAGTTGGGTTGGCCCAAAGATTTTGTTATGAAACTTAAGAAACTTATTAGGGTCTCACACGCAGCCAGAATGATGAGAGTATTCTTGATAAAGGGAGTTGATTCTGTTATGAAGTGTATGAGAACATCACCATTGGTGTCGTCACTTGTATATGTATATATATTGGAGATGGGGCTATCTTATGTTCTTTAAGTCTACCAATTGCTTTCAGATAAATTGTTTGAAGGGTTGTGTATTAATTTAGGTACATTACATATGCATATAATATGTACATGTAGTAAAAGAGATAAGTATATATTTTTCAATAAGGATCATTTGTAGATTTTTTAATTGTGTAATGATATGGGTTTTTTGTAGCAATGCAAATGTGTATTCACCATTGTTTGAATAAGAAAGTCACACACTTTTGGTTACTGGTCATCACTGGATCATTATTATTTACTTTCAATCTTCTCAAACTTTACTCAAATTGCCGATTGTTGTCAAAGTATGACAGATCACGCTCATGTTTATAAACAAATATACATGAATTTAATATATAAAATCTCTTAGTGTTTGGTGAATAAAAGAAACCAACAATGGTAGTTAAAGCATGCTGTTCATTTTGCTTCACCGGAATGGAGGGTTTTCCCCAAGCAGCTAATGGAACAATTAAAAAGTTTTGTTTCTAATTCTCTTTTCTGCTGCAAACAAGTGACCTTGTTGTTATGGGATGTAAAGGTCAAACTCTCATGTAGATAGTATGAAGTATTGGTTTATTTTATGCTTTGTAAAGCATTCATGTATTAGCCCCAACAGATGATGCAGTTTGCCTATAGTGTGTGAAGCCTAAATTTGTCCATTCCCATTCTCTTATGTAACTCCAAACCTCATTGCTTGGACGTGGATAAGATTGAATCCATTCCCGTTCTCTTATGCAACTCCAAACCTCATTGCTTGGACTTGGTTAAGATTGAATCCATTCCCGTTCTCTAATGTAACTCCAAACCTCATTGCTTGGACTTGGTTAAGATTGAATCCATTCCCGTTCTCTTATGCAACTCCAAACCTCATTGCTTGGACGTGGATAAGATTGAATCCATTCCCGTTCTCTTATGTTACTCCAAACCTCATTGCTTGGACGTGGATAAGATTGAATCCATTCCCGTTCTCTTATGTAACTCCAAACCTCTTTGCTTGGACTTGGTTAAGATTGAAACGCTTTACTCTGTGATTAAGTAAGTGTTATAAAATGGGCCTACCATTGCAAATACTTCACTTGGGCAATTGAATATAGGAGGCGTTTGGAGTGTATGTGTGAATGTTAGGACTAGTAACAACTACAGCAAACCTTAATAAGAAACCTTGTAAACTTAACTAAAATACACCAAACGGATTCAGTCTATGTGATGTATGTACTTAGCAATTATGATCCATTAATCAGTACTATGAGACATATTGATATCATACAATCTTGTCTTTTAATGTTAGCATCAAATAATACGCAGTAATCTGGTGACATTTAAACTGAACTCAAGAAGAAGAAAACAAACATTTAAATTTACACCAACAATGTTAAGATGCACTTTGACATAGTTTATAGGTGTTCCTCAATGTGCTGGCATTTGTGTAACTTATGGTAAAAATGCTTAATAAATAAGGTTTAAAACTTGATTAGATTGAAATCATTACCTGCTACAAAAATACAGGTAGTTTTTATAAATTTTAAAGTTATATAGAGTGGTTATGAAATGAGCTAAAATTCTATAGATGGTAAATGAATATGAATGTAAATTTTATGAAATTAATGTTGGTTTCTGGAGAGTGAATTACACCAAACAGAACCAGTGGAATACATTACCATTCTTCATAATAAAAGTTGCAAGGAGATGTGAATACTAATTAAGAACTATTTAAGTTTATGGGAATTTAATATATTAAATAAGAAGATTTTTGAAATGTACATTAATGCAAATAATCCAAGTCAATAGTCACATTGTACATTTCACTGAATTATTTGTTTCTGTAATTATCCATTTTGATAAGTGACAACTACTTAATAATGTTAGGAATGTTTGATATGCCCGCCAAGTTCTAGTTTCATAGCGACTTAAACATGGACATAGCTTCATAGTTAGAAGGAAATAATATTGACTTCTAGTATTTCAGTTTGACTGTTTACATGTTCAATTTAAGATCATAGGTCAGAATCCATGTACCGTTGTCCACTGTTAGCATCTTTATAATACTCCTTGATGAATCCATGTTGTGATGATATCTAGGAACAATGAAGACATATTTCAGCTTATATACATCATAAGGTAAGATGTTAATAAATTGGACAGCACAGTTCATAAAACTGTTCTTCCGCAGATGTGAAATTCCACAAAGCAGTGTGAAATCATACGTAAATACAAGCATCAAGCAAAAGTGTTTAATAGTAAATCTTAATACACTAGCCAAGGTTAGTATGCAATCCTTTTTGATTTATTATTACTTCTTAAATAATTAGTGACTCAAATTGCTTACACATGGTGGTTACAACTTAATTTCAAACTACTTGGAAGTTGCTGTGTATCAATGGGTTTGCTTATTATCTTTCTTTGTTTTATCCAGCAAATAATATAAATCCTATATGTATATCTTTTTGATTTTTAATTTGTACGAGGGTCAACGGATTATTTTGTATAAATTGTGCAATTTATAATGAAAACAACGTAATATAATGAACCTTCTAAGTTTCTCACAGAGTCTTTTTATGTTTCAACTTTTGCATGTTATAACACATGGAATATTACTTACCCCTGGCGGCCTAACACTTTCGTATTATACTACAGCAACGTCCTGGATATCAGGGTCCATTTCTGAGGCGGAAAATTTTCATAGCTTCATTACTCAAATCTTACCTGCAAGAAGCCACGAATTTCAACAGACTCGCATTCCATGGCAGCATATATTTTTCTGTGGTGGGTTTTCAAATTTGCCCTAAAATGCAACAAGGCCTTGTGATATTTTCAAATTTGCCTAAAATGCAACAAGGCCTTGTGTACTTTTTAAATTCGCCCTAAAATGCATCAAGGCTATATATAGCCTTGTGTACTTTCCAAATGTTGCCCTAAAATGCAACAAGGCCTTATGTACTTTTCAAATTTGCACTAAAATGCAACAAGGCTATAGCCTTGTGGTATTTTCAAATTTGCCTAAAATGCAACAAGGCTATATAGCCTTGTGTACTTTCATATTTGCACTAAAATGCAACGAGGCTTGTGATATTTTCAAATTTGCCTAAAATGCAACAAGGCCTTATGTACTTTTCAAATTTGCACTAAAATGCAACAAGGCTATAGCCTTGTGGTATTTTCAAATTTGCCTAAAATGCAACAAGGCTATATAGCCTTGTGTACTTTCATATTTGCACTAAAATGCAACGAGGCTTGTGATATTTTCAAATTTGCCTAAAATGCAACAAGGCTATAGTCTTGTGTACTTTTCAAATTTGCACTAAATTGCAACAAGGCTATATATATATAGCCTTGTGTACTTTTCAAATTTGCACTAAAATGCAACACGGCTTGTGATATTTTCAAATTTGCCTAAAATGCAACAAGGCCTTGTGTACTTTCATATTTGCACTAAAATGCAACAAGGCTATAGCCTTGTGTACTTTTCAAATTTGCCTAAAATGCAACAAGGCTATAGCCTTGTGATATTTTCAAATTTGCCTTAAAATGCAACAAGGCTATAGCCTTGTGATATTTTCAAATTTGCCTAAAATGCAACAAGGCCTTGTGTACTTTCATATTTGCACTAAAATGCAACAAGGCTATAGCCTTGTGTACTTTTCAAATTTGCACTAAAATGCAACAAGGCTATAGCCTTGTGTACTTGTTAAATTTGCACTAAAATGCAACAAGGCTATATATATATAGCCTTGTGTACTTTTTAAATTTGCACTAAAATGCAACAAGGCTATATATATTTAGCCTTGTGTACTTTTCAAATTTGCCTAAAATGCAACAAGGCTACAGTCTTGTGTACTTTTCAAATTTGCACTAAAATGCAACAAGGCTATAGCCTTGTGATATTTTCAAATTTGCCTAAAATGCAACAAGGCTATAGCCTTGTGATATTTTCAAATTTGCCTAAAATGCAACAAGGCCTTGTGTACTTTCATATTTGCACTAAAATGCAACAAGGCTATAGTCTTGTGTACTTTTCAAATTTGCCTAAAATGCAACAAGCCTTGTATTTTTTCTCCAAATGTTGCACTAAAATGCAACAAGGCTTATAGCCTTGTGTACCTTGCAAATTTTGACCAAAAATGCAACAAGTCTAAAGCCTTGTTTACTTTTCAAATGTTGCCCTAAAATGCAGCAACCTTGTGAAATTATCAAAGTTTGCCCTTAAATGCAACAAGGCTGTAGCCTTTTTTCCTAAAATGCAACAAGGCCATGTGTACCTTGCAAATTTTGCCCTAAAATGCAACAAGGCTATATTTTTCAAATGTTGCCCTAAAATGCAACAAGGCCTTGTATACTTATTCGTCAGCTCAGAACTATAAGGTCAGTTTGTATGGATTTCAAAATATTGACTCTTTCATATTTTGGACCTTCTGGTAAATGAAGGCTATTGATTAAGGGTGGTTTCCAAAAACGTGGCAAAAGAATCATTCAATTTCAATTTTGTGTAACATTTTTAAGGATTTTATGATTATTTTAAGAATGGAATGTAGTTAATGACATTATAGTGCTGAGTCGACCAATTATCACTTGCGCTTTCACGCATACCACCTGTAACTTTGGAGCTACCACAACATTTTATGTTCAAACCAGACTTCGTGGAGTTTAATTAGATTCCTTAAACTTTCTTTTCCACAGCAATAACTGACATTTACATAAATAATTAGTCTGAATACTTGTAAACGTTACTTGCATTATCGGAGAAAGAAAATAAATACTTATTTCAAAGTCTTTGGAGCCTATATAAGGTAATAATGTTTAACAGTGATCCGTTTAGAGCCAACTGTTTCTCAGGTATGAAATAACGCTAATGTTGATGACCTTAAACAGATTTGAAAATGAAATGAAATGCATTAATTGAAAAATGTATCTGTCTGAACTAATTTCCATCGCACAAATTTTCTTTTCCTCGTTTTTGTGTCATACAGAACGGAAAAGAGTATTACCTACATTGTAGTTTAGTTTTAAAGGCACTGGACACTATTGGTAATTGTCAAAGACTAGCCTTCACAGTTGGTGTATCTCAACATATGCATAAAATAACAAACCTGTGAAAATTTGAGCTCAATCGGTCATCGAAGTTGCGAGATTATAATGAAAGAAAAATAACCCTTCTCACACGAAGCTGTGTGCGTTTAGATGGTTGATTTCAAGACCTCAAGTTCTAAATCTGAGGTCTCTAAATCAAATTCGTGGAAAATTACTTCTTTCTCGAAAACTACGGCACTTCGAGAGGGAGTCGTTTCTCACAATGTTTTATACTATCAACCTCTCCCCATTACTTGTAATCAAGAAAGGTTTTATGCTAATAATTATTTTCAGAAATTACCAATAGTGTCCACTGCCTTTAAGTCTTATCTTGAACAAAATTCTGGTTGCAAATATATTACATTTGTGAAAAACCTGTCAATTAGTGACAATCTACTAACAATGGCCCAAATTTCATGAAGCTGATTATGCAATAGAAACAGCTCAGCACATAACAATTTTGCTTATCATAATATGGTTAATGTCTTAACTACCATTCCTCATGTACAGTCTTTACCTGGTTTCCTGCTACCATAATTGGTTGAGCATAACTTACTGCCTAAGCAGCATGAAATTGAGCCCCGTTTAGAAAACTGGTTCTAATTAAACAACTACTGGTTCTAATTAAACAACTACTGGTTCTAATTAAACAACTACTGGTTCTAATTAAACAACTACTGGTTCTAATTAAACAACTACTACTAAATAATTGGATATGAAACCCAAACCACAAAACATTTTGTAACACAAGGAACCGATAAAAAGACCAAGGTTCAGTTTAAGAAAACTGTCTCAAGGTCCAGCCTTGAGTTTACAACATTTTACATATAAAGTGAAATTTAACTAAATGGCTGTATTGTCATCAACAAAATAAAAGGATATATATATATACATTGTACTATCAGTACATCTTCCAAGTATTCACAACTTGATCTATTTTTATACAAACACAATCTTTGCAAACACAATATACACATTTTTGGGTCCACACTAAAATTGAATTCAATTTTATACAGTGGCTTAATGATGAAGTCGTGTTGTATAAATCTTGTACATTGTTGTTGTGTAGGATCAGCATCTACCTCTGTGGATTATCACCCAAAGAATCCGAGTCCGAGTTCTGAAGAAGAAAACAGGACAAAATAAGACAATTATAACATTTTCTCCTCTCTACTTGGTTGTTATTTTTGATATGCAACAAGCAAAATCATGCAACACCATTATTTAAGATGAGTAATTACATGATTTTGGGTTGAACAAAGAAAATTTACTAGAGTGGGACTTAAACTAACGCCCTCAAGATTAACATGCCAGCGCGCTCTACAAGCTGAGCTATCTAGCCCTTTGTTGCAGTCATGCAACTCTTCCGCGGATCAGTAGATTTCCACGTTTCATGAAATGGAAATCCGCCGCTACAAATGAAATCACAGAGACACAAGTTTTCCTCGTACAGCATACCTTCTACTCTATTTTATGCACAGTCTGGCTCCGTAGTGTTTTATGTGCAGTTTATAAATGGGGTGAGCGGGAACCAGACACTGTAAGTGCCCAATACGCGGCTAGGACACAATTGTTATCGTGTACACTATTTTCTGCATAGTCTGGCTCCGTAGTGTTTTTGTTGCTTTATGTATCGGGGGATGCTAGGGGAACCTAACAAAAAGGGCCCAATACAAACTAGTTTCAGTATTTTCTGCATTTTATGGCAAGTTGCATGCCTGATATTGGTGTTCTCCCTATTTTGCCAATATCTTTGGTCCATGGTGCCAGGTATGTCAATCATGACAATACTTGTATCTCGGCCAATACCATGTCTTCACAGGATTTATGAAGAACTTATAAACATGCTGTTTATGGTTTAATTGGTAAGCTATGTTTTTCATTGACAATACTTTCAATTTTAACTGAAAGAAAAAGTAGTCTGTCAGAAGGGTGTCAAAATAGTAGGCATCTGTCCGTCAACCCCGACAATGGACTGTGTGTGGGGTGGGGGGGGGGGGGGTGTCATCTCTGTTGCAGCGGCGGCTGTGGCTGAGCAGTCTAATTCTTGCATGACAGACTCTGCCACAGTTAATGCAAGCAAAGGGAGAGGAGGGGGTTGACACGGGTAGGGGCTGCTACACTACACACAATTTCCTTCACTGTCAACATACACTCAGTATTAAGACACTTCTCTAAAACTATGATACTTACATCTGATTCTCCTTCCGAGTCATGTCCTCCAAACCCAGAAGGAGCAACTCCTTCTGCTGTTCCTCTCCAAGTGATGTCTTGTTCCTCTACTATACCACTCTCTCCTGCCACTACTCCATCTGCATCTAAATCACTAATAGCTCCACTGTCAATACTAAGACTATGAAGGGATGGGATTCCATCATCAATAGTATCTCCGTCTGCATTAGGTGGAGAAAACAAACCAAGAGCTTCTTCCTCCAACATGTCTTCAAAGCACGACTCTATAAATTCCTCCTCCAGAATTTCTTCCATTATCTAAACACAAATATTTGAAACAACAACTTTTTAATGACAACATCAGCATTACTAAAGTAATAACCTATTGCATCAATTCAGTGTGGTGTCCCACAGAAGATACCTATTGCAGGGATTAAGATACACAAGGTCCCAGGTGGTGGTGGTGGGGGGGGGGGGGGGCAGGTCACAGTGAGGCACAGATGGGAGGAGGAATGAAGTGATTGGTGTGATTGATCTCTTTTTAGAACCTTCAGGTCAAGCTCCAAGGGTCAAGTGTCAACATCAACGGGGTTAGTTTAGTTTGGCCATTGGCTTTCACACACAATGTGCAGTGCTTATTACATCTTTCTTTACTTTGTTTTTAAGACATAACACTTTCCCCTAAAAAAGACCCCCAAAATAACAACTTTGAGAGAAAAGTTTCTCCCACCTGGCTGTACTATAGAGTTAACTTCTTTGAAGCCTAAAACCACATAGGCATACAATAACAAACAAATAAACAGTATGCACACAATATGCAGAGAGACAATAACAGTAACAAAATTGCAATCCCCCCATAAGGTTATAAGGTTATATAGCCTCCCTTTTGGTATAATCACCAGACATAATTTACTTCGTATGATATGTGTCATGTATCTTGAAGAAACATGATGTCAAGCTGTAAGACATAACACTTAACCTTTGACCTTGAACCTACCTGTTGATTGACCTCATCCTCTTCTTTAGGATCACCCATCCACATATACTCTTCAAATGGGTTAATATCATCTTCATTTCTTGTTGCTGGGATGAGGATGTCTTTTTGTGTTGAGTTGCTATCAGGATTTCCTTCCTCCATCTTTTGTAATTACATCAAGACACAACATTAAGAATCTGAAACAAAGAAGGGAGGACCGAAAATATGTCATGAATAATACAGACACATTAATTGCCACTATGTCAAACCTTCTTTGGAATTAAAACCTCCAAATATAGCACACAATTAAAATTGGTGTGGGCAAAATTGACCTTAAATGATTTTGAATTTTACAATTCTATTTAAAGATTGTGCTATAAAGCTCTATCTGCACTTGCACAGAAAAGTACGACTCCAGTGTGTTAACTTTCCACACAATGAAATCATCAAGATTATTGTAAATTTGATTGCTAAATAATTCATCAAAAATAAAACCACTTTTAATAAATCCATGAAAAAAGGCAATGATTAAATTTTGTTTGCTCTAGACCTCTTGATCAGCGAGTGAGATGTACATGTATGCAACTTGTATACCAAACATGTACCAATAGCTTTGTAAATAGCAATACCTCACATCTCTGTGATATTTTTTCACAGGACTCGGGAAAGTACTAAGTATACAGTGCTAACACACATCGGTGTATGGGTAAAAACCAAAATTAATATTCTTTATCCCGATGCAAATTTAACGTCTATTATATATCGTTGCGGTACCAGCTGCCAAAACATAGGATTCGAACTGCCTCTAGCTACCGGGCAACCTCGGTAGTCTAGTTGGTTAGACACTGCTCTAGAATTGCAAGGATCGTGGGTTCAAATCCCACATGAGTAACATGCCTGAGTTATTTTTTCACAGGACTCGGGGAAGTACTGAGTATACAGTGCTAACACACATCGGTGTACGGGTAAAAACAAAAATTTATAATTTGAATCTTATTCTTAATAACATAAATTTCAACTAATAATATTTTAAAAAATCCATTTCCTATATAATTTTAAGAGGTTTAACTATTGTGTTTTGGAATGTTATGTGAAGCTGCTAAAAAATAATAAAAATAAAAATGTTGAAAGACTAGAACAAAAAGTAAAAGCTCAAGAAATAAAAAAGAGTCAGAAATGCCACAACAAACTCACACCATGGATGGAGCAATTTCAATTCAATTCACTTTTTTTTCCAAAACCAAACAAATAAACAAAACAATGTAGTAATGTTCAAATTTTCTGAAGCAGCACTTTACAGGAAGAAGAAGAACTTTGAAGAAGAATAAGAAGTGAATTATAGTATAGTATAGTACAATATTTACAAGCAAAGGCAAAATATTAAGGATAACTTTCCGTATGGCGCCACCACCTTTTCACTAATTTTTTCAAAAAAGGGATATCTCATTGAGGTAAATTAGATACTATATTATTTCATATCGAATGAAAAAGTGGTGGCGCCATACGGAAACTTTTCCAATATTAATTACAGAAAACCAAAACCAAAATCAAAACAGAGCACAAGGTGGTGGAGTTGGAGGGGGCCCATAAAAAGCAAAGCTTGTCGAGTATGGACCCCCCCCCCCCCCAATACACTCAGAAAGTCACACTCATATATTTATAGGAATGTCAATTGAGTTGACGAACACAAAAACAGTAAACAGTCGGATAGAGAATTGGTTTTGGTGGTGAAATGTATCAATTTGTCGCTTTTAACTGTGGAAGGTTTGTAGAAAATAACAGATTGAATAACGTAATATTTCACTGATTACGTTTTAAGTTATTTCATATCAATACAAATATGAAGAAATGATACAAAAACTTACCACAAAGAATCAAGAATCAGTGTACGATTGCTCATCCGTACGAAAATAAACAATCCAGTACAATGTCTGATACCTAAGATCCTGTCCAACAAAACCATGTGATAATGATGAAGACATTCTTGGCACCAGACTAATAAGAAAAAACCCCAGAAACAATGGGCTAAAGTTGTAGAAGGGGCGGAACTAGGGAGTTTTAGCTTGCAAACTTGCATTTAGATTTCGCATAATTAAACGTGGAAGAAACTATTTTCCCTTCTTCCTTTGAGGGATACATTCCAGAGTGCATGAAGTCATATCAGCTATCGACAACCCCCCCCCCGCCCCGCCCATGCCTGTCCCCCTTGCCTGCCTGCCTAACAGCGCGCGCAACATAACAAACCTACAACCCATCCTTTTAAAGTAACACGTCATAGTTTAACTTCCAGCTGTCATGTACGTCAGTTCAGACAGGTTTAGTATAGAAGAAGAGATCATTTCTTTCCATTGTGCAATCATCATGATCTGGAGTTTCTGCAGTAAACATAAACTGTCGGCAGTGTCACACGTCCATCTTTAGTCTTCGGAGGGAGCTGCCATCCGCCGTCAGATAGAAGACGGTCTACTCTAACTAAGTCTAACAATCAATCAACTTATCAAGAATTTCAGGAAGTAAAATATATTTTCACTGAACATTTCAGCAATGCCAAAGCGTCTGTCACCCAGTACACTTCATGGTATCTGTCTTAGTTTTATTGCTAAGAATATTGACCACTGGACTGGTCATTATGAGGAATACCATTTGGGTCAAGCCAATTATCTGCATGTCCTTGGACCCTTCAATGAGCTCAGTGAGTGCAACATCATTAAAATAATATTTTTGTAAATAATTTTATAAAGTTAATTTCATCAGTATATTTCAAACCTTTTTGAAAACAATATGTGATATTGAATTGCATATGTGTTTGTAAAGTCATGCAAGTAGGCCTTTATTTCTCGACATATGCCTTGCCTTTTCTGCATTCTGGAGACCCCTTCCATCCACCACCAGTCCACCACACCACTACATTAAAAGTTTTGTTCAATAATTCATGTGATTGTGAATTAACAATTTTAATTTTCACTATTTCATTTATTTCATTTCATTTGATTCCATTTCCTTTTAGATTCCCAGCTTGCTCAAGATGTTATGAATGTTCTTATTAAGGAACAGCGACTAAGTAGGTCGTGTCTTCATTTATTGCTGTTTGGTCGTGCACTTCAACATCTAGATCTGAGTAGTTGCAATCGTATTGTAAACGATGAAGTTGCAGGAATTATTGCATCATCTTGTAAGGTAAATTAAAGGTTTGCCTTTAACAGTTTAACTTTTTTCTGTGACTGGCCAGCAGGACCAGTTAGACAGTTAGAGTTAAGTTTATGTTTACGTTGGTTTACTCAGCATGATCCACAAGTTTGGAAGAGTCGGGACTTAATGTAAAAAGCATTGATACGGTTATTGTGGAATGCGCTATATAAGAATTTGTTATTATTATTAAGTTTGGACGTTACCCTAAGGGTGGTTGATTGGTAGCTCTGTTATATCACTGGTCCATCAGCTTTTTCATTGGTCCAAGGTTGTCTTTCAACATTGTCATTTTAGCATGGGACTTGTAATTTGAACTGACATGAAGCAGTTTTATACACAGGATGGGACTTCAGCAATAAAATAGCCAGCAGGAAGAGTCAGGACTTAAAAGCAATAAACTAGCCCGATGATAGACTAGTTAAACAGAATGGGGACTGGTCATTTAGTGTTATAACTGGCACATGGCCAGCGGGACAACACAGTCACTGAAAAGGGGTCAATATTTCTAATCAAGTGGGAATTAATGTTTTTACATTCAACTAGTTGACGATAAACTGAATTCAATGATACAGTGCATATGTGTGTAGTTTATTCTGTATTTTAATTGTATTTTTGTATTGTTTTACAGGTCCTTCATAAACTGGATTTGACCAACTGCAAGAGAGTTACATCTGCAGGTTTTCATGCAATAGCTACCAGTCTTCAATATCTATCTACTCTATATGTGACCAAGACAAACTTGCGCAGTTCTGCTGCACATATTATATTCAAGAATTGTACCGAACTGCAAGATGTGTCCATGAAACACTGTCAAATAAGTGATCAAGATCTCATGGTGCTATGTCAAGAAGTAGCTTCCAGTAAGCGTGGAACTAAATTAAAACGCTTAGATGTTTCTTACACCCTTGTCACAGAGATGGGAGTGCGTGCTATTCTCAAAAACATACCTCAACTCCAAGTGGTAGATTACCCAAGTCTCATTAATTGTTTATTTGATGAGGATATAGAGAATATAGAATCCCTCATCAATTCTCCAGAATGCTACAAATACAAACTACGATCATTACAATGTCAGGATTTTATATCAGTATCCAATGAAATGTTACAAGCGATTCCTACAATATGTCCTCAAGTGACCCAACTTGACCTCAGATTTGCTGGTGGGTTTGATAACTCAGGTTTATGCCACCTTGCTAAAATGCACAATTTGAAAGATTTACAGTTGTGTTGTGAGGAAAGTGAAGATATTACATTTGAAGATGGTGTGATGCCAGTCCTTATCGAGATTGGTCCTGATTTGAAAGTCCTATCTCTTCAAGATATCAGTGGTTTAGACCCAGTTGTTATTTGCCAGCTTTGTCCAAACTTACAGAAGTTATTCCTTCTGATGATGAAGAATGGTAAAGTGTTTAATACATTGGGTGACATTAATAATAATCATCCAGCAATGACAGAACTAGTCGAGTTAGATTTCTGGTGTCGGAATGGAGATGACTCACTGTCTGAAGAAGCCCTCAGCTTTATTTTATCAAGAAGCGTTAATGTGGAGTCTATAGGACTAATACGAGTTGACAGTTTTACTACCAATGTTTTACAAACTATTCTTAGACACAATAAGTTTACATGTCTGAAACGTCTGTCATTACATGAATGTCACTGCATGACGGAAGATGGTCTGTCAGATCTGCTTCTAAGCAGTTATAACCAACTACAGTTTGTAAAACTCATTAATTGTTTACAAATTACTCGAAGGAATTATGAGGGATGGGAAAGAGTTGCAAAAAGGGATAATTTGAATATTAAAATAGATTGGAAGTAGGAAGATGGATTGACAAAACAACTTCATGGTGGAGGAGACTGGTCCAACGAATTGCAAATATTCATTTCTACAAGCCTTGAAGGGGCACAGCTTATTTTATCTGGTATAAAGGGCTTTTCTATAGGATTGGGTGATGTAAGATTGTATTGGAACCTTGTAATTGCTGTGGTTACTGTGGGTTATTTCAAAGCCTGTTTGCACATCATTTTAATTTTTAATTTAATATTTAGTTTTAATCAGAAAGTTTTAGACTCATGTTTTTTTGTTTTGAAACCAAATTGTAATACCAATGCGAAGTGGTGAAGTTCATTATTTATTTAGGAATTGAGTAAAAACCTGAAGTTGTCAATATTGATCAACCTGCAAAGATTTCATCAAATCAGGTGATCCCATTTTTAAATCAATTGATCCCATTTTCAAAGCAGCTGCCGGGTGTTACAATTTTCAAATCATTTGATCCCATTATCAAATCGGGTGATCCCATTATCAAATCGGGTGATCCCATTATCAAATCAGGTGATCCCATTATCAAATCAGGTGATCCCATTTATCAAATCATTTGATCCCATTATCAAATCATTTGATCCCATTATCAAATCAGGTGATCCCATTATCAAATCAGGTGATCCCATTATCAAATCAGGTGATCCCATTATCAAATCATTTGATCCCATTATCAAATCATTTGATCCCATTATCAAATCAGGTGATCCCATTATCAAATCAGGTGATCCCATTATCAAATCAGGTGATCCCATTATCAAATCAGGTGATCCCATTTTCAAAGTAGGTGATCCCATTTTCAACTGGTCTGACCCATTCTCAAAGCAGGTGATCCCATTTTCAAAGCAGATGATGATTCAATTTAAGTGAAATAATGAATAGTAAAAAAGTCAGTTTTTCTGTCAACATCCAAGTGTTCTAATTGAAAAAAGTATTATTGGTTTTGCAGGTCTTCAGGTGCAATCTTCTAAACTTCAACAATATTTTGTGACAAATTATTCTCAACAGGTTTGCTTACCAAAAACAACAATTATTTGTAAATTGTGTAATTTATTTTCAGTTTTTATCCAGTAATTGGAAATTTATATTTTGATATATTATCATTAAGTCAGTACTACATTTAGGTGTGTTTTTAGAGCCTAAAAAAGATAAATAATTGCCAAACATCTTGCAAACACCCACCAGGTGAAATTTATGTGGATCTATGCTTTATAAATACAAATAAAATTGGCCTGAAATCAAAAAGAAAATGCAAACAATTTGTTTGATTCCAATGATTTGTGTGAATAGTGTTTTTGAATGATATAACAAAGCTTAACAAGAGCTTGCAAAATTTATTCCGGGAAATACACCCCGCCCCCTCCGATCGAGCAAAATAATGTCTTTGCCACTTATCTCAAATAGCGCCCTCAATTGACGTGTATTTATTAACAAGGTCGAAGGTTAATGTCATACATTCCACGTGAAATAATCATTGATCGCTACCCGACGGTGGTTCCTTCCCTTACAGAATAGTTGCAGAAATCTCGTAAAAATGCCGCTTGAATTTGAGATAGCTCCCGGTCGTATGATTGGAGGGGATCATCCATGCTTCGTTATTGCAGAGATTGGTCAAAACCATCAGGGAGACATCAAAATAGCAAAGCAAATGATTAAAATAGTCAAGGTAAAAACCAATTTGATTTTATTTTGATATTAAGACTTTCGGAGTGTGTGTCATTTGTTATGTAAATATACTAATAAGGAGTTTGTCACACCTTATTCCAATCAGGCTCCCTGTGCGGAACCCCTGTGTCACTCAGTGCGTATACGCATGGGTACAGGGTTCCAGATGGTTCCAGCATGGTTCCAGGGAGTGCGGGTAATCTTTTAATCATGTTAATAAGAGACTTCCCGGTCTCCCCACTCGGCCAGTACAGTCCTCAGCCAGTCACTCACTCGCAAAGTAAATTTAGGCTGAGTCATGCATGCATTACACAGTCACTCATCCAGTCAGCTAAACTTCTCCTATCTAGACTTGAGAGACTTTATAATATACATGTAGTACTTTTTATTAGTAGCCTTTTATAAATAACCTACTCACTAGCGAAGAGCTGGTGTCATATTTATTAGACAATGAAATTGAACTCTTTTTAATTTTCAAAGCCTGTTTTTCAATTAATTGTTGAAACTGCAATAAAGGAAAACAAAACAGTCGTAGGCCTAGTACTTAAATCTGTTAACTTGTTGAGTTAACTTTCAAACCTTTTATACCTGGCTACCATAAAGAAGAAAGCATCTTTGTTTCTGCTGTTTATTACATGTTTTAAGTTTAATACTATACTTGGATGACTAACTAATGTACCTATAAATACAGAGCTGCAAATAAAGTGAAACTTTCATATAAACTTTGCATATAGGATTGGCATCACAAGGAATAGCAATGTAAAGTATCAGTACATGGGTATTTGGAATACAGCAACAACACATAAAGCAAACAAGTAAGAAAGAGGTTTTCAAAGGGCATTTAGCCTAGGGTTCCTGACATATCAAAAGGAAAACTTCCTAAAAAGTGATATCATTTGTGGTTTGTGTCTTTTTATTTTATCGTAGGAAGCAGGAGCCGACTGTGCCAAATTTCAGAAATCAGAATTACAATACAAGTTCAATAAAGCGGCTTTAGCTCGCCCTTACAAGTCCAAGAACTCCTTTGGAAAGACTTATGGAGAACATAAACGCTTCTTGGAGTTCAGTCATGATCAGTATCAAGAGCTGAAGGATTACGCAAAGGAAGTTGGCATCTACTTTACAGCATCGGGCATGGATGAGGTTTGTTAGAATAAAACAAATATTCACATCTTGTTATATCCTTGTAAACAATATTTGTGTTTTATTAATAATAATAATAATAATAATAACAATAATAATAATAACAAAATAAAAACAAATATTAACAACATTAATATGATTTCTTTTCTCAAGGATGCAAAGTGCTCAGACAAATGACCAAGAAAAAAAAACCAATAACAATGGGATGGAATCAGAAATCAAACCAAGTGGAAAACCACTGTCGGGCCCAGCCTGCAGCATTCAGGTAGAATGTCTATGTCAAGTTCATTGCCCAAAACACTGTCCTTAATAACTAATAAACCTTTAAATTACAAAGTCTAAACAAAATGTACTGGTCATGTTTACTTGGAAATGTGCCTATTGTTTAATCAGGAAGGTAATACTGGCTTGATTTTTCTTTTGTTTCAGGCGGCGATGGAGTTTTTGCATAAATTGGACGTTCCTTTCTTCAAAGTTGGCTCAGGTGATACCAACAATCTTCCATTTCTTACAAAATCTGCCAAGAAAGGCCGACCAATGGTGGTATCTTCTGGGATGCAATCCATGGATACAATGAAGAAGGTAAAACATGGACACACACTCGGATATTAAACAAACAAACAAACAAACCTTATTAGCAGTGGAGTCTGATACAATACTAATGGTATGTAGGTTGGTCATATTGTCCCTTTTATTTGGAGGACACCCTTCAGGCAGACATTACTGACCAACATAATAGAATCCCCTGGTCATATGACACTGATGATGTAAACCTTTTACAAACCTTTTATGATTGTAAAGTAGTCAACTAATTCACATTATCTAGACCATCATCCAGACAATTGATTGCTGTGTGCTTTAATTTTATACTGTAAATTTAACCCTAGTTATCATACATTGTAACAGATGTCTATGGTTTTGAGCAACACCGGCAAAAACATCTGCTGTCAGATCAATATTCAAAGTAATTTTAACCTTTGGAACAAGAATGTTTCAGTGTGAATATTGTTTACTCTTCTTATCTCTTTGTATATTCCTACCATAAATGCATATACATGTATTATGTCTAGGCCTTAAAGTCACCTGGAAATAGAATTTTTGTTTCTTCGAACATTAGAGTATATGTTAATGATCAATAAAATACTTTTTTGAGTAATTGTTTGTAACAATTTATATGTTAAAAAATAGACAAAAGTTGTTTGGGGGATGACTCCGCCTACCCCTTTTGTGATGTCAATCGAGGCAGACTTTGCCTCGATCGAACATGGAACACACGTACGTGCAAGTACATGCAAGTCCTAGTCGTGAGTTTGTTTGTTTATTTCTTGCATTTTTCCGGCAATGTCGACCATGTGTATTGCTGCTGATGTATTGCTGCTTGAGGCAGCAAAACAACTAAAAATGGGGTCATTTTGCAAAGTGGTCCGGTCCGATGTCTTTTCCAGTGCTGTGCAGCAAACACTTCGAGCCGCTGTGCTTCAAATATCGCGTCTCGATTGACATCACGAACAGCGCCCTCTCGGGTCGGGTCTACTTTTAAATTTGTTAATAAAATGGAAACTAAATATTTAGAACCTTAGTTAACTGTTTATTCATATTCTACTCATCAAAACATATATTTTAGTGACAAAAGCTTTATCTTGACAAAATACCACTTCCAGGTGACTTTAATTTTGCCAATGCCTAACACACTTTCGAAGGAAAGTTTCAGAAAAATAGAAAACAAAATATAAAAACAAGTTGGTGTCCACTTCGAGTTAAGTATAATAAAAATAGTTTTTAAGATTCCATTAAATGATGGCAAACTTTTATTATTTCTAGGTTTACCAAACCCTGAAAGTTGAGAATGTCAATTTCTGCATGCTACAATGCACCAGTGCCTATCCATTGGAGCCAGAAGATGTGCATCTTAGAATTCTTGAGGTAAAATTAAGATTTAATTCAACATCATTTCAAATTGGTCAGTGTAGTATTGGGCTGTCAATTTTCAACATAAATATAGATTGGGTATTTAGAGTTAAGTGGTCTTCGTTGTCCAGAGGTTGAGAAGGTATAGTAACCTTGAAATATTATTGACAAAAACCCAGGGATATTTTGGGCATATTATAATATTTATTATAATGTTGTATGTTTTGTTTTTATTTTGCAGGAATACAAGAAGGAGTTTCCAGACATTCCGATTGGTTATTCAGGTCATGAGAGTGGACAAACAATCACCCTAGGTGCCGTTGCTTTGGGAGCTAAAGTAATAGAGAGGCATATAACACTAGACAAAACCTGGAAGGGCAGTGACCATGAAGCGTCTTTAGGTGGGTTCAGTTTCAAATAGAAGAAATTGGGTGTGTCTTAGAATATGGATTTTTGTTTGATCAATGTGTGTTTTACCATGTTGCTTTCATCTTAACTCTTTATTTCACAGAACCACATGAACTGAAGGAGCTTATCACAAAAATCAGGTTTCTTGAAAGAGCCTTGGGGTCAAGGGTTAAAGAGATGCGACAATGTGAGCTTGCTTGTCATAACAAGGTAAGAACCAACACAAAAAGAATCCGTAATAAACCAAAAAAATATAACAGAAACCAGCCATTGGAGAAACAGGTTTTAGAAAACTTAATTACACATCAAACTTTGCCCTGCGTTTATGTTAATAAATCAAAGTTCACATTTTGTGGGATTCCATTTGCATACTGTTGAATGTATTTTTCTGTATAGCTTGGTAAGAGTGTAGTTGCTGCAAAGGACATCCCAGAAGGGACCATTCTTTCTGAAGATATGCTGACTGTGAAAGTTGCAGAACCCAAGGGCTATGCTCCGGAAAACATCTATGACTTGATTGGTCAGAAAACATTAAAAGCTTTTGAATATGATGATTCAGTTCAGGAGGAAGATGTTACTAAAGCTTAGTGACAACAGTACAACGCCATAATCTCTCAATTAATGGAGGTATTATTCAAACAAATGAAATCTTTCAAATGTTTATTAAGAGTGAGAATGATATAAATATTGTTATACTCATCCGGTAAGGAATGATATATAAAATGCATATTTTGTTTGTAATAGTGTTTGATTCTTTAGTGTGAATGCTTAGTGCATTATCTCGAATGGACCAGGTGTATATTTATTGGGTCACTTTTCCTTAAGTGCCTTGAGATAATTTATTTGGCAACTCATTATTACAGAGACTTCAACCACAGTCATTCCTACTTTCAAAATGGCTTTCATTGTTTTAGTTTGGTGTTAATTCGTCAAGGTTTGTGTCAAATTGGTGTACTTGGCACACACATTAAATGTATTATCATTGTTTAAAACCACTTCCAAGAAGTGATTGATGTGTGCTATGAATTGGACATTATTTTCTTATTATCATTCAACTACAAAGTAAATTTCTATTAAGCATAAGTATTTCAGACACGCAAGACCAAAACGAATTTCACTGTACTAATATTCTTTTTTTGTTATACAAGTGACAATAAATCATTATTCTATTCTATTATCTTCAAATGAGTTAATCAACAATTACTTTGCTGCAATTCAAATTCACAGAAATGTGCTCTACATAATACCGAATTTACTATTTATGATTGATGAGAAAACAGAATAAGCCGTTGCAAACTTTTTACAAACCAAAAGGACCCATGGTATAAATGCAAAGAAATAGTTAATGGCCCGACATTTCAACCCTCAACCAAGGGTGGGAACGGGGAGAAAAGTAATTAATTAGTGAATAAAGTAGACTAAAAAGGGGGATATACCCCTATGTGGTAAAAGGCAACAGACGAATACATTGGTCATTTCCTTCTTGGATGTTTAGACCATGGGTTTGAATTGTCTGAAGGCGCACAGAGAGACTGTTTCCGAGAAAGACTCTGCTAGGGTCGAAATGTCAGGCCATTAACTACTTAAGACAATTATAATTGATGTTAAATATTTTAGCAGCATGTGTCACTAATAGCTTAAACATCTGTCGAAGTTGTGTTTTTTTAGTTTGCATAACAGAAACCCCACCAGATAAATAAACATGTTTTTCCAGGATTTTAGTTATGTACAAAATATATTATTTGCAATTATTAACAAAAACAAACAAAGATGAAAGCTTTCTGATTCTAATGAACAATTGTTTCGTCTGAAATATTGTCAAATCAGAGGAAATAGAAGTCAAGTTGAATGAAGCTTGTTATGAGCGGTCACACAATCTCTAACAATACAAAAACGCGGTTTTTATCTTCAATTAAAACGTGTTCAATTTGATGTTATTTTCACAGATTGATCAATGTGTTTAAGGAAAGCAAGAATATATTAATAAGTTATGCTGTCCCTTTACTTTCTCTATTCAAACATGTCAAATACAATGGTCTCACCATTAACTCAAAAGTAAAGTAACTTCTAGATAATCAAGATTGTAGATGAGAAGAGAACTTGGAGTAATCATTAAATCTATTCTGAAATTATACTTGATGTCGTAATTGCCTCATTATTTGGTAACGCCTCGTATTAGAATAGTTTAGAAACATGGGTGGGTTTGTTGGATTGTCCTTTCCGCATAAATCTGTATAATTAGAACTCTAGTAATGTGAGGCAGCGATTGAAAGACAAATCAAGTATAAGAAAGATAAAATCGCGTTGCAGCCCTCACTTTTGAAGGAGGCACTATGGATGATGTAACAATAATGTATAGGACCTCATTGCCATCTTGAAGATGCAAAGTATTGATTCATAAATCACTCATGGTTATAAATATCAGCTGCTAGTAACAAACTGCTAATTTGATCAAATCATTATACAATACAAGACTGTGATTGGAGCGTCACGCAAAGTGTCGTCAGAGACTTCTCTGCGTTAAGATCAAGTTATTAAACATATTCGAGTGGTTTTTAAAAGACTATCACTTAAAATCGCCTTTTGTTGCGCTGTAGGAACATACAAAGTGGATTGGCAGAACCTATAGTAGTCCAAAATTAAGAGAAAACTTTTCAACACACAGTCCTCGCAAACGGGGAATATATCACAAATCACTCCCTTGGGGGACATTTGATGCCCTTGTTTAAATTTAGATTCCCTTACAAATTATTTCGAAAAGACCCACTTTCTGATGACATTAATTTTGATTACTTCTTTTTTTAAGTTCGCCTAGTAACAAAGAATTGTACACCACTGTTTATATATAAAGTGAGTGTATCTAAACCTTAGGCAGTTTACGCCCTCTAGCGGTGTTATAACAGATGGCATGCTGCTATTAAAGGTGTGGATGCTCGGACGGCATTTTCTTGATGAAAATATGTGACAATTAAATGTTTTCTCTACAAGTACACACTATATTCAGCTGAAATTTCCACAGGTGACATTAATACTATTTTCATTATTGAAAATTCATAATTGGCCAATAAATCAGCATGAAGTTGACAAAAACAGTCTAAGACTTTACCTTTAATTCCTGAACTTTGAAGGTCTATATGTTTCGTACACTCAGACATGTTACAAAGGTAAAGGAACATAAAATATACCTTACATCACAACACACTTTATGCACTAACTTTGTTTTAATTCATTCATTATTATGAATCTTAAAGTATAGGCAAGCCGCCTAAAACATAGCCGCGCTTCGCCGCTCGCGGTGATAGTCTTTTTTCGTGCGTTACATTTTTGGGGCTGTGTGTGCTATCCGGTGTGCCGCGTGCGCCTTGACTAAAGGCTACCTGAAACATAACGTTCAACAATGGGAGTTGTTGTAATTTAAAGCTTGTAACTTAAAACAAAATGTTGTGGTGGGTGACTATTTTAAAAAGTCTCGAAGCTTTATTGTGTGCATGTGATCTCAATTGAGGGGCACTAGGGGAGCTAGGGTCCCCACAGCTCCACCATTTTATAGCTCCATGGCCCCACCCACGTCTACGCCACTCCAACATTAAATACTTGTTCGACAGTCTGAACTCCATGCGCATTCTTTTACATTATTCGTTTATGTGAATCTTAAAGCCATTGGACACTTTCGGTAAACAGTATTGTCCAAAGGCCCAAACTTCGTGTATCACAACTGAAAAATAACAAACCTGTGAAAATTTAAAGCTCAATCGGTCATCGGAGTCGGGAGAAAATAACGGGGAAAACCGACCCTTGTTTCCGCACGTTTCGCCGTGTCATGACATGTGTTTAAAAATACATCCGTAATTCTCGACAACGAGAATTGATAATTGTTTTAATGTTTTCTCGAAAAATAATGCATTTCATGGAGTAATATTTCAAGAGAAGTCTTTCACCATTACCTTCTGTAAACCCTGTAAGTTATTTGTAAGTTCTGTGAACTTTTTTCTGTACCGAAAGTGTATAATAGCTTTAAAGCTTATGCATGCGTTTAATTTAACTTTGAAGAACAGACACATTTGAGGCTCTCTGTATGTATGTACATGCAGTTTACAACACGTTGTCAGTCCATACATCCAAGAGAAAAAAACCAACACGCAATTATGTGCATCAAAAAGCCTAAATGAACAATTAATTAGTCGCTGCTGTTTAATTAGAATGTGTGAAAAGGAGTACGTGTGTGGATCAAGCTGTTAATCATAAAACCGCACAGGTCGACGAAGTGCGGTGGTGCATGGGGAAACTGGATCATACAGGAGCAACTATACTCATAGAACAGTTGGTATGACACACTGATCTAGAATTGCAAAGGTCGTGGGTTCGAATCCCACCCGGGTAATTATGCCTGTGATTTGTTAACTTAGTGTACATAACAGGTGTATATGAGTAAAAATATAGTTTATGAAACAATACTTATATTCCCAAAATCCAACCATTGTAGCCGAACTGAGGCCACCGTTTCTGTAACTACCACAACCTTAAAAATGAGGACACGTCTAATAACCAGACTGCCAACTAAACCATGCCACAGTGTGTATAAAGGCAACCCCCAATAACGAGGTCCACTTCTATAATTGCCACTGTCGAGTATGGTCCAAAGAGGTTATAATGGTATCAAGAGTACATGAAGTCATAGAAATATAAGTAAAACCAGCTAAAACATGGGATACTAAAACAAACAAACCGAGTCATGTTTGCATTATCTGAAAACCAAAGTGTTGTCAAATCTTCCATTATCTGCCGATCTAGCCTCGGCTATGTTCCAATTTCCAATCCAAGTAGATCCTTTATCCTTTCTGTTCTCCATTGTTCTCCATTATCTGCCGATCTAGCCTCGGCTATGTTCCAATTTCCAATCCAAGTAGATCCTTTATCCTTTCTGTTCTCCATTGTTCACTCATCAGCCTTCAATTTCTCATTATTGATTTTGTTTGTGCTGTAATTTTTGCCAGACAAGGTACTCGACCATGAAGTTGAACAGTATTGGTCTTTTCATGGAAAGGGTGGGGGGGGGGGGGTGGTAGAGATCAACATTAGAAATGAAGGATTATATTGGATGGAGCTAAGGAGGGGCAGGAATATACAATTAATATCGACGAGGATTATTAAGATAAGTCCAGTCCAAGGGTTTGTGTTTGTTTCTTTGGAAACAAACTCCAGGAAAACAAAAAACTCCAGATATTGGAGAAGTTGCTAATTCCCGACTCTCTGAAATTCGTGTTTCTCCATCCGCAAAAAAATATATAATAGAATACAAATAGCGTAGGCCATGTAGGCCTACCCTAGTCAATGTATGTGTACATCTTGAAAGAAGAAGGAAAATGATAACTACAAAAATAAAAAAAAATAAATCCACTATATTGTAAAACGGAAACTGGTGATTACATGTGATTTCTAAAAAAATAAGCTTAGGCCTAATTTGTTTGAGTGGAGTTTCTTGCCACAAATCTGTTGACAACACAGCGACTTCAACACACACCCATCCGGACCTACTCCTGGCGGACAGACACAATCCCCTCAAGGAAATAACATCCAAAATAGGTTGATATATGATTATTTTCCACGCTACAGTTCCTAAAGATACAACACGACTATCACCCACTCGAACCTCAACAACCCTTCTTCTGTAAATCCTACATTGCAAACCCTTAAATGTTCTAAACTAATTACACAGTTATTGAAAAGCTTTGAAGGTAAAGTTCGATTTTTTTATCGGAAAACAAATGGCGCTCGACATATATTTTAGGTTAATATGAAGGCGTTCTTTTCTCCTAGATCACCTTCTGACGAGGTCAAGTCCCCAACATCTCACTCAAATAAGTAATTAGGACAACCTGTCACACTCTAGTAATTAATTTGGGAGCTTGTTTGCAACCAAGTACAGTATATCTTAACTACGACAACACGAGAGTCATATTAAAGGAGACTTGGCACCACCCAAACAATTATGAGCCCAGAGCTTTGCTTACTTCAAAATACACATAATCTTAGATAATATTACGTCAGAAAATTCGTTTTTCGTTATCATACGATACCAGTAATCTATGGTAATAACAACCTCGCTCCCAGCCCTATTGCTCTCGAGTATTGTTTGTATGATACTGTTGTTTACGTGGGAAACAAGGTGGGTCTAACGAGGTGACAGTAAGGCCGTGTCCGAAACGACGACTTCGGCTACAGCTACGTCTAGATCAGCGCGTCTACCAGTATTGAAGAATAGGCAGACGCGCGCGATCTAGCCGTAGCTGTAGCCGAAGTCGCCGTTTCGGACACGGCCTAAGTTTCGTTTACGGTACATCAACAGACAGTCATTAAACCACCATCCCGTAGACAATTCTACAGACATTAGATTCTTTGTGAAAAATAAACCAAATCAACAAAGTTGGAATGGAACGTGAGGTGTGTGATTAATTCAACATCGTGAGGTGTGTGATTAATTCAACATGTTGAACATTGAGTTCATATCAGAACATCTCAGACTACATTTACAATGTGTGATATTAAGAGTTGGCCAGGAGACTTTAGATATAGATTGCAATGATTTCACCACATGGCCTACGGTGTAATGGAAAGGCCATCGGCATGTCGGAATCCCTGGGGTTATTCGTATAGGTAGTGTCAGCAATAAACCAGACCACACAGGCACGACTCCCTTTACCCACGATTCACACTATATGTTTCTTATTGTACGGACAATAACCTCACCCTCCGTAGCGAATTCTATTCATATCACAGATATTTATGGGTTAGCCTTAAACCTGACATGTCGTCGTTTCTATCGGATAGTACCGTGTCATGAAAATACATAGCGACCAATGTATTATTAATAATGTCTATTTCCTTAATGATCCTAACCATCTCAAACATTCATGAGATAAATAATTACTCTGCTAAAGGAAGGTTAACATAAGCACATCGGTTCAATGGTTTAGTATGATTTATAAATGTTAGCATTCAAATCGTTCCACTCTCTACGACATTATAATCATCGACATTCTTTGCTGAGGAAAGACAGGTTTAATTTGCTGCTTTTTGTGTATAAATCACTCACCAACAATGCCCCTGCATATATTGATGATCTACTCAAACCATACAATCCTCCTCGCAAACTCCGGTCTTACAATTCTAGTCTCCTTATTGAGCCCATATCCAATCATTCATGGGGAGACCGATCTTTCTCACATGCTGCCCCACGCCTATGGAACAAATTGCCAGCACTAGTAAAATCATCTGTTTCTTTAACACAATTTAAGAAAAACCTTAAGACACATCTTTTCAACCAAGTATTTGAGAAAATGGTTTGATTTCTACCCTTCGATGTTTTCTTTGATATTGCACTTGTATTGTATTTCTCTTCAACATGTTCTGGATTTCTTCTTAGCTTAGACTTACGTTTCAATTTTGGTTGTAAATATTATTCTTTGTATTTAGCGCCATGAGCACTTTGATGGATTTGTGCGCTTTATAAGTTCTCATTACTATTATTATTATTATTAATTTGTAATATTGGCAAATTCCTACCGTTGCCAAGAATGAAGGAGTTAAGATATTCATTTTCAAAGCCACTCCCTCCAGTAAATACAAATCACTAATTGTTCACACCTTGACTAATTGCTCCTTCTACTAAAAGGGGGTGTGGCTTATAGCCCTACATCATTCAATAATGTTCTCCAAATTCAATTCTTCAAATCAAGATCAAATACAAAAGCCGCCAACATACGTCCAGCTGATAACTTGACACCAGGATACTACGTGCACTGCGTGTAGTTTATGACACTTATGGACATCTATTTAATTATTAATTTCTAGTGTTATTCTTGCCTATGGTGGACATATTACCCGGGGTCGATGGCTTATCAGAGATAGAGCTCGTCTATACACTGGCCAGTATCATAGACTTTATACTGAAAGCGCATTAAATCCCAAGGAGCTTCCAAAAGTGTCTTGAAGAATTCAACTCTGCAGGCAAGAGGCATTTCGGTATACACAGAGAGGATGGGAGGAGGAGAATTATTCTAAGGAGTTCAGTTGTGATTTCAAAGAAAAGACATAAGCAATAAATAATCATCGTCAGAAATGCCCGATGGTACAATCGTACTCAAATGCAATACTTTGATGTCATTTAGTCATCAAAGAAAATCTGAACTAATTGTTTATACACCCTTGTTTACATAAGTTTAATAATGATTGTCGTGGAATTTTTTTTATTTTAAGAAATTAATTAGTTTCACAATAATTATCTGACGAAAGAAAAACCATAAATTAAGTTCCCTTTTTACTGTTCAACCGTTAAGAAGATGCAACAAGTATAATTAGAAATGCTGTTTATGGATAATTACCTTCATCATCATTAAATTGTCAGAGTTTTCAGCATTGGTACTTTATTCACAAAAGAAAACATCCTCATTGACTAAAGAGGTGCAGTGCGTTTCATCTTACACATTGTTTCATTTATTTGATATTTTGTTGCGGTTCTGATTCAAGCAAACAGAAGAATTAGAGCTGAGCAGCGACGATGATTAAATCCATGCTAATTAAGAACCCAGAAGAGTTTAAACCCAAAATTATAATAAAGTTATCTCGTTTTATACAGCTTAAAGTTGCTCATGACCACTAATTATTCAAATTGACAAAGTCAAGTCTAATCACTCTGGGCAGTTCATAATTCCACATGAAATTCAAATTAGTATTCCTGTTAGGATTCATATCCCTTTAGTAAAGTAAACAGGTTGATGCCTGCTTACTTTAGAAAGCCCTGACGGGACAGGATATCCGCTACTTCATTAGTTGTTTGCTTTACATATTCCTCTGGGCTTCTTTAAAAAAATAAAAATAGTGCGCGAAGACATTAAGGGTGTTTGATGGTAACTCAAAATCCCCTGATTCATCAATATATTTAACGGAAGGTGAAGTGGTTCACATAGTTTAGCACTCCTGGATATCCGTATTATAAGATTGTAGAAATAATCAAATTTGAAGAAGTTCCTACTGCGTGATAATGTCTTCAATAAAAACAAACTTCTTATTTATTGTAGCCTATATTTGGGTTTCTCATTTATTGTTCAGAGCAATAAGACAAAATATAATCACTAATCTTAACACAGGCTATCTTTCCCAAAATGTGAGAGAAAACTCTAAAGTGTGATGCGGGGGGGGGGGGGGTAGCTTGTTATGGAATTTTGATGAAACATAAAGCATCCACGTCCGCCATTTTTTCTGAAAAGAAAATTGATTCTTTAAGGAAATCTTTGTTCTTTTCGACCAAAGAAAGTGAGTTTTCCGATCGGTCTTGACCTTGTGTGGCGGCGAAGACACCGGTAAGACATCTTGGCTACCCATGACTCAAGAGATAAAATCAATCTCATAAGCCAGAGGGGGCCAAGCCCCTGAAAACGAGGTTATTTCAGTAGCTCAGTTTAAATCAATGATGATTATGTTCAAACCTGGTGGTCTAAACATGAAAACCAAATCAAGCTGCAACTAGATTACACCGGGACCTGGGCTGTAGTATTCAATGCATTCTCTTCTATTATCACATCCACTCCAGGAGTCCTTATGTATATATTTTGACTGTAAGCAATAATAGGATTGGCAGTAACGGAGCGATTTTTTTCTCCAATCTGCATTCCAATCTTAACGGTAGAGATAGCTTACTGGTCAGATGTTACTGTCGTAGCCAGGTGTCAATGCAATTTCCAACAGTGTCAAACAGTAAATACGTTATGTCGCGTACAACAATTAAAATATGGATTATTAATGAAACAAACGTTTATTGCAGTGAGATAATGTAAAAACGTCAACTAAAACTAGAAAATAAATAAACATTCTCCCAATCAATCAAGCTGAAATAATAGTCCAAATCATCTTAGAAATCAACAATTGAACAATGACAGTATTATCTGAATAATCAAAGTACACAATCAACTACAAGTTTGAATTCCTACTCAAGTCAATCAGTAGCTTCCTGTAATTGTAATTTATTATGTTATCACTTGAGGTAACGTGATAGTGTCAATGCCATTGAGTTACCACCTGATACACAAAAACCCTTTGTGAAATATAGCTATTAGTTTGATTTGACGACGACAGTTCATTTCCAGTCTCACTAGCAATGCCAATCAATGGCACCACATTAATTCAAGAGACTCTCTGAAAATCCCCTACTTTGGGGTCATCCTGACCGACTATAGTGCTGTACAAATCAGACTCGCTTGGTTGGCGACAAACTCCAAGTCTTTCAGAGGAGCTCAGGCGGCAAATGAGATTGCGCTGTGGTGAAATAACACGCAAATTAAGCAGTCCGTATGCAAGCCATCGTGCCTCATCCCAGCCTAGAAAGCCGCTCCGTTGGCCGGCCGGCACACTCGCAAGAGATCGGTTTGAATCTATCATCAACGGTCGTCCTAACTGCGGCCATTACAGCAAGAAGTAGAGAAACTCAGAATACCAACATTTCTGAAATCTAGATTTGATGAGTTATATATGGAGAATTTTGAGAGAAGATAAAGATCTGTGTCGTGCGGGATCTGAAAGTTTATCTTATAGGTTATTAAGATAAGAGGACTATCATGGATGTTCATTTCACCATCAGCTAATTGCAAGGAAGATAATGATCAACGATAACACGCTTGTAAATCAATATCAAAACATTACTAAATCATGTTTCCATGTCCAACATTATCTTTGGTATAAATACTTAGAAAAAAAAAGGATTTGTTAATGACTTTTCAGATGACAAAAATAGCACATAGTTGATGTCTCGGGGTGAATTCTTATCTCTATCGAATTAGGCTACATTATGAAAAGGAAATCCGATTAACCGATAAACGAAAATCCAGACATGTCACATGCCCTTTTTTATCATGATCACTTTGGCACATGGAAAAGCCATCATCTAAGTTATGCAGGATTCAAACAACTTAGCCAACTACCATATATGAAAGTCAACATGAAATCCACATGAGTGACCGTCGATCAGAGAAAGTAGGAATATTTAAAGACAAACTTTCGCCGAACACAACCGCGATTGTTTAAAGCAAGAAGAAGAAGTAGGTCTCCCAATAAACACTATTTCAAATAGTTGCCCTTTAGTTGGGCCTGGCTTTTTAAGCTAGGATCAGGTTCCACCAAGGCAAACGACACACATGCTCAAGAACAGAGTGTGCCCTAGTCTGACCTTGCTTTAGCTAGATCAGGAACCAAGAAGGCAAACAACAAACATGCTCAAAGACAGAGTGTGCCCTAGTCTGACCTTGCTTTAGCTAGATCAGGAACCAAGAAGGCAAACAACACACATGCTCAAAGACAGAGTGTGCCCTAGTCTGACCTTGCTTTAGCTAGATCAGAAACCAAGAAGGCAAACAACACACATGCTCAAGAACAGAGTGTGCCCTAGTCTGACCTTGCTTTAGCTAGGATCAGGAACCAAGAAGGCAAACAACAAACATGCTCAAAGACAGAGTGTGCCCTAGTCTGACCTTGCTTTAGCTAGATCAGGAACCAAGAAGGCGAACAAGCCACACTTAGATCAGGAACCAAGAAGGCAAACAAGCCACACTTAGATCAGGAACCAAGAAGGCGAACAACACATATGCGAAGCCGATAGTGCTACTGTTGGACCTTGGGTATAGCTTAGGTCAAGAACCAAGAAGGCAAACAAGCCACACTTAGATCAGGAACCAAGAAGGCGAACAACACATATGCGAAGCCGATAGTGCTACTGTTGGACCTTGGGTATAGCTTAGGTCAAGAACCAAGAAGGCAAACAAGCCACACTTAGATCAGGAACCAAGAAGGCGAACAACACATATGCGAATCCGATAGTGCTACTGTTGGACCTTGCTTAGCTAAGGTCAAGAACCAAGAAGGCGAACAAGCCACACTTAGATCAGGAACCAAGAAGGCGAACAACACATATGCGAAGCCGATAGTGCTACTGTTGGACCTTGGGTATAGCTTAGGTCAAGAACCAAGAAGGCAAACAAGCCACACTTAGATCAGGAACCAAGAAGGCGAACAACACATATGCGAAGCCGATAGTGCTACTGTTGGACCTTGGGTATAGCTTAGGTCAAGAACCAAGAAGGCAAACAAGCCACACTTAGATCAGGAACCAAGAAGGCGAACAACACATATGCGAATCCGATAGTGCTACTGTTGGACCTTGCTTAGCTAAGGTCAAGAACCAAGAAGGCGAACAAGCCACACTTAGATCAGGAACCAAGAAGGCGAACAACACATATGCGAAGCCGATAGTGCTACTGTTGGACCTTGGGTATAGCTTAGGTCAAGAACCAAGAAGGCAAACAAGCCACACTTAGATCAGGAACCAAGAAGGCGAACAACACATATGCGAATCCGATAGTGCTACTGTTGGACCTTGCTTAGCTAAGGTCAAGAACCAAGAAGGCGAACAAGCCACACTTAGATCAGGAACCAAGAAGGCGAACAAGCTAAGGTCAAGAACCAAGAAGGCGAACAAGCCACATGCTCAAAGGCAGAGTGTGCCTACAATGTGGATCTGGATATATTATACTCCGATAAAAACGGATACCCGCATCGCAGCAGAGTTTTATGACCTGACCAATGACCTAGTGGAAATGTCTAAATAAAGTGAGCTTTAATCGCTGTCTTGAAATATAATATATCGTGGGGGAGTCCATTCCAGTGTGGTATAGTCCATGGGAAAAATGTGTCGGCGTAAATTGTAGTCCTGGCTTGAAGTTCCATGAGTGAGAGTGGAAAAGCTAAGACAAGGAACCAAGAAGGCAAACAACACAAATGATCAAAGACAGAGAGTGCCCTAGTCTGACCTTGCTTTAGCTAGATCAGGAACCAAGAAGGCAAACAACACAAATGATCAAAGGCAAAGTGTGTCTGTTGGGTTTTGCTAAGCTACAGTTTTACCAGAGGTGGATATTCCTCCTGTATGGGCGTGGTATTCCTAAATAAGGATGATTGGCAGTTATTATGCATTCAGAGTAGTCCAGTATTGGGATGGATACTTTGAAGGGGGTAGGTCGCATGCTGTGTAGAATATTGTAGTGTGAGTGGGTGGTGTTTTGTTGATTCAGCATCCTCTGGTGTACCTCAATTATGGATGTCAGTGAACCAAGTCGATGGGTTTTTAGATATACATGCTTACGTTGATTCAATTAAGGACTATATTACATTTGGTTTCTTATTCATGGAGTAAAAGACTTCTTTCTTGAAACATGTTGCATTTGACATTTATCTCCTGCTTCTGGGTGAGAGAATATTGGGTAAGTACAATGTATGTTAATACACGAAGCTATAGCGGCTGTTACGAGTCGTATAATTTAAGGTTGACTTTGATATAAGGTGACGTGTTAAAAGTAGACAATGCGGCCTTAAAGACACTGGCGCTGTTGGTAATTGCCAAAGACCAGTCTTCTCACTAGGTGTATCTCAACATATGCATAAAATAACAAACCTGTGAAAATTTGAACTCAATTGGCCGTAGAAGTTGCGAGATAATAGTGGAAGAAAAACAGACAGAAAATCTAATTCTAAGGTCTCGAAATCAAATTCAAATATTTTAATGGAAAATTACTCCTTTCTCAAAAACTACGTTACTTCAGAGGGAGGCGTTTCTCACAATGTTTTATACTATCATCAGCTCCCCATAACTCGTTACCAAGTAGGGTTTTATGTTGATATTGAGTAGGCCTAATTTTAGTGTCCATTGCCTTTAAGGTGTTATTTCAAGTTATTCCTTCAGTTTAAAAGGTTGCGTCTATTTCCTTTCTTTATAATAAAAAAGAGGTCCATTTTATCAAGGTAAAAGCTTCTTACAGAAACATCTCTTTATTCTCCTATGAAAGCAACATTTCATTTTTCCTTTACAGAGTTTTTTTTTGCCGTTCTTCTTGTGACGTCACATGACCCCTACACCATTTTGTTGAGGGAGTTAATTCATTTATGGCTGCTTGGCCATTAGCAGGCACCAATGGGATTAGTGTGGGGTTTGACGCCTCGCCTAGAGACCTTGCCAGCCTCTTGGTTTAACCATCGGACTCCGGCCTCTAATCCTAGTAACTCAATCTATATACTCTCTACTAAAATCAGACTATAACATCTAAACGTTCCCTAGGGAGATCAGTGGACTAAGTATATGACTCGAAGGAATTGATGTAAGGTCATTTTAAACACTATCTGTAAATTGTATTCGGTTTAGATAGTTTCATAGTAGAGGTCTTCAAATTAAGAATAATGAATGATTTCAGATAAGGTTTAGTGAATAGGTTTAGTGAGTCAAATAACGATTACACATTGTGGCATTTAATATCGCATTGCCTTCAGTATACTCAGCAGGTGGCTTACACTATACCTCTCGTATAAATCAAGTTGGGAGCAATTATATTTAAAGTCACACCTACTCATGTGCCTAGTCAATTTGATGATGTATTACGCTAAAGTAAAACATCTCATTTTATGAGCATGATCACATATGAAAGAAAGACGTCTTCCTTCACTTTATTCATAATAATTTATGATATTGTATCATCTCTGAATATAGCTGGAGACACAAGAGTGACATAAGTGCTAGTAACCCTCAAAGGGAAATGCGCTTTATGGGCCAAGCGGGAACCTCATATCATTTCCATATAAATATGATCCTGAATTATTCTGATTGACTTCGCATTGACTTATTCAAATTGAGAACTAAATGGTATTTGGGTGAAAATAGAAGTGACGTATATTTACACTTAACGTACCATGGCACGTAAAGTGACGTATATTTACACTTAACGTACCATGGCACGTAAAGTGACGTATATTTACACTTAACGTACCATGGCACGTAAAGTGACGTATATTTACACTTAACGTACCATGGCACGTAAAGTGACGTATATTTACACTTAACGTACCATGGCACGTAAAGTGACGTATATTTACACTTGGTATTTGGTATTTGGGTGTAAATAGAAGTGACGTTTATTTACACTTAACGTACCATGGCACGTAAAGTGACGTATATTTACACTTAACGTACCATGGCACGTAAAGTGACGTATATTTACACTTAACGTACCATGGCACGTAAAGTGACGTATATTTACACTTGGTATTTGGTATTTGGGTGTAAATAGAAGTGACGTATATTTACACTTAACGTACCATGGCACATAAAGTGACGTATATTTACACTTAACGTACCATGGCACGTAAAGTGACGTATATTTACACTTAACGTACCATGGCACGTAAAGTGACGTATATTTACACTTTACGTACCATGGCACGTAAAGTGACGTATATTTACACTTAACGTACCATGGCACGTAAAGTGATGTATATTTACACTTAACGTACCATGACACGTAAAGTGACGTATATTTAGACTTAACGTACCATGACACGTAAAGTGTAAACATGCGTCAGTCACTTAACGTACCATGGCACGTAAAGTGTAAATATACGTCAGTCACTTAACGTACCATGGCACGTAAAGTGTAAATATACGTCAGTCACCATTCATTACATCTGAATATCATTTAGTTCTCAATTTGAATAAGTCATGTTTAACAGCTGGTACAAATATTGATAGAGAGAGAAACATACGGTCCCAGTACAAACCAAAGGTTAATTGGTTTGTATTTATTAGTAGAGTTAATTAACAAAACGTATACGTAATATGTGGCCTTGAATAATATCACTGAAAACTATTAAAAATCATAGAAAAATTCAAACCTTGGCATCGACCTTTAAGTAACTACGCCCTCTAAAAAATATATGTTTAGAGTGATTGATTAAGAACCTTGTTATTCAAATAGCTTTATTTAAAAAATTTATTGCACCTGTTTGGCATTGATGATGATAACTTGAAACACAAAAACATTATGACTTCCGCCGTTGTAATGTTACATACGACAGAGTCAAAAGAAGAAGAGACGAACATTAAAGGCAGTGGACACTACTGGTAATTACTCAAAATAATTATTAGTACAAAACCTTACTTGGTGACGAGTAATGGGGAGAGGTTGATAAAATAAAACATTGTGAGAAACGGCTTCCTCTGACGTTATGTAGTTTTCGAGAGAAGTAATTTTTCACGAATTTGATTTCAAGACCTCAAAATTAGAATTTGAGGTCTCGAAATCAACCATCCAAAAGCACACAACTTCGTGTGACGAGGGTGTTTTTTCTTGCATTATTATCTCGCAACTTCGACGACCATGTGAGTGCAAACTTTCAGAGGTTTGATATTTTATGCATCCACTATCTTTAAAGAGTAAACAACAGTCCTCGATGAAAGCCTTCGTGGAATAATGGTTTGAGCAGATTCCTTGCTAAACAACCCCTCATCACCCTTTTTAAAACATTCTCGTATGGTATAGGTCCTATCTCGCTTATTCTGAATGAATGTGATGTTGTTTATGGGGTTTGAGGCATTGGATGGTTAGGTATGACTAATAGTCTGCGGTAACACCATTTTGTGTATCGAAAGAGATGTTGTTTTACCTTCCATTCTTAAAGAAGATTTTTGTTATTTCTTGTTTGACACTGAATGACACAGATGAGTTCTCAAACAGGTAAAATAATACCCAATGTCGATCAGAGAGCTATATTGTATACCCAGTGCAGACATACGTCTTATATCAGTTTAAATGGTTTACAGTGATTTATGAAACATAGATCGAAAATTTAAAGACGAAAACCTTGACGCACGAATGGCAAAAGGTTTTGAGCAATCTTATAACAAACAGCAATTTAATAACCACATCGCAAGCCACGTCCTTGTGGACTTAAGTCCTTGTAAATGCATTAAAAATTACAATGCATTTTTGTGAAGTAAAAGCAAATTTCAGTGTTAGGGTCGAATATACAATGCTGTATTATTTTAACCTGACACTATTTTAAACTATGACGCCATTAAAATGCTTAGAAGAACGAAACGCATCCATAACACCATATTTTAAATTTAGTCTATAATGAAACATTTAAAAAGATCGCTTTGCAAATTCTGACAAAATTGTAGTTTTCAGTACAGCGGCGATAATCTACGCAGAACAAACAGTCCAAAAATCATAAATATTTGTAAGAAGTCCAGGATAAGTTATACAAATAATGACAACATGGATTTCAACACAAATTGAGAAACCTTGATGAAATCTCTTGAGCTAATAGAAATAATCCACTGACTGAAGGTTCATTAAGTTGAGTAAATGGACCAAGCTTCCGGTTGTATTTATACCAGGATACACCTCAATTTACAGACAGTTAAAATGTCTATTGTCACAGTTGCTTCCATTGTTTATTTCAAAGAATCTACTCACAATACGTAGATATCAATAACAAACCTAAATCAGGAATTAATTAGTTTTTAATTAGCTACGATGCGACAGACTGTATAAGCTTCGATAAATGTCTGAGGTAATTGAGTAAGTACGTATCGTGAATGACAGCTGTTACCACATGCATCATGACTCGATGATTAAGTATCGTCTACAATCACAACTTATTGCAGACAACAAATACTGGTCACACTTACAGTAATTAACGCAACCCACTTAAACACAATTGTAATGTTTTTAGCTAGCCTTCAATAGAAACGAGCATAGACGACTTACTGTTTGTTAAGACAGGTACAACAGTAAATGGATAGAGTGTTCTTCATTGACAAACAAAACTTGATACTTGATTTAAAACGAAACGAATATTGTTGTTTGTTCCTTAGATTCCTATAAATGATCTCAAGAACAATTACCTATATTAAGTAATAAACGCTTATTGCTCACTTAAAAAAAAAACCGAATAGATTTCCGGTTCAATATTGGAACTAATGAATACAGATGTCAAATTATTGTCGATACATACAATAAACATCGTAACTGTGTATATGCTTATTCGATTTTCAAGACATTCCAGAACACATTACCTACAGTACTTAGTATAATTGAGCATACTTCAATGTCAATTAGTACTAATTATGCAAATGAAGTAAGTAGATTAGACCCATCATCGTCGTAATATAAAAACGACATCAGCTGTTATTATTGCTAGTCACTGGCTTGACTTTATTGAGTCTCTAAGTTATTTCCAACACGTGGTGAATAACGAGGAGTGAATTCTAACACATCAGCAATACTAATCAGCTATGTGTCCTAAGTTGACCCCCAATGTAGGAATGAACTAGATAACTTAGAGGTTATCATGGCACCATTAAGGCGTCATTACTGCCTCTTTATCATGGGCACTGGGACACCACCCGTACTAGGTAACTAATTGAAATTCCCAATAGTCTTATACAAAAATCACATCATATTAAATCAAGTATAATAGCTGACAACAAATGACCCCAGGATGGCATCAACTGTCTGAGATGTTTTCAAGTGAGAGTAGTCTTCTGAACCAATTGAAGAATTCCTCCTATAACAACAACCCTACATAATGTCCTTCAGATGCTCCTTACAATGGTTTAGATGGTAAACATCATCAACTACACCCATTTACCCTTTCTCATACCATCAATGCATTGAAGGAACTTAACAAAAGGTTAAGCCAGGAGAGAATTCATGGTTAATCAAGACTTGTAGTGGTCCCTCTAGTCTGTTAGTGATTGGTAATCTGAAGCATAGCTTTACATCTCCTCATCATTGGATGGGAGGGGTACGGGAGGCAGTCTTCCATTAAAACATAAATAACATCAAAGGATGTGTTTTTACCACTCTGGTCCTAACAATAGAGTCAATGCATTATAATGACGTCTTTCTGCTATAATGACCCAAAAGCTACGTCATGAAGCGGCAATAAATTTGCATGTACTGTGCAGAACGTCTGAATTTGACTGGCATCTCACAACATTTCAAGGTCGTGCACACCAGCTAAGAACATAAGCAAAAAGAGCACGGTGTTCAACTCTACTGGCTGTAAATCCCTTTATTTAAGGCAGGAAAACAACTTGTCGTTAGGGTCCACTTCTTTACAGTCACTATAGTAGAAAAGGAAGACTAGATTATAATACATCATCACTCAAGCGCACTAGGATTATCTGCTCCTTTACGGCTTCATTTCAACTAGTACTCTTCTCTTCTCAGTGTGGTCTTTTCATCATTTCTTTGTAGAATCGAATGGTTTGGTAAGACACCAACAGGTTGGGTGAAATTCATCAATTACTCTATCGATATATACCAAAATACCAAAACGGGATGACGATCAGAAATAACTGACCGTGAATCTACAGTAGAATATAAATAATAATTATTATTGGTAAACCTTTCATTCAGAATAGGGCGTTCCTATCAAAATAGTTAAAATAATGTTGTTAGGCCTTCAGTGATCAGCTGAAATAACATTAGAACTGTCTAAACATTGAGGTATGTGGAACATTGCATCTATACTTATTACAAATGCTTTATTTTGTTTGTGCTTTCATAATATATAGTTACAGACATAAGTATTATTGTATCAGTAAAAAGTTCTGAATTATCTGTACATGAATAATACCGAAGCATCTGCAGTTTCTGTAAAGAGTAAACTTATACATCGTTTGCAATAGAATAAAGTAGTCACATCAACTGGGAAGTGTCTTCAGATTAAATGACCACCGATCAACGACTACACTTTACGTTTAAACTCTAATACACTGTTCGTTTTTTTGGGTGCATATTCCGAGCTAATAAATCTGAATATAAAGAATTGAATGTTGACGATAAAGAAACCACTTTAAGACTTAATAATGTTGGTATATTGTATCAAACATTATAGTTGTATACATAAATCTATAAGAAATCCCACTACAGGACAGCCTTAGTTGTATTTACATTGTGTCTTCCCCACAGGATAACACTCGATATGCAATAATACCACATTAGTACAGCATGACTGAACTATGGGTCACTAGTGGCTTGTCTTTTTCTTATTAAAAATACGTCAATATGATATTAATACATTGATCAATTTGCCCAGTGCGGTCACGGTCAAACTAATTATTAATAAAATCAACGCTCGATGGGTGTCCATCAACACTGCTGCAGTTTTCTAGACATTACGAAATACCGAGCTTGGAAGCGATATTACTTGCACAGGGTTATGTTAATTACATGAACTTATGAGAAAATAGAATTAGCTGTTGCAAACTGCATCCAACCATAATGACACATGCCATAAATGCAAACAAGTAGTTTAAGGCCTGACGTTTCGTTCAAAGCAAAGTCATTCCTGAAGGCTCAAATCATGAACGTATGTAACATCCATGTTGAATATCAATACATCGCCGTATCGATTATTGATAACGTTGACTATATTACACAACAGTATAAGTATCAACTTCACAGTTATCCCTTTCCGTACACAACAAAGATTTGCAATGCAATGTACAAAGGTTTCTCATTCTTCTCATGTAGGATTAGGTCGTCTTCAATGAGTCCATACAGTCAGTCGTGGTAAAACGTTAAGGAATCAAAGTACGTGGCAATGCCTGCGAGGCATATCAGATATTCACGCGTTAAAAGAACAAGCTGACTATATTAAATATTACATTCCAGATCACTTACAGTAGTGGTCACTGACACGGACAAAACTTCAGTCATTACCTTGGCCTATCATTAGACAATAACAAAAGATGAATGAAGTATTGCATCCGGCGGAATGGACATCAGTGCTTAAATCACTGTGAAGTTTCAACATGCTTTCTCACAAAAATTTACTTTGAATAACTATTTCAGTAGTTACCCGCATTGCGAGTATATAGTGCATAAAGACGACATTGAAATACATTACTTCCAATACAAAGTATAGATGAAGTCATTCTATTCAACTAATAATATAATTCGATTATTAAAGCTATTGAGATAATCTGTGTCTTCAAAATCAACACTAATGTGAATTCAATAATTTAAATATTTGACTTCAATGTGACCTTCATTAGTATAGACATGAATAGAGACAGGTATGCCATGTATTTAATCATTCACTCTGATCAATAGATGATTGGCTGTTCGGTTTCCCCACTCTATAAATCCTGAGTGTCAAACTATGGTTAATCATAAGCTATGATTATGAATGAGTGTACGATAGCGTGGCCAGACTCTTGGCATCATCTTGACAATAGACGTACCATCACCAATCGATGCTCGTTTTGTGTAATGGGTTAAACACTTTGCCCAATACACACACACACCAGTAGCCAGTAACTCTGCGATATACCACAACCAAACTACACTGTATAGGTAAGTTGCTCATAAATTCCACTTAAATTACATTTCGTTGACAGCTATCACGTAGTTTTCTGTTGTCATCAGTTTGTATTTGGGCAATTTCATGAGTGCTATCAAAAATCCGTATAGAACTCAAAACTGAAATCGATTTGAGCATGCAGACATTACTGCACATGTTGTATAAGCAACTGACAATGGGTAACGCGAACCCACTATGGTACACGAACTCATGGTACAAGGTAGCTCACTACACAATGCAAACCGATATTAGATTCAGGCATTATGCTAATTAGTATTCTTGTTACACAAAAAACGGATACACTTTACATGCACACATGCCAATATTACCAAATTCATACAATTTGCACTAAAGTAAAAATATAACTTAAGTCAACAGCTTGTTGACTTCGAAATGATTACACGAAAACCATGACGAAAACCATGACGAAAACCATGACGAAAACCATGACGAAAACCATGACGAAAACCGACTACTTTTTGCTCTTATCTGAATTGATGAAACACAGATATCCTGCTTTTTAAAAAACCTTTTCTTTAGCCATATTATATAGAAGAGTTTGCGGTAACACCATGTAATAACAATTGTTATTACATGGTGTTACCGCAAACTCTTCTATATCTTATTTCCACCATGCAAAGTTTCAAATCCTACTTATTTAGCCATCTCACCAAATTATTAATATTAATATCATTAGCTCTTTCTAACAGGTTAGTAAATTTAATCAAGTGGCTGAATAAATACACAGTACTATTATTACTAACCAAGCGTTTAGCAAATTCAACACCAGACTGAATTTGCAAATATCAACCATGATATTTTAATATGATAGAGCGAGGTTTATGATTTAGGTATCTCAACCTATATAATAAAGTTCAGATGTCTTAACAAAAATAGCCATTGTTACTGGTTTCATTAGTAATTTTGACGACATTATTTTCAGATGGCTTGTTTGACATTTGTATTTCTTTGTATTGTAGAGTTCTTTATGTAAATTTGTTAAACCAGTTCTAGTTTAAGCATATTAATATTATTGTATATGTCAGTGTAGTTTGTTGTACAACCTCAAACATCCAAATGTCACTTCAGGCTGCCTAGTTGTATACGTATAGCAATCAATCACCCAAAACATACTAGACAAGACGCCTACATAAAATCAATTCAATTTAGCTTCAACAACAGAACTCTTCATGCATACATTTTCAGATTGAATCTTTCAAATCATTCAAATCCTATTATTGTGTTCTTTAATCATGATGATCAGCTTAAACATTCCCCGATCTAATGGTTACCGATGTCGTAACGCACAAACTATACGGAGCGGTTTAACTGATAATATAAATTCATACGACTTTCCCCCAAAACGAACTGGATCATGTTCACCATTATACCCACGCCCAATCTTACAAACCAAACAAAACGTGATGTCAGTATTTTAAAGTGCTGTGAATTTAAGTCAGACGCGGGTGTCTGAATCGGGCCAGGCCTTCGTGTTGATTAAAATGTAAAAGCATTCAACTGACAAAATTAAACCAGTGATAAATTATGATACAATTGCAGCTGTGATGTGTACTGGTGTACAAACCATTGCCTAATTGGAAACTGATTAGTGGAACTGACTTTATAAGTATTTGACAGGCTACTACTCTAGTACTACTTACTTTGAACCCATGCTCTTAATGTCTACCATTTCATCCATCCAATTAATATGCATATATCATTATTTATATATGGAAATGAGTGTATATGTAAACAAACTTCCCAATCGCAGCATCCACGTATAGTAAGCACCTTCTTATAGCAATGTATGCAATGCTGATTTTAATGAACTAATCTAGGATTCGAATACATATGTATGAACCAAATCTATGGTGTTTTCAATCCAGTATGTCGTGTACTGAGTTTGATCAACATTAACGTGTGTGCTGAACTCTACAGGTTTACATATGTCCTGAAGAATCGATCTCTTTCTCAGTAATTCGATCTGACTTATTGATGGATAAGCAACTCACACCCTTTCAATTCAAACCTTTATTGTTTGTTTTCTTTCAAAACATTCAGGAATTTGAATGGGGAGACGTACAGGAAGAAAGAACACATCAGTAAAATGTTATTGCTGGATTCTTTCTTCGCAAAGGAAACATTCAAAATGTTGATTCGATGCTACGCAAAGTATTGGTTAATACGGCAAGTATAACGGACAAAAGATGCATTAGAGCAGAAACCGTGAACTGTTCATGTTGGCGTTGAAGCAGTTTGATAACCATTACCAATTGACATCTTTAGGCTGGATGACTTCTACGATATCATGATGGCTTGATCAAGATTCTCGTATGTGCCATCACATCAACCACGTTAATCTAACTGATTACCTAATGCGTCACTCTGGTCACGTGAGTGTCACGAACTGTCAGACGTGATTCTCATGATTTGAACTTAACCCGAACACGCCATAGTTGAACTCTGACCCTAATGTTACATTTTACGACGAATTGTTGAATTCACCATTTACCATGACTGCAAGGTATATTCGTACTAACGCCTTGAGGTAGAGGCTACGTCGGCTCAACACAAAGGAGCACCTTAAAATAAGAGCTTGAAATCACACTGTGACAATACTGACTTCATTTACTCAAAGTGCTTTCTACCTTCGAAAAGGAGACATGCCATCTTAGAAAGCAATTTCAAAAGGTTCGATACAGTCTGCTTTATCTAAACCGGACAGGATTAAAGGACGAAATCCCACAAGAACTACTTGTGAATAGCTAGAGGTAGTTCACCCTGGATACACGAAAAGCCCACTCACACTCGAGTCATTCGATATAGTCCTCATGCAAAAGGATCATATTCAATATTTTCTTTAGGCTAATCAAATTTTTGCATAAAAAGCTACAACATTTGTGTACAAGACGAACTGCATTGGCTTGGCATATCATTAATGTAACATAATTACATGTCGATTACCTTTTTGTCAGCATTATATGTAATTATTGATGATACACCCAACATACATGTAAATACACTGAAACATTTCACGATTATGGATGATGTACTTTTTACGATACTTGCTACATTGGTCTAATAAAAGAAGCTTGGACGCACGAATGTTATTTGGACAGCTTCTATTTATGACAACGATCGTGACTTAATAAAGACTTGATTTAGCAAGCAAGACAATAGAAACACATCCCTTGTTGTGACTATAGACTGGTCTGCGAGTGGTTGCATTACGCGTTGACGCAATACACAAGTCACCGCCTACTCCTTCATTCACGCTACAGCATGCAATGCTCTATCCACGATGTGTGAAGACCGCCCATGCTGTGTATGACACTGCCAATATTTGGTGCAGAGTCGTCACGGAGTGCGAACAAGTTTGATGTTGGGTGGACTGAGATTATCTAACCGGATTAGGAGCATCCTCAGCAGCATTTTCAAAATATGGATTTACTGGCTACTGGTAGAGATTGGTAACCAACTGTGATACCAGCATGAATTACCAACAGAAACAAGCACTAAACAATTTCCACGTTTTGGAATGAGCCAAATTTATAGGAATGCAGTCTGAGTTGGACTTGAATGAAACGACCATCGCTAGGTACATACGCGCTAGGTACATCGCAAGGTACGTGGTACGGTAGCTTGATGTTACAGCCTTGAGTAAGACTACGTCAAGTCCGATGTCGTTGTAACAATCGCTATGGATGTAACAAGAGGAAACGTAGGTTACGTTACGTTATATTCAGCATCAAGTGCAGCATGGGAGAGTACACAACCAGTGAATAATACTCAAGAAAACGGAGGCTCAACTATGGGTGTAGTCGACCTGACTATTATAGGCATAATACTTTGCCTGTGTATGTTACTGATTGTATTTGGTAATACATTAGTCATTGTAGCAGTCTACAAAGATCGTTCTTTGCGAAGAAGCATTACTAATTATTTCATCGTATCTTTGGCATTTGCTGATTTACTTATTGGCAGTACTGTTGTTCCAATCTCCATCTTTGATACTTTAAATGGTGGAATTTGGATCTTTGGAGGTGTAATTTGCGACCTATGGCACGCATTGGACATACTGAGTTGTACAGCTTCAATATTGAACTTATGCGTTATCTCATTAGACCGGTTTTGGGCTGTGACACACCCATTAAGTTATCCGCGAAGAATGACCAAAAAGGTTGCTTTAATTTTTATTGTTTTAGTCTGGTGCTGTTCAGCTTTTATATCGTTCCCTTGTATTGCATGGTGGCATGCTGTTGAGGGACCAATGGCAGATAATACTTGTACATTTCCTTCGGATGCCTTCTATCTTGTACTGTCTTCATGCGTGTCTTTCTACATACCATCCATCATAATGCTGTTTATGTACTTTCGGATCTACCGAGCGGCTGCAGCACAGATGCGCCACATAAGATCAGGTACCAAGTTGGTTTCAACAGGAAAAAACAATTGCAATAACGAATCAAATGGTACAGTATCACTACGGATCCATCGTGGAGGAGGAGCATCAGTGAATGGAACAGGTAACAAAAGATATTCAGTAGCAACTGATTCCAGAACACAAGCCAATCAAATACTTGGAAGGAGGTTATTATCAAGAATGAATCGAGAACATAAAGCAGCTAAAACTCTCGGGATTGTAGTGGGTGTCTTCATTGTTTGTTGGTTGCCATTTTTTGTGGTAAACGTTGTTGGACCGTTATGTCCAATATGTATATCTGCACCACATATCGTAATGCCCCTTTTGACATGGTTAGGGTATGTTAACAGCGCCCTTAATCCAGCCATTTATGCCTTCACAAATAAAAGTTTCAAAAGAGCATACAAGAAGATTCTTTGCCGTTGTGGATCTCGCCAAAAAGGACACTTCTTAAGTCGAGATGGAACTACATTTATGAGCATTGATTCAACGTACAACATGGCCGATATGGGCCCAACAACGCCACCGTAACAATTTCATAAGAAAACTCAATTGAACTAACTCAAAGCTAACAAGAAAGACATGTTTTGCAACTTTTTGTACGCAAATTTACTTTATCTGTAGTCGATTATTTGAAATCACTGACCAAAAGTAAAAAGAGTCTTCACGTTTTGTTTCACATTCTTCATATTATTTTGATTGTTTGTTCGTAATTTCGTCAACGTTAAAAACAAAATGTTTTAATCTTTAATGCTTGATAGCTCATTTATGTAACGGTAAACATGGTTTAAAAAAAGGGAATTTGGAATCAGATTGGTTATAGTATTATCCCTCTTTTCCTGTTGTTGATCAGATTTGTCACGTTTTTTTTGTGTGTTTGAATTATTTGTTTGTTATAACAAGTTAAAAACCTGTGATATTTGATATTTTACAAAAATGACACATTTGGAAAGATCAGGGTAAACTTTAACTTTTCTAACAGTGCCAAAAAATGAGAAACAAACCAAAAAACAAATCTTTATTATATGTACGCATCGGTGTATATGGGTAGAAACCAAAATGAATATTCTTGATCCCCGATGCAAATTTGACATATTATATTAAATAGTTAATAATGTACTCATAACTTGACTAATCGTCCAACCTTATCCCGATTTTGACTTGTTTCGGTTTCGGTTTAAACTAATCCTGAAAAGAACTTAATTACTTCCGATAAAAATAGGTTACCTTTTGAACCATGCAATTATTTTAAGATTGATTAGACGATTGTTTTAAATTAAGACATGATATTACTTCAGTATTGAAAGCTTGCAACATTGCAGAATAAATGTTGGATACCAGAATGTTTGAATGTGGAAAAGTGTCACAAAGCAGACCATTGTTCACACAGCCTTGGTTTAAATAACACATAATATTCAAATGGTTTACAAAAAGGATGATTGTGCCCTGAAAAGTTGTGTTGCACGCTTTCAGAAAATTAATGAGTAAGTTTGCTAATTAGAACAGAATATTTTTAATAGTTTTGTTCCTCAAGGAATTCTTCAATTCTTTCGATGACACAAAACACTAATTATGCATACATAATTATTCAAGACCAATTACCCCAATGTTAAGTTGGTTATACGCCTCTCTTAATACTTATGCATGACGTCATAACTCTTACCCAAAATGAGGCTATGTGCGCACGTTCCCCATCACTTGCAGTGGCTGCGCCAATCGACTCGTTTTGGATTAGCATTGTGACGTACCTCATGCATAAATATTAAGAAAGGCGTATACTTCCGTAAGGATTCAATTGAATTTACTCCATTTAAATTGGTTTAGTATTATTCCAAGTTTTAGTTTTAGTCCCATACACAGAAGAGTACCACGGGTACATTGTTAAAAGAAACACTTCAATTTCAAAGATGAAATCCAGATTAGAAGCGTTTGTATGTCTTGGGAGATTAATGTCAATGAGAGATTAGTATAACAATGGAAATGGAAACATGAGATGAGCGTGTGAGGGTATACAATGAGAAAACTTGGTATATAAAGTGGTAGATTGTAGTTATAGGATGTAATGTGACTATAATGTACCATAGAGAAAGGTCCTTGCTCTTATGAATGTACAGTGTATGTAACCAACTCACCATGATGATACGTTCTCAGTTTGAGCAGGAGTTTGGGCAAACATAACAAATGTGTACTGTAATTTTCCATTAAAGGCAGTGGACACTATTGGTAATTACTCAAAATAATTATTCGCATAAAACCTTTCTTGGTGACAAGTAATGGGGAGAGGTTGGTGGTATAAAACATTGTGAGAAACCGCTCCCTCTGAAGTGCCATAGTTTTGGAGAAAGAAGTAATTTTCCATGAATTTGATTTCAATACCTCAAGTTTAGAACTTGAGGTCTCGAAATCAACCATCTAAACGCACACAACTTCGTGTGACAAGGGTGTTTTCTTCTTTCGTTATTATCTCGCAACTTTGATGACCGATTGAGCTCAAATTTTCACAGGTTTATTATTTTATGCATATGTTGAGATACACCAACTGTAAAGGCTAGTCTTTGACAATGACCAATAGTGTCCACTGCCTTTAAAAACTACATTATCACCAACCTCGACTGAACATGTAAAATTGTCTAGGTAAAACGGAAAACGAATACGTTTTCGTGCTATTTTGCGCGAGATTGCAATTATCCAAATTAAATTAAAAGTCTGGTATTTGAAACAATTTCATAGCCAGAAGGAGATATTTCACAGGACATTGGTACTGATTTCAAAATTCTAGATAACAAATTTGTCCGATTATTTGGACCATTACTGATGATGGCGTATCATGTCTTGTTAATGTGAATGTTCTTATGGGTCAATGAGTAAATGTGAGACATAGTTTGAGAGAATATGTGTGAGTGGGAGAAGAGTTTAAGACGGAGAGAAAACAGACATGAGAAGGATCGGATGAATCTGTGAAATAAATGAAAGGGAAGTATACGGTCACTTTAAAATATGATTTAGTTACTGAGAATGATAAACTACTCGAGTGTTTGATGAATTGATAATGAGTTTGTATGAAACCGACGGATCTCTTACATTCCAAGGTTATTATTGATCTGAATGTTTTCAATCATTAAGAAGATTGATTAAACTCAAGTCCCTATAAATATGGATTGAGTCTGACCTACTTTCTGGTAGTCGATACATTAGGTCACTCAGGAGTTAATATTTCACAGGTCAATTCTATCTTGAATGTTACCGGCTAAAATAGTTCCGAGTTGTGGTGAATAACAAAGGATAATAAAGAGTAAATAGGACAGAAAAACTGCGAGATATTTATAGATGAAAGGTTTGTAAAACAATGAGGCGTAGAATGAAGGAAAGAGAACTGTGAGTAAACAAGAGAGATTGATAGTTGATATCGATGATTATAATGGACAGAGATAAAGAATGAGGAAAGAAAAATAAAATACTGGAGCAAGGATGTAATGGAGAAGTGTGTAATCTTAGATATGATGACTGATATGGATTGCTTGGTGTATAGATGACGAGAGGTAGACTGAGTGGAAAGCAATAGAAAAGCATTGAGACAGTACAAGATGGAACACATAATATTCTAATCGTTAACTTTTAGGACACCCTCTAAAAATATTGTTGGCTAAATTAAGTTATCACCTTTATGGTTATTTCACTAATGGAAGAGAAGTCCTGCGAGGACACGAATGTTTTTAAAGCTTTTTCAAAATACCCAAACAATAATTCCTGCGGCTTTTTTTCAAGGACGTAAATCAATAAAATGACGTCAGCAACTGGGAATTCTCATATCTCAATGAAAATGCAATACACTTTCGTCCAATAATTCAACAATTATAATTTTAGCCTTCGGAAATAAAAGAATAGAGTTTCAATACTCTATAAAAAATGGGTGTATATTTTATTTATATTTTTTATTTTTGTATACATATATATATATATATAAAGAATAGGGTAGATGGCCTTAGCTTTCGATCCAATCCGGACCTTCTTCAGAGGCAACTATATATATATATATATATATTTTTTTTTTTACAAAAGAAACAATTATGGTCTGGGAAAGGTTCAGGTCACATTTTAACGAAAACACAGACTAACAACAAACATCTTACAGTTAACAGTTCCAATGCATTTTCCATCAATGGTAAAAGCGGTTATTGTAAACAATTTGGTATCCCACTATACCCTGGAGCCCTGGATTTGTGAAGTTGCAGTAAAATTATTGTATTACTTGTAAATTTTAACATAATTCATTGTACCATTAATAATGTTTTCTATCCACCAATTTCAAAATAGACATTTTAAAAATGTGTTGTTTTAGAAAGGTTGGTGGTGACAATTGAGGTCAAATATTATTTCTGTATGATTATTGTAAGTTGTTTATTATTCCCTTTCATGCCAGCTAAACGAGGCAACCAAAACTGTACTACTAATGCTCTTCAATGCGTATTATTTTTTATGATGTTTAAATATATTGCAAAATAAATTCGGCATGTGTGTATTGATTAATAAGTATATGTTTTGCCATTGTATGATTGTCTTAACTAAAACTGTTTTGAATTTGTAAAGGTATAAGCAAATGAATAAGGGCTATTTAATAAAACAAGTCGTCTTGTGTGGCATCTAGAAGTTGGACGAGTCGTGAAATAGAAAACATTCGTCAATCTTAAATTCATGATGGCTTTGATTTGCGAAGTCATATTGATGCTTAGTTACATATTGTAATATTGGTGTCACAATTTAATTATGTTGTAAATGTATCAAACTTAAACTATTTTAAAGTCATAATGCATAATTGATATTGCTGTAAATAGTAAGAAAGTATATTGTACAACGAAACACAGATATACATGCGCGACTTTATGCCAAGAAAAAAATAAAAACAATTTAACAAACTTCCACTAAATCCCTGAAAATATGTCAACCATTATTCCTAATTTTCTCTGATACGAGACCATTAGTTTGACGACATGTTCCGAGCTTGGTATTATACTGTCTCCTAAATCACCTGGATTTATCGCATATCTAGAAGTAGGTCCTTCTTTATCAAACTTGATCCGTCTCTCTGAATGCTTTGATACTTGGAATCAGTCTGCACTGATCACTTGTCAGTAGACTTTACCTGAAAGCAACTGGATTTATTTGAATTGAACTGCGCCCCGTCCTAATAGAAGTGTGTTGCCCTTCTATTTGCTTGGCATGGTGCTTGGTTGTATGACATGTGAATTGACAGGAATGTGATTCGTGCCACTATATTCTATAGATTATACCTGTCTAACACCTCGGTGTGCTTTATACATCAAATAAATCACATAGAAGTAGATGAAGTCGTGACACTTGGGCTCGATCTACATCGAATCGTTCACAGAAAATCTCAACCCTTTTAAACAAATTGTTCAAGAGAATGAAGGATAGTCCTACACCATGTTCCCTTTTTAAAAACATATAGATTACGAAGAGTGAGTCGTAAGAAATTATTATATTGTCAAGGCGCAAACCCTAGACGGTATATTGTCAAGGCGCAAACCCTAGACGGTATATTGTCAAGGCGCAAACCCTAGACGGTATATTGTCAAGGCGCAAACCCTAGACGGTATATTGTCAAGGCGCAAACCCTAGACGGTATATTGTCAAGGCGCAAACCCTAGACGGAATCCACCACTTGGGGAAAAAAAACCAAACGTGAATACATTTGAACCAGTCAGCGCTCTTTGCTACCAATACGTAATTTGACGTCGTTGGTTTTGTTGTATGACTAAAGAATCCTAATTGTTAAGATAACAGTTACCTTACGCTCAATCTGTGGATGGATCAAATACAGTTAATAGAGCTATTTTAGAGTTTGTTTTTCTTTAATAACATAGGCCTATAATAAGAAAAGGAAAAAAAACAAAAAACAACAACAACAACAACAATAACAACAATAAGTATTACCGGTAGTATTTTGAAACTAAAATCTGTATTGTTGCTTTTAGTCGCGGTGAGGGTCATGTAAATTCTCAAATATTATGACGACTAATGCATGCACACAAATAATTATTTTTGGTCGTTTGGTTCCAAAGCTAAATGTCAAAGTTAACTTTATTGTTTTGTAAGTTTGTTTGGCTTTGCCGTGCATCGCAAAACGCCGTTTGTTCAGGTAAAAATCAACCCTAGAACGTGAATATTTATATAGGTCATATAAATCGTAATCCATGATCTCAGGAAAACACAGGATCAAAGGATTGTTTGATTAGGTCTTATTGACAACCATGCAATTTAATTAATGGTTTGAATGTAATATTATTTAATTAATGGTTTGAATGTAATATTATTTAATTAATGGTTTGAATGTAATATTATTTAATTGAGCCGCGTGACAAGGGAAAATTAACTCGTTTGGACAGGAAGCGAAATGGAAAAGATAAGAGTTTGCAAATTAAGCTCAATGTTAGTCACATCATTATTGGTTTGTCAATCACGTTTTCCCATTTGTTTTTAAACTTTATTTAACAATACATTTTGAATTATGATTTTTTAATTATGCAAATATTTGATCAGTAAAGTAAAACACGCTCAATAATTGTAACATCTGAGGCACAAACTGATTGACGTACATGAAACGTAGTAATGCTAAAGATTTGAGTGGGTTTTTCATTATACGCTTCTTAAAGCCATTGGACCCTTTCGGTAAACAGTATTGTCCAAGGCCCACACTTCGTGTATCACAACTTATATATAAAATAACAAACCTGTGAAACTTTGGGCTTAATCGGTCATCGGAGTCGGGAGAAAATAACGGAAAAACTCACCCTTGTATCCGCGCGTTTCGCCGTGTCATGACATGTGTTTAAAATAAATCCGTAATTCTCGTTAACAAGAATTGATATTGTTTTACTGTTTTCTCAAAAAGTAAAGCATTTCATGGAATAATATTTCAAGAGAAGTATTTCACCACTACCTTCTGTAAACCCTGTAAGTTATTTGTAAATCTGTGAACTTTTTTTTTTCCTGTACCGAAAGGGTCCAATGGCTTTAACGTCTGTTTACGATGTGCACTTTATTGGGCCAATTAGTTCCTAGTACATGTAATAGCATTACAAGAACCGTTCAACTCTATCGAGCAGCTTTAAATCTCTCGACATACCAACTATGCCAAGACACACACCAATCTTATTGGCGTCCCATTACGCTTATGTGGACCTTCTTGAAAACTAATAAAATGCTTCAATTGATTTGAATTATATCGGTAAATCTTTCATGAAAAACACACAGAGTGTCTGGATTTAACACCTTTTGAAGTCCAGCATAGCATAATGAGAAGTAAATAACTCCTGAAGATAAAGTAGAGGTATTGATGCATGTATCTGATTACACGCTGTGGTTTTCTATCGTCACAATAAGAGAATACGCTGTGTCTAATGACGTAGTCATGTTACTGTCTCTCCACGTCTTTTAATGTTACATTCGCAGGATTAAGTCTGGATCAATATTGCCGTATAATCCCATATGGAGGTCGCTCAATGCACTTGTTTAAATCTTCTGTGGCAGTTTTTGTCGTTAAGAAAATATTGTCTGCCTGTGAACAATCGAATTAGTCTCATCATTAGAAGTGGATCTGGTTTCTGTCTGATGGGAACGTATTAAACGAATCATTAGCGACTAATGCTTGTTATAATGAAGGTATACGTTTGGCATCACGTTACAATCCAACTTTTGGTCTAGAAGCCTCAACAGCTTTTGATAGTATAGAGTATTTTTAAAAACATTTCACTGTAAAAAATAAAACATTAACGCCAACAATTTGAATATGAGTAGCGTTACCGCCATTTATCAGACTGGTATTCGTTATTCTTCCTGCGTGGTCATAATATTCGCGCCGAATTTTCAGCGACATCTTAAAAACGTGACCACCTTTCGGAATGAATGTCCAACAGGTTAGTTTAATCGTACATCTTCATGATTAAAACATTCAAACGGTTCCAAAAACGAAAGAAATCATTTTCCTTTGAGTACTGGAAAGATAAACCATTAAAAAAAAATCCTCAACACTTCAAGAAAATCAAGAGAATCCATACTCATAAAGTACAAAATGACCATAAGTGAACAAACGTGTTACCAGAGAACCGAAACAGCTATTATCAGTGTCTTCTTACTTTCCCCAGAACTCTATTTGGTTGTTTTTAATCTTTAAAAAACTCAAAAACATCACAATAAATGAATAATATGTTTATCTATAAGATATCGATAAGGGCCAGTCTAGGTACAAATGCTGCCACGAAGCTTCAGGACAAATAATCCGACTTTGACGACTAATATAATAACAATTAAGATTCCATCGGAACTAATTAGTGCCTTGAGGATATGTTTGTATACGTGATCATCTACCTACTTAAACTATGTTACCGTTTAATAATGACTTGCTAACATTGGCATGTGTGATTTGTGAATGATTTAACAAACACGTCTACAGCGAAGCTCTGACAAATCTGTCATCTTGGCATATGGCTGTATCGTTTTACTTATATATCCCAAGGAATTTCCAAAAGAATAATAATCTTCAACTCCCAAATGCTCCAGGGAGTTGTTTTATGTCAGTGTTGGGTTGTCTTCGAATTGAATAATTTAAACGATAGAACCCAAAACAGTTCACGGGCCGAACGCTTTTAGTATATTCTGTGAGGTTATGGTCGTATTTGGCTATTGCATACTACACTTTAAAGCTAAAACACGAAGTTGAACATTTTAACAAATGAAGATGTAAACGTTTATAATGGTTCAAGGTCCAAGATCAGATAGCCTTATAGTTTTCGCTGGTCGTTTCGATATACATGTACGGGATTTGAGGCATTGTATGGTGAGGTATCATATTTGGTTTTCGATAAGATACTTTAATATTGGTGGTCTTAACAACTTCGGATCCATTGTGTGGTAATTTAATTAACAAACGTGGATGAAAACATAATGTTTTCATTTAAGCCTAGTCGCTGAGGTAGCCTACCATCAATTCATTAAAAGCAACCACATGACTTTCTTTGATTGGTTCATGAAATAAGGAGACCAAATGTCTACATTTTACAGCTCGAAGATTTAGTATTTGATTTGTAAAGGGACATAATTTCTTACAAATTTAAGAGATTTCATCAAAAGTAACCAGTCTGACCTGAAACCAAAAGCTTTTTGGGCCTTGCAAATCCATTAATTTATTGCTAAATATTAAATAATACAGAGTGCTTTAATATTTGGAGCATGGGCAATCTTTTTAGTCTGTACGTAAAATAAAATATGTTTATTATTAAGTTTTTGCTTTAATTTTTTAAGAATTAGCTATGCCTGACGTCTATAACGCGTTAAACATTTCATTTCCTACTACGAACAAAACAATACCCGGTTGATTGGTTTTTGTGCGGTGAACTTCAATAAGCGTCGGCGGCAAGTCATGAGGATTTCACAATTTGGCATCAAAATGAAATAATACCTGCCAAGGTCGAATCGTTAGTGGGGAGTCTGTCATTCAGGTAAACTGCTAAAAGAGTGCACCTTAGACTCTAATACATTGGGTGCCACGTTTTGTAATGTTCGTTATGACTAGTTCCTGTGTAAACACACATACCACAAACGATGAAAGGTTTGATAGGTGGAGACAGTTCATAAGACTACCTCCATGAAAAGACCGTTCACTATTAATTATGATAATCTTCTACCTCAAGATTTTAGCATATATTTTAACTAAGAAATGTGGCTAGGTTTTAGTTTTTATCATACAAAATTGCCAGATATGTGTTCATGAAAATAATTCGATACATTTTTACAAAAAAAAATCATTTTAAAAATGAATTGAATTGTTTGATTAAAAAACTCAAAACAAAGCATTATACTTCGTGACCATCGTAGTAGTACCTTGAAGGGTATTTCTACCTCCATGGTATTAGTAATACAGTTTGAAAGCTGTTGTATTTTCTTCTAGCCGAGGTCATGAGATGCAGGCACGTGTATAAGATGTGATAAACCAGCCGGTCTAAGACAAGTCATTTTACGCCTCAGTGTCTTGTGGGTGAGTGTTAAGACGTGTATAACAAACTGAGCGAACGAGCTCCGTCAGTGGTATATATGGTTTATGATATATGGATATTCGTATTTGAAGTCTATTTTTCTATCATCGTATAATCCCTAATGAATATCTAGTCACGAATGATCTTCACTCACTTTCTTGGATTCTTGGATGGGTAGTGTTGATGGTGATCATGACAAGTAAAAATAGCGGCTACATACAGACTAAGGGATATCTTAATGCGTCAAAACATTAATATTCTGAATAGTAGTCTTCCATTCAGAATCAAGTAAGAGTTTGTTTTCTGCATCCTCTAAAGTTTTGATAAAATGAAAACTCAGAGGTTTTCATGTCTCAAATATTTTTGCCTCAAACAAACTAATAGGGAATTTAAATTCCATATACTTCACTGAAATCACTCCTTGCATATTATGGAAAACTGTATCACATTCAGTTCACAAATCGACTATTTGCTTTGTAATTAATTTTGCCATGAAACCTTTTGTGGCTGGTACAAACTTTGTGTTTTCAAACGACATGAAGTTTTTGTCTTCATTGTCTACATAATTGTTTTCCAAACAAGCTTCGAGGGTAGACAAATATAACATTTTATGGATTGTTCGGAGACAAAATATCAATCTTTGAATTGGCACCCGGTTTTTAATAACAAGTCTGTGTTGTAAACTCGTATTACCAGCGAATTCCATACACACAAATATATATATACACACATATATCAGCCAACTAATTAAAAAAGGTGAGCTTTGTTTGTAACATAAATAAAAGCATAATAGATTTCCCCTATTTATAGGAAATTCTAGGTTAACAAAGATGGTCATGTTATCATAAGAATACGTGACACCAAAATGGTAACGCAAATGTCAGAAATATTGTTACTAGGCATATTATAGGCCCACCAATGGATTTATATCACGCTTGATTTATGACCTGATTTAGATAATATATAAGTGCCAAGCCTAAACAACAATAAGAGTTGACAATGGATGTTAAGTCGCCATAAGAGGTATGGTCTTAGTAATAGCATTTATTTAGGTTTCAATAAAACAATATCAAGACAGGGCCCAATTTCATAGCTCTGCTTAAAGCATAACTTATTTCCCTACAGCTTGCTGCTATGCATAAAATAAGCAGGATTTGGCTTTAGCATTTTGTGCTTAGCTTGTGTCTGTGCTAAGCAGCTATATTAAACAAAAGCCCATTTGTAATAGGAGCATGAATTAAATCCACAACCAAACACAATTTACATTTTAATAACAAGCACTGTATATCCTTCAATCCCACATTGTACTAGTTCTGTGAACCTAGAATTATTGCAGAATAAAAATAGAGAAAAAAAGAGAAAAAAGAAGCAAAAGAAAAGAAAATCTGGCTCAAGGTAAAACATCTGGCAGTTAACCTTTAGAAATAACTGTAAAATTAATCAAACTTAATAAATGCGGTCACAGCATGAACTAATTTATAATCTATGATTCGCAGCAAGCCTCTATAGTTACTGATGGTGATTTATTAAATATGATGTTGGTGATGACATATTTAAACTTGCAATCAGTCTGATATACAGTTTAGGAGTTATGGAAGGAGATATTTTTACACCTTGTATCCTTGAATTAAAGACTAACTCTAGACAATCTCCAGCTAAGGATGATAGGTCTACCTCACATCAATGATTATCTCGAGTATTACAGGATACATCCATCTCAAGAAGCAACAGTAAGACACTCTATACGTAACATGTTTCTGTTACTTCCTGCATCACTATCCTCTATAATGTCATTCATATACTTGGAGAAGTGACAGTAATGGCTGTGGGTTGCGAGTTGATTGTCAACCATTTGATGGGTTGGGAATACAGTGAGTTTAATCTCAGAGGAGCAAGCATTATGGTCCCCGGGTGTGATTACAATGTATAAAGCTACCTTCCAGTTAAAAGTATCACACGGCTCATGCTAAACATTACCTTTAGCAGACTGGAATACCCACAACAAAATCAAATTGGAAAATATAGAATGGGCTTTATAGACCATTGAGACTCAATATTCAAACAAATAGACTGACTTGCCTTTGATCGGTCGTGTTGGTCGTTGAAAAGCGTTGGAAGTCCTTTAGAAATGCATAAGGTTTGAAAGACATTTTGAAAGTAGAACACGACGATCCACACAAACATGCCTCGAAATTGCACAAATTTCCTTAAACGTCGCGAAGAAACATGGTCGGCCATTTTTTGGAGTCAAAATTTTGACTCAATAAAATGGCCGACCGTGTTAGCTCGTGACGTAAACGGAAAACCGTGCAATTTCGAGATACTTGTGTGGATCGTTATAATATACTTTTAAAATATCTTTCTATAACCATCATCATTTCATAACAATAGGTTTCAAACGCTTTTCAAAGACCAATTCGTCCGATCCAAGGCAACGTGTTCCTTTAATACGGGCCTGTGTGGTTTAAGTAAATGTCTTGGTTTGAAAACTAAGACACGATTGAAGAAATGCCCACTTTATATCTTATCAGGAATGACTCAACGACAAGAGGCACGAACCAACATCTTTCTCGAGACAGTCACCTTTGAGGTGTGTCATGCACTTTACATCTAGTTACATTTGACAACACTTTCATTTGTTGACCCAAGTTACCGTGACGTCATTTGTGCCAATCAACGAAGGTTTAAACAAATAGTTACTAGTAACCAAAAGTGACAATAAGATTTGATTGATTCTTTTTCTACATCGTGTATTGCTTTGTACTAGTGCAGCTTTCATGACATTTTACAATAACACAATTTTGAGTGTCCGTGTACTGACAAGAAAGAGTCGAAACCAGGCTCAACTTTGCGTTCCTTTGACAATCAAAATGATAGACAATTAGTTAAGAAAACACAGACCTAGATACAGATGGTTTTCACAGATTCTTTGCTATAACAACACCAACCTGGAGCTATATTTCATACTCATTGTTGCTTCTGATAGAGACATATACTTCCCCAGAGTACGCAACAAATAATCTAGTACAGGGCGATAAGAATCACCGAGTAACAAAACACGATGCCCAAGGAGTCGATGTTAGGCCAACTTTACTCTTACGTCTATACCTTGATGTCAGTAGTCCAGAAATATGATCTAAAAGTAATGGACAGCCATTTATGAAAGTAACTCTCACTAAATGAAGACAAAATGTGAGTAGAATGAGAGATTTAGTAAGTACTTAAAAGGGTTCTTGTTGATGAGTGATGAAGACTGGTGAAGACTGCTGGTAAGGTGTTTTGACCAGTACCTCTCTCAAAGTGTTTTGACCATTACCTGTCTCCACGCACAACCCCATCATCTAATATTGACCTAGAATGTCCATCTATCTTACTTCTCAATCTCAGTGTTATTATAACTGATAAGCTTCAATCTACACTCGAAAAACTCCTGGGGCCTAGCCGGGCTCATTTCTGGGTCATTGAGACCAGAAATGAGTCAGAATTACCAATTGTTGGGTCATACACTACCGTAGAACCAGCAAATATTTTAATTGTTTGTTTACCAGTTTCAAGGTCAGCTGGACTTAAGAATGGGTCAGGTGCACTAGGCCACATAATCCGGGTTAATTCTTACCCAAAATATTTAGGGAGTTGGCGGATCAAACTAAGGAAGGTTTTACTAACTTAAAGATTTCTTCATCATTTGTGACCGTTAGGCCAGACACAGGGAGATTCACAACACTTAAAACGTTTTCATGTACGTTTCAATCCTTTTTTCTCTCTGATATTGTAAAAAAGATTTAATAAATGATTACCATGGCGCTCAAGCTAATGTTAACGACACAGACTCGAGGAATTTAGATGAAGCAAAAACCCAACTTAGTTTAATAAACTGAGAATCTCGATTTATTCTGACATCTATCCAGTGAGCAGACTATCCTCTCTCGACAAGAAGCAACGTTAACATAATATCCAACTTGAGAGGGTATCTAAAACAGCCTTTTCTTTTCCAACCTACTTATTAAAGACAAGCGGAACTTGCAACACGTCAAAAAGCTCAATCGATTTAAGGAAACGAATTACTTGAAATGCTTCACATTGTAAAGTTCTATTTGATGGTTTCGGTTTGAAGTACTCAAAGCCAAAGCAGTCCACATCGATCTTTAAAATACACGTCGAGTGCTGCAATCGATTCTTAAATGTAATTTTAAGGAACAATATTTTAATGACATTTTGTTTTAGGTTTAAAGCGTTGTTTGCGTCAAACTATGTTTGACAATGTCAACATGCCTGGCTTGTTTGCTTGTTGTTATACCGGGCAATGCCTGGAAGTACCTCGCCTACACTATTTGTCAGTACCGAGACAAAATCACCCAGTTGAAAGTGTAGGTGAAGTGAAGGATTCTTTGGCTCTGAGATAAAGGTTATTCTAGGTTATTCGATACTTGCAGTGGGGAAGGATTCGATCCCTTAGCCTTACAAAATCTGATTTGCAAATGGGAAAATCAACTGAAAACGATCCGCGTAAATAAATCCTAGAGGGAGTGTAAGAGGAAATAAGCGGAGCCTTAAGTCTAGTGTTTGTATGACGATATGGGTACATGATATCACGATATGAGTACATGATATCATACATACAGGACGATGACTTAGCACCATTCAACACGAACAACATATTCTGCAGGCTAAAACTCTTATCTTATAAGATAAATCTTAAAATGAGTTTAGCAAACGGTAGTGAAAATCGCTTCTTCACGATGATAGTAAAGATAAACTGCACCCATGTTAAGGTCACGTGGACGTATTGCGGCTTTGGGATCCCACGGGTTATGACTTTCGTTGCAGACAAACATTTTTCCAGTTTCACCAAAAGTAAACTTTTAAATTTTGACCAATCACGGTTTTTCTTCATTGCAATCAATTATTGAAAGATTGAGGCGAGCAATGTTGTTCGGATAATGCAACTATTCTAAAACATGGAAACAAATAAAAGTAATTCAATAATGAGTAACAATCTTGAAATAACTGATAAGACCCAAGATACCAAACAAATTGTTTGCGGGCAAACTCAAGCAGAACGCGCCTGATGTTTGTTTTTCATGTGATGACTTGCAGAGATAGTGTCGTGTTTAGCTTTCTGCAGATCGATGCGATGTATCCTTTGGGATCGATTGGTACCCGCTGGGCGGTACAGACTATTATAAGAACCAAGGTAGCAATGTCTGGCCACGGTCTCTACATTAATGAGCCTGTGCTGATTGAATCCCATGGGGGATCCCCACCCTCGTTCCCATCACAAACGATTTACTGTCTCCACTACATACTACAATTGAGGAAGACTTAAATATGGGATCGATACGTTACCGGAAGAGATGAGGGCCCGTCTTAATTCCTAACGTGTCCTGCAGCTTATCTCTGTGTTCAACAGCTTCAAAATTGGGGTACAATCTATCTTGCAGTTTTACAATATTGCCATACAGCATGTTTATTAACATGTCTTTAGGTATCCAGGCATTAATCATCATCAAAAGGGAACATTCTTTATCACTGCCAGTACACCATTCAAAGTTTGTGGACGAAGAACCAGTTTCCTTGAGGGACAATGGTGTGTGGACAAACTTGAATTACAGAGCAAAGACTACAACAAATACCTGAAGCTCACAGCTGCGTCACTCTATAAGAGGGTCAATCGCAACGGGGTTGACTGGGAATTAAAGTTACCTGCATGACACTACATGGCCTCTGTGTTTCATGGACTTATTGAACAAATCTCTAATCGGGGCCGGGCATGCACATCCAGTATTGTATACACATATAGAATGATGGATGCAATGGGGTGCCCCCTCCCTCCCCTCACACACGCACAATTCCAAGGATCCGGTTTATGGGGTCCCGTAAATAGTGTTGTTATTAATTATTAGGTATTCCCTGTTCTATAAAGAGTTCTCTCGTGGGGCTTCTGGGGTCCAGGTAGATGAACCAGATTTCCTTTGATGGGCTTGTGGGGTCCAGGTAGATGAACACAGATTTCCTTTGTGGGGCTTGTGGGGTCCAGGTTGATGAACACAAATTTCCTTTGTGAGCTTCATGTTTCATTGTGTAAAAGACCATTTTCTTGCTTTCTGTAGCAGACCAATTTGCTAAGATGCAAGCGTATTTCACAGGTTAGCAGAAAAAAAAAAGTGAGCGGCCATATTGCGCGTTTACCATGGAGTTGCATTGTGACGTTATTTATTTTCGTGCGGTAAGCACTGGAAGGTTAGCATGCCTTTTCGTGTGCTTGCGGTTAGCAGTGCTATGAAATAAAAAATAACACAGTAAGCACAATATGGCCGCTAAGCAGTGCTATGAAATTTGGCCCAGTTATGCAAGGGGAGGGCGGGCCGTGTAACCTTTTTAAAAATGAGTTGTACATTTACTATAGTTTGATCAAAGAGTAAACATTTGAGCTTTGGTCCGAGTTAGTCTGGAAACTGCCGAATTGGCAGAGACATGCACACTTTAATGCTGGAACCAACACATTGACTTAAAGCATACACACATTTAATTTAAGATACAATCTTAGCGACATGAAGGGGCCTTTCAGGCTATTGATCAAACAAAACAAAATATACTTTATTAAATCATTGGTTGTTAATCGAATAAATACGTGCAGCCTTCATTAACTACTGCAGTGAAAACATATTCAATAACCATCACAAAACACACAAAATTATTTTATTCTTGAATAAGAAACAGGCCCACAGCAATGTAAGATCTTGTGTTTACTACGTTATAAATCGTCTTTTCCGTTGTTTTTTCCGTCTTTGGCGATAACTTCGACCGGACGAAAACAATATTGTTTGCAGTCACTGTTTAATCTGTACCATGAGGATTTGTGGTTTAGGTTTCATTCAAATTCATAATTATCCGAGTCAGTTAAAACGAGAAGCACCCAATAAGATAATGAGTTACTATGACAACGTTTCTTTACTGATTGACGAGAATGTTATATATACATTTAATAAGGGGAACAATGATAGTCTATTGGGTATTTACAGTCCTTAAAGAGAATATTTATATAGATGAACTCCCCGTTGGCCAATCAGTGGTTTATAACAGAGGGAGTAACAAGGCCCCCCTAGCAACCTATCAGTGTGATGACAGAAGATGTTGACGCAACCTACTTCTAAAGGAGAGAAACCGCCATTGTCCTTTATTTTGGAATTGGCAGAATTTAACCGCGAGAAGTAACGCAAATAAAGACCTCAAACAAGAGCATCACAGAACCATATGCAAAATAATATAATAATTACTTCTTGGTAACCAAAAACAGTTTCTATCCAAATAATAAAAACAAAACCACAATAATGTGTTACAAGATCTGATGATTTCATGACAAGTCAACATATTTAACAAGTAGACAAAACATCCCTGTAGATATATCAGCCGAGTTTCCTTCAAACTCCACATTTGCTTTTAGTTAACATAACACTTATGTAATTGAATTGTATCTGCTGACGTACCTTTTGTTTCCCTCAGTAAGCTATGGAACATGACTTAATACAATTACTTAACTCAATGTTTTAGCGAGACACAAGTTACCTTAGGGGTTATGTTTTAATTCTTTAGCTGGATACTTTACCGCCAGTATGTGAGTGACCTGAGTCGGCAAGTTCTTTCCATCAACACAAACAACGGTTTTATCAAATTACCTCTAGGTTTTAATTCATAAGTGGCTAAAAAAGGCCACTGAACTTCATGCATCATTTTAATTAATCCAATCTGCATGGCCAATCGTTACGCTCTATGATTTATATAATAACATCAACTTTAAGTCAATTATAATTACCACACTGTCTGCAGAAATGTTTGTTGCAATTTCAATGAAATTGATATTGAACAGACTCACGTGCTTTTCAAATTGAGTTATACACAATTCATTTGTTGGAAAAAAGGGAAGGAAAATAGCTCCCTACATAGATCTGAACAAATGAATAACAATACATAATGTACTATAATGATCACTACCGAATCTATCAAACTAATTGTAGAAAATCTTTGTGAATGTATAAACCTGGTGCTGTATCATGTTGTTTTAAGGTAAATCCGTACACGAACCTGTACTGGTGTATCCATTCAGACGTAGCCCCCAAACCTTTTTATTCATGATAGAGCTGCCTTCTTCAACTAGGATTCGCCCAAACCTTAATATTTATACTGTCTTCTTCAGCATAGCCCTAATACATACTTTGACATGTGTGAATATTTTACTGCAAATCGCATGTTATTTATTATGGGTTGTATAGCGGCTTCGCACATTCAACCCTTTCTAATCTAGGTCTAAGGTGTTTTCTTTTCTCAGGCAGATAGTCAACGTTAGTTTCTTGATTGCAATGGGAAGACTCTGAAAGCATTTTCCTTCTCATAATATAAAGTGTCAGGAACAATAACGCAACCTGAACGTTGTATACACATCATATACTGAAGCTAATAAATTAAACACGATAAAATTAAGGTTGCTAACACACACGTGCATCCATCCCGCGGTGCAATTGTTTCCTTTTTATGCTACTTCGTTTATTTACCCTCAGCCTCAGGTCACTTAATCAATTCATTATCATTATTTCGCACTAGCAGATCCAATACTCAGCGTGTTATTGTTTTCTCATATGCACCACTCTCTATGACGTCATTGATTACGTATATCACCATGGTTGCAAGCTGCTCCCTGTAATCAATATGTTTTGCCCAAGTTTGCGCTCAATATTTGTTTGCACATTAAATCTAATTTTAGAAATCATATTTAATTTTTGATGATAAAGACCTCAAGGTGGTTCACACGACAAATTTCTTTGATCCAATACTGGAATAATAAAAACACGTCCTCAACCTGAAAAAGTAATAAGATAAATTGATTTGTGTACTTGGCTCGGAAATAACGACTGGCTTCTTGCAAGTGAGCGAGTGTTTGCTACTGAAACCCTATCCTTACAACAGTCTGCTGTGTGTCTGACATAAAATACAACAAACAAAAATACAAAATAGGAATTTATTTATTTAAAGAAATTCACGTCAGTGTAAACCTAAACAAATAACACCTCCTAAAACCACGTAGTTTTCTGACGGCCACTCATATAAGCCCGGAATGGTTTGTTTAACTTGAATGTTAAAAAAGAAAACGTTAAAGAAGATTTTGGATTCAGAAACATTCATTAAATGATTAACGCTTTTTCAAAATAATTCAAAGAGTTCTCAGTTAAAGGCAGTGGACACTATTGGTAATTACTCAAAATAACTATTAGCATAAAACCTTTCTTGGTGACGAGTAATGTAGAGAGGTTGATGGTATAAAACATTGTGATAAACGGCTCCCTCTGATGTGCCATAATTTTCGCGAAAGATTTCGAGACCTCAGATTTAGAATCCGAGAAGTTAGACAATAATCAAGAAGCAAAAACAAATCAAGAACTTAAAACAAAATCAAGAACTTACAACAAAAACTTGTTTTAGATTCAGTTCTACCAATTTCTACCTCCATGGTTCAACTAATTCGAAATTCAAACTGGACCCTTTCAGGAATACGAAAGGGAGTTACGTATAAGATAATCTTAGGGTATTCTTAATCAAAACAGTTCTTAAAGTGGCAATAAACCTAAGAGTACAATATTCGTGACTAATCGCAATTTGGGCCAAAGTGAAGTTTGATTGAATAAATCTAGTGATGGTTCACAGCATTTACCGGTCATTGAACCCTATGTTCATGAGTATCTTGATCGTGACATCATGCCTAACACGTTGAATTAACGACCGTTACAATCATCATTCCTATGTACGATTGAATCAAGACAAAAACAACTTTGAAAACTAATGTTCGCTAAGAAAGACTGATCCGGATAATAAGATGGGTTTGAAGTTTGTAATTTAGCACGCAATGTTGAGTGAGACATCACGTAGCTATTATACATTGGTAAGGTTATTGATTGTATAAGTCAGATCGGATAGCATGATCAGCGTACCACTACTCGCCTGAGTTTGACTCCTATTCGACGGCGTGTGGTACAGCTTGGGGTCACCTAGACCATCCGTGCTAACTCTCGATTACTTGTCACTTGTCACATCACATGCAATCTTGGAAACTTCCGTTTGTGCGCTTTGTAATCTTCCTGGGTGATATAAAAACATCTAAGACGAGGAAGAAGAAGCACCGAGGCTCCTCACTGCGGCAGATACGAGTCTCTGTTCTTTGAATTGGGACTGTTTTTCTATGGTGAAGTGCTTGATGTCGATGTGTAAGACGCATATTATTCACCAAAATAAGGCACCAAGTCAAGCGATTGGATTTACTGAGAATGAATGTTAAGTGAAAAACAATTAACTAATTACAAATGCTTGAAGGCGAAGTCCATTTGTTCAAAGACACGCTGTAAATGTTTCCTCCACATCAAATTAGAGAGGTTTCGCGAATGTACGGATACACATACAGATATCGATACGTCGACACTTTTAGTGTTCACGTGACGCGTATCCGTTTCGCAACTGTACGGAAACAGATACAGATATCGATACGTCGACACTTTTAGTGTTCACGTGACGCGTATCCGTTTCGCAAATGTATGGATACACATACATATACCGTTACGTCGACACTTTTAGTGTTCACGTGACGCGTGTCCATTTCGCAAATGTACGGGTACACATACAGATACCGATACGTCGACACTTTGTGTGTTCACGTGACGCGTATCCGCGACTGATGTTGTTTTGCACACACGTACGCAACGGATACGGGAGTGTACACGTCGGAGAAAAACGGATACTGTTTTGCAGACTTTTAGTTGTATATTTGTCCGAGATCAAAAACATTTCCCACGGAATTGCTTTCACTGCATGGTATCATGCTTGATATACATAGAAAATTGTTAGACATTTGCAAGCAAAACGATGAGAAAATGCAGTGTATAAAACATGGGGTCTCTATAGGTCATGTTTGTCAGAAAAACACTCATGATGAATGCGAGCGCACTCAAATGAAATATATTTTGCGAAACAAAATCCAACACGCGGCTGACGTGAACGGATACGGTATCATATCCGTATCTGTATCTGTATCCGCACGCTTGCGAAACCTCTCTTATGTCAGCCGCTACGTAAATGCTTCATTTACATCACATTGCTTGCCCATACGTAAAGGGCAAGCATTGTGATGTAAAGGACTAAGCATACGTAAATGCTTAATCCTTTACATCGCATTGCATGGCCCTACGAAGTGCTTCTTATACATTCCTCCTTATACGTAAATAACCATAAATTCACATCACATTGCCTGCTCCAGTAAATGCTTCTTTTACATCACATTGCCCTACCCCTTACGTAAATGCTTTCCTCATATCACACTGTCAGCCCCTGTAAATGCTTTCCTCACATCACATTGCCCTGCCCCTACGTAAATGCTTTCCTCATATCACACTGTCAGCCCCTGTAAATGCTTCACTTACATCACTGCCCCATACGTAAATGCTTTCCTCACATTTTGTTCACCATTAGTTAATCAGGTAAGGGGATACGTGGTAAAGGTAACGCACAATTGATCGGCAAGATCCTGTGGGGGTACTAGACGCCCCAACTCCAACTAACATCACTACATGTACTACCGGTCTACATCACTCACTCAAGTAATTTCATCAAGGTAGGAATCATGTTACCATCTGAGTTGAATCCAGGACTTCATGGTCGGACAAACTTTCTTAAGAACCACCTTCCTGAAAGGCGGTCAGGGTGATTTGACCACCACCGGCTGTAAACCATAGCTTTCACCCATAAAAAGTACAACAAAGGTAGCTAAAGAATAATAATTATTAATAAATAAATTAACACAAAAAAAAACCCAAAAATGATGAATGTGCTGAACAGAACATAGAATGATGGACATGCCCAATGGAATGATGGTGTGCTCAACAGAACATAGAATAATGAACATGCCAAATGGAATGATGGTGTGCTCAACAGAACATAGAATGATGGACATGCCCAATGGAATGATGGTGTGCTCAACAGAACATAGAATAATGAACATGCCCAATGGAATGATGGTGTGCTCAACAGAACATAGAATGATGGACATGCCCAATGGAATGACGGTGTGCTCAACAGAACATAGAATGATGAACATGCCCAATGGAATGATGGCATGTGCTCAACAGAACATAGAATGATGAACATGCCCAATGGAATGATGGTGTGCTCAACAGAACATAGAATAATGAACATGCCCAATGGAATGATGGTGTGCTCAACAGAACATAGAATGATGAACATGCCCAATGGAATGATGGTGTGCTCAACAGAACATAGAAGAATGAACATGCCCAATGGAATGATGGTGTGCTCAACAGAACATAGAATGATGGACATGCCCAATGGAATGATGGTGTGCTCAACAGAACATAGAATAATGAACATGCCCAATGGAATGATGGTGTGCTCAACAGAACATAGAATGATGGACATGCCCAATGGAATGATGGTGTGCTCAACAGAACAGAGAATGATGGACATGCCCAATGGAATGATGGTGTGCTCAACAGAACATAGAATGATGGACATGCCCAATGGAATGATGGTGTGCTCAACAGAACATAGAATGATGGACATGCCCAATGGAATGATGGTGTGCTCAACAGAACATAGAATAATGAACATGCCCAATGGAATGATGGTGTGCTCAACAGAACATAGAATAATGAACATGCCCAATGGAATGATGGTGTGCTCAACAGAACAGAGAATGATGGACATGCCCAATGGAATGATGGTGTGCTCAACAGAACATAGAATGATGGACATGCCCAATGGAATGATGGTGTGCTCAACAGAACATAGAATGATGAACATGCCACATGGAATGATGGTGTGCTCAACAGACTAGAGAATGATGGACATGCCCAATGGAATGATGGTGTGCTCAACAGAACATAGAATGATGGACATGCCCAATGGAATGATGGTGTGCTCAACAGAACATAGAATGATGGACATGCTCAATAGAACATAGAATAGTGATGTGCTCAAAAGACCATAGAATGATGGACATGCACAATGGAATGGTGGACATGCTCAACAGAACATAGAATGATGGACCAGCTCAACAGAACATAGAATGATGGACCAGCTCAATAGAACATAGAATGATGGACCAGCTCAATAGAACATAGAATGATGGACATGCTCAATAGAACATAGAATGATGGACCAGCTCAATAGAACATAGAATGATGGACTAGCTCAATAGAACATAGAATGATGGACATGCTCAATAGAACATAGAATGATGGACATGCTCAACAGAACATAGAATGATGGACCAGCTCAACAGAACATAGAATGATGGACCAGCTCAATAGAACATAGAATGATGGACCAGCTCAATAGAACATAGAATGATGGACATGCTCAAAAGAACATAGAATGATGGACCAGCTCAACAGAACATAGAATGATGGACATGCTCAATAGAACATAGAATGATGGACCAGCTCAATAGAACATAGAATGATGGACCAGCTCAATAGAACATAGAATGATGGTCCAGCTCAATAGAACATAGAATGATGGACCAGCTCAATAGAACATAGAATGGTGGACCAGCTCAACAGAACATAGAATGATGGACCAGCTCAACAGAACATAGAATGATGGTCCAGCTCAATAGAACATAGAATGATGGACCAGCTCAATAGAACATAGAATGGTGGACCAGCTCAACAGAACATAGAATGGTGGACCAGCTCAACAGAACATAGAATGATGGACCAGCTCAACAGAACATAGAATGATGGACCAGCTCAATAGAACATAGAATGGTGGACCAGCTCAACAGAACATAGAATGATGGACCAGCTCAACAGAACATAGAATGATGGTCCAGCTCAATAGAACATAGAATGATGGACCAGCTCAATAGAACATAGAATGATGGACCAGCTCAATAGAACATAGAATGATGGTCCAGCTCAACAGAACATAGAATGGTGGACCAGCTCAACAGAACATAGAATGATGGACCAGCTCAACAGAACATAGAATGATGGACCAGCTCAACAGAACATAGAATGGTGGACCAGCTCAACAGAACATAGAATGATGGACCAGCTCAACAGAACATAGAATGATGGACCAGCTCAATAGAACATAGAATGGTGGACCAGCTCAACAGAACATAGAATGATGGACCAGCTCAACAGAACATAGAATGATGGTCCAGCTCAATAGAACATAGAATGGTGGACCAGCTCAATAGAACATAGAATGATGGACCAGCTCAATAGAACATAGAATGATGGTCCAGCTCAACAGAACATAGAATGGTGGACCAGCTCAACAGAACATAGAATGATGGACCAGCTCAACAGAACATAGAATGATGGACCAGCTCAATAGAACATAGAATGGTGGACCAGCTCAACAGAACATAGAATGATGGACCAGCTCAACAGAACATAGAATGATGGTCCAGCTCAATAGAACATAGAATGGTGGACCAGCTCAACAGAACATAGAATGGTGGACCAGCTCAACAGAACATAGAATGATGGACCAGCTCAACAGAACATAGAATGATGGACCAGCTCAACAGAACATAGAATGATGGTCCAGCTCAATAGAACATAGAATGATGGACCAGCTCAATAGAACATAGAATGGTGGACCAGCTCAACAGAACATAGAATGGTGGACCAGCTCAACAGAACATAGAATGATGGACCAGCTCAACAGAACATAGAATGATGGACCAGCTCAACAGAACATAGAATGATGGACCAGCTCAATAGAACATAGAATGGTGGACCAGCTCAATAGAACATAGAATGATGGACCAGCTCAACAGAACATAGAATGATGGTCCAGCTCAATAGAACATAGAATGATGGACCAGCTCAATAGAACATAGAATGGTGGACCAGCTCAATAGAACATAGAATGATGGACATGCTCAATAGAACATAGAATGATGGTCCAGCTCAATAGAACATACAATGATGGACCAGCTCAATAGAACATAGAATGATGGACCAGCACAATAGAACATAGAATGATGGACATGCTCAATAGAACATAGAATGATGGACATGCTCAAAAGAACATAGAATGATGGACATGCTCAATAGAACATAGAATGATGGACCAGCTCAACAGAACATAGAATGATGGACATGCTCAATAGAACATAGAATGATGGACCAGCTCAATAGAACATAGAATGATGGACATGCTCAATAGAACATAGAATGATGGACCAGCTCAACAGAACATAGAATGATGGACATGCTCAATAGAACATAGAATGATGGGCATGCTCAATAGAACATATAATGATGGACATGCTCAATAGAACATAGAATGATGGACATGTTCAATAGAACATAGAATGATGGACATGCTCAATAGAACATAGAATGAAGGACCAGCTCAATAGAACATAGAATGATGGACTAGCTCAATAGAACATAGAATGATGGACATGCTCAATAGAACATAGAATGGTGGACATGCTCAATAGAACATAGAATGATGGAAATGTTCAATGGAATTTTGAATGTGCTTAATAGAACATAGAATGCTAGATATGCTCAACAGCATGATGATGTGCTCAACAGAACATACAATGATGATGTGCCCAACAGAACATAAAATGATGATGTGCTCAACAGAACATAAAATGATGATGTGCTCAACAGAACATAAAATGATGATGTGCTCAACAGAACATAAAATGATGATGTGCTCAACAGAACATAGGACGAAAGGAGCACAGAAGAGCGACAGTGATTAATGTGCTTCATGGAACATAAAATGATGAATGTGCTCAACAAAACATAGATTGAAAAAACGTGATCAGTAGAATGAAGATGTGCTTAAACAGAACATAGAATGATGAATGTGATCAACAGAACATACAATGATGGACGTGCTCAATAGGACATAGAATTATGAAAGCGTTCCACAGAATAAAGAATTACAAAAGTGATCTAACGGAGCACAGACAAATTAAGGCGCCCAAACTGAACTATGAATATATTCATCTTGAATCAACTTCCGCTAGGATCTTGTCATTGCATAGCATTGTAAAACATTTCGCTAAATCTACGATGGGGTTTAAAGCAAGTTTACAAGAACCCAAATCGAGAACGACATGCATTTTCCCTTGATATACCACTAGTTGTACTTTGTCATAGTTATTTCAAATAAATACTGTGGGCAATATTCAAAGCCTATCAAGTAAGGATCTAGCAGATCAATAGTTGTGTTATCCACAAAAAAAACCGACTCAAAGACAGGACAACAAATCAAAGACCAAAACAAACAAGAACAACAACAATTTAATTTAAAAAATACAAAATCATGTATGAAAATAAAATAAGCTAAAATACAGTTGAACCTAGTCTCCATTCTTCATTTTGTCAATCTATCCTTTTCAGATAGTAAGTATAAGGGAACCCAACCAAATCAATTCCATGAGCATGTTTCGGAATAACTATAGTACGAAAGTCGCTGAAATTAGACCGTCTGTAAACATGCAACAGCTTCGCCCACATACAACACCAAAATGTTAGAATAACAACAAAAGAAACCCTTACGAAAATAAGAAAACACCCTAGACCGAGCCTGATGAAATTGGAAACAAGGCTAGGGTTTCGCACTTGCACACAGACACGCTCCCACGGGAGACCACTTTGGAAATGTATTTTTAATGGCAAATATTGCAGAGTGCTTTCTGGTCGATTTACAAATTGAAGCAGTTCTCTGGACTAACACCTACAAGAAATGTTCCACATAGGTTCCAATGAGGGTCATCCAGGGCACTAGGCGTCTCTACTTTCGCCTGTTTCTTCATCCTTAATTGTTGTTTGGAGCAAAGCAAGTATAATAACTGCAACACATCACACGGCTGGTGTATTACACTACTGAAATTGCATCTGCCAAAATAAATGCTGGACTAAAAAAATCTCAGACTTTCAACATAAAAAACCCAAAGCCGTTTGTCTATAAAGAAGAAGACTCATTTTGATTATTGTTTAATTTGATTCGAGTCACCTTTATATTAATGACAGATCCACACGTTGTCGCCATACAAGAAGATTTTCAAGATTAAAACCAAGATGGCAACATCTTTCAAAGGAAGCAACAAATGATAACGTCTGACCCTAGGTGAGCTCTTTTATCTGAGCTCTTTTATGGCCATGTGATGAGCCTGACTAACTGGTCGAGGTGAATGACCACAGTAAGCTATCCATGCTAGGTCTTCACCAATAGATGCACCACAATGGCAAGAAATACACCAAGGTAAACATTAATTCCTCATGATTAACTTCGGACAAAATGTAAGGACTCAAAGACGCTGTAAAGTGCTAACAATCTTAGGGTCAGTTTACAAAGCTGTCTTTCCTACAACTTCAAAATATAATGTGTTTTCCATTGTATTTTGATCATGATTACCCAAGCTCCTTCCATTAAGGCATATTTTGCATTCATCACATGTTGGTGTAATTATTTTTGCAGCAAACATATTACTTTTCCAAATTTGGCTGCTTTTAAACGATGGCACAGAGATTTGAATGATAGATATGGCATGTTTTCTTATTAACCAATCATCAGTCTGCATTCAGTGGTCCAACTCTTAACCAATAGGAAGCTGCCCTAATAATAACCATGACGTCATTAACAAAAATAATTCTGCCCAAACGACATCATTTACGATGACTGTCAACATTATTAGGATCTTAATTGATGTAAATCAATGGGCGACCACCATTAATCACTTCCTTACATGGAGTTCGAGTTGACTTTTTGTTCTTAAGACGTCTATGAAGTATTACACCCCAGAGAAGTTAAAATGGCAACCCTGACGCCATCATCTGATGAGCTTTATGCACACGCACGCCAGTCGACACTATTTATTGCCTTTATTCACTTTAAGAAACCTTTTCCGGATAAAGCCAGATATCTAAACCATACCGACAATACAACCTGCCATAATAATTGGTCCGCAGACTGAGTTTTCACTTACGCCAAGGATACATGTCTGTACTTACCTTTTTTGTTCAAAATAACTCTTTGATGAGTAAATGAGCATGTTTACAACGAGGTGGCTGATTCCATTGAATATCAGTTCTGTATAAGCATTATGCTTGATTGGACACTTAATGCATTATACTCAAGACTAACTATCGTTTTCTTATAAATCCTTGATAACAAGGAAACCCCGCGAATAGGTAAACTGCACTTCATGAGATCGAGATCTAGAAGGTTTCATATCCATTCTTTCTCACCCCAAATCGAATAAATACTAAACAAGATTATTTTCGCATTCAAGGCGACATTTTTTAATGAAATACCACGAAGTGCCTATATTTTGTATAGATTTGAAATGACTTTCCTTTTGATCTGTTTAGGCTTACTTGTCATAAATCACACAGGTTCTATTACGAGTATTAAAAAGCTCATACATTCGTTCATCATAATTAATCTAAAGACTAATCTACATGCGCTCTCTGGCTATAATCGTATTTGATCTGTCTCAGACATAAAATGGCCGTAGGGTAACAACTAAAGAAGAAGCAGCAGTGTTTGAGCGATATGCGCATACATCGTTCGAATTAAGTCTTGAATCTTGATATGAACACAGTGTGCTCATAATGTTTACAAGCAGCAGTTTTTACCGAACGTGTGTTTCATTGTTTTTTTATTTTTATTTCTATATGTACACTATCTCTGTTTTAAATCTGCGATCTATGTGACTCCCAGGATGCACTTTTGGGTGAATTTTAATTTTGAACGGATATTTGATGTCAACAGCTTAGGAGAAACAAGCCCGGGGCTACGATGAGGGGACTGTAAGCGGCAAATGGCTAAGACTGGTTTGGCTGCATGGGCGGTGTAATATCTAGTCTTAGTCTATGCCCCCTAGGGTGCTCCGTCACATCGACTTGCTGCTATTGCAAGACTGCGTGTGTGGGGGTTTGTGTGTGTGTGTGTCGGTATACACTCTCTTGTCGTTCTCTATAATATGACAATTGATTAGAGTTTCACAAAAATATATCAGTTGAAAGTGGACCATCTTGCATTTCGAGTCATCAAGCTCTAGGTAGGGGCATAATTGACATTTGGAAGGTTCAAGTTGATTCAATTTCCTATCTAGGGCATCTGCTGATCTTTCAAGAATGATAATTATGTGCATGTACACACATAAAGAAAAAATTACATCAAGATCCATACAGTATGGAAAACAACATGACCCCAAAACATTACACAATATCCATACAGTATGGAAAACAACATGACCCCAAAACATTACACAATATCCATACAGTATGGAAAACAACATGACCCCAAAACATTACACAATATCCGAGGGCAGCAAAAAGTTATCAAAATCTCATATCTTAAAGTATAGATAACTGTATGCGTTTGTGGAGCCCACTATTTGTTTCAATCCTATCTGTAAATAAATATCAAACTAACCTGTGCAAATTTCATTTCAAAAGGTTGTAATACTGCCGATAATCTGGAGCAGTTACGCAGGAAGAATAATATACAAAAGGAATACACTCTCTGAGAAAGTTACAGTAAAAACGCTGCTCAGATTCAAATATTTGGGGATAAAAAGTGATATCTTTTTCAATAAGTGCAGTACTTCGAAGTGAACAGTTTATCAAAATGCGTTGTACTATACAAGCTGTTGTACTTCCACCAAGCAAGTTTTTCAGAGTCATAACAAGTTTGCAGACTCTTTCAGAGCATTCTTTTTCATAATTAACCCTTTCACTTGGTTAATAACAATTATGGAATGATTACAATCTTAGTCGCTCATTTCGCATGAAAATGCAAAATTACATCCAATGACTTTAAATCAAGTGCATCATCCAAAGGTATTAGAGGTAATTATGCAAATAATGAATAATTTGAACATCACCACAAGAGGGCGTTCTATCTCTTATAAACATATACTCTATAAAAAAATCAAGTTTGCAATCAACAAGCAAACCCACACGCTTGCAGTTATTGTTTGAAATGACACAACACTGCGCAAGTATGTCTGGACACAAACAAAGATCACTCAAACGGTTTAAACATCTACAAAACAACCAACGTATACATCATTGATAAAACATATTATGACCTTTTATAGTGAGATGTGTTTGAGTTTGACGATAACACAGTGGCGCAACTTTGACATGTTGACAGATACTTGAACTACCACTAGGGACTCCAATCTCTGGAGAAACAAACCTCTTATCGTTACCGACTGATATCCAAGGCAACAGAAAGGACAGATATCAAATCGTCTGTTATTTCATTTAAGTTTATTATATTTCAACAAAACGAGTTCCTCAGGCTTTGAATCAAACCACAACGTTCACAAACAAACAATACGAAGAATCGGGTTCGGTTCCTCACAACATTCTTGGAAACTAAACACCAAAACTTATTACTTTGTTGGCTTCTGATATATGGTTTGTCAATATTGAAAGTTAAGCTTGTATTGTTTGACAATATTTTGACAATTTAATTTCCGCTACACTGGAAAAATCGGGAACAAATTCTGCAAAACCTAGAAAAAAAGAAGATGAAAAAACACCCAAAGTATGGCACACTAGATACGCGCGTGTTGAGATGGGAGGTGGACAGCACAAAACGCCTAATAGTGAAATCTTACAAGGCCAGCCCGTGTATTTATCAAAATGTCAGCTTTAGAAGGCCGTGTTTAGTTTCACTTCTCACCGCCCACTATGGTCAAAACCACCTTTATATAAAATTCCACAATATTGTTTTTATATGAATGCCAGGGTAATATTAGCTCACTTATGTTCTTGCAGCCAGTTCCTTAATCAATTAGACGTACCCTCATAACATGCCGTGCGTGACTTGGAAGATATTCTTACCCTTCTAAACAACAGAAATATTGCACAAAATGCCGGGAGCCATCTTGAACGGATATAGAGACTGGTTGTATATGAGACGTTTTTATTACTTTATAGTTCTACAGGCTCGTTTAGGTGTTACTTTTAGTATGCTTTTTATTATTGTGACGTACCTTGTAGGATGGGCTTAGCTTCAGGCGGCATTATTAAACATGGTGCAACTCCACGTGAACACGTCAGGATACCACCCACAAGACGAAAAACAACTCAGATATCTACAGATAAGAAATAGATGACTATGAATACAGATAACCAATGAAAACAACAAACGTTGAGTTCTAGTAAGCAGAGTTTTGGGACTGGAATGGAGTGTTTTCAACTACAGCTCGACCTTTCTATCTAGTCTGAATTCCACCTAGGATTTAACCCCGTAGAGCTCTACGCGCTCCTTGTATTTGATTCGAGACGACCCTAGCTGACGGAGCGACAGTTGCATTTGATTCCCAAGCGCATTCCAGAGATTAAAGAACAATTTTTTCCTTAGGTTTCTTTTGAGGAAAGATGATCATTTAAAAGCCTGTTATGTCTATGAATACAAGGACCAACCAGTTCGTGAACTTGAAGCGCGGTCTCAATGTTTACAGAGGGCAAACCCTTGAACCATCAAGCGGTTCATAGGTTTAGCAGAGGCCTACCAATAATAAATCTCGATCTATTAAAGTGAAGTTTGACAAAATAAGAAGGTGCATCGCAAGGCGAGTAACAAACACTTGACATTTGCAAATTTAAGACTAAAACTACAAAGTAATGGAATTTCCCCATCTTGGCAGCTAGAATCTTTGAAATACATACATTTCCACGTAAATGGATTTGAGTCATTGCATGTGAGGTATCAAATATTTGGTTTTCGGTAACACCATGACTGTGTGTATCCTCATAGTCCTATCAAACGAACAGTCACATGGTTGAATAAGATTTCCAATGATTTTCAAAAACATAATTAGGTCAGATCATAAAAGTTTATTATATTTTTCAGATCCTTTTAATTGTGCTGTTAAAAAAGGATGGAAAAACTTAAATTCCAATGCTTTCATAACTCCGAATTCCCTGTAGGTTCTATACACATGCATTCAGTCACATTTTGCCAAGTTTACCCCAAAGCAAAACCATTTCCATTTGATGGCAATTTTACAGCATTCCCGCATTCCAAACCCCTGGACATATCATGAGCTCTCATTTTAGTTTCTTACGTCTCAGAACACAATTCTCGCCGGACAAGAATTCTGCCGCGATCCATACCGTAGAACAGGGAAGATATCTGACTACAAGTCGAGAGTAAACTCGGAACGATGATCATTCTGAAATTACAAACGCCTATAGGTCAGACTGGCCTGTGGGTAACAGGCGGCTAATTGCATTGTGCCCTTAGAAACTCAAACACTCTCTCTATTGGGTAGCTCTACTACAACTCGTGCAGGTTTGTTTTACCACATTGTTTCGGTTCGCTGCGGGTGCGATGAAACCACTTGGAAGTCCTTGCGAAATTAAGAGTAAATGACATTAGAGGCTTGTGTATGCTTTGTGTCCGAAAGGTGTGGGTTTACTGATCATGTGCAGCAAGGTGTTAAACATGCAACCAACAAATTAAGTACAGTGACATCCATACCCACCCCAACCCAAACGCAAGAATTATGAATCTGCATTGTGTCACGTAGGCCTACACATGGGAGTAATTTCTAACCATGTAAAACATTAAGGATACTGATTGTCTCTACGTCATCACCATTGTCATTTTGAGTTTCTGCATGGTGACACTTTTCCATAGTCCGATGACAGTCAATTTTGTTTCATTAATACTTGTTAAAGTACACACACATGCACCTCGGCATGTTGAGAACGTGGTTATGATGAAAACCAGGATAACATTGAAGTGACCGCTTAGTAAATGAGAATATAGTATATCGCCAATACAACAGCCTTGTGCCGTCATGTTGAATATACTCCTTGTAGGATCAAACTTATAGGGTTCACATCTCTTGGATTGAAATTAAAATCCAATTATTCAACTTGACAATCCCCATACACGTGGATATCATCATCATTGCAGTACCAGTACCAGTGTTATTTAATGGCAATTCCTCACATTCATAGCGGCCCTGTTTATCTGATACTGGCTTCCAACAAAAAGTACGATTCACACAAAGGTTGTGAATTCACATATTTCCCTCTAGCTTTAGTTCAATCATATTTAATCTTGTTAAAAGACAAAACGTGGTATTTTTAGCATACAGGGAATGTAGGTCTAAGATCGATCAAGCTATTGACAAAGATTGAAATCACTCTTTACTTACACACCTCACCTCAAAATATCAATCTTAAACAAGAACTGCCGATAATACAAACAATGTACCGTGGTACGTCAGTGTCTCAACGTCTTCTAGTCAATCAATACATTATTCGGTTAAAACAGAATGGAAATGAAACAACTGGGTAAATATTATCGTTATAGTTGAGACTAAGGTGTCATATTTCATTTCAGTGTCTTTGCTTTTCCATCCGATCCTGGGGGAGGAATAATTGCTTTTTGTGGCTACTCTATTGCTTACTCACGTGGCAGCACCCATTTTGTTTGCTATGAACATCGGGTATACCTCAAAATAATTTTGCAGAACACTTTTAAAATAAACTTGTTTTCTTTGGACATGTTTTCAGTACAATGACATTACCCGTTCACATGGAAATCAAGATATAGTCGAACTTAAGTTATTGAAATAACTAAAAATTCGATATTTCAGTGTGTGATCTTAATGGTGGTTAAACAAAATAAACTGTGAACGGACAAGTGTCTATGTATCCACCTCATCTATATGCAGACGAACTAGTTATGAAACAGGCTCCTGCCTTTATATTGTTCAAAATATGCCTATACGAATTACTTATGAAACGGGCTCCTGGCCTTATAAAGTCTTCGAAGAATGGTTAAAACATTTACAATTAGAAGATTCTCATTGGTAGATTGGGCAAATCCGTTGACAGTCAGTCACCGTTACGTAATCATCATCATATCAGGGATCACGTAAGGGATTAAGCCAGTATAAGCAGGTGACGTCACAAAATCCATGGAAGGGATCAATAAGCTGGTGACGTCACGATATTCATAAAGGGATAAGGCCAAGTTAACACTAGGTGACGTCACGATATCCATGTAAGGGATCAAGTCAGTTAACAGGTGACGTCACAATATCCATGTAAGGGATCAAGCCAGTTAACAGGTGACGTCACAAAATCCATGGAAGGGATCAATAAGCTGGTGACGTCACGATATCCATGTAAGGGGTCAAGCCAGTACGCAGATGACGTCACAAAATCCATGTAAGGGATCAATAAGCTGGTGACGTCACGATATCCATGTAAGGGGTCAAGCCAGTACGCAGATGACGTCACAAAATCCATGTAAGGGATCAATGAGCTGGTGACGTCACAAAATCCATGTAAGGGATCAAGCCAGTAAGCTGGTGACGTCACGATATCATTGTAAGGGGTCAAGCCAGTACGCAGATGACGTCACAAAGTCAATGGAAGGGATCAATGAGCTGGTGATGTCACGATATCCATGTAAGGGATCAAGCCAGTAAGCAGGTGACGTCACAATATCTACTGCTTAACCATTTTCCAATGCCTTAACAAAACTATTTGAAACGGGTTTTAATTGGATTGGTGGCGCATGTGCTAAGAAAGGCTGATTCAGCACGTGATTGCAACCGATCATTCAAACCGCAGTCGATGATACTGATTGGTCAAACAGTAGGAGGGTTAAGCCACATGATTAAAACAAAGAGCACTGTTCAACCAAACCCTGTCAAAAGTTGATTCACACAACTGCCCATACATTTAATATGACTAAATTAAAAAACCGTGACACCCAGGCATTTAAATAGTTATGTCATCAAACCACGGCTTGAAGTCTGTTTAATCTGCCGCCATGTAACCTCAACCCCTTCGCTGAAGAAAACGTTAAACAGGGGATCGACCAACATGAGATGGAGTTAACCGAGTTAAGATCTAGCGGCAGACAGAGGCTCGAGTGCGGAACTTCAAAGACATCTACACAAACACACCGAGAAAACATAACCATTAATATTGAAGGCAGGAGCGTCATGAAAGATGTAATTAACAACATGGGAAAGCTTGTATCCAGTTTGTTAAACGATAGAGGGGAACTCGGTCTCTCCTGCAGATTGAAAAACCCCCAAAACAAAACAGTCTTACCGAAATGCAGCTATACTCATAGATTTGCCTGGATACAATGTTGTGTAAAAGTTGATTTAAATAGTATAAAATATAGTTTTAGTCACACACAAAAAACGCGAAAGTTTTGGCAAATTAGTTACCACTTTGGTATCTACGTCGCAGTTAGCTTAAAGCTAGGATTAACTATACTAAAGACACATGAAGTCGGAACTACATTTAAAGGTTGCAAGACGGTGCTATATAGAATGTGTCTATGATATGAAAACACCCAATCAAACGATGTAGTCATTCTAAAGTACGCTCCTAATGTCACATGACCATTCAATGTGCCCAAAACAATTTGCCGTTGTGATCAAACCGACCGATTGTAAAGCACAGCAAAGTATTATACAGTATATACGATAAAGATATTGCATTGTTTTTGTCCATCTTGCTTAAGTCCACAATGATGCCTGGGGCTTTCATAGTGTACTTCAAATACTAGAGGTGAACTGGCAGTAAATCAGGCATACATGAACATGTATGTCGGTTTTATTACTGAATGAATTGGCAATTTTTAGACAACTATGCCGCAAGGTAAAGTCATCTTTTTCATAGTCTAGTAGCCAACGTTTGCCGCCACAAAAGTTCAGATGCATTATATTTAGCTGGAAATTTTAGATCGGAGAATGATACATTCGGCACAGGTGGTTAAACGGCGCGAAAGGCTTGAAGAACCTTTGCCTAATTTGGTGTTGATAGGAAACGTAAACGCCAGAGGGGAAATTTGAAAAAGGTTTCAATTAACAAAATAATGACAACTCGACACATGTAATTCAGTTTTGAATATATTATTTCTTTTTGTATTTGCAGACAATAACTTGGGTATAACATTTGTAAATGAGTAAATGAGCTTTATGTAACAAATTACACTACATGTATAGACTTTTTATCAATCAGGGCATGCGGAAAGATAAAGTTCTCTTTAACATATTATTGAACATTAATACCTGAAATAACAGGCAATAACTTCAACATTATATATACTCGTAAACGTTTCATACAATACCGCTTGTATTGCAGCAGGGAATGGAGAAGGTGCTACGTTCATAAAGAATAAAAACGTCATCCGGAAAATTTAAAATAGAACACCTATTTTTCCATGTACTTGTATCAATGGTACGAGGTTGAATCTCATCAACCTTGATCTTCCCCAAACAAACACTACACCCACGCAATGGCACTTATTGAACAACCCACTGCTCGTTACAACAACCAAGAATATAAAAAGAGACATATTTAGGGTTGGAAATTATCTCATTAATATGATTGGAATGGAGTATGTTTCTTGCAACTTGCCGAAGGGAATAAACGGCAATCTAGGCAATCAGAAATACCACCCTACCCCATTAGATATACACCTTATTTGTGCATCAATGTCTCTAGGAGTTAAACAACTCTGAATTTTATTAGAAAACGGAACCAATACGAAACCTAAAGGGCAGGCAAACTTATTAAAGTGTAACTTCATGCTCAACTCTTCAATTTAGAGAGGGGCTAAAAAGGACTCGAATTTGTGTCTATAAATGACCACGCAAAGACAGACGGCCCTACAGACAGACACGATGATAGACATCCCTGTTCAGTAGATCGACATTGTGGGCTTTCCTATTAGTTGTGTAATCCCATTCTTTAATCTTTCCCGTAGATCGACATTGTGGGCTTTCCCATTAGTTGTCTATTCCCATTCTCTTAAATCTTTCCAGATGAAAACCACCCACAAGTCCATCTTGTAAGAACCGACATACCCGAGGAAAGACCGACAGACATACAGATAGATAAATAGATAGATCGATAGATAGATCGATAGATAGATCGATAGATAGATCGATAGATAGATCGATAGATAGATCGATAGATAGATCGATAGATAGATCAATAGATAGATCGATAGATAGATCGATAGATAGATCGATAGATAGATCGATAGATAGATAGATTGAAACTGTTTTATCCCTCACTGGGGACATCTCGTTCAAGCAGATTAGATCTCTATATTAAAACGGATATTTCCATAAAAATATAAGTCTATTCATTCCAAATTCAAAACATTTGTTTTCAGACATGACACTGTGTGATGCAGAGACTACCTTACACAGTCTCAACAGCACAAAGACAGATTAACTGCAGAATTAGAGGAACTCAACTAATCAGCTTCAAATATTTATCTTTTCTGTATTTATAGAGATCTACAGATACTAATTACTGTCAACCATCTTTCTAAACAGCACTGTTTTATAAATAGATTCTGCTTATTAAGAGTAGGTTTACATTCTGAGGTACCAAATCTCATTTTCTGCTTTTAAGTTTCTTTGTTTTGCTATCCTCTTATAACATTTTTCCTGTTATAAACAGGTAATTTGGCCAGTCACAGCGACGTTCTAGTAACAATGAGAGTGGCAGTACAATAACACTGATTATTTACCTTTAATCTTGCCAGTTTTCATGGCTTGGTCTTCTCAGAACAATGAGGGCGCTGTTGTTTGATGCAATGCATTATTTTCACCTGAAATGTGTGCAAATCTTTACAGATCTTGGAAAGAGTTGATTTGATAAATATAAGTAGACCAACTAATTGAGTGGGTAACATTTTACACAAAGTCATCAAGCTAGCGGGTAACACTCTGCTTTACAGTAATTTTGATTTAAATTTGACAGGAAAAACATAACATTATTCAATGTAAAAAGTTGTCAGTATTTCTGATGAACAAATTATTCCTTGTTGAACGTGTATTATAACTCCCACTGATGCAAGTACAAACTACTACATCATTCAATGTGATGGCTATGAAACATACCATCACATTGATACATGTATGAAGGCAACTAGAGAAATCAAGGCTACAGCATGTTATGATTAGCAATCACAGCAATCATTAATGAATAGTTTCATTATTTACTCATAAATACCTCGAACAGTTCCACTAGTCCTATTGGTGGAGAGCGCGTCCAAGGGTGTGTATAAACCTTTGTTAATGATCAGTAAAAAGTGTCGAAACATGGGCGTGACATTAGTCTGTGCTATTGGTCGAGAGCAACGGCTGGAACAGTTGTGCCACATCACGCAGTACGCGCGACGCACACATAATTCCCTTTTAAGGAGTTGTTTACCCGAGGGCCTTACCATTTCATAGCTGGAGGGGTGTTGTGTTGAAAGAAATCATTGAACAACTATAATTTTTGCATTTATTTAATTTTTTGACCAAAAAGTGTTGATGATTTTTGACTGAAAAGGTATTTATGTATGGGTTCGTCTCGGTAAAATTATCAAGAACCAGGCCTCGTTGGGTTTAAACCACTAGTTGAAAACCTCTTCCCTTATTGAGACTGATTTATCTCAGTAAAACCAAAATGGCAACTGCAACTCACAGTCAGGTATCAGACACATAGTCCTATTTATCATTTCGATAATAAAACAGATTGAATATTCATGATTGACACACCCAGTTAGGTTCTGTTGTTCCTAGTAGTCATTTATTCACCTCCTCCTAATTTAGGCAACTCAATTTACACTCCATGTAAGGTACGCTCTCCCTCCGCACCGAATCCAATGTTTCTGTGCGTTCGTTCACCCATATGGTTCCGTGCTTTTACAATGAATAAATCAAACTGCAATGAGTTTTGAACAAAAGTACAGCGAGCCAACAACATGGCTCGGCCTATCCTTGATTGGCTGCGTTCATTGAGTTAACGTACTTGCCGATATCACAACACAAATCACTGTCCGCAACACGAATCACTGGAGAAAAGATATTTTTGTCTGGATCAAATGGGTCAAAACGCTGGCAAGACGTTGTTTGGATCAAAATTCAAAGACTTGGCCAGTCCCTCCAAGTCGGCCAATAGTAGCGCCCTCTACTGGTGACTAATATAAAAATACAGCATCGTCAACTAAGACTTGGCTAGGTCTGACTGAAAGGAGAGTGCAATATTCAGAGATCTATCCATTTTATAAATTGAGATATCACATTAATGAAAGACAAGGATAGCTGGCTTGCCTTCTATCCACTGGCTGGAATGGCTGCATGTCGCTCTGTACAGCAAGGTTTTAAGGTTAGCATTGATGATGATGTTTCCTCCTCCAATGTCAATCTCAAGCAACTCATAGCAAAATGCACACTTTCAATCCTTGTTACATTAAACATTCATGTTGCGAATGGAAATGGCTTCAGCTCTTCAAGTATTGGATCCTGCGCTCTCTGTGTCTCCAGTATCATCTTTATGACTAGTTGCCATGGCAGCATCCCTGTATTCAATTAGATAATAATACTCAATCAAGATCTTAAACAAATCTTGACAATTAGTTTATGATGCTATTTTCAGATCACAGGTTCTTACAGATGTGACTTTCATAATGTCTTTAATAAATACCTCATGGAGTTTCATTAAAAGTAAGACGAATCTAGGCTCTGTGGACATGGACATGATTAAATAAATGGCCCCTAAACAATCTTACTGTTGTGTACAAGGTCTGTATGCACTGTGTTAGTTGGTTCGGAAGCTATCAAATTAACTGTTTTCATTTTGAAAAGTGTCATGGTAGTGGTTAAGAGCATCGAATTTAAGTTCTGGTGTTAAGTCACCAGAGTGTGGGTTCGAATCCCGGTCTTGACACTTGTGTCCTTGAGCAAGATACTTTACTCTAATTGCTTCTCTTCACCCAGGGGTATAAACAGGTACCTGCGAGGGTAGAGGTTGATATTGTGAATGAAAACACCTTTGGAGCGATATAAAATATTTCCCAGCTTGTATACGCTCAAGGGAGCTGAGAAACATTAAACAGCCAATAAAGGATGATCTCAAATATATAGATATTACAGTTTTCTAATAGCTAGAGTCCATAGGAAACATAAAAAATATAAAGAGTCTCTTACCTCACGCTAAAACATGGTAAAAATGTTTTTTCTACAGAACGCTTCTAGCCAAATTTCTGAAAAATGCGGGGTCAAACAAACCTGCGCGACAAAGGAATCGTGACGTCAGTGGCGGCTATTTGGTGTGGAAAATAGCGCCCTCAGTTTGCCAAAGCTGGAGAACTTTGTTCACACCCAATTAGGGCAATATCGTCACTGGCGTCAAGAGGTCATTATAATTATTATTATTATTATTATTATTTATTTGACCTCAACAAATACAAGTACATCAACAAGCACAGCAAAAATAAAACGAAAAGCAACGAACCAATCAAAATAATAACAAAAACAATAATTATTCAAGCAAAAAGCACACAATAAATATAAAAAATAAAAATAAAAACCTAGATAAGCCATTTTTGACTCTCGGCTGAAAAAGCCGCGCGGCGGGGTACATTTTTGACTATAGAGTTTTTTGTTACTAAATGCAAATTTTGAGAGTAAAATGGTTATTAACCAATATCAACGATGTCTATTTGGCCATAAAAAGGTAATAGTTGAAATATTGAGATCATTCTTTATTGGCTCTTTAAATAGGGATGTTATTGGCCCTATGACCAGGACACTAATGTAAAGCGCATTGATACAAATGTTGTGAAATGCGCTATAAGAATTGGTTATTATTATTATAATTATATTTTTGTTATGTTTGCAAATACAGATGGTGTGTTGCGTCTCATGTATGGACACACTGCATACATGTATACCACTCAGATGCATTACCACAAAGAATGTATCAAAAGATACCTTGCATAATGCAAAATGCTACATGAACGCTGAGGTCATGTGCATGTCTTTGAGCACAAAGAACAGCTATCAACCATTGATTTGCCTTCTTTCAGTGAGGGGATATATAGGAGTGCGTTTTGGGGACCCAAACCATTTTCTGAGTAGTCATACCTTGATTTAGCAGCCTTAGATTCCTGATATTGAGTCATACCTTGATTTTAAACAGCTTTAGTTTCCAGGGTGTGGAGTCAAACCTTGATTTAACTGCCTTAGTTTTCTGAGTATTGAGTCATACCTTGATTTAGCAGCCTTAGTTTCATGAGGTTTGAGTCACTTTGATTTTTAGCAGCCTTAGTTTCATCATGATGTCATACCTTGATTTAACAGCCTTAGTTTCATCATGATGTTGAGTCATACCTTGATTTAACAGCCTTAGTTTCATCATGATATTGAGTCATACCTTGATTTAGCAGCTTTAGATTCTTGTGAGAGAGTATTGAGTCTTTTCTTTCTCTGAATGGATTCTTTTAAGAGGTTCTCCATTGATGAAAAAGACTCACTGCTGTTATGAATTTCTCCTACGGCTCTAAGGAAAAACAATTACAAATTGCATTTATGAGTTAATTTCACCAAGTCTTTCTTAATTCTTTGCCTCAACACCTGATCTCAGTGTTAAGATGTGCCTGTCTTAATGTTGGACCACTAAACACCCCAAATGATTGTTTCGGTGGTGGCATAAACCAATCTGAGGTGTTAAACTACAATGTAACAATAGGCCTACACTGAGTTAAAACTACTAATCACCTTTCATGAAAAACTAAAACATTAATAGTGAGGTCAAAGGTCATACCTGATTGCATAATCCACGTCATAATAAGCTCCTTGTACAAGTTGCTGCATTTGCCCAAGTTCCATCTGTAATAATATAAACAAATCAATTATCAAGTAACAATATAAACAAATCAATTATCAAGTAATAATATAAACAAATCAATTATCAAGTAGCAATATAAACAAATCAATTATCAAGTAACAATATAAACAAATCAATTATTAAGTAACAATATAAACAAATCAATTATCAAGTAACAATATAAACAAATCAATTATCAAGTAATAATATAAACAAATAAATTATCAAGTAACAATATAAACAAATCAATTATCAAGTAACAACATACAAATAAATCACCAAGTAACAATTAGCAAGTTATAGGATTTGAGGCATTGCATGGTGAGGTATCAATACAATGTATATTTGGTTTGCGGTAACACCATGTGTGTATCTACTTGCCAGGTAGAGTTTGTTCTTAGAGAACTGTCTTGGTTAATTCTACTACTGTGGAGTAGATTGTTCCGGTGTTCGGGAGACTTCTCAGTTCTGAAAAGAACTGTCCTGCTTATTAACTATAGAAATGGTATAGAAATAGGCTGGGACTACTACTTTAGCTTATAGGATCATAATTAACTGTACTACCGCAGAGTCAGTTCTTTGGTTGGTCTCAACGTTTCAACTAGCTTGCTCTAGTCATCGTCAGGAGACGAATTAACAAATTCACACAAAGTACTAGAGGTACATGTAGGACTTGATCTTCATTTGAGACTTACCTTACATTCTGCAAGCTTTGGAAGTGACTTTCTGATGTGTTCTTGAATTCGGAATAATGCAAGAGATGGTTCATTAGCAATAATCTGCATACACTCTGAAAACTTCTCTGTCACTATGGCAACAAAATGTTTAATAAAAATATGTATCAATATCTTTCATCATTCAAAGTAAACCAAATTATCATGTAAAATGTAATCACAATGGCTAGATGTATGCAACAGGTAAACCAAACTCACTAGGCCTACATGTATAAAGCAGTAAACACATGGGCTAAATCTGTACATAAACAAAAGTAAACCAAATCAAGTACATTCTACACGTACATGTGTAAGGCTACAAACACAATGGCTTACTATAAACAAGAACCTACATGTTTGCAGTACCTGTTGCTAAGACGTAGGATTCAACCTGCCTCTAGCTACAGGGCATTCTTGGTGGTCTTTGGTATGACACTGCTCTAGAATTGCAAAGGTCTGGGGTTCAAATCCCACCCTAGTAATATGCCTGTGTTCTTTTCTTCACAGAACTCTGGTAAGTACCAAGTATACAGTGCTAACAGACATCCGTGTATATGGGTAAAAACAAACATGAATCTACACGTAGTTTTAAAAATAAACCAAATCAAAAACATGTAAACTGTATTGATGTAAAGGGGAAACAAAACCAACAACACGTAAGCTGCAAAAACAATGGCTAAAAGGCAGTTCAAATCCTATGTTTTACAGCCATGTGTATTCTCTTTTATGGGAGTGTCGGATCTGAAAAGAGACGGTGTGGTCTCTCCTGAAGCGAGCAGTTTAACTACTATTTGAAATGTCAAGATCACATCGGCTCTTCTTGGACCCACAAAAGGGTTTTTACATATGGTATGGTTGTATACCCTCAAGTACTGCTTCAAACAAAACAAACCAACAACATGCAAGCCACAAACACAATGGCTAAATATGTAGAAAATTCAACAGCCTGAAGTAGGAACAAAGGTTTCATCAACTCAATGATGTGTGGTTTTTTTTTTGTAATTAAATTTACCTTTTTTTACTCTGTATTCAACTTCTGGATCACTAGACTCTATTGTGAGAATGAATAGAATGATCAAATATTTGTCAATTATTAAACTTAAAACCAGTAATTTGGTTACAATTAAGAACACTTCTAATTTAATAATTGACTATTGAGACAAGAACTGATGGATTTGATAGGTTTTCCTTCTATCGTAAACTGTTATAAATTGAACAAGTTAATTTTTTTTACTGATTCTTCAGTTAGACCCAGTAACTAGGACGCTTTAATACTCCTTTTTTCGAAATGTTGTCATTATCGAGTGTATTATTATTATGTTATTACTATATAATGACAACATTTCGAAAAAAAGGAGTACAGCACCCTAGTTGCGATAACGTAACCCTCCTCCCAACTGCCGCCAGGCCGGAGGGTTACGAGTTTGTTTCAAGCGGAAATGGTTGATCTGGTCCAACACGTACAATTTCGACAGCTAGTCACCAGATTTGCCCCATTTTTACAACTTTCAAAAATCATGACACAAATTCTGAGGGTACGAACTTAATCCGCAATGTCTAATGCAGCCTGCCATAATACTCAAAACACCATTAAGGAAATATTTCAAAGAAAAATGGACAAAAACTTACCAGATCCCGGAGCGAATTCCCATTCATATTTTGAACCTGTCGCATCGCTTTGCAAACGCATTATTTTGTTGTTGGGCTAAAACATTCTGTAAAATGGGTGTTACAATGTTGCAGTGCTGCAGTGTGTGCGCGCAATTATGAGTGAACGGCGTGCAATGCAAACGGACAGCGCGCACACGCACTGCAACATTGTAACACCCCTTTTACAGAATGGTTTAGCCCAACAACAAAATAATGCGTTTGAAACGACTCAGCGCTGCGTGTGGTGCATTGTGTATCCCGGTATCCCGGCTCCGCCCCCCTCAGGTTCGAATTTTCAACCTGGGTCTTTCGCTCGGGAATCTGGTAAGTTTTTGTGCCTTTTCTTCAAATTATTTCCTCAATGGTGTTTTGAGTGATATTGTATTGTAGGATTCATTAGACATTGAGGATCAAGTTCATGTTTCTAGAATTTGTGTCATGATTTTCAAAAGTGGTAAAAATGGAGCAAATCTGCTGACTAGCTGTCGAAATTGTACGTTTTTAACCATTTCGCCCTGCACACATTGCGTCTGCTTCGTAACCCTCCGGCTACGCCATCGGCAGGAGGGTTACGTTATCGCAACTATAATTCTACCTACATTATAAAGTACTACAGTACAGGTCATGTCAGTGACCACCGGACTGCAGCAGACTTGCGGAAGTAGGCCTCTGCAGCAGACTGGCAGTAGTAGGCCTCTGCAGCAGACTGGCAGCTAGTAGGCCTCTGCAGCAGACTGGCAGCTAGTAGGCCTCTGCAGCAGACTGGCAGTAGTACTAGTAGGCCTCTGCAGCAGACTGGCAGTAGTAGGCCTCTGCAGCAGACTGGCAGTAGTAGGCCTCTGCAGCAGACTGGCAGTAGGCCTACCAGTGTGCTGTGCAGTGACAGTCAGTCAACAGTGTCAAGTGAATGTGTTTACTATCTATCAATATATTATTTGATTTTGATTGGTTCGATTACGTACCTCTATTTCCCTTATTATCCCCTGTCAATGCAGCATTGAGAAGGGCTTGGCTTCCAAAGGAATCCATCAAGTTTGTCAGCTATGAACTCGTATTACCTACCAAAACTGGTCAAATTGCTTGATTTGGGTCATTACATCTGAACTAATATTAATAACACTACAGCATTTTGTTCCCTGGACCCTGTTGTAATAAGTAAATAAGGATGCGTGGAAAACCCATGCCGCACAGGAAGGGAGCCTGGATCTAACGAAAACAGTTTCCGTTTCAAAAAAAGAAAGAAAAAAAAACCTTAAACAGAAAGACACATTAAAGAAAGCGTGAGCATTAAATTTATTTAATAAATTTGTATTTAAAACGATTAAATATCTGTTATTTTGTAATAAAGACCTTTCCAAATTCTCTCCCTTTACCGAATGGATACTGTACCTCTTAACAAAGTATGTTGATTGAGGGCGCTCGATTGAAAACAATCTCCGTCACTAGAGGGCGCTCGATAACGCCAAAGGACTGAGCTAGCTCCCCCAGAGTCATTTATTTCTTGCCCTCCATACTTTTCATGCTTTGTGGATTTAGTGCAGTATATGCCTACTTTAGAGTGCGGATAATAAACAAATCCAACGTCACATTGACCGATTGGCTAGAAATCGTACCCTTGGCCTGATTATTATTGCAATTAATAGGCCTGTAGGATTTGAAACTTTGCATGGTGGAAATGATATAGAAAAGGTTTGTGGTAACACCATGTAGTGACTATCTCTAATGAGTTGGGGTAGTTCTGAAAAGAACCGTTGGTTTCCTCGACGTTTCTATCAGTATGCTCTGATCGTCTTCTGGAGAAATCCTTACATAAAGTCAGGTTGGCACCGTGGTGTCTTGCCTCGCCAGTTCCACCTCTGGGAACTCCGGTTCGAATTCTACTCGGGGCACTATGTGGATTTTTTTTTTGTGTTAGTACTTCAATTAACTTGACTTCGTGGGTTTTCCCTAGAACAATTCTCTGGGGTTTTCCTCCAACTTAAATTTCTTCATTGTCTTCTCACCTTGTCTAGATGCTAAACATGTTTTGACAGGAATTATCATTGTAGATTGTAGGTCACTTGCACTTCGTAATAGGCGCTACCCAAGTTTCTATTTGCACTTTCAGCAGTATAGCCTAGCTAGGACTAAAAGTGCAAGAAAAGATTCTTCGTAAAGCCCCCGGTGATCGCTTGCTTATAAAGACAACCCATGATAAGTCTGGTGAAATTTACCACAATAAAGTATGCAGTTTCAGACAGCTCGACGGTTTTTTTCCTGTAAGGCGGATATTTAGGTTAAAAACAACTCCATCCTTTTTCTACGAGATTCTATCTCCATCATTGCATGATATTCGATACCCAAAGTACTTTCAGAGCGCGGCAGGCAAGGTCTGTCGCTTCATCGTCCCTCAGACCCTAGTCCCGATATCGAGGTATTGACAAAAAACATCATCACTTTTCCAGAGAATTGAACGTCTTGTCAAAACACTCCATAAAATATGAAGAGTGGAACTGTGAGGCATCCTGACGTTTTTATTATAGAGGAAATGGATAGCGTGTCTCGTTTATAAACTAACAAATTAACTCTGTTAAAAATATTCAGCAGGCTTGAAATAAAGACTAATGAATCGAGTACGTCTGTTTGGGGTATTTTTAGGTCAATATGACGTGCAGCGTGTGAAATACCTGCGACCTTTCCCTGTACTGACTTATACAACACAGCTACCCGGTTCGCTCCCGGTTGTCGCAATTTCTCAACACATTTCTAAAGTTAGATTACTTGCCACAGGGTGTCAGTTATGGAATCACCCACAGGGAGTCGAAAATAGCCCAGGAGCGGGATAGTGTATAGGAGTAGCTTAGATTTTTTTAAAAGCTTCTTCGGTTCAATTTACTTCAATAAAACAAGATACATCTGAGGATTGGATTGTCCCAGGTATACATGTTCCAACAACCAGCTGTTTGTAGATTTTCGATGTAGTGTGAATGAAGGCTGACATTGTTTGAAGAAAATAAAATCTAAAACTTAAAAAAAAAAATCTGATTTAAGGCCACATTTTCAGTAGGCCCTATTAATTTAAAGGCAGTGGACACTATTGGTAACTACTCAAAATAATTATTTGCATAAAACTTCATTAATTTGGTAACGAGTAACAAGGAGAGGTTGATAGTATAAAATGTTCTGAGATTGCTTGAGATTGGATTGCTGTATATTTTCCTGTTGTAATGTTATATTTTTATAATTATTTTGTTATGCGCTTGTGTACATTTTATGGAATGGGCGCAATATAAATGAATAAATTATTATTATAATTATTGAGAAACGGCTCCCTCTGAAGTGACGTAGTTTTCGTGAAAGAAGTAATTTTCCCAGAATTTGATTTCGAGACTTCAGATTTAGAATTTGAGGTCTCGAAAGCAAGCATCTGAAAGCACACAACTTCGTGTGACAAGGGTGTTTTTTCTCTTGCAACTCCGACGACCAATTGAGCTCAAATTTTCAAAGGTTTGTTGAGCATTTTATGTTGAGATACACCAAGTGAGAAGACTCGTCTTTGACGATTACTAATAGTGTCCTCTGTCTTTAATGTAAAGTAATTATTTATATTTCTTGTGAGAATTACGGACTCCCTTTACAGTTTAAAGAGTAAAGTTGCCCCACAGAGGGGTTTGGGAACACAATAATGAGCGAGGGTAAAAACATTAGTTGGTAGGGCTATTCAAGATATCAAACCATTAACCATTTTGTGCTCTTTTGGGGTTTTAAATGTATAGGCAAGGTTTCTGCGGGCTGGGGGGGGGGGGTGGGGTTGAGAGATCTCGCCCCTGCAACCCCCTCTGCCTACGCCACTGGGTTTAGCTAAGAACTCAGTAACTTACTAAGAGAGGAAAGAGGTTAAACAGTCTTAGTTTGTTATTATTCGGGGAAGCAACTGGGGAAAGTAGTACCTCATCTTTCACCTGCAACAACCTGATATGAATTTGGTCGAACTATAGTAAAACTGTTGACTTCAGAACTAAACAACAAAATGTAAATGCGACGACGAATGATAAAACAAAAATCCAAAGACTTATTCTACTGGAACTTTTAATGGAAGTAATCTTTTGATCGCAAAGGCCATGGATGCCAACATGTTGGCGAGTGGAAGGTCCCCTTACGTTTTGATTTTACCGTCAGCCCAGAAACCGACAGTTTTGATTTTACCGTCAGCCCAGAAACCGACAGTTTTAGCCAATCAAAAGGAACCTTCGTATCTACTTCTCTTACTAATTAAAATTATACCTACCGGATACCCAAACACCTGTTTCAGAAACCACAATCAATCAATTCCCAGAAATACTTTTCCAACCTAGTATTATTAATGATTTCTTCGTTAGATGACACAGTTCCCTCGTGACTAATTCATGATAATGTTCCCCTCCTTTTTGTCGCCTTTATACTTGGTGGCGCCCTTTGAATGTTCAGGAAGTTCCCAGACACTCTTCAAAGTTATTGCTCACTCTTGCATGTTCCTCAGCCAATCACATCGTCGTGATCAATAATCCCCAGGAGAGACATTTATTCTTAGCCTGCACTCTCACTCACCTCTCTATCCACCCTTCTTGATAGTTGGTAATAATAGAGGGTCACAACGGGTTTAGTGATGGCTGTTTCTCCCTCGGTGCGAACTACCGGACCAGGTACGTGGCGTACCTGGGCGGGGAATACCTTCGAGACAACGGTAGGCTATTTCACCGATTCCACGGTGGACTCGACCACAACGGAGCAACCTACTACTACATATATTCAGGAGCTTACAACGACAGAGACTGACGTTACATGGACTAGTCATCAATCGACCGTTGAATCTACCACTTACGATGGGTCTGTAACTGACTCGCCTACGCTCTCATCACAATACTCAACCACAAATTCAACGCTTTTATTTAGCGTTGCGTCGGCAACGCAGACGGTTTTGTATGACTCTGGGACTACCGTAGAAATTGTTTCCTCTTCAACAATGATGGATGCCAGTTCAACCATGGGTACGATTTGGCTGAATAATAACCATTCCTTCGTGGATATTGTTACGGGTGAGCCACCAGTTGAAGACACACTCGCAAGAGATATCATCGTAGGTATTTTATTGACAGTTATTGGAACTATGACCGTCTTTGGAAACACTTTAGTTATTCTTGCTATCTATCGAGAGAGATGTTTAAGAACTGTAACCAATCTCTTCATTGCATCTCTTGCGTCGGCTGATTTCATCATTGGAGCAATAGTGATACCATTCGCGATCTACCATGAGTTGCGTTTTGGTAAGTGGGTGTTTGGTAAACCTTGGTGCGATATGTGGCATGCAATTGACATACTGGCATGTACTGCATCTATAACCAATCTGTGCGTTATTGCTGTGGATCGGTATTGGGCAATAACTCGCCCTATGAGTTACCCATCTCGAATGACTAAGAAACTTGGAGTCCTTCTCATAGCATCAGTTTGGGTTTGTTCAGCACTGATTTCCTTCCCCTGCATAGCATGGTGGCATGCTGTAGAACCACCAGACAGACCACAAACAGATTGTGTCTTTCCAGAAGATGCGACTTATTTAATCATCTCATCCTGTATTTCCTTCTACATCCCATCCACTATGATGATTTTTATGTACGCCCAAGTCTACCGGACTGCTGTTGAACAAGTTAAAGTAATCCGTAGTGGACAGAGAAAAGTTAGCGTTGGTCCAAAGCAAGGGGCAATGTCCCTACGGATACACCGAGGTGGAACATTGAATAACAACCACAGTTTAGCAGGTTATAGCAATGGTTATAATGCTAAGAGTAGTGGAGTAACAGGAGGTGGTCATCATCATTGTGGAGCTAAAGGTGCTGTTAATAATGCTAGGAGATCTTTATTAGCGGGAATGAATCGAGAACATAAAGCCGCTCGAACTCTTGGTATCGTTATGGGAGTCTTTATCATGTGTTGGTTACCATTCTTTATCGTTAATGTAATGGCACCAGTTTGCCCTGAATGTGTGGTCAATCCACACATTACGTTTCCTGTTGTGACATGGTTGGGGTATGCTAACAGCGCTCTAAACCCAGCCATTTATGCCTTCACCAGTCGAAACTTTAAGCGTGCCTTTATCAAAATCATCTGCGACTGCCTGCCAAAACGGTATCACCCGGAGAAATGGGAAAAGAGACGGAGACCTCGCCGTGCAATGTCAATGAGTAATATGGAACCAGACTCATCCTACACCACAGTGGAATATGGAGAGAATATGGTAGTCAGGCCACCTGACCACCGGAAGGTCGACTCGTCTACATTGAGGTCACCAGACCACCGAAAGGTTGAGTCGTCCACGGTCAGGTCACCAGACCACCGACAGGTCGATTCGTCGACGGGACCGGCCAGGTCACCAGACCACCGGAAGGTCGATTCGTCGACGGCCATTTTGAGCGGCGGCCGACCTAACCTTTACGCGTTACGGCAAACATATTTCTAAAAAAGTGACACTAAGTAGGTGTTTTATTTCACAGTTCAATGCTTTATCTATGACTTAATGCAATGTGTCGTGTCGTGAACTTGAGAACGTTGTTTTTTATAAAAAGTAAATTATAAATATGGAGAGAATATGGTAGTCAAGTCACCTGACAACCGGAAGGTCGACTCGTCTACGATGAGGTCACCAGACCACCGGAAGGTCGAGTCGTCCACGTTGGGTCACCAGACCACCGAAAGGTCGATTCGTCGACGGCCATTTTTAGCGGCGGACGACCTAACCTTTACGCAATACGGCCAACATACTTCTAAAAAAAGTTACACTAACTTGTAGGTGTTTTATTTCGCAGTTCAATGCTTTATCTATGACTTAATGCAATGTGTCGTGTCGTGAACTTGAGAACGTTGGTTTTTATAAAAGAAATTTATAAACTAATGCTTCACCAAAGAAGTCTTTAAAATAATTCATCATCATTGTAATTTTGTTTTGTGTATAAAGTGAAACAATCTAGTTGTCCACTTTACAAGGTTTGAAGTTGAGTTGATAAAATTACTTCGTCTTGAAGAAGCTGAACTAAAAGTTACTGCAGAACCGAAGGTGTTAACTCACACCTTTGTTGACATATTTATTTATCTTATAAACGTGTTGTGTACTTTTTTGGTAGAGTTGCAACACCTAAAAGTATATTTTTAACAACTCATATTACATGTCTTACAGACGGCATTGTCATGGATACTGTTTTCAATGTGTTAAACCCAAAGTCATTTTCACGGCATGTCACGTAATTGCCAGGGGCGGTAGTCTACATTGTCAAAGCTAGCTGTTATTGATTCCTAAATCGGATAAGTGAAACAACTAAAAGTGTAGAACAGTTGCAGCTGTACTGCAATATGACTGTTTACTTTACCTCATGCTAGGCCCGTCTAATTATATCTACGGACAAACCAGCCACAAAATCAATGTTAACAGTGATTAGTAATTATTGATGCTGGGTGAGATATACTGACGGAAACCCTTCCGTATTGCCACGTGTTGTCCAACTTGGAGTGAGAAAAGCAGATGGCTTTTAGCTGGCCCGGTGGGGAAAATGAAAGAAGGAACAGTTATATAGTTTTGTATTAACTTTGTATGGTTTAAACAGTATCAGTGAATATGGTAAACATGGAGCACATTTCTCTGAGTTATGTATCTGTTAATTTGAATTTTAAGTGTAATTCAGTGAGTGGGACGTAAAACTGTTAAAAACAAAATGCAATTTTGTGTGCCAGAAAGGTTGTAGGGCGTATCTAACATGTTAATTTTTTGAGACAAGAATACTTGTATGTGCGCTATATTGTCAATAAGTTTGTATAAATGGCTGATTGATTGATTGATTGATTGATTTGGTGGTCGGTCCGTGGATCGGTCGATCAGTCGAATGATTGATTGATCGCTTGATTTTTGATTGATTGACCGGCCTGTTGGTTGGTCCATATAGTCATCATGTTTGTGGAGCGATTTCTTCGCTGGTTGAAGATGATTTTGGATCACATAGTTTGTTGATTATATTAATTGATCACTTTATTGATTGTTTTGCAGATTTTGTTGTAATTTCGTTCATGTTCTTTTCAAAGCGTTCACTACGTAACATTCGCATACCATTAAGGCTATGGAATCTAAATTCAGCTCACCGGCTGAGAGGTTCCTTTGCCCGAAGGACCGGCTGAGAGGTTCCGATGCCCGAAGGAATAATTGTTAACTTGATTTATTTAGTCGATGGTTGCTACTTTGGTTTCAATTTAGATTTGTTGGATTGCACGACTACAACAATCAACAAAAGTATAGCAAAGCAATATACACTTAGCTCTTACTTTATTGTCTTTGAATAAAGTCCAAGGGATGTTTAAAGCAATGTATATACATCTGGTCTTTGCTACCGTTCGATTGTTTGAATCCAAACGAAATGTTTTTTTTTCTTCAAAAGGTGGTCGCGTTTTTGAGATATCGCCGAAATTCAAGAGCGAAATGTACAAAGAATAATCTCTAACAAGAATAGACAATCTGAGAAGCGTTTCTGCAGTAACGCTTTACGGATTTAATGTTTTGGGCATAATTTACATAACCACATTACTTCTAAGTGAAATGTTTCTCAAAATAGCTTTCGGCAGTTGATGTCGGGTTCTAACCAACAGTTTGTATTGCCATTCAATTTAAGAGTGATTACCAAACGTATACCTTCCCTTTAAATCTTCCCTCGTACTGGACTCAAATCAGTTCCAATAAATCAAACTCCAATGTTTGTTTTGCAACAGTCATTTTCAATGAGTTTACCATTTTTATTGAACTTTTATAATGTGTCATGGCTTTCATTGTAATGATGTGGAAGATGTATTTGTATAAGGTTTACTATTCTAATATTCTATTGTATTTTTTCATGCATTGATTTGTGCGAACAGCAGTGAATGTTGTATCGAAACTGTAGTATTTATTATAAAATATTGTACAATTTTGACGATGTATTTTAACGGAATAAGAAAGACGCTGTTCTTTTATAATCTTATGAAATAACAAACCATGAATAAGACAACATGGTGCAACTTATGGAAACTGGTTACAAATTAATTACCATTCCGTTGTGAATTAATAAGCAGGGAATGTGCTGAAGCAACTGAAACATACTTTATTATTTTATTAGAAATACTCAATAAATAAAAATGATAAAAATAAATAAATCAATCCTTATTCTTCAGGGAATTTATTGTCATATTTGGACAAAGACTGTATAATCATAGGTCATTATTATGTTTTGCGGGCTATAATTGTTATTGTTGACTAATACTTTCACCTCTAGTTACAAAGACAACAAATTAGATCACAAGGTTCCCTTTGAACCCTTCAAGAAGTAGGGCCCTAGTTGGTCGAAGACAGTTTTCAGGTACAGTAACTAAACAACGTCGGAATAATTCCTATTTATTATTAACATTGAATATTTTTAAAATTACTATGACTTCTTTCTAACTGTCCACTGGCTGGTCCATTGGTCATTTATTTATGAATTATTTTTAGTACTAATTGTTGATGTTTGTCAAAGAATTTAATATACCATGGAGAAATAATATTGTAGAAAAAAAAAATATCAACAACTAAACACGAACTCTCCAGAAAGGTGAATTAAAAAAGTCACATTAACAAAGTATTTTTCAAAGAATGGTTTCTATAAATCGCAAAAGGGCTCTCAAATACTTATTTTGTCCTGATATACAATTTACAAAATGACGTCATTAAGACGAATGTTTTTCAACAAAAGAAAGTATATGAGCCTACATTTATATGCAGTTATTAACAGTTAAATACATCAGTGTCATTGCTTTAGATTACAAGTTCCTTATCATGTGTGAAGTATATTATGCTTGGTACATTAATATTAAAGCTGCAAATTATTCTATTGTGTCTAACTAACAATTCTTAACCCTATTTAATGTACTATTTGGTAGCGTTATTAGCAAGAAGAGTCAATTGTATTATGAAACTAAACTCATCGTTAGCCTTGCTTCAAGTTGATCTATTTTTGTATGACTGTTTCGTTGTTATTTGTGATCATGTAATATTTGTGATGCCAAATAAATTTCCTGAATAACATAATAAGAAAATTGAATAATGGTGTACGGCGGAGTTTTATCAGAGTTTATAGCCGGAATCTAGCTCAGTGCTTACTTGATATGTTTTTATGATTTTTAAGGAAAGGAGAAACCTCAGAGTGTGCTGGAAAACAACTCAGCAGGGAATTAGATTTAGCCAGCAGTAAGGAATGCATTTATTCATGCTTGGGGTTGAAATAGAATCTAGCCGGACCGCTGCATTACACAGCCCTCTAGCTCATTTTCATATATTACTTAATTGACGCAATTGTCTCAAAATGGAGCAATATAGAATCGAACAGTGAAGCAATTTGACCACTCAGAGAGCGTCTCGATCGGTCCCTCCTAGAGCAACTCTAGGAATTGCTTCTTCTTTTTCTGAAAAGTATTTGTCCCAAGAAGTCCCCCTAGAGTATAGATCTTGTGACTGATGTAGGTGTTGTTTTATATACAATGTCAACATGTTTGACATCAAAACGTTATCAACATCCGATATCATAAAAAGCAATTCACGATGTAGTCATCTCTGTAGGTCTGTGTTGGTTTGATGAATCCCAAATTAGTTTGTCCTATATTTATGATTTACAAACACGTCACAAACAAGAATTATTTTGGAAGATTTAAATAGAAGAAGCAATACGGCGTATACGGTATTGAGTTGTTGATTTTACCTCTACAGTCTTATGTCATCGATCCTCAGTGTAATGACCGTTATAAACCAATCCATGGAAACGGGACAATGTCCTCTACTTAGCTCAGATTCTTTGCTGATGTCATTGCTGACGTCATAGTCAACTTCTTAAACCCTTCTACAGTGTGCCATGATAAGGACTTTACCCAGGATCGAGTTACCCCGACTGGGGATGTATATCGTTGGCTGCAAGTCTAGAAATATGACAAGATTGATTGATTTCTCGCCTGACATAATAGTTCAATCAACCTACATCTAATGAAATTTAATAATAAATTTCAAAAGCACACTGTACTATTGTGTAATTGGAAGTTAACACATTGGGGACGAGAAAGCACTGACGACCGTGTTTTGTTCTATCAAACATAATGCAAAACAGGCGCTGTAAAAAATATCAAAGATATGCGAATCGCCTGCAATTTGTCATCATCGTCGTAACTAACACCAACGGTATTAACTGTTAGTAAGTGTTAATGTTAATGCCATCACGTACAATGAAGTGCGTAACTGATTACAACATGGGATCACGTCATATGTAGTCCAGCGCAGTATACACTTAACAACAAATAAAAGTAACAGGTTTAAATACCATTGAGACATTATTTCGTAGAAACAGTAACTTTGGAGATTGTCATACCGTCTTATTTACACATAAAAAGAAGATATTGACGGATGACCCACTAGTGAGAATTGCGGCAAGGATATGACGTCATAAATTAGTCAGTTATCATACTCTAGAGACAATCAACAAGAGTTATGACCAAAACAAACGTAAGAGGTTGAAGATGACGTCATAAAGTGACTATACACAGGTGTTCTTTTAAAAACAGTGACTGTCATTTCTGTCCCTGGTCTAACTGAACGGACTGCCAATCTCTTCACCGGACCAATTGGTGTCCATAATCCATCAATGAAATAGACAATGTGTGTACGAAGTGTGTCTGGCTTAATAATAGTAAGTGCCAAAAACGCCTGAAGGCTTGCTCCCTGGATATTACAATTAAAGAAACTAGAACGGTGTCAGAGTAAACGTAGTTGTTATGGATTAAGCTTTTAAGAAGTCTGTCCAATCAAACGAAACAGAGGTAAAAGAACTGCCGATCACAACAAAACATCTTCTCTACATAAACAATATCGCAACAAAGTAGCAGTTGGGACACGCAAAGCTTTATTTAAACAGTGGTAAGACTGTTTTGATTGACGGCTCACAAAATTACGACAGAATATTGAAAGATTTGTAGCGAATAAAACTAGCTTCTCCACTGCCAAGAAACCATTGCACAATGTGGTTATTCACATCGCAGGCTTGACATGTATGCAAACACAAGCTTTATGGAATGGTCAAAATGTTTTCTAGATAAATAGATAATGACATGTTTCTCGAAGGCTAAATGACAATACAACGAGAACGACTCTGTCGGGGTCAAAACGTCAGGTCTTAACTATTTTTGTGCACTTGTCATACAGGTCCTGTTGGTTATAGTAAGCAGTTTGAATTAGCTAATTCTGCTTGCTAAATAACAAGACGCGACCAGCCCCATTAATAAACTAGAAAAATTGATTATTATAAAAATAGTTTTTCTCACCTTTCGAGTCCTCTACATTTTGCTAGATTCCGATCAACAACAATTGCTTCCAATGTATGACAAATCTGAATAAAAAGCCTGAGGGTTTTTGAGATTAAAGACCCGAGAGCAATTGTCGACAATGAGAACTACGAAGCCTTTATGAGAGCAGGATGAGAGGTGAGAGAGTAAATGAAATCAGACAGGTTGCACTGGATGGCACTTTAGCAAGAACTTATGGCGTCTTTGTGACTTTACGGAGCTGGTATGCTTTCCAGAGTTTAACAATCCTCATTGACTTAACGCTTCATGCGTTATATCTTAGAATGGACTTTGTGATTTAAAGGGCTGGTATGTCTTAGAGTTTAACAATCCTCATTCACTTGACGCTTCATTAGTGATTTAAAGAGTTGGTTTGCTTTTGAGTTTTTGACTTAACGCTCCATGCGTTACATCTTAGAATGGACTTTGTGATTTAAAGGGCTGGTATGTCTTAGAGTTTAACAATCCTCATTCACTTGACGCTTCATTAGTGATTTAAAGAGTTGGTTTGCTTTTGAGTTTTTGACTTAACGCTCCATGCGTTACATCTTAGAATGGATTTTGTGATTTAAAGGGCTGATATGTCTTAGAGTTTAACAATCCTCATTCACTTGACGCTTCATTAGTGATTTAAAGAGTTGGTTTGCTTTTGAGTTTTTGACTTAACGCTCCATGCGTTACACCTTAGAATGGACTTTGTGATTTAAAGGGCTGGTATGTCTTAGAGTTTAACAATCCGCATTCACTTGACGCTTCATTAGTGATTTAAAGAGTTGGTTTGCTTTGAGTTTTGACTTAAGGCTTCATGCGTTACGTCTTTCACTGCTTGAATTCCGTTCTGGTATGTTCGTCTTTTCTTTCTTTTATGCTCCATTCTTCTCTAATCTATTCATCAAATTGGTTGAATCCACCTCTATTTATTTTATAAGAGACGCCACCCTTCATTTGCTGAAGGGATGCCATTATGATAACTTGTTTGTGTGTATTTCCGCATCACTTTACTTCAAGAATTTGGTACTACTTCCAAGGAGTAACAATCAAATTTACTTTATCAGTATTTTGATAGAAATGTTCATCTACAAATGTACAGTGAGAATAGCGAGAATGTATTACCACGTCCCAGTACTAAGAATCTCCCAGTCTTTTGTAATTATTTTCATATGTTTCTCTAAATCTCAGTGAACATATAGAGAGAGTGGATATAGGTATTAAGATTATATGAGAGACACTCCATATATTCAAGTGACTACACTCCCACGTTTCAATGAGCAAATCTTTAACTTAAAAGAATGAACTTCAATATGAGAGACTTTGCGTACGTGATTACTTTCCTGTATTGAAACCTAGCCAGGTAATTGAAGTTAAATTACAAATCTCCACCGATCGTTGACGGTGTAAGTTACGTACCATCCGATCAATAATTCCTCTCACCATTTCTTATTTCTGGGGTTTTCTATAAAATTCAAACCACGTAAAGGGTTTAAATTCTTCTCAGATTAACGAGAAGTTCAATTCACGGCATGATGAAAACTTCTGAAGGTTCTGTCAAGACTGTTCACAATTCGCATACAGTTTGATTCATTTATCTCATGCCTCATGAACGAAGGATTTGCATTATGTAGTTTAGTTTATCTGTATATTTCTTTTGCCCCGTCCTTGGATTAAGTTGATTGAATTAGACTGTTTATTAATGTAGTTTCATGTGTGTTTTGATAATACAGAAGTATTTTCAGAATACTGGTCTGTGTTCGTTTTCCTTTAGAAACAAACACCAATCTCCTTAATGAACAGAACAATCGTGACAATGCAAAAAGAAGTATTTCAAGATAACATTATAGTTGGATTCATGAAGGCTCAATATGTAAATAACAGTAGATTGTATTAAATAAATTAAATAAAGTTTGTCAGAGTTGATCAGGAGGGACGTTCTTATGCTTTGAACGAGGCGGCAGTAAAAGTACATTTCCGCACATTTCACCTCAAAGTGAACACTGGCGGAATTAAGATGCGCATAGAATTAGGAGAATCTCGTTGACGATCTATTGCCAGCTTATGCATATAGGAATCGTCTAGGGGTTACCAAGTCAATACCTACCATCATGCACAATTTCCGTCTCTAACCAAGAATGCTTAAAAAGGTTGATTTTTGGTATTGAATTAGCATAAGTTCTGCATTTTTGTACGGCACAAAAACTTTCAACAAGAATAGTCAAAGCCCGGCGACAATACATTATGAACAGAAGCAGAGACAAACATACTTATATTTTTTCTAGCGTACTTTTCATAACATGTGTACAGGTTTTCTTCAGTAATCAAAGTTGATTTGAAAAACATGTTTTCGTTCACCATTTGGGAAATATTGCATCAAACAAGCCGCCCATTATAAGCAAATCGATGGCGCAATAAGCGACGAGGCAAAGAATAATACACAATTTGATAAATGCATTGCTTGTTTGGAAAGTACCATGGTTCAAGGCTCACTTTGCCTGTAATAATTCAACATCACACACACTCAAGATGTTCATAAATGAATTAGCTTTAAAGACCATTACGTCTTATTCAGCGAATTGTCAATATGCACCTTAGTTTAATGTACGTACCTTAGTTTAATGTACATGCCCACTTTAGACTTGACATCAAATTCCGTGAAATTAAATACAAATTGAGTTTGTTACGAGCGAGCGCACCACTTTAGATTTTCAACGAAGATGGCACTCCCATGGTTTGATTCATAGCTAAAAGATGGCTGTTCAAAATTATAATTTCTTACAAAATTATTCTCAAACTTGAATTTTATAATACACATTTATTGATTGTTAAAATCAACCCGAAGCTGACAAGAATTGTTCTGTCTTTTCCCGATAATTATTGAAATAAAAATCCAGTTTTCAGGTTCAACTAAATTCGTAAAACAAAAGTGAACTAATGCTAAAAACAAAAATAACCAATAAAATCACTAGTCTATTGTGTATGTTGTTATCAAGTAAAGCTGCATTGCCTATTGACTATAGTGCTTTAATAATGATGAACGATTAAAAGTAGTGGTTTGTGTCGTCAATATTCACGACTTTGGGCAAGTTGAATCTTCATGTATCGGGGCACAAGTTTTGTCATGTAAAGTGACGTCAATATTTATCCCTTCAGGGCTACCGTATCTAACCAATACTCTCTAAATGCAAAAGAGTACATAGACACTCTTTGAAGAGCCATAAAGGACAACTCTTTTTCGAGTGGTCTTTCACTCTTTTAGATTGAAGTTTGCACCTTTTTGAGTGATTTTCCACTCTGTAGTGAAACCCCTCTAAAAGAGTGAAATAACCACCACTCTTTTTGAAGAGCCATTTGACAACTCGAAATGTAAAGAGTGATGTTTTTCACTCCTTTACATTTTAGAGAGTACACGAACTCACTCGTCAAAAGAAACACGTTTTCATAAAATGAAGTGTTGACATGTAAGCAAACATTTTAATCTAAGTGCGAGGCGTGTCAAGATGCGAAGTCTTCGCATTAAACACTGTCAAAGTTGACTTTAGACTTGTAGTCTAAATTTTCGTTTAGAAACTTTGGCTTTCTCGAATAACGATTCGTGACCTATTATGTAAAGCTCACACAAACACATGGAACTCGATTGAAGCTGTTTATGGTGTTTGGTCAGTTCTTGGCCCGACGAAGTCCTCTTTAACAACATTATTTATCTTTCTACTTGAAAATAAATTTCAAAGTGTCACCTATACTGATGAGGTTGTTTGGAACAAGAATTGAGGAAACAATCCTTACATGAACGATGTACATTTTAAAACAGACGACAAAAGTACAGAAATATGTATGTATCAATAAATAAACAAGAGAAAATATTTCATCGTCATATTGTGAGTAACATTTGTCTACCATCACGAACGTTGTTATGACACACGCAGCGGCATATTACTGAATCTCGCACAAATATGATTTCTGAGTGTTTTTTATAATTAAAGGAATGTTTGTGCTATTTCTGCTCTAATATTTGACAAAGTAAATAGTGACGTACTATTTCGTGTGATCTTTAAGATTCAAGCTTTGATGGAAAGGTTTAAATATGTGACTATACTCTTACTATCCTCAGACGAGACAATAATTCTTTTCATTACCTAGCAACACTTGAGGAATTCACGAGGGACCTAGTCTTGCAGTACCCACCCACAGATGGCTATTTTATGTCAACTAAGTTTGTTGAGATATCGATTAAGCTTCATATGTATGGTTGACCAAACCAAGCTGAAGATATCGGTGGGAGTTTTACCGATTCAACCCGCCGGTATGCGAGCTGAGATGCGGACTGGGATAGTTTGAGTTTCATCCATGCAAACATCAATTCTGACAATGACTGAACCGTCATAATACCCGACGACTATTACAAGACTTGTTTCATTGTCACATTTTGTGTACATTTCAATCTATTGTATACGGGTAAGGGTTTTTCCAAAACTAAGTCAAAATTATTGCAAGAGTCGTCTGATTTAAAGAGGGTACAGCTGTCAAATCGGAATAATTTTGAACACAGGCGGCAGAATTATTTGACATTTTGAATGTAAGAAAATGTTTGGCCAAAGGATAAGTTAAAAATTCCATCTTACAAAATAATTGTCTTTTGACATTGATGAAAAATGAATGACAGACGCCTATTTTGTGTAACATCTTTCTTTAACGTGTTCGTTAAAATGAATAATTATTCATTACAACGTAAAGCACCAATGATGACGTCATACTGTTGACTCCATTTCATGAAATATTATTCATGACAATCGTACGGTCGTACCACGAAACAATTCGCCACTCGCTAAAATAGAGCATGAAAGTTGATTAATGATTCAACAGTCGTTGAGAAGTGAACGCAACTGTATAACTATAATTTCGTGTTTCTAATAACAAGAACGGACAAATGTAAATTAGTTCGTTTTGATTTTGATCACACGAACAGATATTTTACATGTTCAGTAATAATATGGCGCTTGTTTTAAAGATTGATGGTTTTTAAAAATACTTTAAACATATAGATTGATTCAATAATACAAGTAATGCTTATTTGCTGATATTCACAGGTTTTTCTTTATTATCCCTCCGTCGTATTCAGCCTTTTGATTTGACGTTTTAAAGTCAGTTTATAAAGATGTACGATGTAGAAGGAAAACTCATATACCGTACACACAAATTAGGCGTTAAAAACCTGCAAAAAAAAAACAAGAACAAAATATAGGCCCACTTTAAATTTAAATATTCGAACCTAAAAATGAAGTTGAAAGATGAAGGCGTAAAGCTGTATGAGAATGTAATTCCGACTGTTTCATAATACAGTCCATATATAACATCACCATAGTCCGTCCTCGGCGCGTATATAATATTGGCTTCTCATTGAGGCAGATATAACCTAGCGGTCTCAAGGGAGAACAACTTACAAAGGATCACCTCCGAGAAATTCACCTTAAAGAGTAGGCAAAAACCACTAGCCACGATCAAGTCATTTATTCGATTAAAGGTGCAACCGGTTAGAAAAATCGACCTGGTTTAAAGGAGGGAAATTGTGACCTTTAATGCCAGGTGAATATTTTGTACACAGCTTTCCTTACTCGCCTAAAGATGATTTGTATTTATAGGATGTAGAACGATAAGAACATGCATGAGTTAAAATCAGCCAGCAAATGATATACAAGTTACAGAAGGTCTTTGAGCAACTGGATACACTTGTAGGTCGGTTCACATTTGTATTCTGTAACTTACTTCATAAACTCTCCAGAGGAACATTGTCTTTATTTGAACTACGGAAAGTAGCTCAGAGGTAATTTCAACGGCGCATTTCAGATAAATTGAGTAAATATTAACTTTTTTTCGTTTTCTACCCCGAATGTACTTCTGCGCCAGTTTGCGACGTGAACTAGTTACGAAAAGGGACCTGGATGAAGTTTAACGAATATACTTTTTATTCATGTGTGTACTCAGCCTAAATATAGAACATTAATCAGAAATTCTACAAACATAAACCGACTGCAAACCAAGACTACCCTGCTCAATGTATCGCTGCAGGTTTACCGTTAGTAATAACAGTCAGTCTCAAACACTTCAATCCTCCTCGCTACAGACAAGTTTATTCTTTCAATTTGTTAGTTCATACTCATATCTACTGAAGTATGATACCTTTATGGTTTAATATGAATATAATGTCTTCGCATGTGTGTTCAATCAGATATAACCCACAAAGTTGTACGATAAAGAATTCTATATCGATATGTCTGTGCTTTGATTGATGAGCGAATTGTTTCAGTCATCATTTTCTCATTCAGTAAAGAAGACGGATCATAAGCTCAGTGCAGTCGAGGATTGGGGATAGCTATAATTACGTATTCAGGTGAGCACTGCAAAGAATCTCACAGACGGTTAATTTCAAATCACAAATGACTGCACGTGCACTCCACGGTTTTACTACATTCAAACTGTAGGACTATGGCGTAAGATTCTAGGCTGATGTATATAGTATCCAATGAAGGCACTGTACATGGACACTGTTGGTGATTACTAAAAAAAAAAAAAAAAATCAAAATAGTTGTTAGCATAAAAACATACTTAGTAACGAGCAATGTAGAGATGTTGATAGTATAAAACATTGTGAAAAATGTCTCCCTCTGTAGTTATGTAGCTTCTCACAAAATTGAGCCAACATTTTTACAGGTTTGTTATTTTATATGTATTATGTTGAGATACACCAATTGAAAAGACTGGTATTTGCAGTTACCAAAGGTGTCCAGTGCCTTTAAACGACTGACTGAATCAAGATGCATAATGTAAACAAATTGTTTTTCTCCATATTGATTTGTTTAATCCCAACTACAGAGTTTTTTGTTATCTATCGGACTCTAAGCATGACTATTTCTAAGTCAAGTCTCACATTGCCCAGCTACGCTTTGGTTACCACACTAAAGGTACAACGCATACCTGTAGACATGCAGTGTGCAACATCAGCGATGCTTCAAGGTCTGTCACCGAATTAATTTGACCTGACTACGGTTCCATTCAATGAATGCAGTCTACTGTGATATGATGATGACAGCTTCAACAATCGTTGCCATGGTAAACTCACAATTTTGGCTGAAATTGCTACAATGGTTAGATTAAAACACACAGATTTTGCATCTTGAAATACTACAGATTTTGCATCTTGAAATACTACAGATTTTGCATCTTGAAATACTATAGATAAATATTACATTCGCAGCGACAAATAAATAAATGAACAGTGAAATCTTACTTGAACGCATTCCCCCACTTCCAAATAATTAATAACAAACAAATTGAAAGTAAACCTTATACTTTAAGAGGAACAGTCACGAGCAATTAACGACGTCTCGAGAAACTTGTTCTAATATAACAAATATCTGATTTGTTCTGGAACAGCCGAAAGAGCGAACATGAATTGGTGATGATTGAGCTCCTTAGTAGTTGTCACTTTTGCTTGAGTCTTGACGGGCATGTTGTGTCTCTAGCTGTCAGGGTACTTGGGTATTTAACACGACTAATAGCAGTGAACACGTCTACAATCACTAAGGCTTCAAGTCATCTACTCCAGTCACGTTAATTCGTTCTTCTCAAGGAGACAGAAACTAAATGTAGCATTCCATGAGTCATATGATATTAATGTCAAATATAAACATATGCTAGGAGTTGCTTTGGGGGTACCATGGACAAGGGTACCATTCTTGACAATGGTTTAAAGCAGATACAACTTACTGGGTATGGGAGTCAGGAATATTAAAAGGCGAGGTACACAATACTGTCCCTCGACCAATCCTCGCCATTTCACAAAATAAGTTAGTGTCAATAATGGAGTACTGTAATCAAAAAGCAATTAAAAGGCACCGTATGGTTTTAGAGTAATTATATTAATGTTAATCTACCAAACACACAAAGAAAATAAATTTGAAATATTTTGGTTTAAATTCCCATTTTGACAAAACTGAACAATCTTTTTCATATCAATTTTGATAATACAGTAATATCTTGAAATTCCGAATGTTAGCCTCGAGGCTAAAAACCTCCCTGGAGAAAATGTCTGCCATTTCATGAATTGAAATTGAGGCTATTTTTGCTCTTGTAGCCTTGACCGCCAAATTCACGTCAGTCATCAAGACATGACATTCGTTTTATCTCTAAGACATGTGTGTATAGCTCAAAATGCCGTTACTAGGCAACAACGGTTCTTCGTATCAACATTATAGTCAATAGCAACCCAAATTATGTTGATCTATCAAATGGTTTGGGAATACTTTGAAATAACACAAGTTGTTATTCCCATTCTTTTCAATACATCATTAAATACAAGAAGTGTGGTTAATTCTAAACACGTTCGATGTGTGCAAATTACAATAACACAATACACGTTTCGTATAAGTTTATTGAATACAAAGACCAAAACTATAGCCAAGAACAATCTTTCACTAATCTCATTATGTTTAATAACTCAACATTTTATCTGTAAATTACTCGTGACAATACATTAAATCTTTTCATATATTTTCGTTATTTACAAAACGCTTCAGCTTCCAAAGTCCAATTCTCTTAAAGCCTCTGCTCATATTTAATATGTTTGATTACTTAAAAAGGTTTTAAACGAACGTATGAAAAACAGAAAATTTGTGATCGAAAACAATTAGGCAGTTTCCGATATTTCCAAAGATCAAGGTTTAAGCATTGAGGGAAGTTAACATTTGGGTTCAAATTTAATTAAAACAGAAAACCCTTCCTACGCTAAAGCACTCTTGTTCATTGCAAATCTACCAGATAAAACCCTGAACTGTTTGAGGCATGATAGCACGTAGACCTACATCTAGAAGGGGTAAATTTGTTCAAAAGGGTCTACTGGGAATAAACTAGAGGTCATGACGAGACAGATTGTTTGAGGAGTCTGTGATTATCAAACAACACACATCACTCTGTCTGCTTGCTGTCAGACATTAGAACAAACTCACTCAGGAAGTAGCAAGTATGAGGCCTACCAATCATATTATACTGCCTTATAGGTAGAAAATAAGACTGGTTTGGCTGTCAATCACTAATTAATCGTCTTTTTGCTTTAATCTGAAAGCTCGTCTTGTTGTGTTTTAATATAAATAACTATATGGTACAAAATCTGAAGAAATATTCATGTTTCGAATTCTTTAAAGTGCGAGGCGAAAATGGCCACCATGCTGGTTCTGTGTGTCCATTCGCCAAGCCGAACAAAGGCACGTATAGTCCTAGAACGTGAACAAAATATAACGAATTTTAGACCACAAAAACATTTGCCGGTTAGTTTTCTCTTCTTAAAACGGGAACATCCGATGAAAAAGTTCATAGGTGGATTTTAATATCTTCTACTTTATCAAGACGTAGAACAAAAATTGAACATCAAAAGGTCTCAACAGGGGAGCAAGTCCTAATCCACAAGAGTTTTGCGACAATGAATATGGAAGGATGTTAAGCACAGGGATGTTTAGTATACACATAATGAATGTTTATGAGTGCAATGGTGCGAATATGTTCATGAGTTGAAAGAGGGAATGTTCTATTCAACGAGGCGGAGCCGAGTTGAATGGAACATTCCAGCTTTCAACGAATGAACATATTCGCACCATTGCACGAATGAAAAACATTCATTATTTGTTTTATATAACATCCAAGTAGATCTTTGTCATTTTGATTGAAAGATACAACTTTCAAAACAATCAATTTCAACTGTAGAAGCCGAATGCTAGTAATTTTACTATGCCTTCTTGCAGTAACACCTGCTGCGTTACCAAAGACACGCGCACGCAGTGATGTTTTTACTCAGCTTTTTCGTTCCATCCGAAAAGTACCATTGCACGCTGCCAGCGTGCAATGGTACTTTTCGGATGGAACGAAAAAGCACGGTGAGTGACTCAGCGTGCAATGGTACTTTTATTTGCTATCACGTGACGGACAATCCTCCAATCAAATGGCAAGGATCTGCTTGGGTGTTATATAAAGCAAAATTTATGTCTTAAAGGCAGTGGACACTATTGGCAATTACTCAAAATAATTATTAGCATAAAACCTTACTTGGTAACGAGTAATGGGAGGGGTTGATGGTATAAAACATTGTGAAAAACGGTTCTCTCTGAAGTAATGAAGTTTTCGAGAAAGAAGTAATTTTCCACGAATTTGCCGTCAATGTTAAGCATCTGAAAGCACACAACTTCGTGTGACAAGGATGTTTTTTCTTTCATTATTATCTTGCAACTTCGACGACCGATTGAGCTCAAAGTTTCACAGGTTGGTTACTTTATGTATTTATGTTGAGATACACCAAGTGATGAGACTGGTCTTTGACAATTACCAATAGTGGCCACTGTCTTTAACAGGGATTTAGAAGTGAGAGTGGTGGTTTTTCTTTCCTGAAACTAGATGTTCGGATTGAATGGTCTCTTCAAAACTAACGCATCATTATCTTTCACGAATGTTTGGAAGGGAGCGATTCAATAATGAAGATAGAAGTAAAGCGAACCATTGGATCTCTGTTTTTTAAATATCTATGAGACGATGATAGGCAAAAATAAGGGGGAGGATTTTTTTCTCCACTATGAGAACTCCAGACTGAAAAGATGAGAACTATTGTTTTACTACTGCTCGAGTCTATCGTGTAGGCCTATCATCTTAGTTTATTATGTAAGTCTTGTATAAAATCCATCGTGAACAAAATATGGCAAATCTTAATTTCAGGGTTTTATATTTAAGACATTCGTTAAGAAGCACTCCTTAATTATGAATGTGTTAACATGAACACTGCGCTATACACACGGCGTCGGAAGCATGGTTCTGCGAACACGTTACTGTGAACACATTGAACACATTAATGTATAGAAGCAGGGTTCAGTTTTACAAGTCTGGGACTTTCAAACAAACCTTATTTGAAGAAGAAAAAGCAATTACAGCAGTGAGTAGGGACTCCATTAGAATTGAAAGCAAAAAATAATATAGAGCCATTGAAGGAACGAACACCGTTGCCTTGGATCGGTCGAGTTGGTCTTTGAAAAGCGTTTGCAACCGTTTGCTATGAAATGCAAATGCAACCGGTTAGATAGATAATTTAAAAGTGGAAAACAATGATCCACACAAACATGCCTTGAAACTGCACGGTTTACGAAGAATCACGGTCGGCCATCTTGTGGAGTCAAACAAATTATTTTTTAAAAATGCCCGGCCGTGTTAGTTCGCGACACAAAAGGATACCGTGCAATATCGCGAGATACTTGTGTGGACCATTATATTCTACCTTTAAAATATCTTTCTAACCATAACTCTTCCGATCCAAGGCAACGTGTTCCTTTAACCTTACATAAGTCATCCTATAGTATTGGAATAATGTTGCTGTATCTTGGGTCTTTATGATAAGGATGCATGATGAAATGATGATTGCATATAAGATTGCTGTTGTATCTTGGGTCTTTATGATGAGGATGCATGATGGAGTGATGATTGCATATAAGATTGCTGTTGTATCTTGGGTCTTTATGATGAGGATGTATGATGGAATGATGATTGCATATAAGATTGCTGTTGTATCTTGGGTCTTTATGATGAGGATGCATGATGGAGTGATGATTGCATATAAGATTGCTGTTGTATCTTGGGTCTTGATGATGAAGATGCATGATGGAAGATGATTGCATATAAGATTGCTGTTGTATCTTGGGTCTTTATGATGAGGATGCATGATGGAATGATGATTGCATATAAGATTGCTGTTGTATCTTGGGTCTTTATGATGAGGATGCATGATGGAATGATGATTGCATATAAGATTGCTGTTGTAACTTGGGTCTTTATGATGAGGATGCATGATGGAGTGATGATTGCATATAAGATTGCTGTTGTATCTTGGGTCTTTATGATGAGGATGCATGATGGAGTGATGATTGCATATAAGATTGCTGTTGTATCTTGGGTCTTTATGATGAGGATGCATGATGGAGTGATGATTGCATATAAGATTGCTGTTGTATCTTGGGTCTTTATGATGAGGATGCATGATGGAATGATGATTGCATATAAGATTGCTGTTGTATCTTGGGTCTTTATGATGAGGATGCATGATGGAATGATGATTGCATATAAGATTGCTGTTGTAACTTGGGTCTTTATGATGAGGATGCATGATGGAGTGATGATTGCATATAAGATTGCTGTTGTATCTTGGGTCTTTATGATGAGGATGCATGATGGAGTGATGATTGCATATAAGATTGCTGTTGTATCTTGGGTCTTTATGATGAGGATGCATGATGGAATGATGATTGCATATAAGATTGCTGTTGTATCTTGGGTCTTTATGATGAGGATGCATGATGGAGTGATGATTGCAAACACCGTCCGTATCCCATCCAAATAACTGCAAATCCTCTGGACGACCTCTCCAGCTGTAGAGGCCAAGAAGCTTTGCAGTTATCACTGCGATATGACCTCCTTACAAAGGCACAATATTCGAAGGCATTATTCTACAATAAGATGATTTCAATAAGATACAGGTATTTGTTGAAATGGACATGCTTTGCAAATATCATACCACCACGTATCATCTTAAAGACCCAAGGTTCATCAGCACTCTACTACACTATAAGACTCTATAGGCATATTATTTTGTTCTAGAGTATGTCGGGGTAATGGTAGTGTTTTCAGTTAGGCATATCATTTCATAGTGTGACCTCCTAAAAGAGACACAGTATACAGTTCACCATTCTTGTTTATTATAAGACGACTTTGTCTTAGACCACATTCTCTTAAAAATTGTCTTATGGGGTGAGATTGGGTTTTCAATTATCATTTCTTTTTCATCACGATCAGCTCCATAACCAGGATTGCTGTTGACAATTGCTGTTGACAATTGCTGTTGCAGCCGTGCTGCAAGCCTGTTGGTGCAACATTTTTTTTGCGCTTACGCAAGTTCCGCAGGTATGATGCAGACTTGTCTTCTTTACTTTTTTTTTTTTTTGGACGGACTTTTTTTTTTTTTTTGGGGGGGGGGGGGGAGTAACGACCCAGATCACGATCTCCTTAATACAAAGATCCATCTCACATTGTACTTTTCCTTTAACTTCTGTCTAGTTTTTCTCTTCTAACATATCAAGTGCCCCTCTCTAAACTTTTACATATTCTTCAACCTGCAACCAGGGATATCTTTAGCTTCAGGGTACAATCCGAAGGAGAGAATTAACGAGTAAACAAAAGCGGCTTAAAACTCAAAACCCAAGATGCACCAAGCATTTATTTTAGACATGAATAATAAAGAGAGATGGTAAAATGGTAAAGTGATATATAGCTTAGGGCATAATGCCGGGTACACTCTGAGGTCTGGGTAGCCCTGCAGCCTCCTTGCCGTGTGACCTTTAGGAATATAGATGATCATTCCATAGAGTAAGGAGTCTCTGTCCTCACTCGTTGATCATTCACTATGGATTACAGAGAATTAAAACCTGCTCAGCTTCAAGTCATGAGAAGGTCTCTAAACTCATCACGAAAAACAAAACAGCGGGAGAAAAGTCAGACTTTAGTTTTCCAGGAAAGCGGACTGTGACGACTCGTGTACCGCTTCAAAACAAACTTGTTTACGTTGACCGACAGTTTCTTGTAGGCATCTTGCTTGATGTTTACCCAACTCAAGTCAACATCACAGGACATGACAAAGCTTGTTTTCTTAAGCTTGTCTCTGTCAGTGTATCTTGTAAAATCTGATTCTAGTCGAATCGATTACATTTTTTGTAATAGTAATAACAACAGCAAAAACAAAAAGTCATCCTCATTCCGCAGGTTTAAATAAACTCCGTAATACTTTCAAATGTCACAACCATTTGTTGTTAAGGATCCACCATTTAACATGATAAAATGGCAATCTACATTTGTGTGAACCTACATAACATTAACAACCATGACTCAAGAACAGACATTCTTCAAAGTCTCAAATCCGTTCAACAAAAGTTTTAAATGTCACTAAAATTTAAAGCGATTGACTTTAAGTATAAAGGATTCTGACAAATAATCCAGAGGGTGTACTTCTCACATTGATGTGTATTGATCCAAGGATGTCAGTAGGAATTGAAGATGCTAAATGGGTTTAGACAGGGTCAGGTGGCTCTACCTGTTAGTCCATAGGATGAGTAAGTATTCATAACTACGATCTATTGCTAAACAGCAAGAAGCTAATCCTTTATAATGTTATTGAAGGAAGCTTATCTTGTCTATGGTTGAATAAAGTAGGGGAGGTGTATCCAACCAAAACGATAACTCAATTTGTATCATCCCCAGGTGTCGACTGGACTAAACCTGCTATTAACTAATATACACGTGCTCATATCCAGAAGGGAATGGTTGTTAACCATGCATAGGTGACCCTGGCAGAACGAAGTTACACGTAATCTTTAAGTTAATATATACAGAGAGAAAACAGTTCACATTTAGAATGTTTCAATTCACAACTTCACATCTGGGTTGTCCAAACATTGCTGAGTAAATTACAGGTTTATGTTTTCGTTTTTACCCAGCAAGCTAATTTAATTTGAGGGAAGGTTAACAAAATGTAATTGATTCCAAGAAGGCAGTTCCATGAATCGTCAATGCTTACTCCAAATGATAAAAATAACCTTCATTAAGTTGTCCAGTGTCGTTTCCACTTCCTAGTTCAGCAAAGAAACATCATCCGCGATTCTTTAGAACTGCAAACCAACCATTGTTGTTGAACTGAGTGACTTGGCATATAATTCAGCAAACTGAGCACAATGCTATAGCCGACCTGCTCACCTCTAGCTTATTGACCGTTCATCCGGTCACATTTGCCCCATAGACGACGTGCCACCAACTACTGCCAAACAACCCAAGCACCTTCAAGTATTGACCTAAATCGTCGAAACCAACTCAAACGCCAGCCTCATGTTTTTCTGTTACTTCCTTTTTGAGATGTAAAAACATCCGTGTGCTGTAGTTTGTTTACAACAAAGAGTGTAATAGTTAATTTAGAATCAATCAGACCATGGTACATCTATGATCAGACTAGCTTACTAGAGGGCTTGTTAACTCCTATAGTCGTACCCATATCACGTAGCATTGCCTTAGTAAAGATGCAGTCGCAATTGAAGCCTTTTGAGCGTTTTTGAGTTCCTCCTTGGTAGAATAATTGTGTCTTAACACGTAATCTCGTTCTCGTTGCATAAGGTGTAGGTTGGTAACAGTTAAATACCTTTGTTTTATTTGAGTGTTTTCAATCCTAATGATTGATATTGTAATTAGCAGTATTGTCTGATCTATTAAAATGTACCGTGTCCGTCCAAAAGCAGGCTACAGACCCTAAGACAAAGTTAAAGTCTAGAAATGTGTCCTGACTTTTTGTACATTCCGTAAAATACCTTAGGAATGACGACTAAGAAGGTTTTGATGCAGAAGATCACAAATCTAAGGAAATGGTTCAAATATCTTAAAAATAGAGCACGTCTAGAAAAACAAGCCCACGCCTCCTTGAGAAGCTGACAGAGACATAGAGCCATTGGATCTTATTGGAGATACATCTACCCAGAGTAGGCTATAGTGTAATATGAAACAGCAATCCCAGCCGTAAACTCATTCCCTCCCATCTCATTCATCTCATCAAACCCCTTAAGCAGCTCTTGCAATCTTCTAAGCGCTTTGACCCAAGGAAGTCATCAAATCCAAGCATTATAAAAGCCTCTATTCGGTCATAGTGTATCATCAAACAGCGGTAGATGAAGAAGGATCTAATCGCAGGAAAAGCCCCGTTGAATACAGGATTGTGCATGGCTGAAAACCCTCAAGAAAAGCTGCAAAGCAGATCCGGTCCGTCACAAATTGAAACTAAATACGATAGTTTGTTTTCATACAAAAGAAAAGAAACAAAGGCTAAAGTGTAGGTTACAACTATAGGTTAAAATAAGCGAGATCTTTCCATGGCGTAAATGTTTACTATTATTGTGTATAGTTTCCTCGTCTATAGTGCAGGCTTGATACTTCATGGAGGCAACGAAGGTGATTGTTTCCATGCCCCCTGGTCAGTGCCCTTGAACTACTCCACTATACATTGCCTCATATAGGGTGCCGTTTACGCCTTGGTGCCCTTGCCCATTGAAAAACAAAGCATACAGGCCTGATAGTGATATGACCTAAACCATATTATAGCATGAGCACAACATCCTTCTAAAAGCAAGAGACCAGACTGTCATTTCGAAAAGGTCGGTGATGTCTTGGGGAATTCGAGTGCCATTCAATGGCTTAGGAAAGAGATCATTCAAGGTCATAATAAAGGTGGTTGATGTTAAGTTGTTCATGTTACATGATAATATTTATTGTCATAATTGATTAGATAATCTGTTTATGAATTATTTTCAATCATTATTAAGTTCTTGAAATACTTGTTCGTTAGTATTACTATAATAAAACAAAAGTTAAGATGCTTTACCTCTATTTTATTTTCCCCCTTTAATACATGTACTCTTCCGTTTATTTTTATTTTCTTGTTAAGCCGTATTATATACACCGTTAAAGTATCAAAGTAATTGTGTTTAACGGCAACGTATATACCTTTTGTTTTATCTATGAATGAAGATGTTTACAAAATGCTAAACGCACAAAAATTAATTTCGTTTGAAAAGGTGGTCGCGTTTTTTAGCCGAAAATCTGGAGCGAATAATGTCCCCTCAGTAATCATAATATCTAACATGAATACACAATCTGAGAAGTGTCGTCGCGGTAACGCTTCTCAGATTCAAATTTTAAGGGAATAAACACTGATATCTTTTTACACAACCACATTACTTCAAAGTGAAATGTTTCTCAACATGATTTATTCTATCGAAAGCTTATTGGCTTCTTACCAAAGGTTGTCGTGCCTTTTAAGTGTGGTTACTAAACGTACACCTTCCCTTTAAGATGCAATAGTATACAAATGGTAAAAATCACAGTCAAGATGCAGTAATTAAAACAATCCTCCTATATTACAATAGAGTTACGCTACAGACTGGGCAGGCCACTTGACACAGTTACTGCTTGCTCATTAACTCGTATTAAATAGCTTGAATAAAGACTAGACCTCCACCCATGGTACTTTATTCAGTCGAATCGATATGGCAAAGATTGCTGACATTTCTGATATTTACACACATCACCAACACCATCGTCTCGACCTTTGTTGCCTACCCCGATATTATTACCTACTTTATTAATATACCTGACACTCTTCACACCAAAACGTGTAAATTTAATTAAATTCACATCAGTGCCAATAAAATCAAACACTTTACATTTTCCAGGGCCGTTTTGGAAGACATAGACCTAGTTAAAGGTTTCTTGCCGCGAACCAATCAAACTTCCCATAGGAAGTATCTAGGCAGACAAGCTGTTAACAGGTACCCTGCAGGCAAGTATTTTATCCGTTGGGGAATGGCAACTTGAAGCTGATGTTTCTATCACAATGACACAATTGTAACGAATGATCCCTCTTTCAAATGTCATAGCACATTGAGTGAAATAGAAGTACTAATGTTTCAAATACCTTTGCTATTCAACCAAACTTACACAACACGTCTACAATTAGTATGAGCTGATAATGTACACAGACTACCACTATACTACATTACTTTACCTCGTATCATGCTCGTATATTATTTAACAACTCATTTTCCATTGTGAACATTATAGGTTCCGATGATGCAAATATAACAGCTTGGCATATTACATCAGATACCAAGTCCCGAGGGGAAAGAAAAATAGTTAATTTAAACTGTTGAAATTTCAGAACACCTACAAAATTAAATATTATCTTAAAACCAATTTAAATTGAAAACTGCGCTCTACAAAAGTGTCACGGCTAGGTTTTTAATAACCACTGCACTTTTAAAGTGGTCATGCACTCAAGTCTGTCTTTACGTTTTGTGTTATAGAATACAGATCTTTCAGACAAATTAGATGTTTTGAGCTCAGTATCCCCCTTTTAAGCTGAAGTCAAAATCTTTCCAAGCCCCGGGCTGGTTTAAAGTTGATAGCTAAGATCGAGCTAAGACGCACAGTAGCACACCGTATGACTACAGGCTTGTATAACACTCCACTAAAGCAAAGAGAGTTAACCATTACACTAAGCTTGGGTCACAAATGAATTAGGCCAATTAGGCCACACCCCAGGGCTAAAAAGCACACTTTCACACCCTTGTTTGCTTCTCGAGCTCTATTCTATTACTTATAACACGTCTTTTCTTGCCCCATTTGATATCCCTAGTGAAGCTTTTGGTGAGAATTTCAGAAAGCTCGGCACGTTTTCATGATATCGCCTCAAGCTCCCAATGCAAACCTTGTTTAATATAATAATATCACATAATGTGCTTGCACGGTCGTATAAAACCCACTCCCTTGTGATTGTGTTTTGATATTAAATTCTCGTAAGTTTACAATGGAGATATTGCCACGTTCCTGTCCATTCTTTCACCCTTTTATCCAGTAGATGGAATTAATTCACTACAATTTTATTAAATATTGACAGCAATTTGTTAGTGTTAATCATTAAGGGACAGTGGTCGTGTTTGGATCGTCAGCAGAATATTAATATTACTAGACTTCCGAAAATTAAAAATACTACTAATACTACCGCAATAAATATAGTGTGGATTTTAAATGTATTTCATGTATTACTTACTGTGGTTTCAAAACACAATCATGCTAAAGTTACTGCAAATTTCATTGTATGATAATTGCACAAATTTGAGGAAATATATGGAGCAAGAGAGATATTTTTTAGAATGAGTTGAAGGATTTCTCAGTCTTGACTTATATCCCTGGCTCAATATGATTCCATAAACATCAACCATAAGGGTGATTTAATTGCCATTTAATTGCAGTTTATGCATCGTATGTTGTTGCAACTGCTGTTTTCTGTTTTAATTTTGACTTTTTTTAATTGTTTGTAATCGTTCAGTTGCTTTGTTTCTGATTTTTAATTAGTATCAAACACCATGTTTGTTGTCTGTTTGTCTTATTTTTCTTATCCTTGCATTTAGTCATGACTTTACATAACATTAACATAAATATTTGATGAATTTGACTGTGTGCGGTTTGTTTCATGAAGATTATGTCTGATGAATTATACCAGAAGCTAATAATTGGTGTAGGCTGGCCTACTTATTATTTCATTCATTCCAGTCCATTGCTGTGGTACAATCAGTAAGCAACAATGACAATCAAGGACATTTTCATTACCTACTTTACATCATATTACAAAAATCTCTTTTGACATTAGAAGAACGTTTACGAGTCTAAGCACATATTTTACAAGAGATCGGATGCAGCCATTTCAGCGAAAGTGACCCACTTTGAGTTGGCAATATTTGCCCAGAAAAAGATCAATAATTCACCTTGAAATACTGGTGTGGTAAGAGAGTATAGTAAACCAACCTCTAAGAAGAACAGAAAATTTCTACTTTTTCATCATATCATCATGCTATTATAAAAAATACATAAGAAACCGCTAATCTATAATGGCCAGACCAAAAAGATATTACGTTTCGGTGTCAAATATAACCCCCGAATTTCGCCAGACGGTCCAAGTTTAGAAATCTAAGAACAAAGAGCTTGCATCTTATAATTCACAAACATTTGGGAAAACAACAGAAATGGTAACAGATAGTCAGATGCACATCCTACAAGCTTTATGTGCATGCATTCTGTATGATGTGATTCTGCGGAGTCAAATATGCAGACTTTTACAAAGGCTCTGTCAATATTCCAACTATTTCAAAAAGCTTGGAAGTAGTTTACACAATACGAAATGAATACCTGGTCTCTACGTTGATATGAGCTATATTTACTGAAGCTATTTCAAGCACAGCATATCTAGGTCAAGATATTTCCAATGAATTCGTGGATGTTATTACAATGATTGCTAGTGTTTTCATAGAATAGAAATCTACACTAGACTGTGTTTACGGCTAGAAATGCACACTGTGTTTGCTTGTTGGCTGCTATGGGTTACACATACTAATTAAGGGTATTTAGTTGCCCTTTTGGCGCGTAGCGATCCAGCGGTAGCTCGTCAAGGGGAACATAAGGAATGAAGGTCAAATCAACTCACAGGATCAGAGAGCGTCTCAGATTAATATCAAGTAGAAAACCTGCACTTCAGATTTTGTATTTTTCTTTTTACAATTTTGGTAATGTAACCAACCAATCAGAACGGCGGAGTTCGAGCTTTTGTAAAATGGAGGCTATTACACGTGCCTTTCTTTATGATTTTAATCTCAACAGTCAAACCTAAACACACAAACGGTAGCTGCTATAATTGTGAAGTGACCATCAACGAGTCAATCATAGCTTAATTTATGCAGTATATACCTCAAGATCCACTGACCCAATTTGATATCAAGGTATTGGGGTTGGATGTCTGTGTTAGCCCATCCAGTATCCAGTGGCAGCTAAATATGGCTTCAAGGCTATGGCCAGGCTACCGGTCCAGTGCAAAGACTTATTGACAGGATGTCATAAGCAAGCATATAGACTCATGGGGAAGGACACAGAACCAATTAAATTTTGTTGTTAAGATTTATTTAGCAAATCAAGTTTGGTTAAATAATTAGGGATATATGTCGCTAATAATGGTCGCCAATGGTTCCATGTTTGAATGAATAGCCTCATGGGATTTAGCCGTTTGTATCAATTCCCTAGGAACCTAATTTTCATCGCGGTAGATTGTCTTGTTTTACGGCAGAAATTAATGAAAAGGAAAACCAACGCTGAATGTTGAAACTTAAGTCCTTGGGCGACATGAGTCAGCGATCGTGATTGGGTTTAGGATACCGGGGTAAAAGTGTTAATATCACGGGTCGATATATGGCCCAGGCCTGGTCGTGACCTCAATTTGAACCATAGCTGTTGATTTGGCCAGGCTAGGATTAATTCAACCAAAGTTTCTACTCTACGGTGTCTATCAGATCGATACAAGTTCCGTTTTGTGGTCTTGCATCTGGCAGGAGCCTTTTCATCTACGCGTAGCGTGGTTGTAAATATAAAACGATCTTGCCCGGACTGTTAAGCACTTAAACTTACTAAAATAAATGACGTACTAAAAGTGAATTTTAAATTTCACCCCAAAACACCAACATCAAGCAAATTCGTTTTATGGGGAAGGTACACGTTTGGTAATTTGGTAATGGACATTGGAGAGCTGTTGATAGTAAAAACATTGTGAGAACGACCCCCTCTGTAGTAACGTAGTTTTTGAGAAAGAGGTAAATTCTCCCTAGCTAGAAGTCTTTTATTCATATCTGAAAGCACACAAATTCGTCCAACAAGGGTATTTTTCCTTTCATCATTTTCTCGCAACTTCGATAACCGATTGAGCCCAAATTTTCACAGGCTTGTTATTTTATACTTATTATGTAATACACCAACTGATAACACTGGTCTTTGGCGATTACCAAACGTGTACAGTGCCTTTAAGACAATATTGGCAATAATATTATCAAAGGGGAGGGGGTGTTGCATGTTCTACAGCATTGGGTGTGTTGAGTAGTTACCTTGCAGAGAACCTCCCTCAATGATGGTAATGAGAACATATAATTACTTGGCATCAGCTGCTAACCAACCAAAAATAAAGTAAAACATGGTAAATGCCAAACTTAGTTCATGGTCTGACGAGTCGACCCATGCAGAGTTTTTATCTTCAGCCTTCTAGAAAAGACTCTTAATATCAAAACTTCAGGCCACTTCGGTCTCCTTATTTTGCTCTTAGATGATAAACAAGCCCACAAGAAAATCTTCCCCACACCTTCCATATTTTCTTAAAGTATTCTCAACGAAAGACAAAGTGGAAAAACTACGAATGAAAACAACTAGGTACAACAAACAGAATGAAAAAACAAACCAGCTGAAAACCCACGGAAATAGTCGCTAATGCTGTGCGGTTGCTAGGCAACGGCAGGAAAAACCTAAATCCTTTGACGTGAATAAAACACGAAACCTTGTTTTGAGTTGACGGGTTGGACGGGTAGATAGTATGAAATATATACCTTCAAATCCGCGTACAAGACCAGCACGAAAATGTAGTAAGTGACAACTTGAAACCTGAAACTGTACATGCAATGATTGCATTACATGTCAACTTGTTTTGAATTTGATACCAGTGTCATGCAGAGACATACAGTTCTTAATTCATTCTCAATCTTGGTGACGGATAGCAATACTTAACAGCACGCTGCACTCAAACTAAAACTCCTTCGTCAGAACTGACCCTGTTCCGAGTGCCGGGCCGGGGGCCCGACTCTTTTCAGGTCAGTGCGATCATAGAGCAAGGGTGCGACCGAAACTCTGCATCAAAATTACCCGGTAGTGGGTCAAACTGGCACAAAATAATAGCTAAAATCACATTTTCAAATTATTAACCAGCTTTTCCAGGTCAGCCTGACTCCCGACCCCTAATACCCTAAATCAGGGTAATTCTGACAACTGAATTTTCACACATAGACTGTGTAGATCATAGGTTCGAATCCCGCCTGAGTACCCTGTGAATCGTTGACTACAGGATTTTGAAAGCATTGAGTAACCAGCGTGCTTATCTCACATCGGTGTCTGGGTAAAGTCAAAACAAGATGATCATTGTAGGATTTGAGGCAATGCACTGTCATAGGTTCGAATCCCACCTGAGTACCCTGTGGATCGTTGACTACAGGATTCTGAAAGCATTGAGTAACCAGTGTGCTTATCACACATCGCTGTCTGGGTAAAGTCAAAACAAGATGATCATTATAGGATTTGAGGCAATACACTGTCATAGGCTCGAATCCCACCTGAGTACCCTGTGGATCGTTGACTACAGGATTTTGAAAGCATAGAGTAACCAGTGTGCTTATCACACATCGCTGTCTGGGTAAAGTCAAAACAAGATGATCATTGTAGGATTTGAGGCAATGCACTGTCATAGGTTCGAATCCCACCTGAGTACCCTGTGGATCGTTGACTACAGGATTCTGAAAGCATTGAGTAACCAGCGTGCTTATCACACATCGCTGTCTGGGTAAAGTCAAAACAAGATGATCATTGTAGGATTTGAGGCAATGCAATGTCATTGGTTCGAATCCCACCTGAGTACCCTGTGAATCGTTGACTACAGGATTCTGAAAGCATTGAGTAACCAGTGTGCTTATCACACATCGGTGTCTGGGTAAAGTCAAAACAAGATGAATATTATAGGATTTGAGGCAATGCACTGTCATAGGTTCGAATCCCACCTGAGTACCCTGTGGATCGTTGACTACAGGATTCTGAAAGCATTGAGTAACCAGCGTGCTTATCACACATCGATGTCTGGGTAAAGTCAAAACAAGATGAACATTATAGGATTTGAGGCAATGCACTGTCATTGGTTCGAATCCCACCTGAGCACCAAGTGAGTCGTTGACTACAGGATTTTGAAAGCATTGAGTAACCAGTGTGCTTATCACACATCGCTGTCTGGGTAAAGTCAAAACAAGATGAATATTATAGGATTTGAGGCATTGCATGGTGAGGTATCAATATATTTATGGTCTACGGTAGCACCATGTGTGTATCTACTTGCCAGGTAGTTTGTTGTTTCTTTTCAATGATGAACATTGTTTTTGATGACGAACACGATAAAACAAAAAACACCCCAAAACGGGAGCCTGTAAAAGAGAAAACCAATCATCAATTTGTATTTAAAGTTTCTGATAACTTCTCATTTGCAATTTCGACAAAACATATCGTTATGTCACCACAACAAAAACCCAAAACAGAAAAACAAGAAACTGAATAAATTTGACAAGCTTCTGCCCTCTAAAAGTCTTCCAGTCTTAAGAATTTATGTCTGACATAAGGGTTCCTTGAAATAATCCGTACATCGATATTTTAGTGTCATCTTCATAAAAATAAATCTTAACATCCGTCCACCGTTATAGGAAAAGGCTTTTTGCTCTTCATTAACGAATAACTCAATTATGTTTTAACGGCACAAAATAAAGAAACAATAATAACCATCTTTAGATGTCCGTGGTTATTTCAAAATCAGAATCTATCTGGTATTCTGTATAAATGGAGCGGGAATTAAAACCTTTCATCTATACACAGCTCAGAGAGAGTCAGATTGGAATCAGACTGATTATTCGGAATAGAGAATACAGATACCCATTGCTATGGCCCCATTGCTATGTTCCCTAAGGGAGTTGCACACATCTCTATAAAGTGGATGGCATGTTGTAGGGGACACTCTATTTCAACATATATTTTGTACAACAAAAAATTACATAATACAGGCACCAATGTACATAAAAAATAGTATATTATATTATACCATACATTTGTATCTGAACATAGCCCATCAACCCCATGTAACCGCTGGTGTGTTCAAACTGAGGCTCTTACAAGCCTCGGTTTGGTAATGTATCTGAACATAGCCCATCAACCCCATGTAACCGCTGGAGTGTTCAAACTGAGGCTCTTACAAGCCTCGGTTTGGTAATGTATCTGAACATAGCCCATCAACCCCATGTAACCGCTGGTGTGTTCAAACTGAGGCTCTTATAAGCCTCGGTTTGGTAATGTATCTGAACATAGCCCATCAACCCCATGTAACCGCTGGTGTGTTCAAACTGAGGCTCTTACAAGCCTCGGTTTGGTAATGTCCCTGATGTAATAAAAACACTTTGCTTTAAAATAAACATCCGTCATCTTTAATCACACAGAAGTAGCGTTTATTTGGGAGAGCACGACGCTTGAGAATCAATCCAATCGTCTTCATAAATTTGATTGAAATAATATGTCAGAAATGCAAGACGTCCAATAAACGGAGTAAATTCAGATAAAGAAATGATTCTTTCCCCGTCCCTACTTAAATCATGATTGAAACGTTTTTCATGTATCAGGTGACATCCAAACATATTTATTTTGAATTAATTTGTTTTCCCTTAGAAAAAAAAACCCAAATGAAAGCTCAATACAAATAGTGTTTTTGGTCGGTAGATGCGGAAAGATTTTGTAGAGATTAGTATTTAATATAAATATTTGACTTTGAATAAAAAAAAAGAAAAAGTACTGCCATACTCGACAAAGACTAAGGGTATCGAAAATGGGGATTTTATATTTTTTACTTCAAAAAAAGGCTGACACAATTTAATTTCCTGATAAATATGGTTAAATTATTCAGTTTGGTTAAATTATTACTAAGGAAAATTTACAGGAATACTGGAGTAAGATTTATTTTTATATAAAGTTGTTTTTTGAAAGGAAGATATTCACCAGATATCTTGGGTGTTTGGTAAAATACTTAGAACCAAGGACTTAGGACATTAAAACGAGTTATTATGGCGGGCTCGTTATGAAATGTTTAAACTGGTAACGATAGGAGTCTATAAGAGCCAATCTCTTAACCCAAATTCATGTCTGAACGATCAGTAGGGATCACGTGGTTACCATTCCTTCTTGGTGCACAGATGGATTGTTAAATAAAGAGCACCTCATCATTCACGAATGTTGCACACACAATAAAACTATTGCGATAATATAATATTGCCTTAAAAGTTGATGCTGTTTAGATCATGTGCAACCAGAAAGATTTATACAAAGGTATTTTGTACTCGTGGGGTTATAATGAAAACACCACACAAAAACAACTAATTGTTATATTATTCTCCTGAAGACGAGCAGAGTATACTGTTCGAAACGTCGAGACCAAACCGGCTCTTTTCAGAGCCACCACTCCTTTACAAGAGTTTTTTTTTTACCCATGGTTGTACCCGCAAGTTTACTATTAATATTTATATGTATAGTTGCTATTATATTCAGGATAACATGTCACGTCATGGAGGAAGGACTAAAGGAACTGAGTGCGATAACACTCTGTACTAAGAACTGATTTTCACCTCTGTCTTTAATCCCAACGGTCAAACGATAAACACTGGACTCAAACTTGACACCCTATCGGTTCGTCGACCGCCAATGAACCCACAAGCACGGAGCACACGGAGTAAGGATCGACATGTCCAAGCCGAAGAATGGCCGGCCATGACCACTGGAAACGCCCCTCTGTGACTAGTAGGGCTCGAGGGGTAAAAGACATTCCCGTGGCGGTACCACCTAAACTCGGACATGTACGTCTTGGATAAAAATGCTGACAATTCATGCTGAAACGAAACATGCCTGTCTTAAAGATGAATTGATTATGCGAAGAATATTAAAATGCATACGTTATGGCTTCTAGGGATTAATGGTTGATGGTTAATTACGTTAGTCCACCAGGCTAGCGTTTTCTACGATTAATGCATGAATAAACGTAAGTTCTTAAAACAAGGGAAACGGAAGCTGTATGCCACTGACTTATTGCATTAGGAAGAATTTTAAATTTGATTAAATTAAAGGCAGTGGACACTATTGGCAATTGTCAAAGACTAGCCTTCACAGTTGGTGTATCTCAACATATGCATAAAATAACTAACCTGTGAAAATTTGAGCTCAATCGGTCATCGAAGTTGCGAGATAATAATGAAAGAAAAAACACCCTTGTCACACGAAGTTCTGTGCGTTAGATGGTTGATTTAGAGACCTCAAGTTCTAAACTTGAGGTCTTGAAATCAAATTCGTGGAAAATTACTTCTTTCTCAAAAACTATGGCACTTCAGAGGGAGACGTTTCTCACAATGTTTTATACCATCAACCTCTCCCCATTACTCGTCACCAAGAAAGGTTTTATGCTAATAATTATTTTGAGTAAATTCCAATAGTGTCCACTGCCTTTAAAGATCAAAGACATGATCGTATATGTCATGGCTCGCTGTTTCTTTACTCACTGATATTGAATGTTAATCATTATTATAACCATGGGTTGGTAAATCACCCACAGCAAATATTATAGAATGCGACATTTACATAATCTTCTTTCAGAATTGTTATTCTTTTTCTTATTTAATCTGAGTTCCAGCATGCCTTTAAGATAAAACCTTATTGTGAAAGTGAATTGGCAGTTCGAATCTGAAGTGTTTTTGTGAGAGAATTCTCATGGAGTAAACAGCCTCCAGTGATAACAAGTCTAGTCTCCGAATGGTTGAGTTTAACAGTAGACAGATCAATAGCCACATGATGTAAGATACATTAATTTCATATAAGGATTGGATATTGCACGCGATATCCTTGCAACCAAACATTAATTAATGATGATGTAAAACACACAAACTAATTTGTAAATAAATCTTCTGATATTGAACCATTAGAGAATTATAAAACCAGCACCGTCAATGGTTCGTGATCCCCAGAGCTTAACCCAGAACACAGTGGAAATAACATCGCTACCAGAATTACTTGTTCTTTGCTCAAAGCAAAACCAATTTTATCTTGCTGTTGCAAAACGGGTTACATTGAGTAAGGAAGTTGCATCAAGCTAAACGACTTGTGTTTAATGCGAGTATATAAATCCCCTCAACGTTTGGTAACGTTTGTGGGGATCAAATTTGTCTACAAAAGCTCTGCATACTAATGTTCTTACAGGAAGCAAATAAAGACGGGGGAAATCTATTAAAGCACTTGACACTAGTTGGTAATTACTCGAAATAATAAATAGCAAAAAGCCTTACTTGGTGATGAGTGATGGTGAGAGGTTGATAGTTAACAACATTGTAAGAAACGGCACTCTAGAGTATTTTTTGAGAAAAAAAGTTATTTCCCACCAAAATTTTTTAATTTGATTTCGAGACCCCAGTATTAGATTTTTAGTTCCTGAAATCAAGCATCTGTAAGCACACAACTTCGTGTGGCAAGGGTGTTTTTTCTTCCACTATTCTGTTGCAACTTCGACGACCAATTGAGCTCAAATTTTCACAGGTTTGTTACTTTATTCATATGTTGAAATACATCAAGTGGGAAGACTGGTCTTTGACACTTCCAACAGTGTCCACTGGCTTTAATATTGCGATTTCCTTCCATCCAGCACATTGAGCCTCATTAGGCCTACATTTAATTCTTGTCCCTGCATGTTTTACTTTCCTCATTTCTAGGCTTATTTAACCCATATCAAACATAGTATAAATCACCCTAAAAACAACATCGTCTTTACCAGACATTAATACAGAGGAGACACAACTGACAGAAAATATGAAAACAATCTTGATTTGTGAGAAGTGCATTTATTGCAGAGATTGGTTTTTACAGGAACACAACAAAATCCAATGTTAATACATGTATTCAAACACTTGCCGAAAATGACAGATTGCAATAAATTTATTTCATGGTTCTAAGACGAGAGTCATATCAATCAGTAACACAACAGACCATTGAAGTATATTTCTTAAAATCCTACTTCTACATCGAGCATTCACAGAAACTCTTGTTTTATTTCACAGAAACTCATGTATAAAACGGATCTACGGAATGGAACGACATATAAAAGTAAGAAATCGGCAGAAAATATTCGTCATTCTTCGTCCAAATGTATCTCTTTACTGCTTCAATATCTAAAGTGCTAGACATCCCCGCGAGATTGTTATTTGAAACTCAAGTACGTAATCTGCGATCCACGCTGACGGAATAATCGCAGTAACATTATATCCCTTGATGCTTAAACAAAATATTCAAAAGAGGCATTGTATATGACGACATCAAAACCTTATAATGAAGTTAAAAGCAAAGTCTTCGTGGAGAAATGTCAAAGAATCTTGTTTTGAACTCCCTTTTCCCGCTTCTTCATCTGGGATGAAATTTTGTTTGAACAGTGAGAAAAGTTTCTTCGATGGAAAGGTTTTGTGTATCATGTTATCGGGCAGTAGGATATTGACTGTGACCACTTCAAGAAATATTCCTTATTGATAAAAAGGAAAGAAGAAGAAGAAGGAGGAAAAAATCAGGCATTCAAGAGAACGTGCAAGTTAGATACTCAAATAGTTTAACTACGAAAGCTTCTGTTACACTCTGCTGAAAACCAAGAATGTTTTGTCAAGAATATCTAGTTTCTCCGTCACTAAAAAACGTCGTTTTCATTTTCACTTTTGCATTAATTTATTTTCTTAGAGAAGTCTTGTATGTGTTTCTTTTTTATGTTTTAAAAACATTTAATGTTAGAATTCGTTTACATATACTTACATTACCTACTGTGAATTACCATTGAGGTAAAGCTCAATGCAACCTTAATTAGCATAAACCACTGAGTATAGTAAGTATACAGTGCTACATGTAGCACACATCGGTGTATGGGTAAAAAAACAAAAATTAATATTCTTTATCCCCGATGCAAATTTAACATCTATTATAGCATGAACCAGTTAACAGAATGTTTGGATAAAGCCATGTTTAGGTCTTTACAATTAATTATCAACATTATATATTATAGTATAATAATAATAATAATAATGAAATTTACCATGCTTTTACGGACCACGTAAATATATTTAGTCCAAAAACAATAATGACTTACAGCTAGTCAGGAGAAATCTGGAGTATGGGTTGTTGGGTGCCCAATGGAATGGAAATGACGATCATACTAGGTCAGGGCAAGACATAAAACCTCTTATCTAGGATAATAGGTATATCAGGGTGAGTGGGTATAAGGATGGGACCTATCCCAAGGATGGGACCTATCCTGCTATGTCAAGGTAAGACCTCAGGTCACAGTGGGTACCAGTAGGTACTCCAAAGGGAAAAACCTCTTATCTATGATACTAGGTATATCATGGTGAGTGGGTATCCAAAGGATGGGACCTATCCCAAGGATGGGACCTATCCCAAAAATGGGACCTATCCCAAGGATGGGACCTATCCCAAGGATGGGACCTATCCTGCTATGTCAAGGTAAGACCTCGGGTCACAGTGGGTAACCTCTTATCTAGGATAATAGGTATATCAGGGTGAGTGGGTATCCCAAGGATGGAACCTATCCCAAGGATGGGACCTATCCTGCTATGTCAAGGTAAGACCTCAGGTCACAGCGGGTATTTCAGGGTGAGTGCTGGGATAGGGGCGCCAGTGGGTACCCCAGGGAAAGGACCAGATGATCCTGCTATGTCAAGGTGACACCTTTAGTCCAAGTTGGTACCAGTGGGTACCTCAAAGGATAAACCTCTTATCTAGGATAGTAGGTATTTTAGGGTGAGTGCTGGGATAGGGGCGCCAGTGGGTACCCCAGGAAACGGACAGGAGGATCCTGCTATGTCAAGGTGACACCTTTAGTCCAAGTTGGTACCAGTGGGTACCTCAAAGGATAAACCTCTTATCTAGGATAGTAGGTATTTTAGGGTGAGTGCTGGGATAGGGGCGCCAGTGGGTACCCCAGGAAACAGACCGGATGATCCTGCTATGTCAAGCTGACACCTTTAGTCCAAGTTGGTACCAGTGGGTACCTCAAAGGATAAACCTCTTATCTAGGATAGTAGGTATTTTAGGGTGAGTGCTGGGATAGGGGCGCCAGTGGGTACCCCAGGAAACAGACCGGATGATCCTGCTATGTCAAGCTGACACCTTTAGTCCAAGTTGGTACCAATGGGTACCCCAAAGGATAAACCTCTTATCTAGGATAGTAGGTATTTTAGGGTGAGTGCTGGGATAGGGGCGCCAGTGGGTACCCCAGGAAACGGACCGGAGGATCCTGCTATGTCAAGATGTGAGTACTTCAAGGGCACTTTGGAGTCAATTCCATGCTATAAAGAAACAGAAAAAAACAAAAACCACTGGTTACCATTGCAGTCAATGATTCAGGTGAGAGATAATAGATACCCCTCACAAAACTTACTACAACTAATTGTGATTAAATGATAACCAACTGCTGTTTTCTCACTGAGACTCTCATTTGTTACATATAGCATTGTTGAATTGAGTCTGTTATCACGCCCACACGCCCCCATGAACCATTACAAATACTGCATTATATGTTGTTTGTATGAGGAGCTTTATTTGCTCAACCTTGGTAGCTTTCATCTCTAGATTCTAGTAGGTCACACAGCTATAATTATCCTGTTTATCCAAACAAATCAGTGTTTTCTAGAAAATCACACACTGAGAAGATCCTATGGGAATAGCAGGCAATTGGGAAAACACAAATATCAAAATATTCATCACGAGATCGTCATCCTTCATGAGATGAAACGGAAATCAAAGAGATTTAGTAAAAACCACCGAGGAAATATATCAGGATTTGATAAATCCGTGGGAAGTTCCCACCCAATGAAACTAGAACGCTCCAATAAATGATGTCATTGACCAGATAATTTTTTTCCTCCAGTTAAATGCAGTTTTGGTGAAAGTTCACAACCTGGGCCCGATTTCAAGGAGCTGCTAACACACAAAAAAACTGCTATGTGTTCTGAGCCGTTGATCATTTTGTATGAAAGGGGCTCAATATAAGTTTTAAATATTATTATTATTAAGAACAACAATATAGTGCTTACAGAGATGCCAACATTGAATTTTAAAAAAGAGTAGCATCTCCCAAATGTTAAGGGCGAGCGCAGCTTGGGCTCCCTAAACCGATCTTTCTATTACTCTCTACAATGCTAATTAGCTCATTTTCAGGCATTGTTGTGAAATAACAATTACCTGTATGCATCAACAGAACAGCTACAAATGTTTATAATGGCCAGTGAAAAAAAAATTGAAAAAAAACCCTGATTTCCCTCATCTTCTGACTATGTTTCAAAAATAAATGTAACATACAAAAGGGTGGCCTTACATAAATGTAACATAAAAAAGGGTGGCCTTACTTAAATGTTTTTGTTTTAATGATCAGAAACGCAACAACAAGCTATTGGGAGAGTGAAAAAAAAAAAAAAAAAAACGTGTCCGGATTTTGGGCAAAAAATACGTGTCCGTATTTTGGGCATTGTCTGGACATCGGCGCTACAATTACTGGTAGGACAACATGGAAACTGTCTAGCTTAGACCTCACAGGCCACTCAGTTGAAGGTATTTTTGTTCAGAAGGTCTCCTTTTTTTTTGCCAAGCTTCGATAAAGTACATGTACAGCCAGCGTGGGCACAATAATAGTGAATACATGAGGAATGAGGTTACTGTGATGTGACACGTTAGCTCACACACAAACTCATTCCCCACGCACGCACGTGTGCACTATTCCCCCCCCCCCCATCGTGTATTAGAGATCAATGGGTACGATCTTGCAGAAATCCACTAGCGTAGAAAATGCACTCAGCCGGCCAGCCAGCGGGGGAGGCCACGCAACAATCATTCGGCGAGACACGTACATTGTTCGAGTGAATTCGCCGCTATTATTCAACACTGCGTTCTAAAATTAAAAGTGTTTTTTTCTTTTCTGTTACAATTGTTTTGATATTTTTCTTAATTTTTATTTCCACTTCATAGTTCATTAGTTGTTTGCATGTATTGTACGATTTAATAAAATTATATTGGCCGGCTTGTTTGGCGTGTTTTATTGAGTATTATCGTAGTGTCGTAGTCACGGCTCGAAATCGTATTTGCTACGCCCAAATCGTGTATGTTGGTATCTCTGTGCTTACCAAAATAAGGGTACAAGCCAAACCACTATGAGACATGTTCAATTTGTGACTAGTATCCTGCTCATTTTTGCTAAGCAGAAACTTGTTTAGCAATGTTTTCTGTTTAAGCAGCTCTGTGAAATTAGGCCATGAAGACTGCAGAAATAACTGGGGATAACAGTACAAGGTATTGACTTATCAACTACCTCAATGCAATAAATTGGGGGAAGGGGTGGGTGCAGGTAATCTCAAACATCTTATACAAACTGAAACTAGTACAGATTTCATTCAGTGTAACAGACGCTCAGAAGATCTTAAATATCTAGTCTAATTGGTATGTACAAATAGAGTTACCGACAATGTCAATACAATGTCACATACACACTATACAATGTCAATACAATGTCAGATACACACTATACAATGTCAATACAATGTCACATATACACTATACAATGTCAATACACACTATACAATGTCAATACAATGTCACATACACACTATACAATGGCAATACAATGTCACATACACACTATACAATGTCAATACAATGTCACATACACACTATACAATGTCAATACAATGTCACATACACACTATACAATGTCAATACAATGTCACATACACACTATACAATGTCAATACAATGTCACATACACACTATACAATGTCAATACAATGTCACATACACACTATACAATGTCAAAACAATGTCACATACACACTATACAATGTCAACTCAATGTCACATACACACTATACAAACTCCCTAGGAAAAGTTACCGACAATGTCAATACAATGTCACATACACACTATACAAACTCCCTAGGAAAAGTTACCGACAATGCCAATACAATGTCACATACACACTATACAATGTCAATACAATGTCACATACACACTATACAATGTCAATACAATGTCACATACACACTATACAATGTCAATACAATGTCACATACACACTATACAATGTCAAAACAATGTCACATACACACTATACAATGTCAATACAATGTCACATACACACTATACAAACTCCCTAGGAAAAGTTATCGACAATGTCAATACAATGTCACAATACACACTATACAAACTCCCTAGGAAAAGTTACCGACAATGTCAATACAATGTCACATACACACTATACAAACTCCCTAGGAAAAGTTACCGACAATGCCAATACAATGTCACATACACACTATACAATGTCAATACAATGTCACATACACACTATACAAACTCCCTAGGAAAAGTTACCGACAATGTCAATACAATGTCACATACACACTATACAAACTCCCTAGGAAAAGTTGCTTGACCTTTTTACACTAATACTATTAAGTAATAGCTACCAACTTCTTTGGAGTAGGGGTTAGCTATATGTGTCCACTGGTGTTCATTTGCTACCTGTTTAACAGGCTAAAATAGTGTGAAATGGGTTTTTTTTTGGAAATTCATAAACCTGAAGGAACAGATTCAGGAAATCTCAGATGGCCAAATCTCACACTCAACTCCAAGGCATGATCTCATATAGCTGCTTATAAAGCAGAAAATATTGCTTAAACGATTTCTGCTAATCAAAAAGAAGCAGGACACCAGTCACAGATGACATGCGAAATGGTGTTTAAGCTGGTAACCTTTTTCTTGTAAGCATAATTTTGGTTGTGCTTCAAAGCAACTTTTGGTGCTCAAGCAGCTCTATAAAATTTGGCCGAGTGTGGGACAAGTCTCTTCTATGCATATGGTTTGATTTGAGAGACTATTGTAGAAACCTTTCGAGTGTAGATTGCTAAATACTAAAAATAAATAAAAAGAGTCTTGTAATTCCTTTAAGGAAAGGTTAATGTCCCCAAGACTCTAGTGATTGCTTGGGTGAATCTGCTTATCAATAGTCAGTAGTAATGACACAAGAACACATGACACCAGGGAATATTCCTCACATATCTCAAGTTGCATTTCAAGTCACTGACCATAAGGATCATGAATAAGACATACCGACCACATAGACATACCGACCACATGGACATCAAGTTTGGTTTTTCTTGTCTCTTTTACAGAATGTAATGAGCGTATTCCTTGGAGGGGGGCCACTTCTCTTACAAGATTCTGTGAAATAAAACCTCACTGGTTTCTGACTATTACAAACAATCATGTCAGCGTGTTTCCTTTCTATAGAAATTGTTACCTCTTTCCAAGTCAATTTATTTTTAATTCAAAGATAATACTCCTTACTTAAGCTGATCGGCAGAGGAAGTTTACCATTGCTAGGATGATAGTGTTATGGTACAATGCACAAGTCTGCCCTGGAATACCATACATGCCATAAAGGAAATACAGCCTAAGGCAAGATTTTTATATGGAGTGATGTCTACAAGAAAATCAATACAATCTCCAGGGTACACAACATGCTCGGATTAGTTGTGCTCCGATGAGTACAGCCCGGCAAAGTAATAATTCAGATACATCAAGATGAATATTTCAGCTTGTAGTCATTATGATTGCTGTTTAATGTAGCAGGCTTACATAGTCAGCTATGAGGGTTTCAAGCAATGTTGGGTTAAAGAATCAATCATTTATTCCCACAAGATTTGTCGATTCTAATTAATTTTGGACCATCGTTTTATTGTATGTTGTATACTCTGTACTCTCTTGAGTCTTAATAAAGTGTAAGGGCCAAAACCAAATAATATTCTTTATCCTAGATACAACAGTAACAGCTATTCATAATAGTTTCTCTACTCCTATTGGTGGAGAGCGCGTCACGTGGAGGTGTTTAAACCTTTGATAATGACCAGCTGGAGCTGTTTATAACAAGCTGGCTTCCGCATGTCGGGCGTGCAAGATAATCATGCGAAACGCAATTCATAGCTATAGTAACAGCGCGTTATCTAAGCGCGCGCGCATACACACAAACCACGCGCATCGAACAGATTCTTCACAAAGTTTTGGAAAAAAGATATTTCAAACCACGAATTTTCAATTGTTAAAGTGTCTATAACTGTATTTGTTAACGTTTTTTATGAATGGGAATAAAAGAGTAGTGACTCGTTCTTAAACGTCCGTTTAAAACCTTGCAGGGTCGTTGCCGCGCGATAAAGGCCCTCGCCTTCCGCTCGGGCTTTTATCACACGGCTGCCGACCCTGCCGGCTTTAAACGGCCGTTGAAGCACTTGTCGCTACCCCTTTATTCCCTTACTGAGTCATTGTGGTACCAGCTGCTACTCAATATAGGATTTGAACTGCCTCTAGCCACCAGGCCAGTCTGGTAAGACATCTTTACTAGCAATGCAAAGGTTGTGGGTCCCAAACCCATCCCAGTGATTAGCCCTTTACGGTCTATTGAATCCCTGCGGTACCAGCTACTACTCAATATAGGATTTGAACTGCCTCTAGCCACCAGGCCAGTCTGGTAAGACATCTTTACTAGGAATGCAAAGGTTGTGGGTCCCAAACCCATCCCAGTGATTAGCCCTTTACGGTCTATTGAATCCCTGCGGTACCAGCTACTACTCAATATAGGATTTGAACTGCCTCTAGCCACCAGGCCAGTCTGGTAAGACATCTTTACTAGGAATGCAAAGGTTGTGGGTCCCAAACCCATCCCAGTGATTAGCCCTTTACGGTCTATTGAATCCCTTATGCTCTTTGGTTATTTTTTTGCTCTTGTTTGCAGCTATTTTTAATGTGTACAGCGCCTTGGGGTCCAGTCATGGATGTAAGGCGCTTTATAAGCGTTATTTATTATTATTATTATTATTATTATTATTAATATAGGATTTGAACTGCCTCTAGCCACCAGGCCAGTCTGGTAAGACATCTTTAGGTTGTGGGTTCGAAACCCGTCCCATGTGATTAGCCCTTGGATTTTTCAGAGGACCCAGGTTAACCATACAAACTCAATAATAAAAACTTATCTCTTTCCTAAATAGTAGATTAATGATTTGTTTCTTGCAAGTTATAATTTATCCTTTTGTTTGTTTCATGCGCTTTAATCATGTTTTGCAGAAGCGCATTATAAAAACCTTCATATTATTATTATTATTATTTCATTTTAATAAAAACAATTTATAATTACACGGTAATATGCAACATCATGTACCACTACAAAAGGGTTTGCTCTGCTATTGAAAATTTAGACATAGTAATTTCTTACTTTCATTCCAGATCATGTACTCTTAGTCTTATTAGTATTAAGTTATGTATTCAGAAAAAAATTCTAGCAAAATTCAAGGTTTAGAAATCTGTTTTATACTGTGTATCGAGAATTGTGTATTAGAGAATATTTTAACAAACAGTGTAGCAAACAAAATGTCAGTACCTGTGATCATCGAGACCCAAGGTTTCAGACAGGATTGGTGAAAGAGTGTCAAAATTTGCTTCTTATTTAAAAACTGGGTGTCTAAATTATTCACTTACAATTCATTTACCCGACAGGTAAATAACAGATACAAATAGGTGACCGAATTTAAAAGAGGGTGTCCAAAAGACACCCAGACACCTCTGTTGCTAACGTAAATTAACCGAGAAACCGCCATTTTGCTTGTACTGAGTTGAGATATTCCTTTGCTGTGTAATTGAATTCAAATACATCAAGGTGTTATTTAAAAATCTGAAATCTGATTTGAGATTCTGACATGCATAGTCCTGCAGTGCAATCCAGCATTCTATATTGAATCAGAGACTAAAAGGACACTCCCAAAATCCCCTGTTCTATCACCAGAAACATCTTTAATTGACCATCTAACATATTCTGTACATGAGTCTTAGGACCGCACTTGCTTCAATGCTTCTATGCTTGCAATTATGCAAAGATACTTGGTCGGTTCTTGCTGTAAGGTGTGAGGCTACTGAAGCAGGTGAAAGGCATCCCCCCCCCCATCAAACACTCCACTTTAAGAGACCAAAGACATTTACTGTCACTATGGCGATAAACCAACAGTAACGTGTATATTTTACAACCGATAACAACATCCAAGCCAAGTAATGTTCAACTCCCTATCAACTCTCTCAAAACAACATTATTCCAACTAATAAATATCATCTGCAAATGTTACATACAGAGAATAACATGACAAAGCATGAACCATTTCAAATCATTGTTTTATATCCACCACAGACATGACAGATGGTTTCAATATTTCAAACATTTTTCATTTTAAAAAATGGCAAGACCGTGGGATTATTTATCTTGAGTCAAGCCAATGAGCTATTCATCAATCATTGTGAAGCATATGATGGAATGGTAAGACACAGTACTTTAGTCAGGTGAGTAGACTGTGGGCGTGTGGATGATAAGACATCGCTGTAGGCTTACGATGATAAGTTGTATCAGTCGGGAAAAGGTTACACCATAAGAGTGAAAGAAGCGTTAGGAAAGCTAGCTTACCTATAGGCTAAGTTTGATCATAGTCAGTGGGGTTGCAATGTCAATACAATAATCTACTAACATTACAAGGATGTTGTTATGTCTGAATGTTATTTGTCTGTTATCAGGGTTTCAATGTTTTATCTAAACTGTTAGATTATTTTGTACAATGACTGTGGTTGTCAGGATACGAATATTGAATATTGTCCTTGAATCTTAGATGTTATTTGTAAATGTGTCTGTTTATCTATTACTATCTATCCAGATTCAATGGTCAGCTAGCTACCACTTATTCTCACGCAATGCTCCTTCACTCTGGAACTCAATACCTTGCTCATTAGCCAATGTGACCTCCATTTCCCAGTTAAAAAAGGAGCGTAAAACTCACTTGTTTGTCTATAATATGTTGTTTTCCATTTGCTTTGTCGAAGCTCTTTGTTACCACTGGAAAAGGCGCTTTACTAATGGTCAGTTTGTACAAATGTACAATACTGTTACTTTCCTGTAACAGCATTTCCATTGGGGTTGGGGGGGGGGGGTAATGATTGTCATTTTGCTGACTGATGCTTTCTTTCAGAAGGTTTAAAGAACACATTTTGCAGACTGACATTATTCTCCGTCTTGGTTCCCATTGAAGTTGATAGGAGGGAGAAGTGACAACCACAGTGAGTCCAACTCGTACAATACTATTTTTTCCTTTTCTCATCACAAAGTGAATTCTCTGTCAGTCTGTTTGTTTGTCTATCTGTCTGTCCTACTATGAGTTTCCTATACCAACCTGTACTATTTCCTTCCTTTTCTTTTCCTCATCACAAAGTGAATTCTCTATCAGTCTGTCTGTCCTTCTCTGTCAGTCTGTTGTCTATCTGTCTGTCCTTCTCTGTCAGTCTGTTTGTCTATCCGTCTGTTCAATGAGTTACCCACTTTCCTTTCTGTCCTCCCACATAAGGTGAATGCTCTACCATCCCCAGTATGACCTAGATTATCTGATCCCCTTGGGACAATCCCATTATCAAGTTACGTCCCTCTTTTAGCGACATCATTTAGCCCTCCTGCCCCTATTATATCAATATACTACAACTATAGCAAATATAGACTGACAGGCACAACATTGACTTCAGAGGCTGACGTAGCGTTCCTTCTCATCATGACTTGGTCACGTAATAACAAGTTGAGTAATAACAATCCCGTTGGCAAGTTTTGTTTTGATGGCACGGTGTGTGTCACTAGGCAGTAATAAATGCTAGTGTATTAAATCAGTACCTTAAAGACTTTGCTGATTGATACATTAATGGATTGTCAAATGGAACTCTTATCAATCATAATACTTTACGTCACTCTCCATCCTCAATTCAAACCCAACTTACAACTTGACATTCAAATCCTGTCAACTAATTTTGTAATTCCACTCATCATTCTCAAACCCTAAGAGTATGTCTCCATCTTGTAACCATTCTAATCATCATATACTCTAATCCTAAACAAAAGTATTTAACATAAGGATAAGACAATCATTTTTTTAGCCAATGTTTAAAAAGTTTAAATCCTAAACATCGGAAATTCTAGTGCACCTCAAGCTCTCTATAAATTACACAAAGAAAATAAAAATAAATTAACATTAGCAGAAGAAAACCTAAAAGCAAGGTCCCATTAAAAACACGCACTGCACGAGGATAAAAACTATCGGTAAACCGCTTACCACCTTAACGCTTAAGATGAAAATTAGAAGGAAACAAATTAAATTATTCACCTGCTGGGTGAAACACATTGTGCATTTGACCATCTTCCCTTAAAAATTCCCTGTACTGTCTATCCATTCTACTCAAAGTGCTCAAATATCTTGCAATTCAAATTCCACTCGAACAGAAGACCAAGCTTAACTGTAAAAAGAAGTATAATTTAGTTCTACTAAACTGAAGTTTAAAAATAATTTTACTTGAATATAACTATTTAGTTTTCAAGATTTGACATTTGTTTAAAGATTATTCAAATACTATACAAATAATACAAAGTCCATTGTTTTGCTGATTTGACTGTAAGTTTTAGATAAACTTTAAATGGATACTTTTGTAGATTCAAGAAAGTTACAAGATTTGATTTAAGGCATTGAACAAAATAAAACTGCTAATGATCAATGAGTTATTGTGTTGCTCCTGACATTATTATCCAGTGCATCTCTGCTTTTGTGACTAAAATCATTTGTATGTGTTTTTTATTTTGAAACAGTGTAACAAATCTAGACAAAAATGCATTCCCTTGAAAATCAGGCTATACAACTTGAAACACAAGGACAAATAATTCCTAGCTTCTATTCTTGCACACACAGCCATTGTCCAAAGTGACATTGAATTTATCTTTACTCGTGACAATGGGCAGTCAATTCTTGATAAGACCTTGTAGCTTCAATCCTTGTGAAACAGCTACAATCCTTGTAATAATAGATTAATGAATATTCATATCCACCTTAATAATTTATATCAAGGCATAAGCTGTGTAAATTGAATTAGGTTGCCAAGGCGATTGAATAAATACAAAATAAGGAATAAATCGTAACCGTCTGATTCTTCATTTGGAGTCAGGAGCATTGTGAATTCTTAGAGCTAAGAATCTTGCCTTTTTTTCAGTCTATTATTTGTATTGATTTCACACAATGACTGTGCATTTGCTAGAAACTGAAAATTATATTGAAGAGAAAAAACACCAGAAAACATGCAAAGGGAGAATGAAAATATCCAATAAAACCAGTTTGACCTGGAGTTATATTGAAATGAAACAGTAACCTGGTGATAGTAATGCGAGCAACAATAACCCATAACAAGGCAAGTTTAGCACTGAGTTTGCCTTAAGAGCTTTTGCTAAGAACAAGTTACGAACAAAAAGAATGGTGTGAAATTTCAGTCTATATGAGATGTACAGGGGAGCAGGGGAGCCATTTAGCTTCTAAAATGCACCTGTGTATACAGTAATACAGCTGAAGCTTTACTCATAGGAAAACCTATACATCTAAACAAGGCTTTTGTCAACATTTGCTGGAAATTAAAAACTGGGTATCCAAATTGTCCACATACAATAAATGTGTAAATGACAGATAAAGCAGGGTGACCAAATTAAAAACAGAGTTTCCAATAGACACCCAGACATCCCTCTGGCTAACTATGTATCTAGAATGATTCAGCAAAACAATAAAAATAACTCCATCTCAAGTCTTCCCAATGTCCAACAATATCTAAAAACCAGTCCATCAAATAAAAACAGGTCAACTGTCTACCCTCAAATAATAATTTCCCCTCGTCTCGAGATAAATTTTATGGTTTTAAAAAACTAATAAGCGAAAACTACATCAACATCAGCCTCATCATCTGCTTGTACTGCATTGTTACCATGGTAACATATTATGGTTAAATTCACACTTTCCAGTTTGCTGGATAACAACACCATGCCCTGAAATGACTTCATTTAATTCAATTGACCTACATGTATTTTCAGCTTGATGAATCACTCAAGATGGGGGTTTTGTTCTCACTACAGCTAGGAATAACTATGCATGGTTATCAAGTCACCAGCATGGTTGAGTAGACCCCAAAAATGAAAATGACTTAATCAATAACAAAGTATGAATTCTTCTCTAGACAGTGACTTTAGGAATAATAAAGTCACCAAGCATGGTTGAGTACTACCCCAAAATGAAAATGACTTATTCAATAACAAAGTATGAATTCTTCTCTAGACAATGACTTTAGGAATAATAAAATCACCAAGCATGGTTGAGTACTACCCCAAAATGAAAATGACTTATTCAATAACAAAGTATGAATTCTTCTCTAGACAATGACTTTAGGAATAATAAAGTCACCAAGCATGGTTGAGTTTTACCCCAAAATGAAAATGACTTAATCAATAACAAAGTAGGAATTATTCTCTAGACAATGACTTTAGGAATAATAAAGTCACCAAGCATGGTCGAGTATTACCCCAAAGTGAAAATGACTTATTCAATAACAAAGTATGAATTCTTCTCTAGACAATGACTTTAGGAATAAAAAAGTTTGCATTTTTTTTACTTTGATTTTTTGTATTATAAAGTATGCATTGTTCTTTAGACATTGACCTTATATTATAAAGAATGCATTATTCTAAAGACATTTGCTTTGCTTTTATTCTTATTCAATTAATCTAAGGAAAATGAGAGGATATTTTGAAACCTCAAATTCCATGAACATTTCATCAAACCATCTTATAGTCTCTATAGATCCTAAAGACTCAGTTAGGTTTGATACAGAAGTACACATCTATCCTAATCTGTATACAATGCATATTGTAGACTGTGCTTGCGGCAAAAAACTGTTCAGTTACAAAAACAATACTCCAAAAAAGTGCACAATATCTGAGAGCTTCATATAATAAACTCTAACGATGTCATGATATGAATAACATTTTGACATTTATCACAACTGTAGAGGTTTTCTAAATCCTAATCTGTAATCTGTGTCATTATCTGTATATCACTGACTTAATAGAAAGATGGAATTTGTTTCATAAACATGAGAAGTTTATTGAAGTGCTTTCATTTACGCAGGAATATAAAAGGATAAAGTAGGCCGCTGTTTGGGAAGTATTTAGGCCAGGGTAACTGCCAAGAATGGCGGTGACGTAGTTAGTGCAATATGTTGACATTATAGTCAATTGCATTTAACAGGCGTGATATTTGGTCCTGAGAAAAAAAGTAGGAATATTTTATCGAGAGCACGAGCTGACCTACATGTACACATGGTTTAGGCAATAAGAGACATTTCAGACCAATTAACCACAATTTGTGTACAGCTTTCTCCAGAAGACGATCAGATCAGTTGAAACCAATAATTCTGAACCAACACATCTCATTTAGAGATTTTCATTTTTTACACATGGTGTAACTGAAAACCTTTACTATATAGGCCTATTTGTATTTACACCATGCAAAGTTTCAAATCCTTTTTTCTTTTCCCAAAAGCAAACAATATGGAAAACAGACTAGAGTAGAAAGAATACCATGCCTGATTCAAGTGAAGTTAATCATGGGTTGAAACATCTATTTGAATACACAGTTTTCCAATTACCTCCACCACCACCTAGACTCGCTGTACCCCTGGAAAATTCTTCTTGATTTTATTCTCTCCTTCCCCCTTCCCTCTACACCATGTAGATGGCCTTTTCAACTATCTAGGGGCGTCATGTAATGCAGCCTTTAATTACAATGAAACTAAATATGAACTGTCAATTCTGTCTGTCTTTTAACTCAGATTTCACTGTGATCATAACTCAACCTACATCTGATTATCATAAAAGCTTCTCAGGGTCTCCTTCCCTTTTAGCAAACCTTAAATCATACCGTCATATGACATCTTTTAAGAGGGGGATCTTGATTATTCATCTGTCAATTGAGTTTACATGAGTGATGTATTAATACTCTATCATCCATGTTTTATAAAGCTATTTTAAGTTTCCTTTGTAAACACTGTTTTAAAACTGAGGGAAAGATTGAATTTTATGTATTCAGTTACACTTTTTGCATTAAAAAGATTTTACCTGTCAGACCATGTAATTGATTGATTGTAAGTATGGGTACTGGCGCCACATTCTCACTAGAGGGCAGCAGACTTTCTGTAACGGCTTTTGTTTAATCATTGTGACAGAAATGACTTAAATGACAGACATTACTAATTTACATATATGCAAATGATATCTCTGGTCCAAACAGCGCCCTCATTGAGGTTAAAAGGAAGATGCCATTGAGCACTAGTCGAGAGTCAAGGCATGGACTTCATGTTGGTATTAAACAATTTATTTTCTGTACAGAACACATGTATTGCAGTAAGCATCTATATGTGTATCTTTGAGATTATCGCTGTCACAATGAGTCCCTAACTTGACAAAGGAAGACAACAAGCACTTGGGATTTGATGTCAAAATATTAAAATAACTTCAACTGAACCGAAAACCAGGCTGATAATCTGCCATGATGGTATGCTGGAATATGGACCTACATATACCTCTCATTGAGCCAAATATAGTGATAAACAATGGTGGAAGCCTGTCCACTCCTCTATATAGTGATAAACAATGGTGGAAGCCTGTCCACTCCTCTTATAGTGATAAACAATGGTGGAAGCCTGTCCACTCCTCTATGCCCCATTTTTAAGAAAAAGTTGCAGATTTGTTTAAGATAATCAGAAATAATCACATTTTGGAACTACACAAGTACATCAAGACAGAACTCTAGATTTGACTCAACAACAGCAATAAATAAGGGTACGGGGTACAAGACACAAAGCCTGCCTTATACATTGACATCAAATACACTGTACTAGTCTTTTATGTACAAAAATTGGGCTCCGTCTAATTGAGGAACTTTGCTTACTTCATACATTGAAGCAATGTCCTGGAAACCTAAAGTTCTATCAAATGTTAACATACTGTACATGAAGGAGTTGCAGTTTATGATTACCAACACAGCAACATGTCGTCTACAAGGACATGCAGTTTTGCATTTCAAACAATTGCAAGATGGCCTGGCAAGGCTGTTTTCCTGACCGACCGACCCTTTTATAAAATGGGAACAACCAGATGGAAAACATACATCAGGAATGCCTAGAATTGTGAGTTCTAAGTGCAAGTATTTGATTAAACTCACCCCATCCAATCCAGATGCCATGATAAGAAATGCAGCCGGTGATTGATGACCACGTGCAGTAGCTGTAGATGGAAGATTGTTAGCCTGTAGAATGTCCTCGTACTCAGACTTGCCTTTATGGAACTCATAATCCTGAAACAATATAGTAGACAATCACAGATTAATAACTGCATGATGTGGGGCAACAGATCTACGGGTCATAGTATGTATTTGCTTTGGTTGTCACTTGCCTATCACAGGGTATATGGTCTTGTATTTTGTTTTGTTATGGCAAATAAAATATTTAAACAAATAATTTAACTTCAGACTTAAGTAGAATTTGAAACTTTGCATGGTGGAAATACGGTGTGGAAAGGTTTGCAGTAACACCATGTAATTATAAACTCTTAATGAGTTGGGGGTGGTTCTGAAGAATGCAGTTTCTCAAGAAGACAATCAGACTGATTGAAATGTCGAGTTGAAACCATCGGTTCTTTTTAGAACCACCCCATCTCATTAGAGATAGTCATTACATGGTGTTACCGCAAACTCTTTTATATCATTAGAGATAGTAATTACGTGGTGTATACCGCAAACCTTTTCAACATCAGACTTCCTGTTGAATGATTGTAAATCAAGGGTTTGTGTTTTTAACCGGTCTGTATACATGTCATAATTGGTAATGATCTGAAAATTAATGGCAATAAAAACTTATGTGGAAAGAAGTAGCTTTGGATCTTTGAAGTACATGTACATGTAGGCAGTTATGTAAAAAGAAAACAGATATCACATTTTATCCTCAAAAATTTGAATATAAGCTGCTCTTTGGCTGTTATCCTATGAGGGATTATTCTTTCTGCGTAGAAACAATATTTGCCCCAGGTTTTCGGCAATATGATCTCAATAAACTTGGCAGATTCAAATTTTTGAAGAGAAAAATTGATATTTTGTCATTACTTTCAAGTGAATCGATTCTCAAAATGCTTTTATACTATCAATAGCCGCTGTACTTCTTATCAAAAAAGTTGTCATTCATAAATACCCCTGTTTCTGTACTCCTATTGGTGGAGAGCGCGTCATGTGGGGTGTTTAAACACTGCTGGAGCTGTTTATAATCAGTTGGCTTCCGCGTATCGGGCGCGAAATCTAAGCACGCGCGTGAACACACAACCAACTCGCATCAAACAGATTCTTTAAAAAAAAAATTAAAAAAATGTTTCAAACCTTGAATTTTCAATTGATAAAGTGTGTATTTTTTAACGTTTTTTTAACGAAAGGGCATTTATGAATGAGAATAAAAGAGTAGTGACTCGTTCTTAAACGTTCGTTTAAAACCTTGCAGGGTCATTGCCATGCGATAAAGGCCCTATCGCAAGGACCCTGCCGGTTTTAAACGGCCGTTTAAGATCTCGTTAATTTTGGAGGGATTACCAAATGTACACATTGGTACACTATTGGTATTTACTCAAAATAATTATTAGCACAAAACCTTACTTGGTATCAAGTAATGGGGAGAGGTTGGTAGTATAAAACATTGTGAGAAACGGCTTCTTCTGAAGTGGAGTGGTTTTCGAAAAAGAAGTAATTTTCCACAAATTTGATTTCGAGACCTTAAGTTTAGAACTTGAGGTCCCGAAATCAAGCATCTGAAAGCACACAACTTTGTGTGACAAGGGTGTTTGTTCTTTCATAGTTATCTCGCAACTCCGACGACCGATCGAGCTCAAATTTTCACAGGTTTGTTATTTTGTGCATATGTTGAGATACACCAAGTGAGAAGACTGGTCTTTGACAATTACCAATAGTGTACACTGTCTTTAAGTGATCTTAACTACAGTATGATTGATGGACTGTGAAATAAAACATCTTTACATTTGGATATTCTTAGCGGTGTAAAACAGTTACAAATCTCTTAATAATTAGACCCCTTTTTTTATTTATTAACTTGTTGGATAATTCGTATTAATGATAACAACTATCTGCACGTATCTAGCCTTTTTCCTCATCAAACATCCCCATTGCATTTACCCTGACAGTCACAGGTCTTTATTTACGCTATGCAGCCCTCAAGTGCACACCAACCACTTCAGGAAATTCAGAATAATATTTCAATTCAAATACTGAGGATTCTGTCGAGACATAATGGTTTCTATGAATCACTTGATGTTAAGCCAGTCTTGGACTTTAGACTAAAAGACACAATATTGCCTGACTGGCGTGTCATGACCGAGAGGAAAAAAGCACATGACTCAAGCTCCTGTGTTTCTGTTCAGCAGAGTGTGGGTTCAAGTCCTGGTTGTGACACTTCTGTCCTTAAGCAAATTACTTGACAATTATTGCTGCGTCCTTTGGATGGGACCTAAAGCCAGCGCACTTATTGTAAAAGAGAAGCGGTTTGCTCCTGTGTTCCTGGTTTGATTGGCAGCATATTGCACCACAGCACCTTGTAAACCATTACATGGTAATACAATGTACGTAAATTAATACCCATACTACTCAAACATGTAGCTTCACATAGTAGCTTGTAGGAAAAATACTGATTGCCTTAAGATGCCCATCAGGAGTAGATAAAGGGCTTGATAAGAACTGCTTATTGTTATTATTATCATTATTATTATTAGATAGGCCTACAACATAACTATCTGAGAATGTTTGAAATCTCAAATGGAAGTTTAAGGATGAGTCTTAGGTGTTACGGGTGGATTAGGGTTTGTGTGTTAAGGGAATATGGCTTAGGTAGTCACACTTTGGACTAAATCACAAAATTGTCAAATGAGAATTAGAAACAACTTACCTCTCTGCGAAGGGTTGAAATCTCAAATGGATCTCCCATCACATCACCAGCTTTTAAATAAACAAGAAATAATAAACATCACATACAGTTGTAAAACAATATTCAAAATAATTACATGAGAATTTGCCTATACACTGAGATCCTAGGATAATCTATTAACATAATCCGATTACAAGAGCACTTACATAATTATGACGTAAAGTATAATAAAATAAAAGCATCTTTGTTTAGCTCCCAAAAAAAAAGCTGACTGAAAATTCCTGGATCTTGCCTTTACATCTCCAAGAAACTCAAGATGATTGGGTTTTTACTTTAAAAATGGGCAATGAATATCTTACCAGCTTGCAAAGTCTTGGCGTGGGATTCCTTCTGGGCAGGGCCATTATCAAGAACAATCTGAACAAAGAGCAAGAAAACACACCATCAGAAGGAGTGACTTTAATTTCTTATTTATCTTTAAACAAAAAAAACAACAGACCTTTTTCTCCCTGTGTGCTATTTATTTGACCACTTTCATCACCCTCATAGAATTGTTTTTAAAACATAACCTGATCTGAAAATGGACTTTCAATATTGCCGTTTGCTCTTCAGGGATGAACAAACATTATTGAACTTTTAGAAGAGAACATCCAGATTTCTAGGGGTCTAAGGCGCCGAGCTGTTATGTTTGAAGAGGCCTTGGTACAGTCTTGATTCAGTTAGCCTCTTGGAACAGCTCCATAAATACTTTGCCAACAGCAGGCACTTCAAGACAAAATGCCCAGACTTTACACGGTTAGAGTATTTACAGAGAAGTAGGAACTTAGGAAGACAGTCTTTCTATATGGTTTGGGACATTTAAAGAGAAGTAGGAAGAGAGTCTTTCTATATGGTTTGGGACATTTAAAGAGAAGTAGGAAGACAGTCTTTCTATATGGTTTGGGACATTTAAAGAGAAGTAGGAAGACAGTCTTTCTATATGGTTTGGGACATTTAAAGAGAAGTAGGAAGAGAGTCTTTCTATATGGTTTGGGACATTTAAAGAGAAGTAGGAAGACAGTCTTTCTATATGGTTTGGGACATTTAAAGAGAAGTAGGAAGAGAGTCTTTCTATATGGTTTGGGACATTTAAAGAGAAGTAGGAAGAGAGTCTTTCTATATGGTTTGGGACATTTAAAGAGAAGTAGGAAGAGAGTCTTTCTATATGGTTTGGGACATTTAAAGAGAAGTAGGAAGAGAGTCTTTCTATATGGTTTGGGACATTTAAAGAGAAGTAGGAAGAGAGTCTTTCTATATGGTTTGGGACATTTAAAGAGAAGTAGGAAGAGAGTCTTTCTATATGGTTTGGGACATTTAAAGAGAAGTAGGAAGAGAGTCTTTCTATATGGTTTGGGACATTTAAAGAGAAGTAGGAAGAGAGTCTTTCTATATGGTTTGGGACATTTAAAGAGAAGTAGGAAGAGAGTCTTTCTATATGGTTTGGGACATTTAAAGAGAAGTAGGAAGAGAGTCTTTCTATATGGTTTGGGACATTTAAAGAGAAGTAGGAAGAGAGTCTTTCTATATGGTTTGGAACATTTAAAGAGAAGTAGGAAGAGAGTCTTTCTATATGGTTTGGGACATCTAAAGAGAAGTAGGAAGAGAGTCTTTCTATATGGTTTGGGACATTTAAAGAGAAGTACATGTAGGAAGGCAGAGTTGCTAAGAATAAATCTACACTTTGAAGGCATAGAAAAACATGATTTTTATTCAATTCTTTACTTTCATCATTATTTTAAAAACAATGATATTAGTGAAGAATTTAGTCTCAACAACAATTCTAGGTTTCATAGTAACCTGACTTGCTTATACAGACTTTTAAGGGAAGGTTTACATTTTGTCATCAAACTCTTAAAATTAATGGCAATGAATTAAACTTGGTTGGAAGCCTACAGAGCTTTCAAAAGTATAAAGCATTTTGAGAAACATTTCACTCTGAAGTAACCAGTTTATGTAGTACGATATAAGTTAGCACGCCCAAAATTTGAATGTGAAATGATTTATCTTCTCAGATTGTATATAATTATTGCATTTAATTATTGCATATAATTATTGTATATCATTATTGCATATAATTATTGTATATCATTATTGTAAATAATTATTGTATATAATTATTGTATATAATTATGGTATATAATTATTGTATATCATTATTGCATATAATTATTGTATATCATTATTGCATATAATTATTGTATATCATTATTGCATATAATTATTGCATATAATTATTGTATATAATTATTGTATATAATTATTGTATATCATTATTGCATATAATTATTGTATATAATTATTGCATATAATTATTGCATATAATTATTGTATATAATTATTGCATATAATTATTGCATATAATTATTGCATATAATTATTGTATATAATTATTGTATATAATTATTGCATATAATTATTGCATATAATTATTGTATATAATTATTGCATATAATTATTGCATATAATTATTGTATATCATTATTGCATATAATTATTGTATATAATTATTGCATATAATTATTGCATATAATTATTGCATATAATTATTGTATATAATTATTGCATATATTTATGTATATCATTATTGTATATAATTATTGGAGATTAGTCTTCCTACTGATCTAGAGTTTCGGCAATAAAAAATCATAATGTTCATATTTGATTTAATACATAGTTTTATTGAATAAATTAACACTGAAAACTATCGAAAGATTAAAAAACTAAAGGTATACTTTGCCTTTAACCCCCCCCCCCCCCCCGGCACAAAAGGCGGTTAAGTTTAGGCTATCCTCAAAGAGAAACGATGGTCCTTGAAGCGAAAGAAAACATCAAATACATCCAGATATTTGACTAGCTTGAGATACCTGCGGTGTCATGAACATGGATATCAGTTACTATGAATAATCAGTTTATAGAAAACACAGCTGTTAAAATAACTCACTGGAAAAAAGACCTTTAAGCCAGCTGTGAATTAGACTAAACTTCCAAGATCTGATATATTTTATAGAAGCTTTAAAATTCATGCAGTAATTGCTCATCCAATATTGTGTCCTTTGCTCTGTAAGCGACCCTTTGCAAACAAAAAGAAATGACCAAATCATGATGTCACACTAAACACTCCTGATCAAGAGACAAGCTTGTTTGCGGACCTCACGATCATAAACTGTACATGTACTTCCCAAGGTATAGTCATGCTGTTGTAGTCAGTTACAGGAGAGTATTCAAGATTTTGTTACAACAGATGGATTTCTATTTAAACTAAAATCTAACGGGATCAGCGTAACTTACCACCCTAGGGTGGTTCTTGGCACCATTTCTGGTGCAGTCAGAGGGATTAAATTGAGTTAAGCAGCAAGCGGCAATACAAGCAGCAAGATTATCTCAACGACTTGAGGATAAACGATACAAATTACACTGCCGGAACATCATAAACAGATTTCAGCCTTAGGGTTGTCACGGTGATGATAATAAGAAACAATATAGATCATTGCACTATGTGGGATTACTTACCAGGTCAGACTCAAAAAACCTTAACATCAGACAATAACAATTTAATTGTCTTTCTCAAGTTGTATCGAGAGCAGTTTCAGTTTGGAATGTTCGAAGAGGTCACAGAAAGTTCAAGTCATGTTTCACACTGTCATAATTGTCTGGTACGGAACATTCACATACTTTATTGAATTTTAAAGAAGAAGAAAAAAAACACTTGGTTAATAATCACTTCTTGAACTAAAACAGCAACACTTGACAAACTGCAAACATTAAATAAATGCAATCTGATAAATATTAATGCACTTACGGTGTAGGCTGGTCCCATTGCACGTATGGCATGTCCAGTCAATGTTGCTATGGTAAACAGATGAGGGTTGGTTTCGGATGGCGCCTACATTAAATATAAAAAGATGAGTTATAAGATTGTAGGATTGTATTGCTCTGGGAGGATCTTGCGTAATTCCTTTGTAAAAAGGAAAGGAAGTAGTAGTTAAATTAATAAAATATAATCAAGATCTTCATCTTCTCTACAATAATGAAAAATAGATATAATCAGTTTGAATTGAGTAACAGACAACAAACACACTGTAGCTTCACTGATTGAATAAATCCACATATGTAGATGTAATATTTCTTGCAATGTACCAATGTAATTACGAGTTTGCTAGATTAAGATCATTGTATGAGGTATGTTTGTCTAAGCCTAAGGATATGTCACATTACTATTAGTTCCTCGGAATTAAGTTTTGAGTGCTTCGAGCATTGAAGCCTTGAACAACGTTTAGCTTGACCCAAGTATGTACATATGTGTATATTATGATCTGAGGCATTGCATGATGAGGTATCGCTTTAACACCATGTGTGTATCTATATGTACCAGGCAAGTAGATACACACAGATACACGCATGGTGTTACCGCATGGTGTTACCGCAGTAATGTATTAACACATTGTAATAAATACTATAGGCTTATAACACTGGATATTATGACCGTAATTACTTCATCTTAGCATACTCAATCATTTAAACACATTTTAGATGTTCAGGCAATAGCCCCAAAACACTTCTCATTTTTCATTCAATATTTGCAAAGTAAAAATTACACACGTTGTCATCCATTCAACAATAAAATTAAGAGCAAAAAACTATTCCCCTGCCTTGTTTTGAGCTCTGAAGCCAAAGCAGTTGGGCATTATAAAAGATTGTTTCTGGGGAAAAAATCTCTTTAAAAACTGTAATTTATGATGTCATCACTACATCTTGATGGTAAAATTACCAATTACCAGGGGTGAGAAAAAACACTATTTCGCAGCATAAAAAGTATTTATCGAAATACTGTCAAATGAAAACAAAATTATCAATAACTGGGAAGTTCATTTCGGTCTGTAAAAAGAGCGTGACAATAAGAAAATATAATTGATAGGCACATAAAAACTAATATGCACCATAAATTCTCCAGCACATTTCATATCAAGATTGCTCTGGAAATGGTTGTCAAATGTGAAAGAATTTATTTGTTGATTGTTAATACTTTAGAAGATATTGCTGCTTCATATTGAGGAAAAATATCAATCAGGTTGACAGTCAGGTTGTCAGTCCAAAATAATAATAACAACTAGTTCAGCTAATAGCGCAACTCACAATAACCGTCTGATCAACTTGAGTTAAGAGAGAACTCACGATCATCGTATATCTTCTTGTATTTTTCGGACTTCACCATGAAGCCACGAAGTGACCACCATGTCATACACAGCGTGGTGCTACAGATTGCTTGCACTTACAGCCATTGTACACTGTTCCCCGTGGTCAACCATGTGTAACCCAGTGCAGCATAAACTGCGCTACAGCAGCAGCAAACTGAAATCGATCGGAGTTCAAATGTCACCTCAACAACTGTCAATACCAATGGATGTGTTTAAATCCATCAAACAAAACAGGATCGGCAAATGGAATCATGTTCATAGGGGATGCCGTGCTGGTAAGCAGAAAGTAAGATCTTCTACTACTACTGTATGCAATGATCAGCCCCCTAACAACCCATCTATTAACAACCCATCTATGACTAATCTTTGTCTGTTGAACTGTCAGTCAGCTTGCAACAAAGCTGATCTCATCAAAGACCATATTAAAGATCATGACATTGACATTATGACACTCACTGAAACCTGGTTCGTATTCGACTGTGACCAAAAAACCGCCAATGTGACCCCAAAAGGTTTTACCCTTATCCACGCCCACAGAAAAGGCAGAAGAGGAGGTGGAATTGGCCTTCTGTGTAAATCCGGGCTTGCTGCGTCAGTTTCCAGGCAACCGCGTAGCAACCAGGCGCAATCATACACTTCCTTTGAAGACATTGTTGTGGACATTAACCACAGCAATCATCACTTACGGGTTATCGTCCTTTACCGACCGCCACCTTCACAAAGACACCGAATCCCATTCAGCATGTTCATTGAAGAGTTTATAGAGCTACTTGATCAACAGGTGCTCTTCACTGGTACTCTAATAATCACCGGGGATTTCAACATTCACCTGGACAACAACACAGCTGAAACAAATCACTTCCAAAAACTCCTCCAACAATACGACATGCAACAAATGGTAGACTTTGCAACTCACACATCTGGCCATATCATCAATTTTGTGATCGCTCGCCGATCAGACAGCCTTATACAATCAGTGGTATCGTCTGAGTTTGTGTCCGACCACTGTCCATTGTTCACTAAATCTTCAGAAACCTAAATACATCAAAAGACCGATCTCCTACCGCAAAACTAGGTCGCTTGACTTGGACAAATTTAGGAATGACGTCATTGCCTCGCCCATCACCACTCATCCCGCCATCGCACTCGATGCCCTAATTGATCAGTATAACTCTGTCCTTACTCAACTGGTGGATTCTCACGCTCCCATGAAAACTTCTCATGTTATTGATCGGCCAGCTGTCCCATGGTACACCATACAGATCACCCTCGCCAAGCAACGTCGCCGCCAATTGGAGAGAAAGTGGCGCAAGTCTAAGCTCAAGATTGACCATGATATTTTAAAATCCCAGCGGAATGTGGTAAAACACAAATTTGCTGAAGCAAAGTCCAACTACTACCATGATCAAATCAGAGACTGCCAAGGTGACCAACGAGCGCTCTTTCAAATAACCAATGGCCTCATGCACAGAAAACCAGCCCCAAAACTCCCATCACATGTGTCCCGCAAAGAGCTTGCTGATAGGTTCTCTGTCTACTTCACCAGCAAAATCCAACGAATCAGAGATGATCTACGACCAAATGGCCCCGATTCTTCCATACATGGTTCAGACACCGCGGATAATCTTCAGTTCTCGGTTACTTCATTCACCCCATCATCAGAGCTTGAGATTGCCAAAATCATTCGGACCTCCCCTCCAAAATCCTGCCTGCTAGACCCCCTCCCCACATCCATGGTCAAGGCTAGCCTGGACGAACTTGTAGGACCCATCACACTGATCACAAACATGTCACTAAGCACCGGTTGTTTTCCTGACAGCTTCAAGACAGCCCTGGTTACACCAGTCATCAAAAAACAGACACTCAACTCTGATGATATGAGAAACTATCGCCCAATTTCGAACCTGTCTTTCGTGTCAAAGGTCATTGAGAAAGTCGTTGTGAGCAGGTTAAACGCACACTTGGCAAAATTTCAGCTGCGTGAGAGCCACCAATCGACATACAGATCATTCCACAGTGTTGAAACGGCTCTAGTCAAGGTCCACAACGACATAATGTGTGCAGTAGACAGCAAAAAGGCCGTACTACTAGTCTTAATCGACCTCTCGGCGGCCTTTGACTTGATCGACCATAAGATACTTCTCTGTAGATTAAGTAACTATTTTGGTATTCAAGGCACTGCTCTTAAATGGATGGAGTTCTACCTTAGTGATCGCCTCCAGGTTGTTAGCATACTAGGGGAGTCTTCAATTCCAGCTAAGGTTCCGTATGGAGTTCCACAGGGCTCTGTCCTAGGTCCAATTCTGTTCACACTATATACTTCACCCCTGGGTCACATAGAGCGCCAACATGGCTTACAATATTACTTCTATGCAGACGACACCCAATTATACACCTCATTCAGCCCCACTACCACATGTGACAGCTCCAAGATGCTCGAGTCACTCGCCAACTGCCTGACCGATATCCAGAACTGGATGTCGGCCAATTTCCTCAAGTTCAATCCTGACAAAACAAAATTTCTTGTCATATCGTCTCCCCAGCTCAAAAACAAAATACACATCCAAGACTTGCAGGTTGACGATGCTATTGTCCAACCCAGCTCTGATGCCCGCAATCTTGGAGTGTCATTTGATCAATTCATGACTCTTGAGAAACATGTCTCTAACACCTGCCAGGTGTCCTATATGCACATTAGAAGGATTGCAGCAATCCGGCGCCTGCTTACAACAAATGCAGCAGAGCAGCTGATACATGCCTTCATTACCACCAGACTCGACTTCTGCAACAGTCTCCTTGCTGGACCGCTCAAAATACACTGCGTCGATTACAATCAATCCAAAATGCCGCTGCAAGATTACTTACAGGTACAAAAATGTCTTGTCATATCTCACCCATCCTACACAATCTTCACTGGCTTCCAATTAGTTTCAGGATTCAGTACAAAATCAACCTCCTGACATTCAAAGCACTTCATGGTTCAGCCCCTCCCTACCTTGCGAGCATGCTTCAGCACCGGCATGCCAGGCCAGGTTTGAGGTCATCAGGCAGCATGCTTTTTGTTCCCCGGACTCGCCTTGCCTCTTATGGTGATAGGGCCTTCTCTAATCTTGCCCCCCGCCTCTGGAACTCTCTGCCTCAAAGTCTAAGAGATACAGATGACATTTCTCACTTCCAAAACTCCCTTAAAACACATCTTTTCAGACTGGCATTTGAACACATCTGAGATTTTCTTTTATTGACCTGGACCGGCGCCTTTGAATGTTTTTACAGAGAAAGTGCGCCTTACAAATGCTGTGTTTATTATTATTATTATGCGCTTTACATTGGTCATTGGTCCAATAACATTCCTATAAATCAATCTCAGCTCCCTGAGGAGTATACAACCTGGGCAACAGTTGTGCTCCAGTGGCTTTTTCATTCGCGATATCAAACTCTACCCTCACAGGTTCACATTTATACCCCTTGGATGAAGAGAAGCAATTATAGTAAAGTATCTTACTCAAGGACACAAGTATCATTACCAGGACTAGTGCTGGGCGAATAGTGAAATTTTGTTATTTGGATACCGCTGGCCAACTATCCGAAATTAACCGGATATTCGAATAGTTTTTCGCGGCTAGAGGGCGCTATTAAAAAAAAAATTTAAAAAAAAGTATTATTATTATTTTTTTTGCTGCTAGAGGGCGCTGTTCGTTTGTGAATGAGATCTTGTGGGCGGATTGATATTAGTTTTAGACAGTGTCACTCGGTTCATTCATAAAAATGACCGGATCTAATTTAAAGATGGCGATTTGCTTTTTCTTTTGATCGTGATTGACTCTACGTGAAGGAAAACTTTTGTAATCTTTGAACAAATTACGTCAGATATGTCATTGTTTGAACTCTTCACGGAGGTGAGCATAGTTAAATACCTAATTTATGCTGTTTTATGCTGTCTTAATAGAAGTTTCATAAGGATTCAGACAAAACATTCATATCAGTTGTCGCCCGACGTCCGCGGATATTCGGATATTAAAGAATATCCGGTTACTTGGCTGTAATTACAGAACTATCCGGTTTTATAAATAGCTATTCGCGCCCTATGCGGATATCCGGTTAAGAAAAAAAAGGCATTCGCGGTTACGGATAGGAAAACCTATTCGCCATTAACCGGATATTCAAATAATTCGCCCAGGCCTAACCAGGACCTAGCCCAATATAGGACTCTTTCTCTGTACACAGGAACAGAGTCCTAACTATTGAGGCCCGTTTCTGAGGCGGAAAAATTTCACAGCTTCATAACTTAAGTCTTACCTGCAACAAGCCACTAATTTCAACAGGAATGTGAATCTGTTGAAGTTGGTGCTTTCTTGCAGGTAAGATTTGAGTTATGAAGCTGTGAAAGTTTTCCGCCCCAGAAATGTACCCTGATGTCCAGGACGTCACTGTAGTACAAAACGAAAGTGTAAGGCCGCCAGGGCTAGACCAGGACCCTAACCCACATTCCAATGAGTTAACCACCGATGACTTAACCACCAGAACTTGATTTTGATGCTCTAAACCACTTGCTCATAACAGCCCAAAATCACAATAATCATGGGTTTTCACTACATTGACATTTCCATACAGCCAATGGCTTATCACCATACCCTGGCCTGCCTCATCTCACTGTATGTGTTTATCAATCAAGTAATGTCATCATTACTACAACCAACAAAAACACAAAGTGTTTATCAATGATTTAAAGCTCTAGTTGTTCCTTGTATCATCAGAAATGCATACTTTCTGAGTGGTAGAACTCATTCCAAACTGTGGCTATCGCACATCCATGAAAGGGTATCACTTATATTCTTTATCTCAAATGCATTCATTACATCAATTTCAAAATGCATTCATTACATCAATTTCAAAATGCATTCATTACATCAATTTCAAAATGCATTCCTTACATCAATTTCAAAATGCATTCATTACATCAATTTCAAAATGCATTCCTTACATCAATTTCAAAATGCATTCCTTACATCAATTTCAAAATGCATTCATTACATCAATTTCAAAATGCATTCATTACATCAATTTCAAAATGCATTCATTTCATCAATTTCAAAATCTGAAAAGGGGAGTATCAAAAACTGGACTAAGATAAAAGTGACAGCTCAGCTTCTTTCTACAAACATTCTTCTTCAATAGACCCATTGCAAAACACGCAGCTGACTTGCACGCGCCTCTGCTGTCTGCCATTTGTGCGTCAAAAACGCGAACAAAGGATGGTACTTGTGCCTCTATCATTTCTGCCTTTTTGGGGAGTCCATTTCTTTTGGAATGGCGGAAAGGAGATGCGCATGTACACATGTACAATGTACATAGGATCTATTGTTTTTCAGTCATTACCTGTTCTTTCATTTCACAGAGACAGTCTGCCATAGCCATACGCCCTTCAGCATCTGTGTTACCAACACGCACACGTTTACCAGCTCGGGATGTGATGATCTCATCAGACACATAGCTCTCTGTTTCATCAAAAATAACAACATACTGTCAAGACAAACTCAATGAAGTAAAAACTACTTTTAGTAACAGCAATGTTTCTGGACCATGTAAGCTGTAACATCACATATTCACGAAAAAGCAATGGATGGCAGAAAACAGTACATCTTATATTTTCTGGAGATTGATTTTCATCAGCTTCTGATGGAAAAAGGGGGCACATAATAAATAATAACAATAATAATTTATATAGCGCAAATTCCAATAAACATTTGTTTAAATAAATAAACTGAACAATTAATAAATATTAATAAAAATACAAGAAAGTACACAATAAAAATACACCCACACGTGCTTTTTACACACATTAAAATGAATAAATAAAAATTTAAAATTAGCAATTAAATTACAATATAAGCATTGTAAAAAGATAACACACATCTTGAAAACAGATGAAAACAACAAACCACAAAAATAACTCACCAGGAGCTTACAATGACCCATCATATCACATATTAAAATACAATGAAGAATAAAACAAAACTTGCACATTTCATGGTTCAGTTTTCAGCATCTAAGTTCATATTTGTTTTAAAAAGGAGTAAAATCTTAACATAAAACTTTAGGTAGGAACCTTCACACGTATTGAATAGTTTTGATAAATTTGTAGGCTTTTTTCAAATGCCTAATAATAATAATAAAAATAATAACAAACATTTATGAAGTGAAAAAAAACAAAAACGTTTCTACGCACTGTACAAACTGATTAGCAAAAACAGAAACAAGACATCATGAAGGAAAATATGCCAATAATTAAGCCAAAGGCAAGGAAATCGCACTTAAAAGTTAAAGACAAGTAAAAGTAGTAAGCAGTGTACAAAACCAACAACAAAAGACAAACTGTCTTCAATAAGTTAAAGACAGTGGACACTATTGGTAATTGTCAAAGACCAGTCTTCTCACTTGGTGTATCTCAGTGTATGCATAAAATAACAAACCTGTGAAAATTTGAGCTCAATTGGTCGACGGAGTTGCGAGATAACTATGAAAGAAAAAACACCCTTGTCACACGAAGTTGTGTGCTTTCAGATACTTGATTTCGAGACCTCAGTCATGTCAGTTTCTAAACTTGAGGTCTCGAAATCAAATTCGTGGAAAATTACTTCTTTCTCGAAAACTACGTCACTTCAGAGGGAGCCGTTTCTAACAATGTTTTATACTATCAACAGCTCCCCATTACTTGTTACCAAATTAGGTTTTATGCTGATAATTATTTTGAGTAATTACCAATAGTGTCCACTGCCTTTAATATCCAAAAACCTGGTTTGTGGTAGACATGAAATTTTAACACATCAAAAAGTCATGTTAAGGCTCATCCCTCAGAAGTTTATATATGTATATATATTTGTAAATTGTAACTCATTTTTGTAATTAGCACACTTACCTACTCCTACACTGTTACGGACCATAGCCATAGTTCCAACAACTCGGATGTTTTTAGGTTTCAAGAGATCCAGAGTTTGGAAGAATCCTGCAACGGTTGCTGCTCCACACTTATCTCTATTGGATTCAAGTTGAGTCAATGATCAATTAATCTTAATATTAGTTTGATTAAAGTAGGTCAAACTTCTAAGTTCTTCGGCTGTTTTATTTAACAGCCCATTACAATGTTCATCATAACAATAGTACCATATTAAAAGCACAAAATTAATTAGTAATATTAAAACAAATACCCATCAATTTATGAATCAACTAGCATAAAAAACACGAATGTGTATTTTAATGAAATCCCTAACTATCGAACAAAATTAAATCCACTCAAATTAAAAATGCAAAGAGTAATTGTGAATGTAAAAAACAAATATCAGATATGAAAACGCACAAAACTCCAAAACAAGGAATGAAAGTATATGGTTTTAGAAAATTGCTGTGAGAATGATCATGATCATAAGAATGATCCATAATTCAATTGAAATCTGAACTCTATATACCGTCGATGATTTAGAGAGAGTTCAGTTAACTAGCGAGATATAAAGAAATGGTATGAGATTTTGAAATCCCCGAGTAGATACATGTATGTCATGCAGGATTAGCATTCCCCGAGTAGATACATGTATGTCATGCAGGATTAGCATTCCCCGAGTAGATACATGATGTCATGCAGGATTAGCATTCCCCGAGTAGATACATGTATGTCATGCAGGATTAGCATTCCCCGAGTAGATACATGTATGTCATGCAGGATTAGCATTCCCCGAGTAGATACATGTATGTCATGCAGGATTAGCATTCCCCGAGTAGATACATGATGTCATGCAGGATTAGCATCTGAAGAGATAAGAGAAAACTATACGCTCCGGTCTTCAGATGTGTCTGTTTTATTTGACTTTGGTCCATGTCTGTCTGTCTGTCTGTCTTATGATTTAAATTGTTCTTTTCTTTCTTTTACTTTGTTCATCTACAGGTTTTCATACAGCGTTTTAATAGATGTTAATTTTACATCAGGGACAAAGAATATTCATTTTGGTTTTTACCCACTTACACCAATTTTTGTGTTAGCACTGTATACTCTAGCCCTATATAGGACTCTTTCTCTGTACACAGATACAGAGTCCTAACTATTAAGGCCCGTTTCTGGAGAGGAAAAATTTCAAAGCTTCATAACTCAAATCTTACCTGCAACAAGCCACTAATTTCAACAGATTCACATTCCATGGCGGCATACATTTTTCTGCGGTGGGTTTTGGTCCTCATATATTCCTCACAAATCCTTCATTTTCGTAACATAATGCAGTTCCCAACGTTAAAAAATTCCTGTTTTGATCGTTTTCTCACAGTGTTGTCTGTTGCCGTGCGTACGCGTATACATTCGCGTGCAACACACTGAAGACGTATGGTGCAACACACTGAAGATGCATGATGCAAGCTTAGACGCATGAATTCTTGGTCACCGTATCTTGACTAAGCTTGGGCGATATCGATTTATTTTATTCACGATATATCGCCGACAATATATCGCGATATTCGATATAATCGCGATTAATGAAATTTGACATCATCAGTCTTCAAACTCCAAGTGAAAGTTGTAGAAGAGACAGTCATAGCTTAAGAGAGGTGTTCTAATGACCTATTCTTCTGGTTTTACTCCAAACCTATGGGGTGCAAGATGTCTCAGCTAGCAAATACATCGCGATATTTAATCGATATTGCGATATATCGCGATTATCGCGATATATCGCGATATATCGATATTTCGATTAAAACCAAATCCATCCGATATCGAAATCGTTTACAAATTAATATTGCGATATTCGATAACATCGTGATATCGCCCAAGCTTAATCTTGAATGCACAGCATTAACACGCAAATGCAATTCAAGATTTGCGGGTCATGCGTCTTGTGTACACACGGCAGACTGTGAGAGTACGAACACAAATTTGAATTTCTTAACGTTGGGAGCTGCATTATTTCATGAAAATGACGGATTTGTGAAGAATATATGATGACCAAAACCCACCGCAGTAAAATATATGCTGCCATGGATGTGAATCTGTTGAAATTAGTGGTTTCTTGCAGGTAAGATTTGAGTTATGAAGCTGTGAAAATTTTCCGCCCCAGAAATGTACCCTGATGTCCAGGACGTCACTGTAGTACAATACAAAAGTGTAAGGTCGCCAGGGCTAGGTATACTCAGTGACATGCCTGTGATTTGTTTTGCAGAGCTCGGGAAAGTACTGAGTATACAGTGTCAAAACCAAAATGAGTATTCATTCAGCGTTTATGTGTTTTACAAGAAATCCCATAGTTAGGGAGATTTGGGGTTAACCACATTTATTCTGTTGCTGCAAGCCCAGAGTTAAATAGCAGCCCTATGAACGTGAGCCTAATACATGGTGTTAGGGTTAGGTTTGTTTTATACCTGTGCATACCAGCCATGACTCCACCAGCTTTGATATCAGCTCCACCAGTATCGTACGTCACACCCTGAAATATAAAAACATCAAACAGCTCAATGTCTTTACTCCATACCAAACGAAAGATGCAAAGATTCATTAAAGACTTCTTGGAACTTGGCTGTTTATTTAGGCAAGAGTATGGCTCACAAGAGCTGTCTATAAAAAGAAGACTGTGACAGTATACAAATATTGACAGCTCAGAGTGCTATGGTTAAAGATACAACTCCCAAGGTGGTTCGCTAGGCTTGTTCTATTTTCCAGTGGCGAAGCCAAGGGAAAATAGAACACTCCGGGAAACACGGAAAGAATAGTTCTAACCATAGCAAGGGAAGCAGTAAGTATCTGTTTTATAACACCCCATACATAAATTGTGCCTAGTTGATAAGATACCAAGAAGCTGCTGTTGCTATGGGTAAAGGTAATAAGTTGCTACGGGATGGTAAATCGGTTGCTACTGGTATAGTGCCTTGAGATTCACGCAACCTTCTAGCTAATCAAAATAAGACAAGTCATTTGACGCATTCTAAACCAATCAAAAGGCAGAATCATTGTAAGGGGTTTTACAATAACTATTGTAATTACCACACATACACCTTACCTTGCCAACGAGCATTAGAGTTGTCTTGACAGCCCCTTCGCCATTGTACTCTAGCTTAATAATACGCCCTTGATGACGTCCAACAAGCTTAGCACAACGATTGACAGCTGAGAATAATGGATAAGCTTCAAGAAGGGCACTATCATCTGCAATGACTCCAACCTGCCAATCATGATATGAGATTTTTGATGTCAATTAATACACAGCTCAAGAGCAGTTTAGCATCAATGTTTTGAAAGCAAGACAGGTGGAACTACTGAGCGAAGCATTCGTCCTCCAAGGTCTGCACGATCTCACTTGTTTGAAGAACCTAGATCAAGAACAATTTGATATGGAGACCATGCTTTTGCCAAGCTTCTCTTCCCCTGTGGAATAAATAAACTCCCTCTCACACTTTGTCAAATACCACCACTCAACAAATTCAAGAGGAAACTTAAGTCAAACTTGTTTAGACTTACATTAGGTTTAAAGGAATACATTGCCTTGGATCGGTCAAGTTGGTCTTTGAACAGCGTTTGTAACCGTTTTTTATAAAATGCATATGGTTAAAAGATGTTGTAAAGTAGAATACAATACAAAAATTTGCCTCGAAATTGCGTGGTTTTCGTTTTACTTTGCGAACTAACACGGTCGGCCATTTGTGGGAGTCAAAAATTTGACTCCCACAAATGGCCGACAGTGCTTGTCGATGAGGTAAAAGGAAAACCACGCGATTTTGAGGCATATTTGTGTGGATCATTATATTCTACTTTTAAAACCTCTTTCTAACCATGCATTTCATAACAAGCAGTTTCAAACGCTTTTCAAAGGCAACGTGTTCCTTTAATTTAACTGCTACATTGAAAGTATTTGATACCCATCATTTTCATTTTTGTTTTCATCTTTGTGTAGGCGCCTTAATCGGCTTTCTGGAGAAGTGCACATTTTAAATCCATATTATTACTATTATTATTTGATATAAGGTAACACCAAATATGTAATCTCTCTATGACTTGGGGGTGATCCTGAAAAGAACCGGAAGTGAAATAACTTGAAAACATTTTAATCAGTATGCTTTAATGGTCTCAAAGAGAAAGCTGTAGATTGTGAGAAAGACTGCAAGTAGGTCATGGAAGTTGAGATGAGTTATTAATACTACAATGTCTAATAAGCTAGAGTGATTTAATGTCATACTCATTAGCTACATGTAACTTGATAACATGTATTTAACTACAGTCAATTGTGCAAGTAACATAAACAATTAAATATTCATATTCACTGTAAATATGTTTATTTCTGCTCGAAACGACTGAATCTTCCTTATACAAATTGAGGATGTCAAAGTGAAATAAATGATGTATTGAATAGAGTTGAATTGTACTAATTACCTTGACATTAGCAGAGTTCTTAAAGAGTTCCACCATGTAGTTAGCAACCTTAGGAGCAGCCATTCGTTCTGGATCAGATCCACCAATGTCACGAGCCACAAGCCTGAAAAGACAAAACAGAACTTCATCAGTGATCCCTTTCAGCTTATGACTTGTAACTTGTAACATTTCAGTTTGAACAAAGAAAAATTGACTGGATTGGGTCTTGAACCAATGACCTCCAGATTAACGTACCGGTGCTCTACCAACTGAGCTTTCCAGCGCTATGATAGTGGTCTCTCAGTTAGTCAAAATCTTTGTTCGGGGTGCCAGTCAGAAGCCAAATAACCACTAGCTGCCGTGTAGTCAGCATGGTAAGGGATCACACCCAAGGGATCAGCCAGGGCATAATTTTTAAAAGGGGATGTGACTTTTTAATATTGAAAAGCAAGTAATAAACCACAAGGGGTTATTACTTGATTCGTAACATTCACAGATAACTGACAATTCCAGAAATAAAACTGTAAAAATACATGCAGAAGGAGGCAACAATAATTGAGGAGTACAATTTTAGACTATGTGGCATTACGCTTTAGGCTTTCTGAGGCTTCATGTTTTATAACAGCTTCTCAAAACCTTTTCATCTTACCTTCCACTCTCTATGGCCACTGCCTGTTTCATCATTGTCACTTTAGATGCTTCATCAGCACACCACACAAGAAGTTTCTTTACTTTTTGCGACTTGCTTGGAACATCTTCTCTTATCTCAAAAGGCTGAAAGGAAAACGTAAACAAACAAAACTAGCTCCATAAAGATAACGCTGATTAAGTAAGAAAATTATGGAAGGAATTACACATAAGAGTTATGATCAGAGTTGCAGTCGGGCGGGCCTGCCAAGAACTAACACACGTTGCCCACTACTCTGAGCAAAATACACTGTGCTGCTTAGCAGTTTCCCCAAGATTGCACATCAACAATGATGATCCCATATATAAACAAGATTGCACATCAACAATGATGACCCCATATATAAACAAGATTGCACATCAACAATGATGACCCCATATATAAACAAGATTGCACATCAACAATGATGACCCCATATATAAACAAGATTGCACATCAACAATGATGATCCCATATATAAACAAGATTGCACATCAACAATGATGACCCCATATATAAACAAGATTGCACATCAACAATGATGACCCCATATATAAACAAGATTGCACATCAACAATGATGACCCCATATATAAACAAGATTGCACATCAACAATGATGACCCCATATATAAACAAGATTGCACATCAACAATGATGACCCCATATATAAACAAGATTGCACATCAACAATGATGACCCCATATATAAACAAGATTGCACATCAACAATGATGACCCCATATATAAACAAGATTGCACATCAACAATGATGACCCCATATATAAACAAGATTGCACATCAACAATGATGACCCCATATATAAACAAGATTGCACATCAACAATGATGACCCCATATATAAACAAGATTGCACATCAACAATGATGACCCCATATATAAACAAGATTGCACATCAACAATGATGACCCCATATATAAACAAGATTGCACATCAACAATGATGATCCCATATATAAACAAGATTGCACATCAACAATGATGACCCCATATATAAACAAGATTGCACATCAACAATGATGATCCCATATATAAACAAGATTGCACATCAACAATGATGACCCCATATATAAACAAGATTGCACATCAACAATGATGACCCCATATATAAACAAGATTGCACATCAACAATGATGATCCCATATATAAACAAGATTGCACATCAACAATGATGACCCCATATATAAACAAGATTGCACATCAACAATGATGATCCCATATATAAACAAGAATAACTTGTTTTGTTGAACCACTCCCCCTGGGTGGACTAAACTTGATTTAGAGCTAACTTCCAAATTTGGTCTAGCTACAACACTGTTTATATGGTGGCGTGTCATGGGCAATAATTAAAGGCAGTGGACACTATTGGTAATTACTCAAAATAATTATTAGCATAAAACTTTAATTGGTAATGAGTAATGGGGAGAGGTTGATGGTATAAAACATTGTGAGAAACAGCTCACTCTGAAGTGAAATAGTTTTCGAGAAAGAAGTATTTTTCCACAAATTTGATTTCGAGACCTCAAGTTTAGAATTTGAGGTCTCGAAATCAACCATCTAAACGCACACAACTTTGTGTGAAAAGGGTGTTTTTTCTTTCATTATTATCTCGCAACTTCGACCACCGATTGAGCTCAAATTTTCACAGGTTTGTTATTTAATGTATATGTTGAGATACACCAAGTGAGAAGACTGGTCTTTGACAATTACCAATAGTGTCCACTGTCTTTAAGAGCACCGGATTCAAGCTCTGGTGTTTGACCAGCAGAGTGTGGGTTAAGATCCCGGTCGTGACACTTGCTACGTAAAATTGGGGAGGTAGTGCTTTCTGCTCTACCGGCCAGGCTTCGGACTGATGATACCCGAGCCTAACACATCCGTATGGACTGCAAAAGGGGTAACCCTGTTTCAACCCTAGGAGTAGGTGGCAATGGCCTCTGGAAAAAAATCATTGTAGCCCATACCTTGAAGTGGCCTTCAGGCCTTGTGTCTGGCGACAGGCATAAAAAAGTAAAATTTAGAATAAAAAAGATAGAATTCCTCCACAGGCCTGATGCTTTGATTTTGAAAAGCAAAGGCACCAAGGCGTTTTGTCCTTGGTTAATTTGTATTGTAATATTTCAAGGAGCACCGAGGCAATGACCAGGGGCATCGGAGTTGCCTCAAATGCTTCTGTAAAGTATTAGACGCTGCCTTCACGCTGTGTTTGCAACAACAGCAAACCTGATAGGAGAATGATTACTTACCACATAGAGCTTTTGCAAAGCACCCAGTAATGCAGTTAGACTGGTCTTAGGGAAGACATCATCAGGAGCACATACTAAGAGTGGTGTCTGACATCCAGCTTGGATGGCACTATAACAAAAGAAAGATCAGCAACAATTAGGTATTACAAGTCATGGTAAAAGCTCTAGTAATTGCAGCTAATCCACACGAAACAACTTACAGGCCACCAGTTCCAGGCAACCAATAAGGAAATGTATTCACATTTGAATATTCACATATTATTTGTTGGGATTGGAAGACGATGTTTGAAAAATGACACATGTGCTACCAAAAGGGTTATTTAGTATGCACTGCAATTGGTAAAGTTGCCGGCAAAAGTTGTTGTAAATGAGTACAGAAACTAACTAAGCCAAAGTTTCATCGATCCTAAGGTTGAATTTTCGACATTTCCTTAGACTTAAAGGGGAGGTACACGTTTGGTAATTATTCAAAACAAATATTAACTTAAAAACTGACTTGGTAACGAGCATTGGACAGCTGTTTTTTGATAGTATGAAACATTGTGGGAAATGGCTCCCTTTGAAGTAATGTAGTTTTTGAGAAAGAGGTAATTTTTCTTACTAAAAAACTAAAAGACTTCTAGCTAGAAGTCTCTGAAAGCACACACATTCGTCCAACAAGGGTGTTTTTTCTTTCATCATTCTCTCGCAACTTCGATGACCGATTGAGCCCAAATTTTCACAGGCTTGTTATTTTATGCACATGATGGGATAAAACAAGTGAGAAGACCAAACGTGTACCTTCCCTTTAATTAAGTACAACTTTGTTTAAGATATCATTTATAATATGGAAATCTTACCGTTGGATACCAGCTCCACCAGCATCAGCAAAACGTCTAACGTCATCGTAGTCTCGATTGACTGGACCAGTAGGAGAAAAGATCAACGCTTTAGGAGGGTCAACGGGTAAGGCAATCAAGGAGACAGACTGACCCAAGGATTTATCCACCTAGAGGGAATAATAACAAGGATCAAGGCGTTAGGAGGGTCAACGGGTAGGGCTATCAAGGAGACTGACTGACCCAAGGATTTATCCACCTAGAGGGAATAATAACAAGGATCAAGGCGTTAGGCGGGTCAACAGGTAGGGCTATCAAGGAGACTGACTGACCCAAGGATTTATCCACCTAGAGGGAACAATAACAAGGATCAAGGCGTTAGGAGGGTCAACGGGTAGGGCAATCAAGGAGACAGACTGACCCAAGGATTTAACCACCTAGAGGGAATAATAACAAGGATCAAGGCGTTAGGAGGGTCAACGGGTATGGCAATCAAGGAGACAGACTGACCCAAGGATTTAACCACCTAGAGGGAATAATAACAAGGATCAAGGCGTTAGGAGGGTCAACGGGTAGGGCTATCAAGGAGCATAGAGGGAATAATAACAAGGATCAAGGCGTTAGGAGGGTCAACGGGTAGGGCTATCAAGGAGACTGACTGACCCAAGGATTTATCCACCTAGAGGGAATAAAAACAAGGATCAAGGCGTTAAGAGGGTCAACGGGTAGGGCTATCAAGGAGACTGACTGACCCAAGGATTTATCCACCTAGAGGGAATAATAACAAGGATCAAGGCGTTAGGAGGGTCAACGGGTAGGGCTATCAAGGAGACTGACTGACCCAAGGATTTATCCACCTAGAAGGAATAATAACAAGGATCAAGGCGTTAGGAGGGTCAACGGGTAGGGCTATCAAGGAGACTGACTGACCCAAGGATTTATCCACCTAGAGGGAATAATAACAAGGATCAAGGCGTTAGGAGGGTCAACGGGTAGGGCTATCAAGGAGACTGACTGACCAAAGGATTTATCCACCTAGAGGGAATAATAACAAGGATCAAGGCGTTAGGAGGGTCAACGGGTAGGGCAATCAAGGAGACAGACTGACCCAAGGATTTAACCACCTAGGAATAAATGAACAAAAAGGAATATTTATCGAGCACATTGGTTTGCGGTAACGCCATTGCTTGGTAGATAATGTTCTTTTGATGACTTGTCTTGGTACTATTCTACTGCAGTGTAGCAAAACAAAGTCTTAATCAAACATAATCTAAATGACTTGGAAGATCAGCCAAGTGACCCGACTTCTCCTGGTCCCCAGTCACAACGAACTTGAACGTAATTTTTGTACTACGCTTTTATTGCCATTTTCAAAACATCATATCTCGATGAAGTCACCTTATCCCTGCTGGCCTCGATGAAGTCACCATATCCCTGCTGGCTTGTATTTTAGTATTTCCACAAATGTAAGGAATAACATGAAGTACGTTTGAGTAGTGTGGGATGTTTATAAGTGTGTAAATTTGCAATTAAAGTGGTACGCCTTGCTCAGAATTTGAAATCTTTAAATTTGAGACAGTAGATGGTGAGCTGTAATGGCAACTATAATAAGACTGATGTTAACAGAGAGCTGAACAGCCCAACAAGGAGGGCTTGTGTAAGACGTACCTTCAGCTGAGAGTGAAGAGCAGTTTTATAAGACTCCAGACATCCAGTCAGTTTGTCTAAACTACTCGCTACTAAGACAATACCATCACAAGCAGGATCCTTGCAGTTAGTAGTAGCCTCAATAGGGCACGGTAACCTGCAAATAAAACACCCACAAGTGAGAAACATCAAGGTTAGGGGTAGAAAGGGGAGAAAGAGTTAAGTTGGAAAGAGATTTAAAGAGTGTGGGGTAAAATGTTAGTGATATCTGTGGGTTTTATTTTTTTAATTTAAACTGAAAATGGTAAAATGTTTGAAGTGTCAATGAAAAAGATGATTAGGCCTACATTTTGTTTCCTACATTATGAAGTATGTATTGTTGAGCAATTCCTGCCACCAACTAAGTGGTCTTGCAATGAAAAACCTTATAGTCTCTAGAAACTAGGTTCTAACTTAATTGATTTTAGCTCTACTAGTTTTCTATATAGTTTTTTTGTTGTATTTTTGTGTATGTCTGTTGCTGAGGTTCTTGACATTTTAGTAGGGTGAGGTGCTGGCAACCTCTCACCTCTAGTATTATTTTTATGCTACTTAATTTAGTTTGTTTGTTTGAGTATTTAATTTTTTAATTTTGTTTTGCTCCTTGTGGTTTTGTTTACTTTTAATTAAAATTTGTCTTCTGTGCTGTGCTTTTTAACTGTTGTTTCTATATTTAAGAAATGTTTGTTGTGTTGTCATTTAGCCTTCGAGAAAGACTCTGCTAGGGTCGAAACGTCAGGCCATTAACTATTTTTTGCGTTTCTATATTTAGTGTTGCTATTTATACCAGGCCTGATACTTTACAGAGGCAATGAAGGCGATTGCCTACGTGTTCCCTGGTAATTGCCTTGGTGCCCTTGAAATGCTACAGTAGAAATTTGCAATTTCACCATAGGGTGCCCTTTACCAAGAAGAAAATGCCTTGGTGCCCTTGCCCTTTCAAAAACGAAGCATACAGCCCTGCATATACTGTTTTTGTGTTAAGTCCCTTGAGGCCTGGCTTAAGGCGCTAACACTCTTTTATTATTACTATTTTAAAGTTGCTAGTTTCCAGTATGGGCTTATCATTCTGCAGCTCATGTGTGTTTTCACTCTTTCCCATACAGACAATGTAACCTGTGACAACATCACATTTTTACAGAAGAGCCACCAGGCCGCGCCTAGAGACTTCATGCAGGCATGATTTGTGCACAGCTCAATTAAAAACACCCGTCAAATCTTCATTCTGGAGACTGCACTGTCTAAATTTTAACAACTTTTGATATGATGAAAGGGGGCACATCTCAAAAGAAAGGGGGCACATCTCAAAAGAAAAGGGGCACATCTCAAAAGAAAGGGGCACATCTCAAAAGAAAGGGGGCACATCTCAAAAGAAAGGGGGCACATCTCAAAAGAAAGGGGGCACATCTCAAAAGAAAGGGGGCACATCTCAAAAGAAAGGGGGCACATCTCAAAAGAAAGGGGGCACATCTCAAAGTTGTTCAGCTGTTACTTTTATAACTCTTGGATTTTGACACAAAATGTAACTTTCCTATGTGACCAGCACCAGTGCATTATGTAACTTTCCTATGTGACCAGCACCAGTGCATTATGTAACTTTCCTATGTGATCAGCACCAGTGCATTATGTAACTTTCCTATGTGACCAGCACCAGTGCATTATGTAACTTTCCTATGTCATGTGACCAGCACCAGTGCATTATGTAACTTTCCTATGTGACCAGCACCAGTGCATTATGTAACTTTCCTATGTGATCAGCACCAGTGCATTATGTAACTTTCCTATGTGATCAGCACCAGTGCATTATGTAACTTTCCTATGTGACCAGCACCAGTGCATTATGTAACTTTCCTATGTGACCAGCACCAGTGCATTATGTAACTTTCCTATGTGACCAGCACCAGTGCATTATGTAACTTTCCTATGTGACCAGCACCAGTGCATTATGTAACTTTCCTATGTGACCAGCACCAGTGCATTATGTAACTTTCCTATGTGATCAGCACCAGTGCATTATGTAACTTTCCTATGTGACCAGCACCAGTGCATTATGTAACTTTCCTATGTGATCAGCACCAGTGCATTATGTAACTTTCCTATGTGACCAGCACCAGTGCATTATGTAACTTTCCTATGTGACCAGCACCAGTGCATTATGTAACTTTCCTATGTGACCAGCACCAGTGCATTATGTAACTTTCCTATGTGATCAGCACCAGTGCATTATGTAACTTTCCTATGTGACCAGCACCAGTGCATTATGTAACTTTCCTATGTGACCAGCACCAGTGCATATTGGGTACGTTCAGACGTGGGGTTAAACTAGTCCTTAATCCGAGCACCGCGGGTGTCCAAAAGATAAACATGACTTAGTCCAAAATTGGCTTGCGTTCACACAGTGAGTTTATTCTGGTCAAGCGGACTAAACTAGCCCACGATGTTGATTATTGGGTCATGCATCGGCGAACCTTACCATTGCTGGTTCCGGTTTGTTACATTGTCCATGCGTTTTCCACAGGGTTTCGATCCGCTATCGTTTCTATGAACCTCATGGTCATTATGTATTCCATCATTAAAGACGGCAAAATCACTTCATATCCTTGCTTGGCCCCAGCACAAACGCAATTCTATTGTGCCCGCTGAAGTTTCCGTTCCGCACTGCCCTCGATGAACGAAACATTTACACGTTGTTGTTGAAAGCTTCAAATTATTTTCGAGTGTGAACTTTTGTAAATATATCACAACTTGGTCATTAAGAAGTCGTAGCCTACACACATTCTCATGTTACGTTAAAAATTGTTTTTCAATTCAACATTAGTCTGCTACTCGTATAACTGTTACGTAAAGTTGTTGAGGGCAGGAACCAGATACAACCTAGTTTTCGAACCCAAACTTTGGTCTTAATTGTCGATCCCGTGTGTGTAGCTTAGCTGTGATTAGATGCCACTTTCTTCAAAGCAAAACCCGTTCGTTATCATAAAGTAGCGTTGCACACAGAAGAAGTGAATTTAAAAACTAAATAGTGCTACTAAAAATGAGAACTTGTTTTCGTGCGACGTCCATTTCAAACATTTTCGGCGAAGGGGAATACCGGGGCCCCAACACTTAATGGTAACATAAAGGGAAGGCAGCGGAGAGACGCAAGGAGATATTATGTAGCTCCATGGATTCATGAAGACACCACCCAATACTCGCTGCCGATCCATCCATACACGTGGAATGACGTCACCTTTGTTGCCGCGGTCATTTGGGCTAAAATAGACTGGAAGTAGCAGGTCAGTTGCGTTCCAACGATGGTTTACTGGGCCTCGCAGCAGGGGGTTGGTCGTAAAACCTGGGCTAAGTTAGTCTAGTCCACCAATTTTTTTGGTTTAGTTTAGCCCAGCTCAGTGGGTCAAATTAACCCTCGCGGACCAGAATATTGCGTTCACACGCAGGGTTAGTTTAGCACTTTTGGATTAAGGACTAGTTTAACCCCACGTCTGAACGTACCCTATGTAACTTTCCTATGTGACCAGCACCAGTGCATTATGTAACTTTCCTATGTGACCAGCACCAGTGCATTATGTAACTTTCCTATGTGATCAGCACCAGTGCATTATGTAACTTTCCTATGTGACCAGCACCAGTGCATTATGTAACTTTCCTATGTGACCAGCACCAGTGCATTATGTAACTTTCCTATGTGACCAGCACCAGTGCATTATGTAACTTTCCTATGTGATCAGCACCAGTGCATTATGTTGCCTGGTACATGGTAGAAAGTGAAAGAATGTACAAGGTCACACTTATTGTAAACAAAGGTCACAAGGTCTATAAATATAAAATACTAAATAATATAAGTGTTGAGGCGCGGCGTTTCATTATTTAATAAAAATGGCCACACATATTTATAAGTTAAAGATGTCTGTTCTTTTGCTTATAAGTGAGTTTCTCTATAAAGTTGAGTAATTTGTAGTACACTTTACACCCACTAGGATAGAATTGTGGGGTTTACTTTTAAAAATGAAAATTGAAAGTGCCGGATAATCTTTAATAAAAAATAAAGTCAATTAGTTGTTTTTGAAATAAAATGAAACAGTACACCGGGCCTACACGAAACTATTGTCAATAGATACGGGATAATTAAAGTAATTGGTGGGTTTTCTTCCTCTATCTATCCATGAATTAGGAATTTAGTGTAACTAATTTTCAAGGACGTCAACAACATTACAACAGAACAGTCCAAACCATCAAAATAGCAACAACATAATTTGACTTTGCAGATGGCTGTTGTGTAATTCACTCAACTGCCTTCACTTCATAGTCTGGTCAACACAAAACGAATGGAAATGATGATAAATATATATGTTCAAAAACCTTCAATTACTCTGCTATTTAATGAAGAAACACACTTACTTTCCGTAACTCGCCATTATTGCAGTTCACCAAAAAACCAAAGAGGAGGAGGGTTGCAAGGGTTTCAGTGGTGTCTGAAAGAAATCAAACCACACGCACTAAACGTGCGAATACCAGCGAAAACTTCTGTCTGAATAATCACGTGATAAATCACATGACTTGTTTTAGCACCACACTATAAATAACCATATTAAAAGCATGTTAAATGAGTCTAGATCAAGACTGCTATCTCTCTCGTTGAGTTGTGTGGAAACAAAAAGTTCAAAATACAAAACGATGATAAAGTTATTTGTTTGCGTAATCCCAGCCAGGGAAGTGGGCGTGTACATGAAACTCCATCGTCTCTTTTCAGCTGTGCTTCAGCTGCACAAACACACTTTTGGCGCACCAATCGCTAGATTTAAACCCGTCAGGTTATTCTCAATTTCAACTCAAGTAAACATGAGATTGGTGCAGTTTAGAAAACAGTGCGGTGGAGCAGTGAGGGTTGGTGCAGAGGTTTCGAAGGATGGCGATGTTGTTGATCTGTGCGAAGGGGATTCCAAGATCCCTGGAGATATGAAGAGTTTCTTGGAAGGCGGGATTGATGTTTTAAATGCAGCTAAGCAGTAAGTAGTTGTTGTTGGTTGGGCGGTAACTACTTCTAGATACTAATAATAAGGCTCCCCTGTGAGCCTTATAAATACGTAGAAGTAGGCAGTAACTATGTATTGTGACTCTCGTCTCGATAATTATATAAAGACCTATCCATCATCATGTACATGTAATGTTAAAAGAGAGCCATTTACAGAAACACAGCCCAACTTCAGTCATTGACTCTCTTGGCTCGGAAAAGTTTATCTTTTTGTCCATAATCCTATAATCCTACTTAGTACATGTAGTTGTCATAAGTTGACATTTTATTCATTTATTTAATTGAAATGTTTAAGTTTTAAAGAACTTGTTTTCAGTTGAAGTGCTTTATTTTAGGAAACATTTACATTTGATAAACAATGACACAATTGTGGCCAGGGCCTTATATAATGTGTGAGTTTTCACTGCTCAGTTTATTTATTATATTTTGTTTTAAAGCCATTATACACTTTCGGTAAACAGTATTGTCCAAGTCCCACACTTCGTGTATCACAACTTATATACAAAATAACAAACCTGTGAAAATTTAGGCTCAATCAGTCATCGGAGTCGGGAGAAAATAACGGGAAAACCCACTCTTGTTTCCGCGTGTTTCGCCGTGTCATGACATGTGTTTACTATAAATCCGTAAATTCTCGCTATCGAGAATTGATATTGTTTTAATGTTTTCTCAAAAAGTAAAGCATTTCATGGAAAAATATTTCAAGAGAAGTCTTTCACCATTACCTTCTGTAAACCCTGTAAATTATTTGCAAATCTGTGAATTTTTTTTTTCTGTACCGAAAGGGTCCAATGGCTTTAATGAATGGTGTGTATTTAATTTTTGCAGAGTTATATCATCAGGCCAGCATATTTTAAAGAGAGACACAATATCCCTTCTCGCGCCAATAAATAACTGTGATAAAGTTATTTGTATTGGAATGAACTACAGAGAACACTGTATCGAGCAGAAATTCCCTATTCCCACCGAGCCAATATTCTTCAATAAGTTTGCGAGTACTATCATTGCATCAGGAGATGACATCATTTATCCAGAAGTCACAACAGCCTTAGACTGGGAGGTGGAGCTTGTTATTGTCATCGGAAAAGGTGGCAAAAACATCAAGGTATGACTGGGTACGGACGGAGTAGGATGTACCCTGTTGTACAGCCTACCTACTCCTAGAACTATGAGGTTCATTCCGCTATCATCTTCACGATAGTGGAGACAATAGACCTCATATAGTTCTAGGAGTAGGAAGGCTGTACATTAAACAGAGCTTGTCGAAGTAAAGCCCCAAACAGTTCCAATATGGTGGAGGGGGTCCAGCATATTGTCACTATTTATGGGGCTACACTAGCAGTGATTTGGGAAATAATAACTATTGTTGAACTTATTTTACTGTACGCTCTATAAATTAATTCTATTATTGTTAATTTTGTTTCCCTATTGTTTTCTCTTCAGGAGTCAGAAGCTATGGACCATGTGATTGGTTACACAGTAGCACATGACGTAAGTGCAAGAGACTGGCAGATGAAAAGAAACGGTGGACAATGGTTGATTGGGAAAACAATGGACACATTCTGTCCTCTTGGTCCAGCTATTGTTACTAAGGATGAATTATCAGGTAAAAAATCACAAGAAAATAATCATCCCAGTTTGCAGTTTGCGGAATTCTTGACAATGTTACAGATCTACAGGTTTATGCCATACTTCATGTGTTTCTAATAAATAATCTAACAAGGCTCAGTATATTCATGAACGTAAGAAAGAGTAAGTGTTTTTATTGTTAATTGCAGATCCACATAATTTGGGAATCCGGTGCAGAGTGAACGGTGTCACAATGCAGAATAGCAACACAAATCAACTGATATTTAACACAATGAAAACCATTGAATTCCTGTCAAGGTATGTTTCTTCTTTCTTTTGTAATTTTATTTTCCAATCTTTTAAAATGTATGATCACAAGAAGCTAAGTTTTACAAATACCAATTGCCAATAATTGTATATTTTTACAGGCTTGTTACGTTGCGGGCTGGTGATATTATTCTAACAGCCAATAATTATATATTTTGACAGGCTTGTTACGTTGCGGGCTGGTGATATTATTCTAACAGCCAATAATTGTATATTTTGACAGGCTTGTTACGTTGCGGGCTGGTGATATTATCTAACAGCCAATAATTGTATATTTTGACAGGCTTGTTACGTTGCGGGCTGGTGATATTATTCTAACAGGGACACCATCGGGTGTTGGTGTGTTTCGGAAGCCAGAACCAGTCTATCTGAAGGTGAGCATATATACTTTATTTGGTTAAAGTTAGTTAGAGTTAGTTATTCCCAAACATTCATATGTTTCAGTTGCTACTACCATTATCAACTTATTGAGTACAAAAAGTACCACATCTAGCATATCTCATTAATACTGAACAATGGAATGAGATGCGGTCTGTTAATTTACTCATCATTCACATCTTTCTTTATTTCTTTTCAGCGAGGAGATGTGGTTGAATGTGAAATTGATGAGATTGGGACCATCAGTAACAAGGTTGTTTGACTGAATTGATCATGGACAGCCATCAAGTACAGTTTGTATAGCTCTTACTCATCATGGTGACGCCAGAACATATGCAGTATACATGTGTTCCTTGGAGACAACATCATAACATGAGTGTACATTTCCAGTTGTACAGCATTTTGAACTATAACTGAAGAACGAAACCAGGATTTTTTCAGATATCAAATTTATAATTTTCAGCTCAATTTATTCATATAAACTAACGTTTCTATCTTGCTCAAAATATAGTTTATTTTATTGCTTACATTTGAATGGACATACTTGGAATTGTTTATGTGATCAAAATTTCATTATGTTTTGGGGTAATGGGGTGAGACCAACGAAAATTTATCTTTGTTCAACCCCAACTCGTTAAAATTTACCCATTCTTCAGTTTACCTTATGGTTTATTTAACAAACTGCATTGTGTTCAAATTGATATTAAATTAAAAGTCATCATGCCTCAGTGACTGTGAATTGTGTTATTGGTTGATGGCAAATAATGGTCAGAAGAAATGGGGTAGAAGAAATGTCACAAATCTGCAGCAGTTTCTTTCAATGATGTCACCTGGCTGAAGAAAGACGGGAAAAACGAGGGTTGATATTGATATCAGTTTGGTTACAAAACTTTCTTGAAAATTCCATATTGTTTTAACTCATCCGTTCTTTTCCTAGTGCATAGGAAAGAGAAAGAAGAAATAAAGTAGAAAGTATTCTATGAAGAGTAAATTACCCGATTATTTTACATTGTTGTATGGTTTTTTTAAGATGATCTCCCCAAATGGGACTTGGCAAACTCCCACAAGGGGATATAAACACCAAGCTGGCAACAACCAATCTCTCTCATTTAAATTTTGGTGTAACAACGTCTATGAAATGCTAGTTTTGCATCAGGATAACGAATAATATAATTGTTGTTACAATCGATGTGAACTTAGCTGTATACTCCCGATATTCTTCATCGCCGATGCAAATTTAAGTGCTTTAAATTGTCATAAACATTTGTTTTTGCTAACTTTTTCAAAAGTTTGTTTTGATAATCCAAAGCATTGTGTACCTTTTTATCAGATGTAAACACTTGCCGCGGTTTCATTTGTTTCAACTGTTTGTCAACAATATTTTTCTCAAAATGTTTGACAATTTGTTTTGTTTAAACTAAAACAGCAAAGAATTAAATATCTGAAAACATTGAAAGAGCGGCGTTTGATTTCGTTCATGTTATTGTTGTGCAAGATAATACATGTACATTTTGTACTGCTCCCATTGAACATGTAGTTATTGGTGTTCTTCGTGTTTTCCCCGCCACGTTTAACACCACTAACGCACATTCGTTTTTAGCCTCCCTGTGTCTACCCCGCGGTGCTTACTCGGGTGACGTCGTTTACCTGGGGCCAGAAGTGACCCACTCCACAAGCAGGACATTGGGGGCTGACCTCGGTGAGCCCTTGGAATGACGTCAGAAGCTGTTCGAACGCACCGGGGCAGACCGGGGATGACACAGGGAAGCTAAACGAACGCACCCACTTATAAAAAGGGACACGCTCCAATTGCGGATTGCCTTCGGATTTGGCGCTTTAAACAAGCCTTTGTTATTAAATGAATACGGTTGGAAAGATGTTTTTAAAGTAGATTATAATGATCCACACGGTTCAAGTGTGTGGTTCAGTTTTCCTTGTACTATTTCGTGATACATGTATACGGTCCGCAATTGGTTCACCAAAAATGGCGGACCATGTTAGTTCAAAAGAAAAGGAATTGAGCTACACAATTGCAAGGTGGGATCCTATGTGTTGACTTAAGTTATACTTTTAATAGTGAGCTTTCAGGTAGGAATGGCTTCTTATTATTTTAGTGAGCAATTTTTCGTTCTCCAACACTACGTTACTTTAGAGTGAGTCCGTGTTTCACAAGCTCTCCTTTGCTCGTACCAAGTAAGATTTTAGTGCAAATAAAATATTTTGTGTAATTACCAAACGTGTACAGTGCCTACAGTACATCACCGAAATAACTATTTTAACAAACTATTTTAAAGTAAAAAGCACTAATCTAGCAATTTTCCTAACTCTCGAAAAATGGCCCGATGCAAGCCAGTATGCCCCGTACAGCTATTCTGCACCGGGCGCTATAGGGGCCGGTGTCAGCTGCAGTGAGGTTGCGTTCTGCCCGGTACGTTCCCCAACCCACCATGGACGTGCATGTCCGACGCACTGTGAAAAGTCTGTAATCACGGAGGAGGGCCATGCTCACGACTTGGTAGTTTTAGTTTTCGGCTATGAGCGATTTTAACATCAGGGGGTTTGGGAGAAACTTTAATGTATTGGGGGGAAACAAATTCAAGAAAATAATACAAAGAAAAAAGACTGAGAGACTTTTATTTTGACTGTTAACTATTTTTTCCCAGATTAACTTTGAGCTTTGTCCGAGTGAGTGTGGCGCACCCATTTTTTAAGTGCGCCCCCTATTGTTCTTTATATAAAGTTTATCTAAAAAAAGCAATCTTTAAAACTACAGAGTTGTCGACCCATACCAAAACAACCTGTTTTCATTATCTAGCTGATATTAATTATGAGGAAAGGATTATAGCGCCCCCTATGTTTTTGTTTTGTATGTATGGAACCCATGCATACATCAACTCAATTTATATGATTTTGATTGTTTGGGGCCAGACTACCACTTAAGCACTGCGCTACACACTGTTTACAAACATACAAGAACAAATGATTGGGTAAAAAAAAGGCAACATTTCCAAACAATGGAAAACATACACGAAGAAGATCATGGAAAGCAATCCAAAAAGACTCATGGGCCAGAAAGTAACGGCGAATCAACCCTTCTTCAATCTACTTACGGGAATGCAGGTAAAATACGTGGTTGTGTAACTAAAAACATTTTGAGTGACATTCAATTCGCTGTCATGACCATGACAGAGACAAGTCGACCGAGACAAGTCGACCTCCGACCAATGTCGACCTCCGACCAATGTCGTTGGGTCGTGTACAGTGACCAGTCGGGACAAGCTCGAGTCAATGAAGGCCTATTTTGTGTGTTGCTATGTTGTAATAATCGTTTATAGGGATTGATCTAGGGTTATGATTATTGCAACTATTATACACATAATGAATGTTTATGAGTGCAATGGTGCGAATATGTTCATGAGTTGAAAGATGGAATGTTCCATTCAACGAGGCGGAGCCGAGTTGAATGGAACATTCCAGCTTTCAACGAATGAACATATTCGCACCATTGCACGAATGAAAAACATTCATTATTTGTTTTATATAACATCCAAGTAGAACTTTGTCATTTTGATTGAAAGAAACAACTTTCAAAACAAACAATTTCAACTGTAGAAGCTGAATGCTAGTAATTTTACTATGCCTTCTTGCAGTAACACCTGCTGCGTTACCAAAGACACGCGCACGCAGTGATGTTTTTACTCAGCTTTTTCGTTCCATCCGAAAAGTACCATTGCACGCTGGCAGCGTGCCAGCGTGCAATGGTACTTTTCGGATGGAACGAAAAAGCACGGTGAGTGACTCAGCGTGCAATGGTACTTTTATTTGCTACCACGTGACGGACAATCCTCCAATCAAATGGCAAGGATCTGCTTGGGTGTTATATAAAGTTCAATAACAATAGTTGGTTTTTCGTTTTCTGGTCTTGAATGATAAATGTCTTTTTTTAATGATATAATAAATTAATATATTCTAATTCTAAAATCTAATTCAACTGATCGAATGAAGATCGAGTTTGTTTATGAATATGATACAAACATTGTTATGTATTGATTTTATTTTCGCTCCTCTCGTCTTCTTTATTGTATTTAAATATTTTTAGTGTTTTTAAAATAATTTTATGCTTGTCGCTTAGGTTCTTGACATAAGGGCGAGGTGCTGGTGACCTCTCACCTCTATGGTGATGTATTTTTTAAACATGGTTTGCCCCTGGTGGTTTTGTTTAGTTTAATTTAATTTTGTTTACCTTTCTTTTGATTTTTAAAATTGCAGTATCTGTATTTTAGTGTTGTTTTTCAAAATATTGTTTTCTAGTGGAAAGCGCCTGAAGGCCTGGCATAAGGCGCTATATATATACTTGTTTATTATTATTATTATTATTATTATTATTATTATTATTAATATTATTATTATTATTATTATTATTATTATTATTATTATTATTATTATTATTATTATTATTATTATTATTATTATTATAACTACTGTGGATTCCAATTATGAATCTTGTGTGATATGTATATTAAAAACGTGATCACCTTTGAAAATGTATCGTTGACAGGTTAGTTTTAGTGTATAAATAACTATATTATTATGTTGGTTTTTTGTTGTTCTTCTTTTTTACATTAAAAAAAGATAATTTAATGTTTACCGTTATTTAATTTATATTTAAATTAATTTTACAGTAATGACAGATGATGATTATGTGGCATGTTACTGGATGCAGTTAGACAAAGCAGTGAGACAATTACTTTATCAACAACCAGGAGTTTCCATCAGAATATCTTATGAACAAATGTACAGGTAATTAAATCAATTCAAATCAATTCAAATCAAATACCTCATTCTTGCATTATGTGAATAAGTCAATGTGGTTGACAAGAATATCAGGAGTTTGTCGTCAACTTTGAGTGATTCATCAGCCCTTGATGGGATTATGTAACAGTTTTCTAGGGTAGTTAAGGGTATCTGATTGCTGGTATCACTCTTCATTGCTTGTTTTATCAAGTAAACAAACATGATGATCCTTTTGTTATCAAACTTGCAGTCATTGTAGATTTAATGTGAAAATATTGGCCTAATTTCCATGGAAAACTTTCCCTTAAACTTTTTTTTGAAATCAGTTAATGATTACCTTTAAGAGAAAATTTCCAAAACTGTAAGTGTACTTTACATTGTGAATGTTTTGTTTGTTCCACAGTTGCGTTTATAAATGTGTTTGTCAACAATATTCGGAGCGGATGTACAAGGATTTGAGGAGACTTATCACTGCTTACTTGGAGGATAAATTCATTTATCTACAGGTATTGGAACAGGTAGACAAGTGTGCTGTGGGGGGGGGGGTTGTGCAGTGGAAGAATGGTTAAGATCATGTGACTCAAGCTCTGGCTTGTTCATTGCTGAAGTCCCATCTTATGTAAACCGCTTCATATCATCAGTTTAATGAAAGTGTTGAAAAATAAAGTTTGACCGATGAAAAAGCTGATGGACTCGTGAAATGACAAATTAACTGGTCCTATTGGCTAGTCTAGCTACAGAAATTAAGAGCAAACCAAGGTTTTTTAATACCAGAATATGATTGTAAAAAGTGATTTAGTAGTTACGGATTTAATAAGTTCTTCAATTCTGCATTTGTTAAAAGCACTTAAACATTTATTTGATTTGTCATTTAGATGTGCACTGGGACCGAGTTTCTGAAGCAATTCCATTCTGTGCTCAAGCAATACACCGTAGCTCTTGGAGGAATAGTACCCATATTTACATTTTTGGTAAGTTTTGTCTTTGTGAATGTTTTTAATCTTTTTTGATTTGGAAAAATTACTATTGGGCGGGATTTGAACCAACGACCTCCATATTAACGTGCAGACGCTCCACAAAATGAGCTATCTAGCCTATATTGTCTGTCTCCTTTTTTTGTCATTATCTTCATTCAGGGGTGCCACCCAGAAGCCATAATCTTTTTTGTTTGTTGAATCTTACCAATGTTGTATTATAAGATCCAACGCACTAATATAATGTTTCTGTTTATTTGTTCTTTTTTACAGAATAGATTTTATATCACTCAGAAGCTCAGGACAGAACTAAGACCAGAATTGGAGAAATTGTTTTTACAGAACTTAAATACAACTATATATCACGCACTAGGTAAGAATTGACAGATTTGACCAAGAAAGCTGTTACTTAGGGAGTATAATGGTTTGTTGCATACCAAGCAATTATTAAAGTACAACATTAAAATGTTGTACAAAGTCCTTTACAATATCAGTCCAAATTTATTATTATTATTATTATTGCTCTGGTTTATTGAAATGTATTCAAAATTTGTGGCGCGAGGCCGAAGTGGATCTGGAATTTAATTTACAAAGAGATAAAAACATGCAAAGATTCATACAATTTTTTAAAGGATAAAATTTACACACAAAACTTATACAAATTTAGTTAAAACTGGGATAGGGCTGTTTTTAAACCTTTCTGTCCGGCAATAAGGAGTTACAAAGATTCTTGGATCTACATGGAGGGAGCCATTCTCTGTACCCTGATGGGTAAAACAAGTTAGGTCCCGAGTTTCAAGGAGAGCTGATCTCATCTTACTTTAAGAGTCTCAATTTTGAACTTATTACAAATAAACTGGTAAGATGTATGACTCCTTAGATCAATAGAGAGAATGGTTCAGACAAGACAATCAGCAGATTCTACTAAGTACATTAAATATTGCTAGCTAAGAATTCTCACCAATATTGAATTATTCCTTGTTGAACTTTTAGTGCAGTTACACGAAGCGCAGGAAAAACCTTTCTCTGTGGATCCATCTATTGCATCAGATATAGTCCATGGACTCTTCTCCTTTAATCCAGGTAAGTCTAAAAGAATGATACCATCTACCAGGCTTTAGCAATGAACCAAAACTATCTACTAAAAACAGCAATTTCTGAGACTCGCAGGGCATTCATACAGAAACCATCAACCAGACTTTAGCAATGAACCAAAACTATGTACTAAAAACAGCAACATCTGAGATTCGCAGGGCAGGGCATTCATACAGAAACCATCAACCAGACTTTAGCAATGAACCAAAACTATGTACTAAAAATAGCAACATCTGAGATTCGCAGGGCAGGGCATTCATACAGAAACCATCAACCAGACTTTAGCAATGAACCAAAACTATGTACTAAAAACAGCAACATCTGAGATTCGCAGGGTACTCGTACAAAAACACCAAAGAACGGGCCTCTCAGCTTACCACCTGGGCACCAAAACATAGGAGGAAAAACAGATGAAGACACAAGCTGACTTGTACAGATTAAGTCATGGTAGTTGCCAGGGACATTGGGGTGCGTCCAACCGAACTCCCCATCTTAAAGCCATTGGACACTTTCGAAACAGAATTGTTTTTTTAAAGTTCACAGATTTACAAATAACTTACAGGGTTTACAGAAGGGAATGGTGAAAAACTTCTCTTGAAATATTATTCCAGGAAATGCTTTACTTTTTGAGAAAACATTAAAACAATATAAATTCTCGGTATCGAGAATTACGGATTTAATCTAAACACATGTCATGACACTGCGAAACGTGCGGAAACAAGGGTGGGTTTCCCCGTTATTTTCTCCCGACTCCGATGACCAATTGAGCCTAAATTTTCACAGGTTTGTTATTTTATATATAAGTTGTGATACACGAAGTGTGGGCCTTGGACAATACTGTTTACCGAAAGTGTCCATTGGCTTTAATGGGAGATAGAGAAGAATTGGCACCTCTCAACATGATTCAAACCTTGGTTGTCTAGCGACAGAGAGAGACCAGAACTTAACCAAACAAACTCCTCCAAGATTCATCTCAAGAATTGGCCTAAATTTGATTGATTTGATTCTGTTTACCCACTGTTATACTTGATCTTGTTCTTGCTGTAGATTATGCGGACTTACACCCAGGGCTGTTTGCTAAATACATTCCAAGTATCTTGCCACCATGTCTTATAGAAAACATCCCGGACTACATCAAGGAATCACATGAGATGAGGATTCAACTTCTCTCTCATCAAGAATTTAACCGGTAGGTACTCTTCAAGATGAAACTAGTTCTTATATAGCGCATTTTACAATAGCTCCTTGGGGAGTATACAGCCCCAGCTGCTGTGGCGCTAAGAAGGCTTAGGTACTCTTCAAGATGAAACTAGTTCTTATATAGCGCATTTTACAATAGCTCCTTGGGGAGTATACAGCCCCAGCTGCTGTGGCGCTAAGAAGGCTTAGGTACTCTTCAAGATGAAACTAGTTCTTATATAGCGCATTTTACAATAGCTCCTTGGGGAGTATACAGCCCCAGCTGCTGTGGCGCTAAGAAGGCTTAGGTACTCTTCAAGATGAAACTAGTTCTTATATAGCGCATTTTACAATAGCTCCTTGGGGAGTATACAGCCCCAGCTGCTGTGGCGCTAAGAAGGCTTAGGTACTCTTCAAGATGAAACTAGTTCTTATATAGCGCATTTTACAATAGCTCCTTGGGGAGTATACAGCCCCAGCTGCTGTGGCGCTAAGAAGGCTTAGGTACTCTTCAAGATGAAACTAGTTCTTATATAGCGCATTTTACAATAGCTCCTTGGGGAGTATACAGCCCCAGCTGCTGTGGCGCTAAGAAGGCTTAGGTACTCTTCAAGATGAAACTAGTTCTTATATAGCGCATTTTACAATAGCTCCTTGGGGAGTATACAGCCCCAGCTGCTGTGGCGCTAAGAAGGCTTTTTTATAAACATTATCAACCTCTACCCTCAAAAGTACCCATTTATACCTCTTGGTGAAGAGAAGCATTTATATTAAGGCATTTTGCTCTAAGACATGACTGGGATTCAAGCCCCTTATCCAATGACTTAACCACCTGAAATTAAATTTGACATTCTAACTGCTTGGTCGTGACGCTCATGACTCAAACAAAAGGAGCTTTCAATTGTCAGTGTAAAAGGCACAAGGCTTTACCAAACCATATCTTTAAATTCACCCATATATTGATGCATGGAGAGCACTGTAGTACTTGGTGTTGTCTGAATCCTGCCAGAAAAAAACCAAGGCTACTCGGGTGGGATTCGGACCCAGGAGCAATGCATTTTGCATCAGCAGATGTCTTAACCACTAGACCATTGTATAGACTCGGTAATGAGAGGTCAGTTTAAATCCTATAATAAGCAGTGTGTACTACAGCACCAAATCTACTGACACACTAGGGCAAACCTCTTCTTTTAGCGATAAGTGTAACTGGGTGCATTACATAGGACACAAGACCCACGGCTCTACCTCTCATCAGAAGGACACAGTTATAATAGTCAAGTGTCACAACTGGGACTCGAACCCACACTCTGCTGATTAGGCACACCAGAGCTCCAGTCCGGTGCTCTAAACTGCTTGGTTTAGAAAATGCTGCGATGCAACCTTCTGCCAACTTAGATGCGATTATTACAGCTTTGACAAAACCAGTCATTGAATAGTGGAAGGTTTGAGTTAACTTATGTATTCTCATCACTGTTTTTAACTTTGAATTCTACCTTTTGTTGTTTGACTTTTTGTAGAAATAATCAATGTCAGAGGAAAAGATGCAATGATGCAGAGACTACAATGAAGAGGTGACACTAAGAAAACATGGCGAACACAATGAATAATTACAGTCTAAATCTACGATCCTTCACACAGACTAATAATAATAATAATAAGACTTGTAATGCGCACATATCCACCCTGCTGGGTGTTCAATGCGCAGTAAAACCAAAAACAAAACAAAAACAAAACACAACACAAAGAAAAACAGACACAACAAAATTAGTCATTGAAAACCTGTGACATAAGATAAGTTTTCAGAAGAGACTTGAATTTTGCAGTACAAAGACAAGATCGAAGATTAAGTGGTAGAGAGTTCCAGATGCGTGGCGCGGCTGAAGAAAAAGACCTGTCACCCCATGAGTGTCGAGACTTGGGTTCAATGAGGAGAAGCATAGAACTTGATCGAAGATTCCTTGATGGAGTGTAAACTTGAAGCAGTTCAGAAATATAGTGGGGAGCCTTGCCATTAAGAGCTTTGTGGACAATGAGCATCAGCTTGAAGATGATACGTTGAGAGATAGGGACTATAATGAAAAGGTGACAATAAGATAACACTGAGAAAACACTGAAGAATTACAGACTGTATCCACGATCCTTCACACAGACTGTAATGAAGAGGTGACACTTAGAAAACACTGATAAAACACTGAAGAAGGATTGCTCTCTAAACCACTGGTACTTCACATAGGAGAGACTATCATACGGCGGTGAAACTGAGAAAACACAGAAGAACACCGAAGAACCACACTATGGACCCCTGTTTTTCAGCCAGAGATTACAATGACAAGGATGTCCGGCTGGCGTAGTGGTATCTATCCAGGCCTTCTACCTCTAGGATGCAGTTCAAATCAAGCCGTGAATGTGGATTGGGTTTTCAGTCAAATACCTGACTGTGTTTTTTCATGGACCTCCCACATCTAAACCTGAAACTACCTTCCTTGTCTTCTCTCCATTGGGTTCTTGGCTAGTACAGTGATTAAGTTTGCTTTTCTGAGAGTCCCTGACTTCACAACCAGAATTAATTAATGAAATGAAATGAGTTTACACTAAGAAACATCTGAAGATGAACCACACTCTAATCCCAGATCTTTCACCCAGAGAGTTTGAGGAGTTTACACTAAGAAACACTGAACCTGGTCGGCTGAAAAGTTCCTGATGGTCTTAGCTTAGGCGCAGTGTGATCCTGAAAAGTCAGTCGCTGACTGAGGCCACCTTAAGAAACACTGAAGAAGTACACTCTCCAAACCATACCCCTGATGTTTCATCCAGATCATTACGTGTTTAAGAAGGGCTGCAATCTTGAGCCCTGGTCTTTCAACCCAAGACTATAATGAAGTGGTAACACTAAGAACACTGAAGAACTACACTCCAAAACAAACCCCTGATGTTTCATCCAGATCATTACGTGTTTAAGAAGGGCTGCAATCTTGAGCCCTGGTCTTTCAACCCAAGACTATAATGAAGTGGTAACACTAAGAACACTGAAGAACTACACTCCAAAACAAACCCCTGATGTTTCATCCAGATCATTACGTGTTTAAGAAGGGCTGCAATCTTGAGCCCTGGTCTTTCAACCCAAGACTATAATGAAGTGGTAACACTAAGAACACTGAAGAACTACACTCCAAAACAAACCCCTGATGTTTCATCCAGATCATTACGTGTTTAAGAAGGACTGCAATCTTGAGCCCTGGTCTTTCAACCCAAGACTATAATGAAGTGGTAACACTAAGAACACTGAAGAACTACACTCCAAAACAAACCCCTGATGTTTCATCCAGATCATTACGTGTTTAAGAAGGACTGCAATCTTGAGCCCTGGTCTTTCAACCCAAGACTATAATGAAGTGGTAACACTAAGAACACTGAAGAACTACACTCTAAAACAAACCCTTGGTATTACACATGAGTATCATCATTGCCATTTTGTTCTCAAATCCCTAAACAGAGTTTGGACCTGTATAGATTCTAGAGACTTGACCGACCGTCACTTCATTCAAAGTGAGGTCATAATTCCATGTATTTTTAAAGGGTTTTTAAACTAGTCATCATTTGATCATGTATATACATATTTTTTTATACTTCACAGGTTGAAATTTTACAGCACCAGACCATTTGAGATTCTGATGAACAGGTCTAAAAAATGTGCCTGGGATTTTTTTTCTCTCAGAACTTGTATCAGTGTAAAACCAAAATGACAATTCAACTAGGATTTAGTTTCAATGTGTCGAGATAAAAGGTTACTTTTCATGTCATAATTTGACAGGAAATACTTCCCTAATTTGAGCTAGTTCTGATGAATATTTTAAAATGGGATTGTATGCCTGATTTAAATATTTTAAATATTGACGGGTTGAAATTAAAGAAATTTGAATTAAGGCCCTAGATTGTTACCACACACCCGTACTTTTACACAGTGTATTCATAAATCGATTTTAATATTCAGGGTAAAAGTTGACTCGGTTGTGCCTGCATTTTAGTCCCCTATGAACTTTGAAGGTCAGTGTGCCTTGACAATCGGTTTTTTATATTTATATTTTAGAAGTTAAACGTACGGAAGTGTTAAAGTTGAAGGAGAGCAAAACAGAACATAGAGTCATTAGTTTGATTTATATTGTCCTAGTTATGAGATAGTACCAGTCATAATTTTGACCTATACCATTAGTCATAATTATGAGATTTAACTAACAAAATATGGGATATGCTTACTGGGTATAAGTCTATGACTTGGACTACATGTAATGTCATAATTAGCCTCTTTGTAGATTCAAAGGGAATTCAGCCCTTGAACTGCAAGGTTTGAATGTTTTATGAAACCAGATAATAAAACTTATGAGATGTTTAGTCATGATTACGACTTTCTTTTGTGTTGCTCAATTAAGCCTTAAATGCTTCCATAGTAAGGTATGAAATGGTTTTTAGATTAATATGACATTTTACTATTGACTAAATTAGTTTGATAATAATGGTTGTATGGATGGAAAATTAATTGTTTTATAAAAGCACAAAAATGAACAAGTAGAGAGAGAAAGTTTTTTTTTATCTTAGTTTGAAAAACCAGTGTGCTGTACTGAATGATAGCAGGGTTTGGCAACTTTATTGAAAAGATAGTTGACTTTATTATTTTGCAAAGTTATAACAAATATTTTGACCCTTAAAATTTAATTTCCTGGATTGCATGGTGTATTTATGCGTTTTAGCATCATAATTATGTCGCCTACTTAAAACAGTCAATGTGTTTTATTTGTAAATCATGGTTTTACTTTTTAGTTAATAAGAGCCTTTTATGGACAGAATAAACACTAGATAAAGAATAACTTGATATATTTTATTTGATAAGAGAATTCCAATCATGTAAAAAGTGAGATGTTTCTGAAAGTTTTAAAGTCGGGTTGTAATAAGATGATAATAAAAACAAGTTAGTAAATAAAAAGAACTTTATGGAGTGACATTGATATAATTGTTCAAGGTACTGGACACTATTGGTAATTACTCAAAATTATTTTTGGCATAAGAAACGGCTCCTTCTGAGGTAACGTAGTTTTCCACAAATTTGAATTCGAGACCTCACAATTAGATTTTGAGGTCACGAAATCAAACATCTGTAAGCAAACAACTTCGTGTGACAAGTGTGTTATTTTAGTTTCTTTTATTACTATCTCGCAACTCATTGACGACCAATTGAGCTTAATTTTTGTTTATATGTTATTTTATGCATATGTTCAGATACAGCAAGTGAGAAGACTGGTATTTGACAATTACCAATAGTGTCCACTGTCTTTAAATCGAATATTGTTCAGTAATCAACAATGCACATCTCTACATCTCAGATACATGTAGAACATGCTCTCAATGACCAATTGTATCAACTAGTGTTTAGGTGATGGTGGTGGTTGGGGGGGGGGGGTATTACACCTAAATGTAATTAGATACAATTGATGCAAGGTTCCCAATCCAACGAAACATTTGACTTCGCGTATTTTTGGCCGCATGAAATATCATAACGCTACACGAGATTGTTACAGGACCTTGAGCTACCATAGTAATTGTGCAATGCAATGTTCTGGTCCGAGGTCATGGCCATAAGAACTTTACAAACTCTGATCTGAACTAAAATATACGTAGAAAGAAATGACACTTATTTCTGTGTATTTTTATAGTCTTCCTCTTATCCATTAATTTGTACAACATCTACATACAAACTTAAGATAATTGCGATAGAAATTAAATAGTATACTTCATACACTTCGAACAAAATTCCATTTCGACTTAAGACGAATGTGGCTTGACAGGGCTAGCCAATGAAAAGTTAACACTTTTCTCTCAAAAATAACAACTTATCTCAAGACACGGGTTACGACTTCATAAACGAGAATTTGGGTCCTTGTAGAGGCACTGGTCATTACTCAAAATACCTGATAGCATAACAAGCTGGAAAAGTTTCCGTATGGCGCCACCACTTTTTCATTCGATATGAAATAATATAGTATCTAATTTACCCCAATGAGATATCCCTTTTTGTAAAAAAGGGTGAACAACTGGTGCCCGCAAACGGAAAGTTATCCTTTCTTCCATTTGTCCCCTACAACTTTGATTACCAACCGAGTAAAAATTGTCACTGATTTGTTATTGTTTCCATATGTATGGATGCGAGAATACTGGTCTTCGAGACCAAAGGTTTCCGTGCATTTTACCTCGTGACCACATAATAGACTTATATTATATAGGACGGTTCCGACGGTTCTTTTTCCAGACACAGTTTTGTGATAGTTTGGGGATCAAAGCATTAGATGCGAAAGTGCTAGTTTTGTAAGCTTTTGAAGAAACAAAATACACCCAATGGAAGCAGTAATAAACTTGCTTAACAAGTGAAATGATTAGGTTTCTTACCGTAACGAAGACTTCGTGGTGTAAGCACTTAGAGCAATGCAAATCCAGAGCCGACAGCAAGCTCAGTTTTATCCTTGCTTTACTGTTTTATGGTATGGCAAGTTCGATGTAGAGGCTGCACAAAAGACGCCAATTTAAACCTTAATGTTTCCGCATTGGAGCGTCGTAGGAAATCAAGACGAGCACCAACAGAGAGTCCTAATTGGTGTCCCCTTCCTTTTGTATCTTAAGTCTTCTGGGAATCTCAGGAATTCCTTACAATATTTTTGGGCGGGGGGGGGGGGGGGTCAACTTCTGTCCAAGAGGAAAACAAATCACAAATGAATGGTATTTACCCCGCATCCCGGACCAACAAGTGAAAAATAATGTCTAGTTATGTCACTGGTCTTTACTGTCCATACAAAATAAAAATGTGGCTCTTGCTGAAGAAGTCATGCAGTATTATAATGACTTTTTTTCTTACAAAAACACACAAAAGAGCTAACACTAATTTCTTAAAAAGCCACTTAGGGTATAAATATAAGAATTACTTATAATGTTTTTGATTTGTACAATCAGATTAAAACAAGCTGACTATATATTTACATGATAACTCACACTACAGTAAAAAATATATATAAATCACGTGTTCAAACCTCATAAAATATACACAAATTTCTTATTTTGACACTGCTATGGTTTGGTCAAGAAAGTTACTTTCTTATACTATATACAGCGCCCTCAAGTTTGAAATATTCCTAAACGAAATAAAAACGAAATGCAAGAGTCTTGGAAACAAGTCTAAAAAGATGAAACCTTCGGTCTTGCAAACTTCATAAAAATGCATTTAAATGTGGGTGTGATGATCTCCTGCGCGTATTACAGCATAAGAGAATAATTATTGTAAACAGATAAACAATGCGAACTATGTTTTACCAGCGGCGTAAGAGGAACACGAAGGAGATCGAGAACAACCACTAACCATTCTTAAATCTTTCCTTGCAGATGCTATTGTCATTTGGACTAAAACCATCAAGCAAGGACTGTATAAACTATCAAACTGAAATTAAACTAAAATACCAGGGGTGGATTTCACAAAGGTAGTCCTAACTTGGACTAGTCCTAGGCAATGCTAAGAGATAGGACTGGTCCTAAGTTAGGACCAGTAACCCATCCTTACTTAGGACTGGTCCTATCTCTTAGTCTTAGCATTGCCTAGGACTAGTCCTAAGTTAGGACCACCTTTGTGAAATCCACCCTTCAAGTCTTATAACGTGTTAGGCCTACTCACTAAACTTGGAAAAAAATTCTTTTAGGAGGGGAATGCGCACCACTTGCCAGTCAACAACAGCGTCCCTTTCCGAACGTTCAATTGTTTGGTGTCTGAACGTCCAAAGATTTAGGGAAAGTTATATCTAGCTGTGTGGTGTTGGGTTGGGGTTACGTTTGGTTAGGACTAGGGTTAAGGTTAGGGTATGAACGTCTGAAGATTTAGGGAAAGTTATCTCTAGTTGCTGTGTTGGGGTCCTCAGCCAAGAGTACATCTGCCGCGTTGCTGTTGATATCCTCTGCAGGGATTCGAACCTTCATCTCTAGGTTTGTTGTTGTTTGTTGATGAAGACGATGATGTTTACTTCCTTCACTACCCGAAGAGCTACTGTTACGTTTAGAGGAAGTTTGGGATGACATGGGAGTAGAACCCGTTACCATAGTAACTGGTCCCCATTCTGAATAACGTCTGCTAAGAACTCGCTTTATCTGAAAAGACAAGACAATCGGGAACGTTACTCGTCTGGCAAGCGTGATTGGTTTTTGGGAATGTGCCAACCCTTTACTTTAAGTCGGTAACTATGTTTCCTAAACAGCATTCGCAGATGATGTTAAAGGCACTGGATACTGTTCGTAAATTAGCATAATACTTACTTAGTAACGAACAGCTGATAGATGTTGGTACATCATGTACCAACATCACAGTGTGATAAACAACTTAGTTTTTGAGAAAGAGGTAAATGAATCTGAGAGAGACTTCAGGACTCGCCTTTCTCAGGCATCTGAATGTATACACGAATTAATTGTGAAACAAAAAGAATATTTTTCACTCATTATTTTCTTGTGACTTTGATGAGCAATCGAGTTAAACTTTTCACAGGTTTGTTATTTGTATGCATATGTTGGGATACACCAAGTGCGAATACTGGCTATTGACAATTACCAGACATGTCCAGTGCCTTTAAGAATAACATTAGTTTTCTTGATGGAGTCCAGATTACTACAAGCCTACCTGATCACGTACCTCTCCATTGCAGAATACATAGAGCGTGCTGACGGCTAAACCTTGTACAGACGAGACAGTAGTTGAAATAAAATTGACGATCTTGACAAAAAGACAAGGTTGTCCAATAAAAGCAACGATGATTGGCAATGAGTAGTAGGTGCCAAGAAGAACCAGCAGTACAAATGTAGACTTTGCTGTCCTCCTGAGCAAAGATATCAAATCCAGCAAAATTGTTTAATAACTTCAAAACATAACATGGATTTTCTTTTGAAAAAGGATATTATCTTTACGTTCAGCAAATGTTGAGCACACATCTGACGGGATGCCTTTTATACACAGAAACATTGTAAATATCATCAAAACATTTCTTGCAATTTTACACAATCTATGTCCTTAAATGTTTACTTACCTGTGTGATCTACTCTCTAATCTACTGCTGTGGTTTGCTCGAAGTTTTAAACTAATATTCCGAATCACAACAACCAGAACAACTCCATTGACCTTTAAAATGAAATAAAATGTTATTGTCACGATAAGGTATTTCATCTCGGTCATTTTTAAAATCTTGCATTTACATATGCGATTGTATACATTTGTTTAAAAGTAAAATTCGACTAAAATGTTGGGGTTTAATGTTTCTTTTAAAGGGAAGGTGTTATATAAAGGTCATCATCTGATTAAGATAACCATATGATACCGATCGAAACGTTAATAGGATACCGATCGAAACGTTAATAGGATACCGATCGAAACGTTAATAGGCATGCTCGTTTAGTAGCCCACGCTACACGGTTTTACGGCAAATTCAAATCTGTATTGCTACCTGAATGGTTCTTACCAGTAAAATCACAAAGACGGGAGCAATAAGACAGCCAATGCCGCTCCAATTGGGATTGCCCACTCGCAGTTGAACTCTGAAATGAAACTTGTAGTTTTGAAATACTGACCTCTTAATTGTCAAAACAGTCATCACACATTCTCAAACATGCATACACTTATTGTTACAGTTAATACAAAGCATTGGTTGAGGTTGTTTTTCTTCATTGCGTCTTCAAGTGTTTATTACAGAAAGCTTTGCAGATAATTACTAGTTTAGTGCTAGGGCCTACATGTTATTTTATTCGTGTAAATATACAATGTGTACTTACACACAACTGCCAGCCGAGGTGACTTCTTCAATAACGATCCAAAGGATTACCAGTAATGCCGGGGTACCTGTTAATCAACAACCAAGATTATGTCAAATATCAGTTCTAAAAATTATTAAGACTGTATGCAAATCGTAAAAGATCATTATCATAACATTTGATCTCTGTCTACTCACCCCATCCAATAAGACACCATTTGATGAAATCTTTACCCTCTTGCCTGTCGAAGAAGCTCTTCACAACGATGAAAAACAGTATCAATCCCTCTACAAGCATCCAGAAAAAGTTTGCCAAGACGGTGTACGCTAAGAGAACATTCAAAAGATTCCGGACATGCTAAAAGTTAAACAGAAACAATCGTCCATCAAGATTAAAGCTCATATTAACATGTTTCGGTCCAAAAATGTAGCCTGTCTGTGATCTATTCACGACTATAGTTAAGAAGACAGTTTTAAAGACACTGGACACTATTGGTAATTGTCAAAGACCAGTCGTCTCACTTGGTGTATCTCAACATATGCATAAAAACAACAAACCTGTGAAAATTTGAGCTGAATTGGTCATCGAAATTGCGAGATAATAATGAAAGAAAAAACACCCTTGTTACACGAAGTGGTGTGCGTTTAGATGGTTGATTTCGAGACCTCAAATTCTAAATCTGAGGTCTCGAAATCATATTCGTGGAAAATTACTTCTTTCTCGAAAACTATGTCACTTCAGAGGGAGCCGTTTCTCACAATGTTTTATACCATCAACCTCTCTCCATCACTCGTTAACAAGTAAGGTTTTATGCTAATAAATATTTTGAGTAATTACCAATTAGTGTCCACTGCCTTTAAAGGAACGTTACAGAATTGGTAAGAACAAAAATCGCGAAGATCATAGATTTTAATAAAAACTTACACGGTCTAATGATGATGATGATAAAAAACATCCCTTGAAATATTTCTGTCTGAAATACCATATTTGATGAGAAATAAATAAATTTAATTTCCCGTTTTGAGTTTATCGCTCAGTGAGCGTTTTATTCATTTGTGTTTTGGCATCGATGCAATGCAAAATGTGTAATTGGTTTTTCACTATTTTCTCGTGACCCAGATGGCTGATCGATCTCAAACTTCTACAGGTTTGTCAGTTTATGTATATGATGGATTATATAAAGTGATTACACTGCCAGAAACTGGTTTGTAAGCAAAAACCAATTCTGTAATGTTCCTTTAAGCAATAATACATGTTGTGGGGAATAAAAATGTCAACATTTACAAGTTGACACAAATTGGTTACAAATTGATACCTTTTGTCTCTGACCTAGATGTTTAAGTTTATACTTACAACATTGGTGACGTAACATGTTGGCAATACAGTGACGTCAATCAGAAAGACCACGTGGTACATTGTAAACGATGCTATGAGGTTCCAATGTATATGATAAGGGCTGTGTTTCAGATTTCTCCTGCACAGAGAAAAAGTTGTGAATATAGAACTTGAGGCTTTAAACCAAAAAGGGTGATATCAATCCTAAAAACCGACTGGAATTGAGACTACTGACCTTGTTATGACGTATATAATATTAGCCACGATACAAGCAACCAGAGATATCGAGAAGCCAATGTACACAATAACTCTCAATGTCTGTGGAAAGATTTATAAATAATGTTTGCTGTTAAAAATAATATTAGTGTAGGTTAAATTTAATTAAAGGCAGTGGACACTATTGGTAATTACTCAAAATAATTATTAGCCTTAAACCTTTCTTGGTAACGAGTAATAGGGAGAGGTTGATAGCATAAAACATTGTGATGTGATAAACGGCTCCCTCTGAAGTAATGCAGTTTTCGAGAAAAGTAATTTTCCACGAATTTGATTTCGAAATCTCAGATTTAGAATTTGAGGCCTCGAAATCAAGCATATGAAAGCACACAACTTCGTGTGACACGGGTGTTTTTTTTTCCAATATTATCTCGAAACTTCGACGACAAATTGAGCTCAAATTTTCACAGGTTTGTTATTTCATCCATACTATGTTGAGATACAGCAAGTGAGAAGACTGGTCTTTGACAATCACCAATAGTGTCCAGTGTTTTTAAATTAAAATTTCTTCTTATAAACACCGAGAACGCATTAAATCATAAAACGCATTAAATATACTTTAGAGTTGATAACGTCCGCAAAGTGTCCCTTGTGTAATAATATTAAGGCACTCCGGCCATAAAGGGCGCCACCATCAGGGAACATTGAGCATAATGAAAATACCCTTTACCTGACCAAGAATGTCTTCCTCTAACGGCACTTGAACTCCATAACCGTCCTGATGGCACACCCGGGATTCTGTAATTAAGGAAACAAAGATGTAATCAAAGACCTGGGGTGGATTTCACAAAGAGTTAGGACTAGTCTTATCTCGAGTTAGGACCAGTTACTCGTCCTAACTTAGGACTATCCATGCAATTTGTATATCTCCTAGGACTAGTCCTAAGTTAGGACTAGTCCTAACTCTTTGTGAAATCGACCCCAGGCTCATGATGAATGGACAATTTCACCTTGTCAACCTCCATAACAAGCCCGAGCATTTTCTGGCAGGCATTATTCTCCACTGGTTTCAGTGATTTTGGGAACGAGAATCATGCAACCGTGTCCCTGCAGGGCCACCGTACCTATTAGAATTGACAATACTGGTGTGTATAACTTGTCATACCAGTGAATCCTGGTTCTGTGTCTCTTTTTTTTTGTGGCGTCACAGATACGTGCAAGTTATGCAAATGAACCTTTCAATATTTGCATACACTTCCTGATATTGGAAACCTGGTCTACGGTATAGAGAGTGCTACAGAACCACCAAGCCACTTCAATGGCAAACCCTCCCCACCCCCTCTTAATAAGTCGTCAATGAATGAACTTACGCTTTGGTTCACACAAACCACACTCCTCGTCTATTGCTGAGCCATTCGGACCTTCATAGTCACTTGTTACGTTTGGGAATACGATGACGTCATCATAGTCAGAGCCCGCTACAGGGGAAACAAAACTTATAAGTAGTTTTGATGAAAAGCACACGTACCATCAGCATTTAATAAGCAGGTTTGTTTAAACACGCAAACGTTGTTTTAAAAGTCTAGGGTAGATTTTAAGTTTACAATAATTCATAACCAACTTTGTGACTTATTCTTCAACCTTAAAAATGTTCTTAATGCCGGTGTCAGATGCAATTGTGTCAGGGGCTATGCAAAAACAGTTGGCGGACACATAGACCTTATCGCAAATACCAATGCGCAAGCGCAGACTGTTGAATGAGGTGCATTGTGGGATATAATAAATGGATCAAATTTGGATACCAGCTAGACCACAATGCACCTAATTCCAAGCTTTACGCGCGCGCCCCGGTATTTGCGAAAAGGTCTATGACTGTAAATGTATACGCGCGCGTAAGCGAGCGTGCATGCACTGACCATAGATATAGAATTATAATAACTAGATCGGCCGCGCGTACATACGCGCCATTGCCTGTGTAGAAAAAGGTTTTGTTCGCCATGGACGCGGTAAAAATTTGAACACGGGAAAATGAACACGGGAGAAAGGCTTTTGACGCGCTAAATGTCACGTGCTGACGGTAAAAAAGCACGTGCTGACGGCAACGCTCAGAAAATGTACACGGGAGATAGGCAATGGCGGCCCCCATGCCAGAATCCGCATATGTACGCGCGGCCGATCTAGTTATTCTATTCTATATCTATGGCGCTGACCCTAAGTATTATGCAGCATGAATATTCACGTATTTTATGATTGCAGCGAATACCCAACGTCCGACAGTTTCCAATGTCATTCATGACATGCACTTATCTTGTAAAAACATGGCGAACGTGTTCCGTCGACCAAAGGCGTTTAATTTACTGCGAGGACGGTTTTGCACGGGGGCGGACACAACTGCATATGCAAATGTGTCCGGGCGGACACGATTGCATATGCAAAACCGTGCGGCGAACATTATTGCATATGCAATAATGTCCTCCGGATAGTATTGCATAAAGGACATAATTGCATACGACACCGGTACAAAACGCATTTAAAATAGACAATGAACCACTTATTAACTAAAACAAATTTTAAAAAGGCAATTAACTCACTTGCATTGTACTCCACAATTTGCTCTATGGTTGTAACGTCATCGAAGACGTCACCCGCATACGTTTGGCAAAGAACATGGTTCTGAAGAGCCGTTGCGAACAAAACCCAAATAGACAATTTCTACAAAGCAAAAACATAAGTTATAAGAAATATAGAAATAGAGTGAACGTTAAGTCCTGAAGTATGTATACAACAATACACAACCTATGAACTGTTTCGACTCATATTGTATCCAAAAACCACATGATTTTATATATCTGATTTGCAGCAACACTGCATATCTACTTGCCAGGTAAAGATTGTTCCTAAGTATTAATAATAAATAATAATAAGACATTTGTAAAGCGCCTATAAGCTCATTTTTAGAGAACTGTTTTGCTATACTACCGCAAACAAGATTTTCGATTTTTTTTTCGGGAGACTTCTCAGTTCTGAAAAGAACTGTCCTGCTTATCAACTGCTACCTGGGCCGAAGGTTGAAAATCGGCCGTGACTGCTAAAATAAATCTATTGATACCTCACTATGCAATGCCCTAAATCCCATAGCCAATACAGTAATAAATTACTTATAAAAGTACTGGGCCATAGTAAGTAGGCCTAGTTATTTTTTATTAGTGTCACGGTAATCGAGAGGGGAGGGAAGGGTTTTCCCCTACCTTGAAGAAACTCCCTTCAACAGTTCCTTTTATTTATGCTTCTCCATCAAAACACTACAATGGCAAATTCAGTGAACAATTTCATTGATTTGTTACGACATGTTAAACACATGAGCAAAGGGCTTTTTAGTAATGTAGCTTGGGAAATTTCAGACCCATTTTTAAAAACCAGATCACGTTTTGAATTGATTTTTGAAGTATTTTACTCAGCCTAAAGGGATTTTAAAAGCCACCATTGCTGGTGCATACAGCATCGATAAAGAGGGTGTTGGGATGTTGTGATGGACTCATCGGAAATCTATGGTTATACATAATCATGATCATAACCTTTTGATTGTAATGGATTTTTACATCTCTGTAAAGCAGCAGTCCTTGAATTCCTAGAATGAATTAATGTCGAGCAGTCCAATGTCATAACTCTTGTTTTAATACTCAGCTTTGTTGAGCTAGCTTTTAGATCATAATCCACTAGTTTTCTCCTTGTGTGTAATTATTCATATTGTACCGGTATACTAGATCTGAGCTCGGACCTATAAAAGTCAAGCTATAGACTTCGCCAAAATTTGCAAAAACAATACAGCGTTCTACGCCTACTCTCTGAATTATTTTAAACATACTCCGCTATAGGAGGTTACGTTATGTGTGATTTATAGCCAGTACGTTTCCCGTGTGGTGTATAGGTCATTGAGGCATTACAAATCTAAACCTCCATTAAATAAATGCATTTTCCTTATTCGTGACAATCAAACAACAAAGGTCGGCAAAATACCGCAGGGGATATTTTTTATGTATTTGTTAAAAGTCAAAACAATTTCGATTGTTATTGTGTAGACAATAAACTGCCAAAATGCCTCGGTCAGAGGACGGCATTCGTATACATTGAATGTGAAATCAAGTTACTATTAGTGCTTTTTAATGGGCGTTCTGCTTCCGTATAAGAATTGACCCGACTTCCGGGTCACGTGGGGCCTAACCCAAACCTGGGTCAGCTTTGGACCCGGAAATGGGTCAACCTGGAACGGAGTCAAAGGTAAAAGCCAATGTTTAAGCAGTTTCCGTGTCGGTCTTTAGAATGTAGGCTACAGTGTGAAGGAGGCGCAGAGTGTACCATTCTGTTTTTGAGATGGCTAAGTGGATGTGTGGACATCACAATATCATTTTATTAGCTACAGCCTATAACTGAATGGCTATAGTGTGAAACCTGAGTTTTGTTTAGTTTGTTTGGCATCTTGCCACTTTACGCCACACTGTATCGGGACTATGGCAACCTACATGAATATACAGTTTTCACAAACACTTAATGATTCCGTAACCATTACATTCGAAATTCGCTTTTTGAAGTAAAATTAAATTAAAGTTTGTTTGTGTAATTTAACTTAACCACCGAGATGGTGTTTTCACACCATTTTCAGATTTATTATAATCAGTTGATGCCATGTTTTTTTTTATGGTAAAATAAGTATTGCATACACAGCAATGGATTTAAGTTGAATTTAAACCATTATACTATTTTTATGGTTTGATTGTTATGACCACATGCAGCATTGATTCGATACCGATACTTCGATACTAATAAGACATGTTTGCCAACCTCGTATGCTCCTTGTATATTTACATATTATGACGTGTTTTGTTCAAGAATCAATGCATGGCAACAAGTTCACACGAAACGCCAACTTCCTCGTATAGGCCCGTATGTATATACCATTTACGACAAATAATCATAGCAAACGAATTTTTCAATAGCTAGAGATTTCATTTAATTTCAAGAAAGTAATTCGATGCAGCCACAAGCGACCTTTAATATATATATATTTTAATAACTCTAATATTTGATGTAAAAGGGCTCCTTCGACGTGATTTCAGTCCGGCCTTATAAACCCAGTCCCGATCATACTTCCAATTATTGCAATCGTGGGGCTGGCGATCCAATCGGATTGGGCACTGACTGTGTATAGCGATTCTAATAGAACGAAGTAAATTTAATGAGATATCAGTATTTTGCTCAGGATGATGTAATACACGCAGAATCTTGTGTGCCGATCGTTTACTTATCCTAGAAAATTACAAACACATAAGAATAAGACAAAGTGGCTACTTCGACCAACTTATACTTCCCGACCATATTATGTAAGCTTGATTAGAGTAATATACATTTATAACATATACAGGTGAAATTCAAGCACTTTTGACGCTTAATCAAACAGTTTTTGGAAACATAATTATAGGGAAATTTTTTGATTAACTATTTGAAATAGTTTAAAATGCTAACTTACCATGATGAATATCAGCCAACAGTGATATCAGTTAGCACCGGTAGATATACAAGCTGCACATCCAGTGCCGGCCAGTGAGAGATTTGAATGGTTGTGCGTATCTTCAAAACGCCCCTATATATAAGCTCCTATATCAACGTGTGTGTCAAGGAACATGCAACGCAACGAATGGTAAGCCCTCGTTCAATCAGCGCCTGTGTTGCTCAAACTCCTACTTCCAAATACTATCTTAAAATAAATCAATCGCTCTACTACACTCAAAATAACTCCATGAAGAAACCGAGATATTCACAATCTGCTGGTGCTGATGAGCTAAGGATAGCTAGCTGGACTGTACTAGATCCAAACCTATGATAACAAGCTCACCATCCGAAACCGTGACTATTATTAATGACTGGTAGTCCGTCGGAACCAACGCAGAAGTGCATGATATTTTAAATACAATACAGGTCGTATTCCCGTCATAAGGAAGTTCCAAATAATTTACCTACTATAAGTATAGTAGATTTGGTTATGATTGTATGATTTTATGCACGACTGAACTGCACTTTGACGTGTACGACGTAAATCTTTTCAGGTTGATTGTAAAGAAAATTCACCTGAATTCGATGTGTGGGCCAGTTCAAGGGAAACTAAACAATTCTCGATGTTTCCATTATGGGTGACTTTAAAGATACAGGGTATGTGATGGAGTTCCAATTGGGTTAATTTTAACTTAAATATTAAATTAACTTCATTAACGTATTGAAATGTGTCTGTAAAAATAGCTAACAGGGTATGATTGGTATAATATTGATGCACAACCGTGTGTCACTATTGCCCGTCGTTGAATCATTTAATTGAAATCTAAAATACTTGTTTTTGTCCTAACTATTTTCAACGAAAAGACCTTTAATCCAAAATATGCGGTTCATAAGGAAGATTTCGTCTACTCTCCGAGGAAGTAAAACCACTAATAATTGTTAGAGTGGGTGGGTTGGAGTTTGACATTTCGATCTGTGCTTGCATTTATTGTCTTCACGAAATGAATAAATCGGCTTAGAGGCACAAACGCAATAGAGCAATTCTAAACAACATTACAAACTGACGTTCAAACTCTCTTAAAAGGGAAGGTACACGTTTGGTAATTGTCAAAGACCAGTGTCCTCACTTAGTGTGTCCCATCATAAGCATAAAATAACAAGCCTGTGAAAATTTGAGCTCAATTGGTCATCGGAGTTGCGAGAAAATGATGAAAGAAAAAACACCCTTGTTGGACGAATTTGTGTGCTTTCAGATAGGAATAAAAGACTTCTAGCTAGAAGTATTTTATTATTTTAGTGAGAAATTACCTCTCTCTCAAAAACTACGATACTTCAGAGAAAGTCGTTTCCCACAATGATTTATACTATCAACAGCTCCCCAATGCTCGTAACCAAGTCAGTTTTTAAGTTAAAATTTGTTTTGAGTAATTACCAAATGTGTACCTTCCCTTTAAGCAAAACGGCACCAATACTACAGTACACATGTAGTAATATAACACTTTTGAATAGAAGATCGTTTATACCCACTCCCCAAGTGATACTCGTTGTACCGTCGGTTTCCCCTTATAGAGCTGACTATACTATTACACATGCTACGGGGGTTCCTTTTATTGTAGTATAATCATAAACAAAAATTCATATTGAATTCCCATTCTGGAATGCAACTCTGTTTCTAATAGTCTAAGTACATATAATGGTTAATTGCCCGTTTAAACGTCTTTGGTGAAAATTAGTCGCGTACATCATTTTATGACTGCAATGGTAGTACTTTAACTACTACAGTTGTTGAAAGTAAACCACAATCATTAAAAATGACGTCTCAAAATAGCTTGCATATGAAAGAACTTGCACTTTTCTTGAGACAACTTCGATATGAGGTAAAATTGAAGCAAGCAGCCTATCAATCATTATACGCAAATTGAGATAATATTCAACCGAGTTCATCACCCATTTCTAGATCTGAGATAGTAAGTGATGAAAAGTGCATCTTTAAACAAATGATAACATGTTATGATGGCTACCTAAACATCGCCTGTACCGTACAGGCATAAATCCATTCATTCACAAACATGAAACACTCCGATTACTAGTACATCGACCCATCCAGAAACAAGAGACTCTCTTTCCAACTACACTACCCCTGTCATCGTAGTAGTAATTTAGGTCTATATTTGTCAGCAGCTTCATCAAGTTTTAAACAAACTATCCACCTGTGATATGTTGTCCAATCTGAAGGGGTAAATATAACTATAATGACAGAGTGTATATCCTGCTCTCTAATCACTGTAACTGGTGAAGGATTAGTATTCGGTATATTTCTAGAACTGTCGAGGTATTGAGTTACTCCGGCTGATATTTTAAAGGGTTCGTTTCGCTGGAACAGGTTTACATTTAAGAACAAAATGGGTTTCATATTGGACATTTCCGGGTACATGTCTACCTTCTCTAACGATGATCTCATCAACCCATGGTTGATAAAACAGAGACAATAAACTTGCATGCAATGGTTAAACTAATCAATAATACCAATTACTAATTCATACAGCGTTTAGCATGTGTACAATGGATAATCCTCAAGGATTTGTAAAACTAGGCGGAGAGAAGAAACTGTTTTACAGATCTTGAATATCATAAAAACGTAGCAACTTCGGCCTACTATAAGACAAATATATTTAAGTGTTCACGATGTGACGTTACATATTCAAGGGGAAAAATAACTAGTGAATAAGCTACATTATAGTAGGCATACAATGTATTTTTTCCAAGTTTTATTCTTTAATTTATTTTAACTTAATTAACCTTAGCTCATCTTTAACTGTTTGAAGCTATATAAGTGCATTTCGTTATTATTATTATTTTTTGTATTATAATTATCATTATTAACTTTATGAATTAAAATTTAATTACAATTTGAAATTGTAGTTAATTTTTAATTTTATTTAACCGAGGGCACCACAGACTAGCCAGAATAAATTAAGTACCATTGATGTTTAGATAACTTAATTACGCGGGCATTTAAGATAAGAAAGATGTACACAAATTAAGGTTGGGTGAGACATAAGGGTTTATCCTTACTCCTTTAGCATCATTAGAAAACACTGAATCCTGTGGGATTGTATTCCCCTCCTAGGCATTATTTCCCATGGTCTAATGGTGTCTAATTTCAACTGAAGGTAAGTTATTTGCGTATCATTACAAGCTAGTTATAGAGGACAGATCGATACCGAGTCCAGTTAATATTACACAAGGATTGTCTCTTCAGGATTGCCTCTTCAGTTTGTCCTATCTAGGTTTACTCGCTGAATGAAGTCTCTATAGCAAACACACAACTAAACTGTGTTTAAGGGACAACCAATAAAGTCCACGTTGCTTTAACTTAAAGGCAAAGTATACCTATGGCTTTTGCAACATGAAAATATACAATAAAACTAACATCTGAAATTCGCGTATTTGAGAAATATTGCCAAAAATCCAGAGCGAATATTCTGTCCACAATAAAGCCTAATAGGTATACACAATCTGAGAAACGTTATGCCGTAACGCTTCTCGGTTTCACATTTTGGGTGAAAACTTTACCTAAACCACGAGACTTCCAAGTTAAATGTTTCTTAAAACGCTTTATACTTTCAAACACTGATGTCGGCTATAAGTGTAATAAAGTTGATAGTTGTTTATTTGAATATACCAGTGTCACAAGTATAGTTCGTAAAATGGGATTAATTACTATAGTGATAAATACTGAACGAACTGTCATGGCACTTAATATAATGTCACTTATACACATTGAACAATCACATTTAAACCTGCCACAGAGTCTAAAGCATGTACATCTGTGTAGCGGTTATGTAACTCAGATAATTACCCTATTTAAATGCGTTAAATAGATTTTGGCGGGGAAAATGGCCGCCATCTTGAATTTCTTTGTACTCATAATGTTTACAAACAATGCAGTGACCATTCCCATGAAAAAAAATTATGTGAAAAAAATTAGATTTATATTTGTATAAGGTGTGCATACGTATTTTAAGGGAACACTGTAATTTTTAATTTATGCAAATTATTCATATTTCCCCTGCTTACTTTTTTCTACTTTTTGGATATGTCGTTAAAGAGGGTTTCAGGAGACACATCATTTCTGTTGCACTAGGTCAAACCATAGACTGACTAGACTAAAAGTTCAGCAGCAGAGTGTGAGACGGCGTGTTTGCCGTAAGTTAATCTATAGATTCATGAGTGTTAAGATGAGTTTTATCGGAAGAAGAGCGGAGTTCGTGATAACCAAAGATGTATGCACCTTCCGAATAAAGTCAACGTTGCGCATTTACTTCACCAATGCCAAGTGAACATAGATTATGTTTAGTCATGGTGGTGTGTATTGTGACCCAACATGACCAAACCGGGTTTTGAGCCGGAGTAGTCGGAGCCTATTGGAAGTATTACAGACTAAAATCCGGAGTAAACATATCCACGCAGGAAGAATAATCCGTATATAAATAACACGTGTCTTATAAGAGTTTTCTTGTAATTCAAACTTAACAAGTGATGTTTTTTCATAACCGCGTTTGAACTTGAAGTAAAATGTTTCTGGAAATGAATGATAGTATCCAAAACTGATGTGTTTAATGTCATTCATGTTGAGCAGAGTCATTACCAAACGAGACCCTTTAAAGGCAGTGGACACTATATTAGCATAAAACCTTACTTTGTAACGAGTAATGGGGTGAGGTTGGTGGTACAAAACATTGTGAGAAACAGCTCCCTCTGAAGTGGAGTAGTTTTCGAGAAAGAAGTAATTTTCCACGAATTTGATTTCGAGACCTCAGATTTAGAACTTGAGGTCTCCGAATCAAGCATCTGAAAGCACACAACTTCGTGCGACAAGGGTGATTTTTTCTTTCATACTTATCTCGCAACTCCGACGACCAATCGAGCTCAAATTTTCACCTGTTTGTTATTTGATGCATAATGTTGAGATACAGCAAGTAAAAAGAGAGGTCTTTGACAATTACCAATAGTGTCCACTGGCTTTAATACGGTACAATACACAGTGTTTACTACTTCTGTATTTGTTAATACATAATTTGTTCAGGTAAAAACTGCTAACCTCGGCATAAAGTAGCAGAAATAAACGGGTTGATAGTTAGGAGGAAGTACATGGACAAAAATCACTTTATAGCCTAGGCATAAAGTAGCAGAAAGAAACGGGTTGATAGTTAGGAGGAAGTACATGGACAAAAATCACTTTATAGCCTAGGTGTTTTGACTCGATGGGGAAAGAGTTTTTACAAAACCAGCCAACCATTAGAGGTCAAACTAACAGGACTACTATAATTCTATTTTGTTAGTGGTGGTTGTTAACAACAAGCATTCACACTGACACGAAAAGGGAAAGGCCCAGGGAAAGGCCCTTGAATGCCAAGGTACTGGTAGGTCTACATGTATTGTTATCAAACCATGAGGTTTACATTAAAGCAGACTCAATTATGCCAGTTAACCATACACTATAAGCTCCCACCCCCACATAATCTAATCGCTATAGGTATACATTGAATACATGACAATAGTGCGATGATAGTGCAAGTTCGTTTGAAATCGTAATAATGCAGGTCGCCGCAACCATTGAGGTAGAACTCTATTTCTACCTCGATGGTGTAACCGGTTTATCATTACAAAATAACAAGTCTAGTGTTTTTCACCTTCCAAACTATGTGTAGTCATTAAATGTTTTTTTTGTGTGGAAAGAATCTATAAATCAATCAACCAATCAATCGTTAAATTTTTAAGGCGCTATAATCCAACAGTCGTTGCTCATGTAGCGCCGTACAGTTGGCTTTCGAAAAAAGGTGAGATTTAAGCAAAGTTTTGAAATTTTCTAAAGAAGAAGATTGCCTGATGTTCTGAGGAAGATGATTCCACATCCTTGGTGCTGCGATAGAAAAGACACGATCCCCAAAACTGTGGGTTTTTTTTAATGAGAAAAATTGCCCTGGGACAAAAATGCAGATTTCTGACAGATTCTTTGATGGACAGTGAGATATGAAGGGGCTGAGGCATTGAGGCAGCGAAACACAAATAGGAGGATCTTAAATCGAGAGCGTGGCTCAAAAGGTTGATAACAGCAGAAGGAAAACAAAATGTAATGGAATGTAATGTGTAATTGTTTAACTCTCCAAATGGTGTATGCACGCATGTATTCGCTGACCATTAACTCTCCAAATGGTGTTATGCACGCATGTATTCGCTGACCATTAACTCTCCAAATGGTGTTATGCACGCATGTATTCGCTGACCATTAACTCTCCAAATGGTGTTATGCACGCATGTATTCGCTGACCATTAACTCTCCAAATGGTGTTATGCACGCATGTATTCGCTGACCATTAATGTTTTGATTGGGCATATTGATGTCAGTCTACATCCAGTTATCAAAAAGGAAGCGGACAAAAACTTAATTGTTTTTTTCTTTTAGTAACCAAACGTCGACAATGAGCCTATTTGAATATAAAAGACATTATTTTGTGATTGTATGTAGGGTTGTCATTAAGGGAGGGTCTATAAATATGTACACGTACGCTCGTCTCAGTGATTGCATCGCTTGAATTGGTGAGTCCTTCACGATCAACCAATAACAACTTTTAGAAAAAATGGTGAACAGACAAAACCTGTTGTCTGTTCAACATTTTTGCAAAAGGTTTTTCTTTGTTAATGTTTTGCAGCACAACTTTCAACACAACATTACATTGCCTATAGTCCAGGAGCCAAACCCCCAACACAACATTACATTGCCTATAGTCCAGGAGCCAAACCCCCAACACAACATTACATTGCCTATAGTCCAGGAGCCAAACCCCCAACACAACACTACATTGCCTATAGTCCAGGAGCCAAACCCCCAACACAACACTACATTGCCTATAGTCCAGGAGCCAAACCCCCAACACAACACTACATTGCCTATAGTCCAGGAGCCAAACCCCCAACACAACATTACATTGCCTATAGTCCAGGAGCCAAACCCCCAACACAACACTGCATTGCCTATAGTCCAGGAGCCAAACCCCTAAATTTAGGTAAAGCGTGACATTGAGTACGATTAAGATTTTTTTGCAGAAATATGTTCTTCAAGGTGTCTAGTATGCAATTCCGATGCATGACCAGCTGGCAGGGTTGAGCATTTTTGTTTTTATTGCAAAAAATCACTTTTCCCATGTGTTTGTGTACAAACGCTCATCAATGTGTTTTATATGATAGAACTCTTCACATGTTTTCTCGACAAGGAATACTTTTAGGTGTGTACTAACCAGATATTACACGTAGATATTATTTCTGACGTGGTTAATAATATTATTTATTTACTTTTACCTCACTATGGTGAAATTACGTAGGCCTACTCAATAGGTTACTATGTTTCTGATCTGACCTTTGACCTGGTGCAACATTTCGCAACATTTCTTTAAATTTTTAACAAACGCTCATCAGAATCTCCTCTGACCATGGTATCCCTTACTTCATCTCATCTCAACAGTCACAGTTGAATGGTGATTCTGGCTAGAGTTGATGGCATTGGTCGAGACTAAATTTGTTTATTGAGATAATTACACCACTGTGTAATTATAGTTAAATATGACACCACAAAACTTTGCTTATGATACACACACCCCAAAAACTGCAAGTAATGGCTTGATATATTGGCATGTATCATGTTTTACTGAGAAGCGGGGCGACTGGTATATTATGAAGGTCAATTATAACATAATGTTGTCCCCCTTAGGCATTTTTTTTTAAGGGTAAACCATTCATGTTGAACTATTTGTTTTACAGTTAACTCATGTTATAAATACATAAATACAAAGTAACCTATTGAGTCTGTAATTTCACCAAAGTGAGGGTCAAAGTAGATATCTAATATTATTAACCACGTGTCTGAATTAATATCTACGTGTAATATCTGGTTAGTTCGCTCCTAAAAGTATTCCTTGTCAAGAAAACATGTGAAGAGTTCTATCATATAAAACACATTGATGAGCGTTTGTACACAAACACATGGGAAAAGTGATTTTTTGCATTAACAAAAAATGCTCAACCCTGCCCGCTGGGCATGCATCAGATTCTTAAAAGGGACCCCCTGGAGGACTTATTTCAGCAAAAATGTTAGTTGTACTCAATGTCACGGTTCATGTCCAGTTCTCCTGGACTATTAGGTTTTATAGGGAAATGAAACACTCATAAAACCATATTTGTTTAAACCCTGATGCATAGTAACTTGACTATGAAGCAACTATTAGTTACTATTGCTAGAATCAGAACAAACTTGTTGAATAGATCTTTATATGAAGTCACCATTTTAGCAAACATAAAACTACTGCATAGTACTGATATGATTCGGATAAGATTGAAATTGTTCACCATACAGACAATACAATTAAAACAGACCACCCATAGTCATGGTTTAGGTAAGAATTTTATTACATGTCCATGTACTGCTTGATTGCTTTCATTACATCATAATAAAACCCATTAAATTTAACTGAATTTTGAAAATAAATTGAACTGAATTTTGAAATGATTTTATAGCTTTTTCCTATGGTGGAAGTTAAATTGACAGTGAGCCAACAATCAGTTCCTCCGGTTCCTCTCAAACACTGCTCAAAAGAGATTTACTCTCAAACCACACCTTATTATACCCCAACCAGTAAAAGAAGCAAATCCTACTTACAAAGTAATCAGTAACCATTGACTACATAGCAAAGGTCTTTTTCATGCAGAAAATTCCATGCATATAAAAGATAACTTTTCAATATTAAATATAAAAAGACTTTAAAAATAAGTTGATTGGGTTGCCGACTTTTATTCTAAATTACTTAAATTTTACTGCGACTTATTTTCCTTACTATAGTCTTCTTTATTTTTCAGATTAAACATTTCACTAATAAAATGTAAAAAACACAGCATCGACAGTTACTCATCTACAATAACAAAGATTCTGAGTAATATTTACAAACCCTTATCTTTAGACATGGGCATTTCATTTGACACGTTTGGTAATATTGCTAAATGTTGGTGTGTCCCATCATATGCCCCCCGACGCCCCACCCACCCCCCCCCCCAAAAAAAAAAAGCTGTGAAAACTGGGCTAATTCGGTCATTGAAGTTGCAAGAGAATAATGAAAGAAAAACACCCTTTGTTGCACAAAATTGTGTGCCTTTAGATACCTGAGAAAGGCTTCAGGCCAGATGTCTTTCTCATATTCAAATATTTTAGTGAGAAATTACCTCTTTCTTTAAAATTACAGAACTTGAGAGGGAGACGTTTTAAACTATCAACAGCTCTTCTTTGCTCATTACCAAGTAACTTTTTATGCTTATATATAATTTGAGTAATTACCAAGCATATCCAGTTTCTTTAAGACCTGAACTATTTCATCTTGCCTGTTTCTTGGATCAACGTTGACCTAGTTCTAACAGCTCACTTTCCTTAATCACATCTTCAGTTGACATAAATCCAAGAAGGTGTCGCCCAAGGCTACGTAGCTCCCTCATTAAGGATCTCTGAGTTGGGTCTGATTTAGCTCTTGAGTACGCTTTACTATTCAGAAGCTTGTCCACTAGGTAGTGTAGCCAGAGAACATTGGTGTGAGGGTTGTAGGGCTCCCAATCATTACTGTCAACAGGATATTAACACAAGAAGCAATTTACAAACTCAATCAAACATCTCAATTTCTTCTTTCAAAGTGTGATTCTTTAATGACATTTCTATTTAAGTGGTGGTTTTACATAAGGACTGGTTACAATATCCAATGTAGGGAATACAAAGAGCAATACTAAACAATGGACTCTGTCTACTTAGTAGTCACAATAAAAAAAACAGATACAATAATAATAGCGAAGTCTTATATTTAGCGCATGTATCCAGCAATATGCTCAAACTCAAGGCAAACCTCTTCACTTGCAGACAAGTGAGTAAACTGGGTTCTTTTTATGTGCATATACAACGCACAGAACCTATGACTTTATGCCTCATCTGAAGGATGAATCAAATGGTCAAGTGTCCTGCTGAAGGACGAAAGTGTTAAGACAAAGACTTGAAAACAAACTCTTCTGATCAGAAACAACAAAGCTTGAGTACAGTATTCTTGGCAACTTGGCCACACCATTATTCCATTAATGCCATTGTCTCTGTACTTACTCATTTTCATCTTTCATTCTCCGATAGACTTCAAACTGAAGATCACCCCGTCCAGTAAACAATGTTTCATCACTTGATAAATCACAATACACTGTGCAATCATCTAAAGAAAGATAAAAGAAAAGTCGAAGAAAATTGGTTTAAAAAAAGAGCATAATTTATAATTTTTGAATTGATATTTCTCTTAAAAGATGGAAGATCATAGGATGAAGGGAAACATGCACCAGGCAAGGAGTTCCAAAGAGATGCAGTACGAGGGCAAAAGCTACTGGAGTAGATTATAATATTCCTGTTCAGTATAATCTACACAAAAAGTAGTTGTGTATGGCTGACAAGACTCGAAATTACCAAACCACATAAAGGAGTTGCGCAATGTTCTTTTAATTTAGGGGATTTAATTTTCAATTTGAATCAAGAAAGCCAAACATCAAGGCTCAATTTCAGAAAGATCACAATATTACATAGATACACGATGCCAGTCACATCAAAGAGTACACACCTGGGACCTTTCTCAAACCTCGGCTTGGGCTCCAGGCTCCGTCTACTGATGTTCGAACCGCTGCATGCAATTCACGCTGCTCCAATAATGCAGGTTAAAGGCCAAGCTGCGCTTCCACTGCATACGCAGCACGCGGAGTCTAAGCCTGAGCCCGCGCTCAAGTAGAGGCTTAAGAAAGGGCCCTGTTTCTAGTTGCTTAATTTGTACCAGTCAAAATGCATGCAGTGTGTATTGCTTTAAGACTTGTCCCAGACAAAACACCAAGGATACATTCATATTGGCTTTTAGACTGTATATTTGTTATATCTATATTTCATCATCATGCCGACAACAGAAAAACTAGTAGGTAAAAGAATGGCAATAATGGCAATCAAAAGATCCAATTTAAAAGAAAAACATCCATATCCCATTGAGTCACAAAGTATTAACCCCTATGCACCAACGCAACACATGGATACTGTTAATCACACTCATCACTACGGGAAAAATGCATTATGGGTAAGTGTTTAAACACTGTGTGACCTAAAATGCACACACTGTACCACACACGCTCTCTATTGTATCCCTGTGGAGACATCTTTTGTTCTTTTCTTTGTCCCTGTTAAAAGACCTCTGATAGACTTAAACATTTCCTTGTGGAGTAACCCAGTCTTTAGAACGCCCCAATGGAAACCTTTTGTGTTCCCCCTTTTTTTTCCAGGTCTCCTTGAGGTAGTAGTGAACATGAAATCACAAGGACAACAATTCCCAAAATGACACAACCAAGATGGTTATGGTGATGACGTTAAGTAAACTGAGTTTAACATCTGGTATATCGTTGCAGTAACCGCTGCTGAAACAAAGGATTCAAACTGCTTCGCGCTACCAGGCAATCTCTGTGATCTAGTTGGTGAGACACTGCTATAGAATTGAAAGGGTCTTGAGTTTGAATCCAATCCGAGTAATATGCCTGTGTTTTTTTTTCTTCTCACAGGACTCAGTGTATGGTTAAACCCAATTTAATAACATTTATTATTAACTGCATTAAACATTGAGTTCCTGGCTGTGGCTGTTGTATGCGCCGTAGCACCTTTTAAACCTTTTTAAGGTGCTAAATAATTGTGTCTCAGAGTTCATCACTGCAATAACCTATCTTTTTGAAAGATTGTATATACTCAGCGCCTTGAGTACCTTGTTTGGTAGAACCGTGCGCTATATAAGACTTTGATATTTTTGATATTATTATTAATACACAATGGGAAAACAACTCCCAAAAATGCTGCAACCAAGATTATAAAGTCAGGTAAATGAGGTAAATGCTCGGTTCTTTTGAGCACACATGTTCAGAAAGTTGAATAACATTTTATTGGGATGTGCGCTTTGTCTTCTAGTTCTGTTAAGAAAAGAAAAGGACTTTTACCTTTTCTGAGTCGAGACAGAGTGAAGTCAATCATTCCAACCTGTACTCCATGAGCTTCAATCTTAATCTCATCTCCATTAAGATGAAACCTTATTGTCTTCTTAGATGTAGGTAAGATAAGGATATTCCCCCAATGGAGATCTCGATGTTCAAACTCCAATGCCTGCTCTGCTACAGCTAAAGATGAGGCTACCTGCTGTAGAATACTAACAGCTTGATGGATAGTCTCAAGCTTCGGTCAGAAAAACAAAACAAAAAGAAGGGTCTTTCATTAAAAATTATGATAAGTTTTATGTTTCAACTTCCAGGGATGTGTAAGCTACAAATACCAACTATAGAAGGAACTGTTCATTAAATCAAAACAAAGGCGGGCCTAGAAATAACATACAGCAATCGTGGTGGTGCCCTTTGCAAAGTTCAAATACAAATTTACATTTTCCATAGATGGGCGCCTTACAAGAGCAAAAAGTGCTGTGCCCTTTCAAGGGCAGTTCAAGCCCTAAAAAGGTGCATCGTACTAAATAGAGAACAACTCATGCGCAGAATAAAAAGTAAACCCACAATGTTTTCTGTGAATTCAAGATTTGAAGGTCACAACTCTTATGGATTGATGGAACATGTTGGAAAATTATGCCCCACGGAGTCAGCTGGGGTTGTGGGCTTTCAATTTGGAACTACTGGGGTATAGCCCTCTAACAAGGACTCTATTTTGCTTAAAGGTGTGGGAGTATTTTTCCAAGTTGGAGTCTAGTCAGTGTAATCAATCAAGGGTGGTTTTATTTTCGCTTAGCCAAGCTCAACCCCTCCCCCCCCAAAAAAAAAAAAAAAAACTCAACCCCTCCCCCCCAAAAAAAAAAAAAAAAAAAAAAAAAAAATGAAGTTCAGGTGTCAGAAAAAAAGTTTAAGATTAAGATAAAAATAAGATTTCAAGAGGCTCTGGGAAACTGTGAAATATTTTTTTTGAAATATTTGAAATTTAGCATTGGTTGCTATGGGAGAGTTTATATGTGCACCCACAAAGAGTAAGCAAATATTGTTCACACAGAGTTGTTGGGACTTGCTAATATTGTTTCCCTTTTACTGAAGAACCCCCTGTGGGGATAGAGTTTAACAAAGAAAAACGCTGTTCCATTGAAAACAGTACATGTATGTCATGTATGTACATGCCTACCCAGTATATCTTCAGTCCCCTATGTTACATACAATCATCTCACCAGAGTAAAACATTGACTAAAAGGTGAGAATGAAGAGTTTTAAACTAAATTTCATCTACTAATCAAAATGTTTCAAGGTACAAACTCACCGTCTTACTTTCCAGATCAGCACCTCCATCAGCAAACTCAAACACAATGAACAGCTGACCATCGCCAAATACATCTGGGCAAAACAATTAGTATTAATCCAAACGTTATAACATCAAATTTTGAAATGTGAACTTTCAAAAGTAAAATTCTCTGTTTTTAATGCAAGTTTCCATCAAACAAGAATTAAAAGCCACTCTCGGTAAGAGGCTAAAAGAAAAAGAAAACATTTAAGATAAAAATAACTCAAGGGAGCTGAAGGTAGGAATTGATATTCCTCTTATAACAGTCTAGATTGTATGATGGAGGGAAACAATCCCAGGCAAGGAGCTCCAAAGAGATGCAACTTGTGAAATAAAGCTGTTGGAATGGCTCTTTGGTTCTACAGCTATCCTTGATAAATATATTACAATTTAGGAAGCATTAAAGGCAGTGGACACTATTGGTAATTGTCAAAGACTAGCCTTCAAAGTTGGTGTATCTCAACTTAAGCATAAAATAACAAACCTGTGAAAATTTGAGCTCAATCGGTCATCGAAATTGCGAGATAATAATGAAAGAAAAAACACCTTTGTTACACGAAGTTGTGTGCGTTTAGATGGTTGATTTCGAGACCTCAAGTTCTAAATCTGAGGTATCGAAATCAAATTCGTGGAAAATTACGTCTTTCTCTAAAGCTATGGCACTTTAGAGGGAGCCGGTTCTCACAATGTTTTATACCACCAAGTTAGGTTTTATGCCAATAACTATTTTTAGTAATTACCAATAGTGTCCACTGCCTTTAAACTTAAAGAATTTAACAGAGAATTGCATATCTATTTGCATTATACATCTTTAGACTCAGTGCTATATAAGGCTGTTATTGCAAGTCCATACTAGGTTTCATACTCATAATAATCAAAAGGTTTTCAAATGAAAAATGAGTAATTCTTTGACATTTTTTTTTAAGTACATGTTTGTCTTGGAAACTGAATGTATCTTTATACCAGCAATATCTTAGCAGACCAATATTGATGACTTACAAATGTACCAAGATGGCTGAGCACTAAAATAGGCAACAGCAATATGATGAAATCCATACAAAATGCAGTAGTAACCTAACGTAATATTTAAATGAGAATTAAAAAAGAAACCTGAAGGTGTTTTTGTACTCACCTGGTCTGTCATTTTCTGATGCTTTTCTTGCCTTGTATTCATCCCATAGAGTGAGTAGTCTATCAGGGTAGCTTCCTTGAACACATGATACACTATTGACTTGAATAAATCCACCTGTAGAATTAATACCTCGTTCCTGTAAACCACTCAACTCCCTGATTCAAATATGACACAAATCAAGTTTTACAAGAATTTTTTATTAATCTCAATGCAAGTGCACAATAAAACATCGGAAAGACCCTTTTTCAGGATAAACAACGGAGATACACCTGACCTGAAGGACTTAAAAAAGGTAAGTTCCTTGGGATTTAAAAAAAGCAGTGCACTGCAGTGGTGTATAAGCGAGACATTTTCATTGGAAAGTGTAATACTGTACAAAACTTTGTTGATGCAGATAGTGATAGTCTTTACACACTCAATGAAAGTTCACACATACAAGACACCAACCCAAAACTCATTCCTCCATGTCCTACCATCGCCTCAACAGTCAAAACATCAGGCAAAGGGAATGATGCAAGACAGCCTTGCAATCAAGACTGCCTAGTGCCCTCTACCCGTTACACCACTGGGGTTAAGGGTCAAGACATGTATCAATGGACAAACCTTGATATGACAATCTCAGGAAGAATCTCCTCAAAAGACTTCTGTGGTTCACTGTTGACTTCAAAGTCTCCTTCGATTGGAATGATCTACAAAAGCAACAACAACATTAGTAAGACAAACATAAAGTTGCATGTACATGTACATGTTTACATATACTTCTTATTTCGATTTGTGTTTCAACAAAAAACAATTTGCTACAGCAGGATTTGAACCAACAATACTACTTATAACAAAAACCGTTTTTATGTAGCGCTTTTCACGCCAGAAGGGTATCTCAAAGCGCTTCAAACACTATTACCCCTGGTCACTGGGCCTTAAATCATTCTTAAAACCATCTCAGCTCCCTGGATGGTATACAGCCTGTGCGCAACATACATGTATGCGCTACTCAGCTAAACCAATCACAAGAACCATCACTGCCCTCACAGTTACCCATTTACCCCTGGGTGGAGAGAAGCAATTATAGTTAAGTGTCTTGCTCAGGGACACATGTGTCATGACTGGGATTCGAACCAACACTCTGCTGAACAGAAGCATCAAAGCTTGATTTTGGTGCTCTTATCCACTCAGCCAAGACACCCCACCTCTGGGTTAACATGTTGGCGCTCTTCCAACTGAGCTATCTAGCTTTATGTTGGTGTTCTCCAGTCATTAGAAATTACCTAGTCAGTTTATCTTGTGGTTATATTATTTGATTATTCTTAATAAGCAACTTTCTAATTGCAGAAAACAGAAAACGGAAAAACACATTTTTCTTTATGGCACTTTAGTCATAAAATAAAGTTGGATAATGAGATCTTTATCAGCTGTATACATTGTTGATGCAAGCTTGCATGACCCATGAAACAGAAAGAATTCAACTCAACTATAAATTTGGATGCAAAGACTGACATGTAAAGCTATGACTTATCTTAAAGACTATTATTTTAGGTTTTACCCATACACCTTGGTGTGTAAGCACTGTTTACTAAGTACTTTCCCGAAATCTGTGAGTAAAATCACAGTTCTTTTTTTCTTTTTCAAAGAACTCGGGAAAAAAACTGAGTATCGATGCTACTTTCTTATTCTTGGCATTGATGGTACGATACACCTCTCCATACACCCCTTCACCAATCTTAAGACAACTCTTAATCATTGCTGTATTTATACACTGATTGAATGATCTATGCATTGCAACCATCCTTACCTTAAGAGCAACTTTCTTATTCTTGGCATTGATGGTACGATACACCTCTCCATACACCCCTTCACCAATCTTAAGACAACTCTTAATCATTGCTGTATTTATACACTGATTGAATGATCTATGCATTGCAACCATCCTTACCTTAAGAGCTACTTTCTGATTCTTGGCATTGATGGTACGATACACCTCTCCATACACCCCTTCACCAATCTTAAGACAACTCTTCATCATTGCTGTATTTATACACTGATTGAATGATCTATGCATTGCAACCATCCTTACCTTAAGAGCAACTTTCTGATTCTTGGCATTGATGGTACGATACACCTCTCCATACACCCCTTCACCAATCTTAAGACAACTCTTCATCATTGCTGTATTTATACACTGATTGAATGATCTATGCATTGCAACCATCCTTACCTTAAGAGCAACTTTCTTATTCTTGGCATTGATGGTACGATACACCTCTCCATACACCCCTTCACCAATCTTAAGATAACTCTTCATCATTGCTGTAGTAATACACTAATTGAAAGATAGACATTGCAACCATCCTTACCTTAAGAGCTGCTTTCTGATTCTTGGCACTGATGGTACGATACACCTCTCCATACACCCCTTCACCAATCTTAAGACAACTCTTAATCATTGCTGTATTTATACACTGATTGAATGATCTATGCATTGCAACCATCCTTACCTTAAGAGCAACTTTCTTATTCTTGGCATTGATGGTACGATACACCTCTCCATACACCCCTTCACCAACCTTAAGACAACTCTCCATCATTGCTGTATTTATACACTGATTGAATGATCTATGCATTGCAACCATCCTTACCTTAAGAGCAACTTTCTTATTCTTGGCATTGATGGTACGATACACCTCTCCATACACCCCTTCACCAATCTTAAGATAACTCTTCATCATTGCTGTAGTAATACACTAATTGAAAGATAGACATTGCAACCATCCTTACCTTAAGAGCTGCTTTCTGATTCTTGGCACTGATGGTACGATACACCTCTCCATACACCCCTTCACCAATCTTAAGACAACTCTTCATCATTGCTGTATTTATACACTGATTGAATGATCTATGCATTGCAACCATCCTTACCTTAAGAGCAACTTTCTTATTCTTGGCATTGATGGTACGATACACCTCTCCATACACCCCTTCACCAATCTTAAGACAACTCTTCATCATAGCCGTAGTAATACACTGATTGAATGATATAGGGGCTTCTTGGTTACATTGCTGTAGGATCTTCTCTCTGGCGGTGATCAGACAACCTGTGGATCGGCTCTTCACTGGTGTTAAAACTTCCTGCAAAACATCGAAAAAGGTTGATCAATATTACAGTCGTAGTCAAAGAAACAAAAGTTTGAAAGAGGCCAACTTGTTGGTTAGAAGAAAAAAATTAGGGAAGATGAGGGCAGTGAGGGGTGTTGAAATATTCATATCTACATGATGGATTTATAAGAATCCTTTCACATCCAGACAAACTTTTACACACAGTGCTTTGAAGCATCTTCAATAATAACAGAGACAAGCTGATCAGAAGAGTGTTTCTGATCAGAAGAGTGTGGGTTTGAGTCTCGGTCATGACACTTGTATCTTTGAGCAAAATACTTTCCCATAATTGATTTGATCTTCCGATGGGACATTTAGTTGTAGATCTTGTGTACTAGGATTGGTATAAGAACACTAATTTTGGAAAGAAAGGCGTTATCCCCAGTGTTTCTTGTTCACATGCAGTTGTAGCAGGCCCCCTAGTTTACAGATTTCCTCCAGCTTAAGAGTTAAGTTCCCTTTGAGGCATCCTTGGTTTCATTCCCAGAAAAACAATAACAAGTATAAACAACTCTTAAGGAGTACAATTTGAGAAGATGAGGCAATGTTACACATACCTTGAAACTATGAGCAAGTTTGTAACCGTTTGACTCCATTCTACTCTCTGAACAAACATCTTGAATTCTGTCATTATCAACTGGTTCCAGTTCTTGAGCTACAAGACTTGACGTCACATCTCTCATCCAACCATTCCTCTTCTCCTGATCAACGTCTTCAATGTCTTCATCAACTGGTTCCTGTTCTTGAGCTACAAGACTTGACGTCACATCTCTCATCCCACCATTCCTCTCCTCATCAACCTCTTGAATGTCTTCATCATCAGATGATACTGAAATGCAGCTACTTGTATCAGGTACCCTATCATCATCTTCATCTTTGTTGTCCTTTATGTCGCTCTGGACAGATTTATAAGACGAGACTGAAGAGTTTGAATACTGACTAAGGCAAGCGTCTGATAGCGGAGTGACAATCACCGAGCAAGGACTAATAATCTGTTGTAGTTGTAAATTCTTGCCATTAATATGAGTTCCTTCAGTCAACTGGTGTGGTGTATCTAACTTGACATCTTTAGCACAAGAGTTATTAAGATCGAGAAGTGAGATCTCATGAGAAAGATCAAACAGGTCTAGTGTATCTGCATATTTCAGTTTACATGTTCCACACCTGCAGTTTGCTTTGTGATGACTAACACGGCCAATTCTTGCATGTGAGTTATCTTCATATTTCAGTTTACATGTTCCACACCTGCAGTTTGCTTTGTGATGACTAACACGGCCAATTCTTGCATGTGAGTTACCGTTTTTAGCAATGCTGGATCTTGTTACTGGCTTTCCTGACTGAATAACTGAACATTCATTTAGTTGGTGGGGTATTGATGGGTTGACATACAATCCTATTGGAGTACTGGTTTCAACACTACCTTTCTTTCCTGTACACAACGATGTCATTGGCGAGTCAAAGACACTTTCCTCTGAGGTTGTCCTGGTAACCCTATCTTTACCACTACAATTAGTGTCATCAGCTGAGTAGCCAAAGAGATCACAGCTTGTGTCAAAAATGCAATCCAGCGTATCTGTTCGTCCTCGTTTGCTCAATGATTGCGAGCTTCTTTCAATTGGTGAATGAATCAAATCAAAACGAGTCAACAAGTTTGTTAACTTTTGATTTTCAGGTTTCACCTCCGTCGTCTCTACATCCCCCTTATTTTTAGACCCATTTTTCCCACGTCCTTTTCGACTCAGCTTGGTAAACTTCCTTCCTCCAGCTGTAGGTGGAAGGTCCCTCACAGTTTCCTTTGAATCTCCAGCTGTAGGTGGAAGGTCCCTCACAGTTTCCTTTGAATTCACAAGATTTTCTTTGCCAGTCGCTACTTTTCTTGACAAACCTGCTCTAGTTGATTTAGTCCGTGGCTGCTCATTATTGCCAGGTCTCCCCTAAAATAAAATGAAAATTTTAACATCTCGTCAGTGCAAAAACTCTGAATCTTCTCCAATGCAAAACAGTTTTATCCTGGCGCTCATTGGTTTTTTGTATGTACTTGTACACCCTGGTTTTCAAAGGCGATGGCTTCAGATTGGGAGTTTTGGATATGGTTTGAAAGATGTTTTAAAGTGTAATAAACTAATATAATGTTCAACACAAACTAAAAATATGTCAACACAGTGGGGGGAATTGGTAAAAAGAATTAATTTTAACTCAGACCATCCAAAAATGACAACTCAGATGAGTTGGACACATCCAGCAACCCACCGATGAGCCACTCAACATCTATGCTCTGTACTCCCCATCGCATGGCCGACGCAAACAAGGTCGTCAGCGCCTGCTGTACCCTGAGTACATGTTCATTGGAAGATTAGTCTCCTAGGACTTTCTGCTCTCTCTGCTTGAGATTCAGAGAATAGCACAAGACAGGAGAAAATGGGTAAAGCTTGTGTCTGCCTGCTGTGCAGCCGACTGATGATGATGACGACGAATGAATTTTTAACGCAGTAAGTAAAACAAAGTTACCTTTAAACAGAATGTAGTAAACCAAATAGTGTTGACTTTAATTGATTGTCTTCCATAAATCTAATTAAAGAAACACGTTGCCTTGCCTTTGAAAAGCGTTCTGTAAACGTTTGTTATAAAATGCATATGGGTAGAAAGATGTAAAAGTAGAATACAATGATCTACACAAATATGCCTCGAAATTGCGTGGTTTTCTTTTTACCTCGTCGACTTACACGGTCAGCCATTTATGGGAGCAAATTTTTGACTCCCATAAATGGCCGACCGTAATTGTTCGCGACGTAAAAGGAAAACCGTGCAATTTTGAGTGATACTTGTGTGGATCATTATATTCTACTTTTAAAACATCTTTCTAACCATAATATAACAAACAGTTGCAAATGCTTTTTATAGACCTACTCGACCGATCCAAGGCAACGTGTTCCTTTAAATGTTTTCCTCACCTTGAGCGCCTTCTTGGTTTGCCTGGCATCTCTCTTAAGAGGAATCCACTCATCATCGGATGAAATCTCAAAGATGCTCTTATTCTTATCATCATTACTGAAAATAAAAGTGCAATTAAGAAGAACACCAGAATTCAACCTTGTCCTGCATGTTTTTAATGTCCTTGTTTCATCTGCCTTCAAAGGAATTTTGTTTTAATAACAAACAGAACCATTTTGTTTTCAAATCATAATTGATGCAACTTTGCTCTATGACTTGTTTCAGTGTTCCATTTTGGAGAAAGAATGAGTAGACACTAGACAGAAGAAAGAAAAAATATCAACCTCTACCCTTGCAGGTACCCATTTTCCCCCCGCACAGTGATGAAGAGAAGCAATTAGAGTAAAGTGTCTTGCTCAAGGACACAGCCAGGATTCGAACCTACACTCTGGTGACTTAACCACCACAACCTGAATTTGATGCTCTTTTAACCACTCGGCCAAGACACTCTACAAAGGAATCTGCTCATCCATTTTTTTTGCTCCAAAGAAATAGAGTTTATCTTTCACAAACCTGTTACTATTAGTGAGTGCAGAGGAGTGACTATCTGTGTTCAGATCAATTGAGAAGTCACACAACTCAGGTGAGCTGAAAACATGCTGCTGTGACTTGGTCTCATTCTCAGGAGAGATCCAGACATTGGCTGCAATTGTTCGCTTCTTGTGTCGTCCGTAAGTTCTGATCACTCGAGAGGGGAAAGCCATGGTGGGTACAAGTAGTCTCACTCAGTCTCAGTGGCTACGTTCAATATGGATATGTTGTGTTGCTTGCAGCATGCTTTGTTTTAACAGTCTTTTATTAATTCCTGAAAGAAAGCAGAATATAAATACATTGCTCACACAAAAGTAGAATTATCAGACTTTGGTTTGTGTGTTTTGCTGATTGTTTTGATTTTAAATAAAAACATCTCCCTGAACTCCCAATAATCAGTCTTGTATTTTTACTACTCTAATCACAGAAACTGAAAAAAGTTTTAATTTGCCAAGTGCTGGCACACAGCGAGTGTCACTCTACTGTGTGCCAGTGAGTGTGACTGTACATTAGTAATAGTTGCAATTCAATAATCATAACCCTCAATCCTCCCTACGGTCAGTCAGGAGGATGGAGGGTTACGTTTATCACAACATACATTTTTATCTATGTTAAGTGTATTTGCTTTGTTGTTGATGTCGTCGTTGTTGTTCAAACCACTATGATTTTTTTCTGCCAATACCAAGGTCGCCAAGGACGAAGAACATCAACTGATTGAAACTCACACAGACCCAGTTTGTCATGTTTGTCAGATCAGCACGGAAGCTACTCTCACATTTAGTATTAAAAAAACTGGGGAGCTGTACTCCTTTTTTTTCGAAATTTTGTCATTATTGGGCAATGACTGATATAAATATAATGACAAAATTTCGACCAATAACGGCGATAATGTCAAAATTTAGACATTCAACTTTTCAAGTTTAATTGAGTAAAAATCTTGTTTATTCATCAAGTTTAAATCAATTATTTAAACTATTAGCAATGCTTGCTCCTTTTGCTCTAAGTTTCCAGAGACAATGATCAAATGAAGCATTTGTTTTTTTATTGTGAATTTACGTAACCTATTTGGAAAGAGTTTGAAGATTGGTGGAAAAGCTTGTCGAACGATGAAATAACTTTAAATTTTAAATCCATTCTTGGGTCAAAATACTGACCAGCCAGACTTATTACATAACCTTTGCATTTTGTTGACAAAAAAGATAATATTCAGAGGTAGGTAAGGTTTAATCCGAAAAGGATTTCATGTTGGTAATTTAGTAAAATTTAATTTTGAATTAGAAAAAAAAGATTGCGACTGGCTCAAATGCAATATTACAAAGTTGAGGATTTTGGTTTAGTTGTGCTTGAAAGTTGGATAAGTTTTCTTTGTTTTGTCCTCTATTCTTTTGTATGTTTGTTTGTTGTGAATGTGAGTGCATGAAAAAAATAAAAAAATAAAAAGTGCTTATTGCACTTTAAAGTTTAATATATAAAAAAAAAATTAAAAATCAATTCAACTATCAATCAAGGATGCAGATTGACGAAAAGCAAATAGGAAAGGAGTGGGGTAGACCCATTAAGTTAACTGGGGCGCTGTACTCCTTTTTTCGAATTTTGACATGATTTTGACAACATCGGTCGAATCAACAAGCTGATCGTTTAAATTTCAATATTAATAATAAAATTGATCGGAGGGTTAAACAAAAAATCAAAAAAAATATTAGAAAATGATATAAGGCACATGGCTTCTTTAAGCCTAGCCTGTATTTTTTTCCCAGAATGCTCAGCAAAATATTCAGTCACATAATTTGATCATCATGAATTGTGAATTGAAATAGTGTTTGATGAAACTTTTTCGGTGGGCAAATATTTTTATATGGCCTCAACATTATGACATATTTTTGTACCTTGTAGAAATGCCTAAAATACCAAACTTTTTGCATTTACAAGTGCACATATCCAGTCCAGTGGAGCCTTACGTGTTTCTAAGTTTTGGTCAAGGGAGAGGAGACTCTTTGCTTGGCAAATAAAACCACACAATTTGTATCTAGGGACTGTTTACATCGCGCACAGAGAGGTAAAAGATTTGCCACGATTTTAGGGACACCTCGAAAACAGGACCTCACTGTAGGAGTGGGGTTAAAACATTACAAAATATTCTTCTAACATCAAATTCAAATAATTAACACTACTGACTTGGCACCATGCACTGGCAACAACATCTCAACATACATGACAGATCTAGATTACACTAACTTGATAAATGTATTGCTTGACGCTGTGTGTGTTTTGTTTTGTTTTCTTTCACTTTAAGTTATTAAGCACGTCCACAATCACTCACACAGTACAGGGGGGGGGGGGGGTACAGTGCTCTTCTGTATCTGTATGGTACTGCACACAAACTCCACTATCGGGATATCAATGGTGCAGGCGCGTGGTGGCTAGTAGTGGATTAGTAGTGGGCCCCCCGAATAAAGGTAGACATATGCATGTCAGTTAGTCTTGTCTTGAAAGAAAGTGTCTATAGTAGGGGATTTGCGAATGTTTACAGGGAGAAGGTTCCATTCGGCCATGGTTCTTGGTAAGAATGAGAATTTATAACAGTCTTTCTTTGTTGTGGGGTGAAGAAATGAGGTTGCAGAGGATTTCCTTGTTTGAATTCCTACTGTGGCAGGTTGTGATTGATACCCGTCAGAGTTAATGGCTACAGAATGATGAATAGATTTGTACAGAAGTGTGAGTCTTGAGGTAGCTCGTCGATTTTCAAGGGATTCCCATCCCAGCTCTGCTATCAATATCATTGATGAGACACTGCTAGTCCTCCTAGAATCTTTACAGACAAACCTGGCTGCCCTGCGTTGCACTGCTTCCAATCTGTTCTTTTGATCTTGGGTATAAGGGTCCCAGACTGATGCACAGTAGTCCAGCTTCGGACGGACTAGGGTCTTGTAGGCTATGTCCTTCACCTCTTTTTCAGTGCCAGTTTTCTCCCAGGCAAAATAATGGTTTAATGAGCTGAAATCTGCGGCTCGTCGTCAAAACACAGCTTTACAGTCACACCTACCTTTTTTAAGTTAACAGTATTGTTAAATAGCTGGGCAACTCCAGAAATCGAGCCTTTTGCCTGCACGGTGACACACAACGCTACACTAGAAATTGCACAAGCCACCATTTTAAAGATTGCTCTCAATTAAGAGACACGTAATCTGATTGGTCAATTAAACTCAGTCGTGCATGCGCACAAGTGGCCGTTCTGACTGTTATGAAACAAGATGGCTGCGCCCATGGTGTAGACAATGTTTTTGTGTTGCGTAAGTTTTGCATGTTTGTTATGATTTGGTTCCGATGAACGACAAAGTTCTCGTTCCACAGACGAAGTGCGCAATAATAAGGAACTGCAGGGGAGTACTGTGGCTGGTCTGATTAAAAGGTTTGTCGAAAGATCTGTTTGTTTCAGCATGGAGAAAGTTATATTTACGCCAAAAACACTGCTCTGCCTCTGTCTCTGCTGCTCTCGAACTTGGATTTCATGGAATAAAGAAATCCACAGTGCCAGCAGTGCGTCGTAATCGTATACCAATACCATCATATTTGTTTTATGGAGAATATAATAATAAATAATAATAATTTGAGGGCCTAATCATCCTTACTCGCAGCTAAGACTAAGAGCTGAATTGCGAAGGACGCGGCTACAACGTGTTCGAGAAGTAGGCATGCAAGGTCGCATTCAGCTGCCAGCCACATCAACCCATTATGACCACGGAGCACAGCCAAGATCGAAAGTGTTGGATTTTTCCTGAGGGAGGAAAACCGGATAGTCTGGAAAACCCTCGTGGCACAGCAGAGAACCAATGCACAACTCAACTCACATATGGCCCCGACTGGGAATCGAACCGGGGTCACCTTGGTTGGTGAGAGGCGAGCGCTTTACGCACAAGCCAACCGTGCCACCCTATCCCTAGAAAGGAAACGCCATGCGTATACCATGTCAGGATGTATACTCAGTATTCAGAACCAAACACTCCTTTTATTTTAAAGGCAGTGGACACTATTGGTAATTGTCAAAGACTAGCCTTCACAGTTGGTGTATCTCAACATATGCATAAAATAACAAACCTGTGAAAATTTGAGCTCAATCGGTCATCGAAGTTGCGAGATAATAATGAAAGAAAAATAACCCTTCTCACACGAAGTTGTGTGCGTTTAGATGGTTAATTTTGAGACCTCAAGTTCTAAACTTGAGGTCTCAAAATCAAATTCGTGGAAAATTTCTTCTTTCTCGAAAACTATGGCACTTCAGAGGGAGCCGTTTCTCACAATGTTTTATACTATCAACCTATCCCAATTACTTGTAATCAAGAAAGGTTTTAATTATTTTTAGAAATTACCAATAGTGTCTACTGCCTTTAAAGAGACGATGTTAATATTATTATATTTATAATTATGTTGTCTAGTTTTTTAGTTCAGTTTATGTTCAGTTTATTTCCACTCATCCATCATAACCAGTTTTCTTACTTAATCAGTTGAGTAACATTGAATAATCATTATCTATGTGGGCCATTTTCATTCTTAGTTTAAGAGTACATTCATTAAAGACTTGTTTAACTTACTATATATAGTAAAAGTTAGCCCAGGTTGGACTCCTTTGTTGCATACAACGCGCAGTGGCACTGACTATATGACGTCCTACCAGGCACTGACTATATGACGTCCTACCAGGCACTGACTATATGACATCCTACCAGGCACTGACTATATGACGTCCTACCAGGCACTGACTATATGACGTCCTACCAGGCACTGACTATATGACATCCTACCAGGCACTGACTATATGACGTCCTACCAGGCACTGACTATATGACGTCCTACCAGGCACTGACTATATGACGTCCTACCAGGCACTGACTATATGACGTCCTACCAGGCACTGACTATATGACGTCCTACCAGGCACTGACTATATGACGTCCTACCAGGCACTGACTATATGACGTCCTACCAGGCACTGACTATATGACGTCCTACCAGGCACTGACTATATGACATCCTACCAGGCACTGACTATATGACGTCCTACCAGGCACTGACTATATGACGTCCTACCAGGCACTGACTATATGACGTCCTACCAGGCACTGACTATATGACGTCCTACCAGGCACTGACTATATGACGTCCTACCAGGCACTGACTATATGACGTCCTACCAGGCACTGACTATATGACATCCTACCAGGCACTGACTATATGACGTCCTACCAGGCACTGACTATATGACGCCCTACCAGGCACTGACTATATGACGTCCTACCAGGCACTGACTATATGACGTCCTACCAGGCACTGACTATATGACGTCCTACCAGGCACTGACTATATGACATCCTACCAGGCACTGACTATATGACATCCTACCAGGCACTGACTATATGACGTCCTACCAGGCACTGACTATATGACGTCCTACCAGGCACTGACTATATGACGTCCTACCAGGCACTGACTATATGACATCCTACCAGGCACTGACTATATGACATCCTACCAGGCACTGACTATATGACATCCTACCAGGCACTGACTATATGACGTCCTACCAGGCACTGACTATATGACGTCCTACCAGGCACTGACTATATGACGTCCTACCAGGCACTGACTATATGACGTCCTACCAGGCACTGACTATATGACGTCCTACCAGGCACTGACTATATGACATCCTACCAGGCACTGACTATATGACATCCTACCAGGCACTGACTATATGACGTCCTACCAGGCACTGACTATATGACGTCCTACCAGGCACTGACTATATGACGTCCTACCAGGCACTGACTATATGACGTCCTACCAGGCACTGACTATATGACATCCTACCAGGCACTGACTATATGACGTCCTACCAGGCACTGACTATATGACATCCTACCAGGCACTGACTATATGACGTCCTACCAGGACTAATTATACCATGTGGGAATTTGTAATTGAAGTTGCTGGACTGTATTTTCCATAGCTCTCATGTTCCCATATTTTAAAATCCTTTTATTTTAATTACATTTGTTTTGTTTGGTTTTCTTCCTTTCTTTTCCTTTGATTTTGTTGGGGATTGAACAAATTGACTTGAGTTGAGCAGAGTTGCCAACAACATTCCGTATTAACATCGCCACTCTACCAATTCTCATTTTGTGTCTTGTGACATAATAAGTTTTTGTTTTTCTTTTATTGTATTCCCACTGGAAAGCAGGACTAAGAAAATGGCGTCTGCTGTTGCTTTAGTACAAGGTGCCAGCCGAGGGCTTGGTCTTCAATTCTGTCGAAGCCTTTTACAACAACGTCCAGGAACTCATGTCATCGCAACTTGCCGTGATCCACAAAGCGCTGCAGAACTCTTGAGTCTCAAGGTAAATATCACGTATTTTGTGTTTTATGTACATCTCTATGTTACTAAGAAGGCTTCAAGGTTTGCTTGCCCTTTCCTATCATTATGTTCAAACCTGACTTAAAGTAAAACAAAATTATTGATTAAAGTTAAATTAATACAATTATTTGATTTTGATTTGTTGGCAGAGTGCAAATAGCGACCGTTTAGAGATAGAAAAGATTGACTTAGCTCATCCAGAAGACATCCAAGAAGTAGCAGAAAAAGTCAAACAGAATGGAGTAAAAAAGTTGGATCTTCTCATAAATTGTGCTGGGATGTTACACCCATCGGGCAAAGGGGAAACAAGTCTGAGAGATGTTACATTGGAGGTAATTCAGTAATAGCTGATTCCTGCAGATTGTTATGTTTGTGTTTGATTTGATTTGATGAGTTTAACAATCAAATTCTGCACTGCAAATAGTGTTAGGCGGAGGGGTGTCTGGCTGTCTTTTGGAAACCCTGTTTTCAATTTGGACAGCCTGTTTAATCTGTCATTTACATATAAATGAACTGTAACTGAACAATTTGGACAACATTTTTTTTTTAATTTCCACCACATTTGAACACCCTTTTAAAAGATCCTGACTAAAACCAGATTGATTTTATTGTGTTCCTTTAGGGTTTGTCTGCTACTGTAACAACCAACGCATTTGGACCTCTACTGATGGCTAAACACTTCGCACCATTACTAACTAAAGGCTCTGGAGCTTATGGATCAAAGTCACATCAGAAACAACATTCAGGAATTATTGTGAATGTATCTGCAAGAGTTGGATCAATCTCAGATAATATAGGTTAGTATTTGGCCAAGCAGCGGTCCAGTTCACCGAACCCAAGCTCTAGTGTTGTCAGCAGCAGAGTGGGGGTTCGAATCAACGTCATGACAATTTTTGGCCCTTGATCAGGGCACTTGAACATTTTGTTTTTGTTTCTGTTATTTTTGCACATAATATCAAATGTTTCAATTTTATTTTCTAGCTCCTGGCATGGCGAAACTACTGTTTGATTTACTAACGCCACACTACCTTTTAAGAATCTACTACCCTAAAAGAAAAATACTAAGTGTTTACAATGTGTTATTCTACAGGTCTTGGTGGTTGGTACAGCTATCGTATGTCCAAAACAGCACTGAACATGGCAACTAAGAACCTAAGCATTGAGCTCGCTAGAGGGCGCTCTCCTGTTGTTTGTGTCAGCATTCATCCAGGCACAGTAAATACTGATCTATCCCGACCATACCACAGAAGTGTACCAAAAGATAAGATATTTACTCCAGAGTATTCTTCAGACTGTATCCTTGGAATTGTTGATGGATTAACCATGGATGACACGGGAAAGTTTCTTGCATGGGATGGTCAAATTATTCCACATTAAATTAAGTGATGTAATTCTAAAATTTGTCAGTTTATCCTACAGTAGTACATACACAGATGGAAGCCTCAAAAAGCCTCAAAATAAAACAGAATATTTTTCACTGAATAGCCGATGTCATTTTTACGTAACAATTTAAATTCTATTTATATTATCAGGTATAATAATCTTCCTATTTGAACTGATTTCCAGACCCCCCTCCAGATTATTTAGTAAGAAATATATTAAATTAAAATTGTTATTGTTATTGTAGGTATTTGTAGGTCAGCTGTGTATAAAAACAAATGTTTACATATTTAGACGATCAATGATTATTTTCAGTTTAATCTATTGATAAAATTTAACCCTATTTATATGTTAATTACCAGACATTGGGGGCGGGGCAAGCATGGACAAATACATAAATATGGGAGGTTGCTTATTGTAACAAACCATTCATCTGTGCATCTTTTGGGATCTCAATTGGGGAGAGGGTTTTAGTTGGGAGGGGAGGGGGGTTATTCCCTCCCCTTGTCCTCTTCTGTTTATGCACCTGGAAATAAGATTTGCATTATACATGTACCTGGCTCAGTCACAAGTGCATGCTCAAGATGCATTCTTTAAAGGAACACGTTGCCTTGGATCAGTCGAGTTGGTCTTTAAAAAGCATTTGTAACCGTTTGGTAGAATACAATGATCCACACAAATTTGCCTCGAAATTGCGTGGTTTTCCTATTACTTTGCGAACTAACACGGTCGGCCATTTATGGGAGTCAAAAATTTGACCCCCATAAATGGCCGACCGTGTATGTCGAACAGGTAAAAGGAAAACCATGCAATTTCGAGCGATACTTGTGTGGATCATTATATTCTGCTTTTAAAATATCTTTCTAATCATATGCATTTTACAACAAACGGTTACAAACGCTTTTCAAAGACCAACTCGACCGATCCAAGGCAACGTGTTCTCTTAAACTCTATTCAGTGTTGCTATGTTACATGGTTTGGGCAAGCTTTCTCGCGTTACCATAATGGATTGTTTGCCATAATCTGCTCATCTGATTGTTGCTATGGGCAAATACTGCATTGAATCATGTGATATATAGCTACAGTTGGTTTGGTCAACAAGTCAAATGTATCAAGTTTGAGCATTTAACAGTAGCAGATCTTGACATTGTGGCGTTTGTTTCTTTGCAAACGTCTTTTTAGTGAAGCTAAAATCTTGTGCTTATTCTCCGCCATGCTTGTTTTTGTCTATTTATCTGCAATATTTTTACTGCAGTTTAGCGAAGTGAAACAACCTTGTATTCATAAGCTTGTTGTTAAGAAATGTTCAGGGTTAAAACATGTGTGTGATAAAATTAAGTATTGAGTATATCAATAATTAAACCTGTTTCTGAAGTCTGTGGACAATTTTATTGCAGTAATGATTGTAGTTATGATAAATCTTAGAGCCAAGTTAGTCGAAAGTAACTTGTTTGGTTAAAATGTACGCGGTTATAAGGTTAAAATTCAGCATCGACCGAGAAGCCAAACGTTGGAATTGAGTTCTGATGCAGTCAAACCACTTTTCAGTGTAGTTATTGCAGTCAGTCATCCCCACACCACCACAGTCATCCCCACCTCTTGAAAACGAAATTGCATTGACTGATATTTGGGTGTTGGTAATGCAAATTATTATCACCTAATTACATAAAAATAACAATTTATTGAAAGTAATTAACGAAATAGAAATGAACTCCAAGAATCCGTAAGGACAGCTACACTAACTGTTTATCTAGCTAGAACTTTATCTGCACGAGGAACATTCGATGTCCACTTGCGGGCCGGAGACAAAAACTGGCAGAATTCTAATTTGACAAATTATAAAGATATTCTGTTCAAAGCAGGCATGTGAGATTTCCTCTTTTAAGCTGATTTCCTCTTGGGTTTTGATTTTCCTCTTTTTTCGTGGGTAGAACATGCAAGTCAAAGCCAATGGAGCAATTGTTGTCTAAATCGGTATCCAATGACGTTCCCTGAGTGATGGTGTAATAATGTTCACTCAAGGATGTGGACCATACAAAACGAGCTGCACTATTGTGTAATCATTGAACTCTGTCAAATCAACTTAATGTTCACTCAAGGATGTGGACCATACAAATGAGCTGCACTATTGTGTAATCATTGAACTCTGTCCAATCAACTTAAACTTCAATTCCAAAGACAATGACCAATTCAGAAGTTTATTTCAAAGTGAAAGATTCTACATCTGAAATTAGACGTTCTGTACAAAGGGTCTCTTTCATAATGTTCAAGCTTTTATCCCTTTAGTCCCTGCACCGCCCGAGTTTGCTGAAAACCAATTTCTCAAGATTCTTGCAGTAAATTACTGGAAACGTAGTTCGCATTTTAACAGATAGCCATGGCTTAATATGTATGTACAATTTTTTACCCTTTCGATATATTTGTATAAAAGTACAAGTTCTCATGGGAACAATAAATGCCTCAAGTTAAACGTCTACGGTAATTTTTATGGCGAATATTTTTTGTGCACGGATGAAATGGACACAATAGATTTTCAAGGCTTTTGCCTGGCTCAATGCTCATACTGATTGAATGCTAGGAGGTCTCATTCTTAGAAAAAAAAAAACAGAATTCAAATCAACATAAAGTGTTTTCAACAGTTTCTTAAGAAATTAATGACAACTTTAATACTTGCACACGGAGCCAAAGAGTAAAATCTAACATGTTGAAAGACTTAGGTAGCTAACCAGTGTATCATTCGGTTTTGTCAACATCTAATCGCGGGTGTAGGGTCAATTGCCAAGAATGATATGCGTACCCCATAATAGACACGTCAAAGTTTCAGTTTAATATAGTGCTTCTTGCTTGTTGAGAAAACGGCAAGACTCTCACTGTATGTCGTTATAAATTGAAACCTTCTTCATTTGGCGATAATGGGTAGTACTAGCCCTAGCGGCCTTGTACAGCACAGAGGAAGAGTCATATAGGGCTACGATTGGTATCAGCCAACTCTTGTCATATTGAGGGCATCGGTCATCAGACACGAAAGACACTTCAAAGTCACCTGCAGTCGAGGCGAGCTTCGGAGAATCAAATGTTGCAACGTACATTAACCCGAGGGAGGGCGGGGGGCACCCAGACGAAATAAAATTGGCAAGATACTTCACGTTATACTCGTAACCATCTCCACAATAAGGCTTTTGGGTGGGTACAAAAAATACACAAACTCTTTTACAATGTTATTACAAAGTATAAAATATACCTTTAAGAGTCAATACTGACGGATCTTTATATCACCCTTGCTAGCTGTTTCCATAATTTGCATTGTATGGTCTTAATCATTATGACAATGGAAGACTCGGTTACTTTGGTAACCATTTAGAAACCGTAAGGCTGGTATCCACACAACGGCGTGTAATGTTTTTTTAACGGTGTAGCAGATACTATGCACTGTAACCACAGTGTTAAAGACACTGGACACTTGGTACTTGTCAAAGACCAGTCTTCTCATTTTGGTGTTTATCGACGTATGCATAAAATAACAAACCTGTGAAAATTTGAGCTCAATTGGTCGTCAAAGTTTGGAGATAATAATGACAGAAAAACACCCTTGTCACACAAAGTTGTGTGCTTTCAGATGCTTGATTTCGAGATCTCAAGTTCTAAATACGAGAGCTTTACTATCAACATCTCTTAATGGCTTGTTACCGAGTTAGTTTTTGTGTAAAAAAATATTTTGAGTAATTACCAATAGTGTCCACTGCCTTTAACTTTACGCGCGAAATGTTTCATTTTGTAAATGTTGCTCGCTAATTACTTTTGAAGGGTTCGTATGAATCATAATTTGTAAGAATATAATTTCATAGCATCGGCCTTTCTCATAACCTTTACAGATAATTTACAAAATTCTGTTTTCATTTTTTTTGTGGCGTTATATCCTACGTTGAAGCTCATGGTATTTGTAAAAAAGAACATAATTTATAATGAAATTATAACAATAACAAAGGTTATAATATATATTTGGTCTGCGGCAACGCCACCTTGCCAGGTAGCGTTCGTTCCTTAGAGAAATGCTACAAATCCTAAATAATAATAGTAGGTATTAGAAAATCACAATATTGAGAACGGTCAGCAATCACGTGACAGCTCCTCTTCATCGTCCCCATGTCCTTGGCCCTAATTAATGGAGCTGCTAATTAATGGAGCTGCTTCATCAGAAAATACTTTCTCTCAATTAAACTGGTCCCTGGCTCTCTCTGAAGTGAAACTAGACATGTGAAATAAATTGTTTTGAGACCAAATATTGGACTAAACTGTTGATAATTGCTGATTATAAAATTAAAATATGACCTTTGCATAAAGAATAGTTTTATTTAAATTGTTTTGTGGAAAAGTTACTGTTATTCTCTTCACGTGAAGCCTAGTGACAATCACGATTTTCTCTCAACCTGAGATGTATATTTGAAGTCCGTATTGCAATAAAGAGTTAAATGACCTTAGTATGTATTGAACCAGTTTGAATTAAGCTAATAGTGTCTTCAGTGACAGTCTATTGACCGCTCATTGTGCTAATTAATGACGAAATGAAATGATCACGTCCTTTTTCAGTAACTCTAAATGACCACTAAGATAACCCTTATGAAGATCATAATAAAAGCATAACATGTTTTTTTTTTTCATTGCTGTTAAACTGTTCAAAAAGTAGTTTGTATTACAAATAGTCGGTCACGTTGGTCTTGTATCCTAATATAGATTGTATAAAATCCCTCCTCTAGGGATCTTCACCCGATTCTTTCAGGGAAGTACAACATGTGTTTACAAGAAAACTGTCATTATAAAGATGTGTCGCCACAATCTCCTGGTCCAAAATAAACAATTATTTAAGTGGTAATTGAACTTATTACATTAAATCATCAAAATAACAGTTGCATGTTTTTTCCCTTTTTATCAATGAATTACTCCGAACTCCGAGCACCACCACCACCATCACACCATCCCAAACCGATGGCAATCATCACATCTTGAAAGCTTACTATTGGGGATAAATTGCATGGTTGTGTTTCAAAAGGCTTACATCCTTGCAGCATTTCAACCATACGGTTTCTACCACGTCATGCAGCTTTTATGTAACAAATATGCATAGGGCCTACAACAGAAGAAAACAAAATTGCTTCGCTATAAGCAGATAAAAACACTCATTTTGTGTATGGCATTCCTTATTAATCTTTTGTAAATAGTAGGTAAATAGTTTATGACCAGAGGACTGGTTGAATTTAAGTCCAAAGGAAACATATTGATTAGTATTATGATATCATCTGGAAGTCCGCCAGACTGTTGATTCTTTGGTGCTATTGTGTGAACACGAGGAGGAAAAAGTTGTCCAGTTTGAGGAAAGTCACCTAGTACTTGAAAATGTGTGTTATTATAATGTTGACTATTGTATTAGGTAGACTGCATCACGGATAGTTATGTGAGTAATCAAATACTAATTTATATTCAATTGAGTGCAGTCTCCTCTAAACAACCCCGCAGTCTGAGTCGCTCGTCTGAATCGTAAGATACAAATGAATAATGAATGCTATAATGACTGGGGCTTTTAAAGAGTGCCACGTGGATATTGCTCAAAGGGGTCATGATACATATTTATTGAAATTGAGATTGATTACGATCAATAATTATTATATAAAGATCTAGTTTATAAAAGTAACAACTTATTGCATTTCTTGTGTGCAATCTCTTCCTGAGGATGTTCGAAGGCGCATAATTGCACAACAAATCCTTACAAAATTACAGCACATAACAAACAAACAAAGTTACATACCCCCCCCCCCCCCCGAAAAGTCCATTTAAAAATGCACCAAAATAAAAAAAACTGCACAATATCATAAAACCGCTTAGAGATGACGGAGTGTCAAACATTGGAATTGAGGAGGACCACCACCTGATTTCTATTTCAGATTTTTGAATCAAGTTGACTCGTCATTGACCTTTGGACGATGCTACATGTATGTCTTCATTACAAACATATAATCAGGGGGACAAATGGAACCAATGCGGGAAACAGAACAAGTCAACCGCATAGGCATTTATGGTAAATGTTTCATTTGAATCAATAGTTTAAACTTAAATCTCTGAGATCCTGCCTGTTTATTCAAACCCTTTGACTCCTCTCAGAATTTGAAACCTTGAAGACCTCCCCCAACCTCATCACGGCATTGTTCAATTGACAATAGACAACGTGATGTACACGATCATCAGACAATACGCTATAGCAAGTCACCTGTTGCTATGGTAGTTGCTATCGGTGTAAATTAACACGCAGTCCCTTGTCAACAGTCGTTGTCTTTTGTTAAACTAACTTGACCATTTGGGTAGGCAGATTACAGAGGCAATTTTCAATTCGGTGCGTGTGTGCAAATCATTCGTATAATCGGTAAAGTAACGACCAAAGAAGACAAATGGGACAGGAAACCAGTTCGCCACAGGAGACACCTGTAAGATCAACAATATCATCTGTTGATTTGACGCTATTCTTCAATAATTGTGTTGTATCTAAGGAGGTAAGACAATAGATCAACCGTTGAGTTAATCTACAAGTTAATTGATACTTAACTGAAACCATCTGAAACTAACAGTCTATTCAACTATGATTGCTGTCAATCTGAATGGGTTAGTGCCGAACTGTCAACCTTGTTACGTTTCGTTTGTCTTTTGTGGCCATCTACAGTGATCGTCAGACGCCATCTTGATATAAAACGGAAGCTGTTGATTGGACTAGTGGAAGATGTTACTGGTGTTGTTATCGTTATAGGAAATAGATTCAAATCATCTAAAATGCATCAAATGCCGAGTTAAGTGACCAGAGCACCGTTTTTGTTTGTTTGGAGATTTATTTTTTGAGTAACGCTTTTTCGTTTTTTTTTATTTGGGATGCTGTAGACCTACAAAATGAAGGACAAACGTTGGATAAATTAACGGATAATGACGCAACTATTACAGCACAAAGACTTGACAAACATTGAGTGTTTGATATAATCTTTCCAGCGATTATTATATCAACATTTTAACTTCATCTTCATGTTAGACTATATAGTCTTGATATTTTGGTTTCATCATTTGAAGCAAGGTCAACTGAGTGCTGAACCAACAACAAGGCTGCTTGGCTGTAATTTAGTAAGTACATTATATATGATCCATTTGTTATCAAACTAATGCCAAGAACGTAGATTAAAATTTGATATTCTCAATTAAGATGATTTCAAGGTCATCTAATAGGTTACTAAACTAATATCCCGTTGGATAATTAAACATAATAACATGTGTAACCTGCCGAAAAGAGAACTAATGGTGTTAACAATAGTCAGTAACTCGGGAGCAAGAATTTTTTTTTAAGAAGAAAAAAATCAACTCACAATTAGTTTTAAAATTGGTATGCGAAAACAAAATAATAATATAAAAAAATTACCTAGGCCCAACTTCATGGCTCAGTTAACCGTAAGCATAGAATCTGCGCTTACGAAAGCAGGAAATACCGCACTAATGATTTACCGGTTCGCATAAGGGAATGTTGATTTTGCACTTGCGCACATCGTGTACACCTTGCCCAGAAAGTCGGCGCTTACACAGTAAGCGGAGAATGGTGGTATTCGGCGGTAAGCTGGCCTGGTTACGAGGATGGTAATGAAGTCATCATTCATTTCTGTATAAACATAATTCATACATGCATGCGACTGACATGGAAGAGCTGGTAAACAAACAAGTTGCTATAATGTGTGATCGCTTCTGTTTCTGAGTTGTGTTTTTTGCATCAAAAGGCACTTTGATGTTTTTACGTTTGGAATCCCTGCTTGTTGTCTAATCCTTTATAGTAATAAATAAATACCATAAACTAACATGTGAACATTTCATTTCAAAAGGGGTAGCGTTTTTGAGATATTGCCGAAAACCTGCAAGTGTTTTGTGACGCAAGGAGAATAATGCAATTGCAATTCCCTATATGAGAAGCGTTACCGCTTGGGGGGGGGGGATAACAAGTGATATCTTTTTCCATAACCGCAGTACTTGTATCTCATATCCAACGCTGGCGACCAAAGAAGTTTTTGGAGCCATTAATATACGATACCCTTGAGTAAACCTATTGCCGCTGCAATATTATATTTTGTTTCTAAATTACTCTTTTTCTTTTATAGATTCGTCGACTGCATAAAGCCTGAATCCAACCATGTTTTATTTGGCGCCACACCAAGCGGTGATGATCGCAATCAACTTAATCGCCTTAGTTCTTGGTGCTCCTGGTAACGTTTTAGTACTTCGTGTGTATTTTAGTAAACCTCGTAAGACCAGCACTCATATCTTGATCATGGGACTCGCTTTAAGTGATCTTTTGTCACTGTTTGTGACTTTCCCGCTTGAAATAGTCGCCTGGACGAAAGAGTATGACATTACCAGTCAACCTTTCTGTAGAGTGTTGAGTTTCTTCTATCATTACTTTGCACAGTGTTCGGTGCTAATCACTGTAGCTATTGCAATAGACAGATATTATGCAGTTTGCCGTCCACATCAATGGAAGATGACAACTAGAAGAATTCAAATCATTCTCACCACGTGTTTCATGCTGAGTTCAGTAACAAGTTTTGCCGCCATTTTCTCATACAATACAACTGAACTAAACTATGAGGCGGCTTCAGTGTACTACGAATCAAACAATGTGAATGAAACAGTCACGATATCACTTTGTGACAGAGACACAACTAGCGGATTTAACCAAGCTGTATTTATCATCCATACAGTATGGTTTGGTATGTTGTTCTTGGTGTTATTGGTAGCATACATTAAGATTTATTTGACGATTCGGAAACGGGTAACTGCTGGACCAGTATCTGATGGTGATCCATCTAGAATGAGAGTAGTTCGACCAGCAATCCGGTTCATATCACACCTTACAGTGGTCACCAACAGGACGGGGAGCGCCAACCAGAACCAAGAGGAGCAATCTCAAGATAGAGGATCAAATCACGGATCCAGGGAACAAGATACTCATTCAACGGACGATTCCTCGTCACATGCTGCCGGGAAAACCCTCTCAGAGACGGCCAAATCACACTGGCTGCAAAGCGAGAAGACAAAAACACCCACCGGCAAAAGTGACAATGCCGTCGCACGGGCATTCTTAATGGCTGGGGGTTTGCATCGTCCAGTGCTCCCGTCCATTGGTCAAGCTAATGAAGAATTAAATGGCGTAAACCATTCAAGTCCAACTGGAAATACTTCTGTGCCTACTACGCCCATCGGCCAAGTTACCGAAGGTTTCAATGGGATAAACCAAACGAGTCCAAGTGAAAAAACGTCCATGCCTACCGCGCCCAACTTACTACCAAGTAGTCGAAAATCAACGGCATGGAATAAGATTTCTCTAATAAACAAGAAGCCAGTTGTAGCTGCTGTTGTTCAAGGCGAGACATCTTCAGGACGAATACTAGCTCAAGATGGAAGTACACAAGAACATGACCAACGTGGTGCTGATAGTGTAGATGTCAGTCAGCAACGAACTATTCTTGGACCTCTTGCAAAGGCTTTACAGAAGAGAACAGGTGCAGCTACCGCCATGAATCTTAAGATTCAAAAGAAGACAACGAACATGCTTCTTGTTGCTGCACTGACTGCAGTGATTACATGGCTCCCTACTGTAATTATTGAAACAGCGATGCCCAACGTGCATCAAATGATTATTACTCAGCCGGAGTTTGCAAAAATTATGATTTGTTTCATGGGGTGGTTATTTTTATTTAATTTTGTGACTAATCCAATTGTTTACAGTCTCATGAACGACCGTTTTCGGGACGAATGCTCAAAATCATTTCGCAAATGCAAGTTGTGCTCTCAGAAAACAAAAACTGAACAAAAGGAGTAATATGTCACAAAGTTAGATTTTATTTATTAAAGAAAGTGCTTATTACGTTGACACTTTTTTAAACATCTGTCTTATCTTTGTATAATAACAAAATAATAATAAAATATTATTTATATAGCGCCTTATGCCAGGCCTTATGGCGCTTACCACTGAAATATACAATATTTTTAAAAACAGCTCTAAATATAGAAAAGGCAGTTTAAAAACCACAAGAGGGTAACAAATTTAATCTAAACAAAACCACCAGGAGAAAACCATGTTTAAAGAATACTAGAGGATGGCAGGTTACCAGCACCTGGCCCTTACGTCAAGAACCGAGCAACAGCATACATAAAAATACAACAAATATTTAAATACAATGACAATAAATATCAAGGTGGTTTATGAAGATTGTTTCCAACAAGTCAGAAACATCGAAACACAGCGGGGATGTGACCCGAGAATGTTGCGGAAAGTAGACAAACAAGTGAGTGAAATGGTTTAATTAAGGGCGTGAACGTTGATGCATGACCGGAGTAATAATAGGTCGCGCTTTTAAATAATTAACGATAACTGTTTCTATTGTTACACGTGGACAAATTTAGTTATGATAATATATCTATCGGGGACTCTTTTTGGTGCCGAGTTTTTAACGAGGTTCAGCCCATCGCCGTGTGCAGTGTACCTCAACTCACATGCTGAGGTTTATTTCCTAGTTTGTGTGAAAAACCACATCAAGGAAACAAGAGCTCATATTCAAAACACCATGAAGCATAACAATTACTGTTCTTCTTTGATAAATAGCCCTTATTAGTTTGTCTTCGTAGTTACCTATTACGAAAAATAATGTTCAGAATTTGCGTGGCACTTCGTAAGTTTAGTTTGGTTTTGACTGACTGCTAAATGACCTGAAAACACTAACATCGCTCTAAAATCATCAAGGTTTGTTTTAAAAGACGAAAAACATTCTTTAAGACGAACTTCATTTTGAATAAGAGAAAATCAGGAAGGCATCATTAATTACTCTCACCGCGCTGCCGTGAATTTATTGATTTAACTACTTTTGCTAACATTTTTTTTTTCCGACGTTATCGTTTGCTTCATTTTGTAAAAAAAAAAACAACGTTTTCTCACTGTGTTTTCCTGTGGCTTTTTCGTGACCAAAAGTAAATATTAACGTCGGTGCCAGTTAGTATATTCGTTATTATTCATAACTCAGTTTATTATATCATATTGTTGTGACTTGTATTTGCCTCTGCCGAAGGCCCGGTTCGGATGAAAAGCTAAGGCCATCTACCCTTCTAATTTTATTTAAGTGTTGCATGTATTTATATAATTTCAGTATTGTCAATGTGCATAACTACAATTAATTGTTTAAGAATGGTGGAACAATTAAGGTATGCACAACTTGGGAAGGGCGTGTCTACCACCTTAGCATGAGAGTAAGTATTTGGTTGGTCAATATGGGGTAATTTCAATCGTTTGTTTAATATTAAAGCGATAAATTGGTTGTTCTGTAAAATCTGCAACGACCGCTATTATTTATAATTAATTAATTGTTTTATTAACACCTGCCATCAAGCAAGGAACCAATTTGATATTTTGAAAAATCAAATCATTGTTTTTCTCATCGATGTGTCGAAAGGTGCAAATTAGTATCGTTGTATACCATGTTTTTGGAGGGGCACTATTGTTGTCACGCAAGATGGGGAAATTAATTTTGTTTCTGAAAGCTTGTATATAAAAGCACAAACATGCTCAAGTTATCGGCTACCATCATTATTATCGTCTTTTTTGATTGGTTATTATTTTGTTTAATACGCACTCTTTGAAATTGCAACAGGCAAAATATTTGAAGTGATGTTTTACCTTCCGTCATATTTGAAAAGGGTGCATGTAAAGTAAGTACAAATTGCCCGAATTGCCAACATTCAAAAATTCCAAGTAAAGAGTACAAAGGAATGATTTGGTAAAGGATTTGGGGTTGAACAAACCCAATTTTACTCGAGTGGGAATAAGCCATTTGCGTTTTAGCCTTAGTCTGGTACAATGACGTGCTCGATCATCACTTAAATTCGAATTCCTCAGACTAGAGACAGTGCTACGTCAAATGAATAGGGGCAAGCTTTTTCTTAGTAGCGTCGAGACGGTGAACACCCATACACAATTCTGAATAGATGTGTATGGTACAATGACCTGGGTTTGCTCATCTGGAGGTTGCTATACAAAAGCTTGCCCAGAACCATTTTTACATATCAACTGTCTCTATAGTCTGAGGAATTCAAATGTACGAGATTTATTGTGACTAAGCAAGTCATTCATATTCAAATCTGACTTGCAAATGGCTTTTTCAGCTTTTTGCATCGGGGATAAAGAATATTATTACTATTTTATTTTATTATTTATATTGTTTTTACACGAATAATCCGTTTGAATCAATACCATACTGTATTGCACGCAGCATATCACCATTTGACCCACCAGTTCGACACTTAATTGCTTGTGGCAGTTAAATACTGTCAAAAAATAAATAATAAATTGTCAAATTCAGAATTACATTTCCACCAGGCGCTTTAAAATATTACAAATACATGTATAGCCCCAACACCAGCGTGTTATTTTTTTTTAAAGTCTGAATGCCAAATCCTGTACAGTTTTTTAAAAGAAATTAATCTGAAGGCAGTTATTATTATTTGTTACCCTTGTTCCAAACTGGTTATGTATACACATCATTATTACACATAGTCGATCATACTACTTTTGAAACGCTATGGCAACGACCCTTGGCAACCGAATATGATTTCCTCTTTGAGCTAATTACATATTTCATCATGCATGACAGAGTCAGTAGAGCTTCATTGTTGCGTTTCCATGACAACCAAAGACCGAATTGCCTTGTTTTCACGTCTGGTTATCGATCACACAGCATGTGCGGCCTTCTCTCTACAGGTTGTCGTCTCAGAAAACTGTCATTTACATAATGTCTAATTTGGTTGAATTTGGGATAATTCAGTCCTGTAGTTATATTTTTCTTACCTATGTTGTTTATGGTCGTCAGTTAATTAATTCACCTGGGTTTGAACCAGTTAGTGATCAGACATAACGTTTTCAGAATAATCCATACCAAGTTATGATTCTGGCCCTTAGATCAATCAACGTAACAAGCGCAACATTTTAAACTGAGACTTTGGTGTTTTGTTTTCAAAGTTCTCGACAAAATCATTGCAAAACATCTGACATAAAGAACACAAACTTGAAGTGGTCAATGATTTTGTTTCAATGTACTTCAGATAGGGGATTAAACGTGCGTTTTGTTTGACACATGGAAGCACTAATGACAACAAAAACAAAGCCTGACCAAGAATACCAAATATCACAGACGGGTGTAATTGGAAAATAAATCATAAATTGACAAAAATAAAATGTGAACCAATAAGAGATTATTTTATTTAGGGATTGGATCTGGTACCAGGCGGTAACAACTCATTGCCTGTCAAGTGTACAAAGCTCTTCCACAAAAGAGAGTTACCTAGTATCACTTGATTATACCAATGATGGCACTTTGGACTATTCTGTGAATAACACCGCAAGTTAATCATTCACGTTTTCTATGTGGTTGCATTGCGTCCGGTTACTGGGCATTCCCTCTGATGCCCAAATCTAAGACTGTGTCTTTGTAGCACTTGTTCCAGAACTTGTATCCTCCGTCTGGTTACTAGACGTCTTGCTTTCCAACATCTTCTTCCTAAGTTCGTTTTCCCTGAATGTCCGATGGAAGAGTGAGTCTATAACGGTGTCTTTACTATAACCTTCAAGATGTCCAGTCCACGATGGTTCATGGAATGTAATGTCATACATATTGGCCCATTTGGCAAATACAGCCTTCTCTGTAAAGTATTTATGTCCATGTCTTAAATCAGCCTCGCTCCTGGAGTAGTACGCGCATTCACGCTTAACCTTGTCGTAATAGTGGTAGGGTTGAGTGTCATTTAAATTCTCACTGAAAATGGGGAAACAAGAATGGAAATAATGATATTATTTCATTTCAATATTTCAACGATAATTTAAATGAGTTGAGATGTTTTCCCCCAAATGATCTTCTGATCAGTAACACATTAAAGTTGTTTTTTGTTGTCTCTTTCTAGCGATTCATATGAAGAGCTCGTTTGTGCACTCAGAACAACAACACCAACCACAACAACACCACCACCACCAACAACAACAACAACAACAACAACAACAACAACAACAAAACAGAAAAAGAAAAACCCCAAAACAAACAATAAAATAAAACAACAAAACAGCAGAACAACAAAACAATAAATCAACAACAACAACAACAACAACAACAACAACAACAACAACAACAACAACAACAACAACAACAACAACAACAACAACAACAACAACAACACCAACAACAGCAACAGCAACAGCAACAACAACAACAACAGCAACAGCAACAGCAACAGCAACAGCAACAGCAACGGCAACAGCAACAGCAACAGCAACAGCAACAGCAACAGCAACAACAGCAACAACGACGACGACCACAGCGACATCAAGAGCAAAGAAGCAATTAAGTCTAGTACATTAGTGTTGATAAAGTAAGCGTATAGTCGGTTACCTGCAAAAGTTTTCGTGTATCATGCCATAAACTTGGATAGACTGACACATGTCCAGAGCAAACAGCATAGTTCCCCAACCTGTTGACATCCAAAACGATCCCGACGATCTGCAGAAAAATCATCAGAACATAAAAACTTGGATTTATAATTATCTGATCATTCTGATGAAAATGCCGAGTACCATCATGTTTGATAACCAAACCCCACCCCTTCCCCACCCCACCCCATTCCTTGTGTGGGAGTGACCTGATGTTTAAAAACACCTTTTAAATTCAATGTAATTTCTTGGCAGGCAAGGTATTGCACTAATCGTATAATATTTTTTACATTCTGTTAACATTCAATGTTTCGCAGAGAATAAGCTTCGAGATTTGCACCTTTCTTCATATCAAAAGTTGATAAAAAAGGTAGAAGTTTAATCTTCACACAAATTACTATTTTGTGTTCTTCCTTTGAGCTGTGTACGGATCGTAGCTGCATAAACTCCAGACAAGGTGATTCTTTCGTCAACATATGACAGGTCAAAGTACATGTCAAAATGTACAATTAAAATGTTCATGCAATCTAACTGGATGTAGGGAAACAACGTCCTGCAATATAATAGATGTTAAGTTTGCATCGGGGAATAGAAGCATCTTTTTCTTCACATAAACCGATGTGTGTTAGCACTGTATACTCAGTATACTCAAGCATAACTATTAACTCTTGTGGGATTCGAACCACCGAACCTTGCAATTCTAGAGCAGCTAGTGTCTTGCCAACTCATACCAACTTTGAACGCGCTGGTTCCTGCCTCCGTGGTTGGTCTGAACATGGAGGTAGAAACCTCCATGGTCTGAACGACCTCGTCTGAATTATTACCCAATTAGTATAGTAGACCTGTTGACAAGTCGTTAATAGTCTGCAGCGGTGAGATAGTCGAGTAGTGGTGGTGATGTAATAATTCAGGTTTCCGCGATCGAATGCTGCACCCGACTTCTACTCGCCATTAAAATGGGATCATAGTCGTGACAGCAGTAGTCTCGTGGGGCCGGCAGTCTGCGGGGAGACTCGGAATCGCTCGGTGATTGAGAGCGAGAGAGTCGGAACGCTATCAGGGCGACAGACAATTAACGACTTGTCAACAAGTCTAGCAGCATATATGGTTCTACAACAAACAATAGCTTCATAGTACCGATAATTTATTAATCTCAGTATATTATCAGTTGTTATGATGATGTCCGTGATAATAATATCTACTCCCTGTATTCATACACTGCAATTGCAATCTAGAGAGATGTTCACGTAATGTTTGAATTATGAGATTAGTTAATGGAAATTGTATCGTTATTATTAATAGCTGCCGTGAATTAAATAACGTCATAAGCCGTATAACCATGGATCATGCAGATAAGAAACAGATGGATTAAAAACTGAATAATGTTTCTGCTAACAATTGCAACGACTCTATAACGGCCAACCTGTTCACTTAAGTTCGCTTTACCACCGGTCTGCCCTGGGGTGGATTTCACAAAGAGTTAGGACTAGTCTTATCTCGAGTTAGGACCAGTTACTCGTCTTCACTTAGGACTATCTATGCAATTTGTATATCTCCTAGGACTAGTCCTAACTCTTTGTGAAATCGACCCCGTCTGCCCCGGCAAATGGGAATAGCCAGCCCGCTCTATAGGGTAAGCGGCAAAACTACCGGGTATTCTTCTTGAAACGTGCAACCGATATCCCATGTAATAGAAACACAATGTGAACGCGCCCCGGGGATAGCCGTGGGGTGAAACAAGTCTTGGGCCTCCCCAGGGCTGAATTCCACGGGGATGAGATGCAATGTGAAATGTTATTTGGATTAATGAAAGTTATTTGATCTAGTGACTATCTGATCAACTTACTTTGTAATATTCAGTTCCTTGTAGAACATAACCTCGTTCCTTTTCATCACCTCCTCCCCAGATAGGTACACCGCAGCGTGAGGACGTGTTAAACAGTTTTTCATGCAAAACTTATTCAATTCCTTCTTGGTGATGTTCCACCCATAATGCCACACGATTACTAGGTCAGATCTGGTCGCTACGTCATCAAGATATTTACTTCTTTCTTTGACTTTTTTCAGCATGCTTGGTAAGTTTCTATGACCTATGACCCGAAATGTAGTCCTAGAGCCAACATCGGCCTCGTACTTGTGGGTTGGGGCGGTATTCATGCGAATGACGCAATCTGCTTTGTCTATGACGTCTCCGACCTGTGACCCTAGTAGTCGACCAGCGCTGTTAACTATTGAACAGGAGTTACACTGGCGAGGTGTCTGTTGGATAAACACAAAGATCAATTAATACACAATATCCAGCATGGATTGAGATTGGGTGTTTTCCGCATCCATCAACAAAAGGTCGATATAAGGAGCTGCCTTTAGTGAGATCAAAAACAAACTGTCATTTGGTGGAAGTGGGATAATGTCAACAATAATCAATCAGTTCAAAATGGCTTTAATAACCGAATGGTGACTTTATATTTTGATATAAAACTCCTCTTGAATTCAAAGTGCATTATTGCACAATAATATCACATGAAGAAAGAATACAACTTTCTGGATCAAAGACACCAGAAACTATTGGTAAATTGTCAAATACCCTCATTTGGTGTATCTTCACATGCAAAAAATAACCGACCTGTAAAAAATTGAGCTCAATTGGTCGTTGAAGTTGCAAGAGAATATTTGAAGAACTTGTCACACGAAGTTGTGCGCTTGATTTCGGGATGCTTGATTTCGGGACCTCAAATTCAAATTCTGATGTCTCGAAATCATATTCAAATATTTTTAAGGTAAGGTAAGGTAAGGTAAGGTTCATTTATTTGCAACCACATTATGGTTGGATTCATTAAAACAAAAAACTTAAACTTACAAAATACATCACAAAAACAATACATGTATTTCCAAGATGAAGGTTCAAAGAGTAAACGTTACATATCAAAGAATGGCCAGTGAAAGACATTACCTCTTTCTCAAAAACTACGATACTTCAGAGGGAGCGGTTTTGTCACAATGTGTTATACTATCAACAGCTCTCCATTACTCGTTACCAAGTAAGTTTTTATGCTACAACTATTTTGAGTGGTATCCGTCCAGTGCCTTTAAACCTCGTTAAATAAAAGATTTTCACGGAAAAATAATTTCTTTAAACAACTAAAAAAAAATTGTTGAGTCGACCTTGTGACTGCACGAAGAGTGCTTGACATCCCCCCCCCCCAACAACGGTCACATAGTGGCGAACTGTGTACAGACTTCTTCTGATAGCGCCCTCTGTTGAATCATCCTCCTTCAGCCCATGTAGATTCTCCATGGGAAAATTTCCCCATGACAACGGACTCAAATAATTGACGTCATGCCGTTTTTTATAACGGCGTCTTTGTTTAAGGGCAAGTCACAAAAATGAAAACGTCACTACAGAATTGGATTTTACGGTGTAAGCATTTTATGTAGGCCCCCTAACTGATTTTGTTTTCAGTTTGTGTTTAACGACACTAGACACTATTGGTAATTGTCAAAGACCAGTCTTCTCACTTGGTGTATCTCAACATATATCCATAAAATAATCAACCTGTGAAAAGTTCACACCCCAAAGAACACCCTTGCCAAACGAAGTTGTGTGCTTTTAGATGCTTGATTTCGAGACCTCAATTAATTCTAAGTCTGAGGTCTCGAAGTCAAATTCGTGGAAAATTACTTCTTTCTCGAAAACTTTCTACTTCACTTCAGAGGGAGCCGTTTCTCACAATATTTTATACTATAATTTTTTAGTACATACCAATGTGTCCACTGCCTTTAAATGGTGAATTACAGGAAGTGCTTACACTGACAGCTAATGTTTGTGAGTAAAAACCAATTCTGTAAGGTTCTTTAAAAAAGAGAGAAGGTTTTTGACCCTTTATGTGGATTTACAGTTCAAACATTGTTTGCCCATGCCCACCCCTCCCATGTGTTGTTCTTTAAAAAATTAGCCCCATCATACCCCTCTTCATTCTACAACTTCAAACACCACATCCGACCCTTGCCTACAATAAAGCAAATCCTTGCTCTCCCATGACCGCGTCCTCTAGTTTGGGTCCTTTTTGTAACACAAAACACAATGTTCACAGATTGACATTATTCTCACTAAAACTCGGTTTCACTGTGTTCTGTGTGTTACCTTTCATACTTATATTTTCTCGTGATTATTTTGTTTGTGCATAGATTTTATGGTTCAGCGAATAATATTTTGGCAACAGCAAACGTTTGTCCCTTTGAGTTGAATGCACGAATTATTATCTCAGTTCTTCTCACGTAGCTAGTGAGTTCAAAACGTGAGGTCAGTAACAATTTTTCTGCACGTACACCATGTAGTTTTAGTTGGAAGCAGTTTGCTAACAGCCATTTATATTACCTTTTGAAATAAAATCAGTAGTTTAAAAGGTTTGCTTGCTACAGAAAACAAAAATTAAGATGATACCTGTATTTATTTATACAATCGGATAACACTTTAAACAATATTAATTACTCGTTAATTGAACACAATTTGTCCCGATGTATGAGTTAAACCTCTACTTCCCTGACATGTATAACTTCACAGATTAAATTATTAGCAGTCTTAAATTGGTATCTCACAACTTTGAGCGCACTTTTCTCAAGACAGGGGACTTGTGATAACTCGGAATCTCGTCTTTCAGAGATGTCACACCTTTGAATTCTGTAGTTCCGAGCTGGCTATCTTTGCATACCGTGTTTTCGTTATAGAGTATCTTTTTTTGATAAACGAGTTTCCGAGATGTAATAACACGGAATCCCGTGTCAAACCTTTGAATTCTTTATTTCCAAGTTGTTATATTAATTGTTTGCATTCCCTATTTTTGAGGTAGAGTATCTTTGAAATCCGAGTTTCCGATATGTGATAATTTGTCAAATCCGTTATTCCGAGTTATTATATCTTGCATGAGATCTTTGCAATTGTTCAATGAACAATGAAGTCTTACCTTGTTTGATTTGTACGTCTTGTAACCCTGGGGTCCAATCCATTCTGCTAATCTTGCTTTTCGTCTTGATTCAACTGGTCTTAAAGTTGTAGAGTCTCCCCCTACGGATGGAGTTGTTAAGTTTATGACTAAGTCTTGATTGTTACTGGAAGGCTTGCATCTGATGTCATCCGAATCGCAATGATTACGAACTGAAATAACAACTGACATCCGACTGGATAGTTCGTCGAAACATAGCATGGCAACTACACTTAGTACAACGTACAAGCCGACAATTGCAACGAATGCTTTCATTTTCTGTGAATTAATATGTTGGAAAAGAAAAGAAAGTTATTATACAAAAGTATTTGTACTGCCGACCCCATGTCGTTCAATGCTTGATAATTTAAAGGGTAATGTACAACAATGAAGTGCAACATAATACTCACTGCATGTTTGGTTGAGCTTGCCATAGTGAATGCTCTAATTGAGTTGGTTCTACACTCTGTAACGACACTCTCTCGCCTAGTTATACACCGAGCCGAATTTAAGGACAGTCTCTGGCCGAGTTGGTTATAAACGCTGTATTGACAGTGTCGAGTTGGTTATACACGCTATAGTGACAGTGTCGAGTTGGTTATACACGCTGTAGCGACTGTCTCTGACCGATTTGGTTATACACGCTGTAGTGACACTGTAACGACATTATAACATAATATTACCTCACCATCACGGATGTGTATAGCTCTCCAACATTCATCCCTGACTCTAAACTCAAAATCAGATTTAAACACAAGATATTTCTTTCAATAAAAGACTCAAAATCAAAAAGAAAGAACAAAACCTTATGGAATAATGATCTGTCAGTACTGTCCGTGTAATAGTAAAACACACGTTTGAACGTGGCAATCAGCATTGGCACTACCAATAGAGAATTGTTATAAGAAGTATTATATTATAAAGCAGGTCGAAGTCCAACGTTCTTTGACACGGATTTCCTTTTGGAAGCATCACTATGCAAAACGTTCTTTGACACGGATTTCCTTTTGGAAGCATCACTATGCAAACACTAATATTGATAAAATATCGGTTCAACAATCATTTCAATATTAAAATATATAGAATATCTGGGTGTGTCCAATTATTGCTTATCTCTACTTCTAATGACGTCATGCAGGCCTACTTTTAATTTTTTAAATATTTTTTTATATTATTATTATTATTATTATTGTAAATATACATTTGTCAATATTTTTATGTATTTTTTCCTTAATTCGGCCTCTGGCTGTTATGACGTTTTTTACCAATAAACCATTTTTACTTAAATTCAATTGAGTTATACCCGTTTGGTGTGCAAGGTAAACTTGTACACTTCTATTGTTCGTACATCTTATAGGTATTGTATTTTTGTTATGACAACTAATAAAATAAAATATCTAAGACGAACCATAGTGAGGTTTGTTGAACCCTTTCTAAACACCGAACGGATAAAGAAGAGAACATACCGTTAATCTGAACGGACATGTCCGTAACACAACAAACACCAAGCGTGTCCAATACGTGAATGAGAATGAGAAATACACCAGTTGACATAGTGATAAGCCCTCTTGCAATGAACAACCCACTTTAATCTAATTAATCCCAGCATCTGATTTCAAGTGAGTCTCAGTTTAATTAGCCATTTTTAGATATGGTAGACACAATACTAGCACACTCTTGGGTTTGGGTAAACCTGTCTGCCCAAACCACAAAATGCAAACCGATATTTCCACCAATTTCTCAGAAATGCTATTATAAGGGATTGTGGTTAAACCGAATCGCTTCAACACTGTTGGAGCGTGTTAACTCCATTGTACAAAATACAGCGTACATCCAGGAGGCTTACCTCGTCATTTTACGAGTAAATTTGCAAGTTTTAAAATTATTATAATTATGCCAGTGTGGCGCCACATTGTCTATAATAAAAGGCACATTATACTTACATACACAGTGGGCGTTAACTCCAGAAACAGTGCAATCTACATTGCTGTAATTGATGGCGACAGCTGAATTGAAGATAATATAATGACTTTTCTTTACATACGGTAGTCATCTCCGATCATCTCATTTGGTCTTTTCATAAGCTAGGGTCTACTCCAACTTGTGAATGAAACGAATTAACTGATGAATGATGACAATGATGGTGTTATATTGTATATGAACACGCCTATTGTTATCCGAATCCAATCAATTGGGATCCAAATACTGAGCCAATTTGACCGATCCATCCATCGCACAATGGCGAGCAGGGCTGACAGTTAGTGCGACCTAAAAGTCAAAATGCACATTGTTTCAAATAACATTCATATTGCGGGTTCGGCTTTAAAGGAACAGTTCATGCGCATTTCATGTTACTCTATTTCTAAAGGAATATTAAAAATGTCACTCTGGTATAATGTGTAACAACGAATGACGTCACCCCTTTCCTTTAACCCTCTAGTCACTGCACCGCCCGAGTTTCTGAAAACCAATTTTTCAAGATTCTTGCAGTAAACAACTGGAATCGTAGTTCGATTTTTAAAATATTTATGCACATTTTTTTACCCTTTTGGTAATGATTGTATAAAAGTACAAGCTCCCATTGGGAACAATAATCGGCTCTCGAATATTTTTTTGTAAGGATAAAATGGACACAATAGCTTTTCAAGGCTTTTATCTGGCTCAATGCTCATACTAATTAAATGCGAAGGCGTTAGTTTTCGACAATATCAATATTAATGATGAATAAACACAGTTTCCTTTTTGTTTACTTTTTGTTCATCGAAGCTAATGACGATGAAATAATTTAGCTCATACCAATTAGTAAACAAAAAGGAAACTGTATTTATCAAAACTTAGCTAAATATGTATCATCATCAAGTAATAGTAAGAAACATAGAAGTGCGTTCTATAAGATTTGTATAGTTTAAAAAATATTGAAAGCTAAGGGAATAATAAAGTAAACATACAGTTTGGTTTAGGCCTTCGTGTACCATTATAGAGTAGCATGAGTTGAAGGCCTGATTTACTTTTTGTAATTACTCAGTAAAATAATGACCATAGGACCTAAAAACTTAGGCCTATTTGGTAAAGAGTACTGGTTGATATTCTTAAAACATTGTTAGAAAGCGTATCTTTGAATTGTTATTATTTAACAGAAATACTTTTTAAAGAAGTTTTTCTGTATAGACGATTCTGTCCACGGCTTAGAATCCTGGGTGATGGTGAGGGGGGGGGGGGGGTTCACACCCAGGTGTGCATACTGACAGCAGCTGTTTGACAGGTCGAGCCAATTAATTGCAATTACATGTATTAATCAATTAATTGCAATTACTAAGTATTAATCAATACATGTAATTGCAATTAATTGGCTCGACCTGTCAAACAGCTGCTGTCAGTATGCACACCTGGGTGTGAACCCCCCCCCCTCACCATCACCCAGGATTCTAAGCCGTGGACAGAATCGTCTATACAGAAAAACTTCTTTAAAAAGTATTTCTGTTAAATAATAACAATTCAAAGATACGCTCACAGTTTGAAGTAGCTTTTTGGTTCGTTTGATATTGTCGTTGCCTCCTCATTGTTGTATTCCCGTGTGTCTTACTTTTCTCCCCATCTCCCCTTCCCTGTCTGTCTGTCTGTCTGTCTTCTCCCCATCTCCCCTTCCCTGTCTGTCTGTCTGTCTGTCTGTTTTCTCCCCATCTCCCCTTCCCTGTCTGTCTGTCTGTCTGTTTTCTCCCCATCTCCCCTTCCCTGTCTGTCTGTCTGTCTGTCTGTTTTCTCCCCATCTCCCCTTCCCTGTCTGTCTGTCTGTCTGTCTGTCTGTTGTGTTCCCTGTAACCTCAACCTCGACCCCAACCCCTTTTTGTTACCTCCACCCCTGCTTCCCATACTGTGCACTTTTATCTCTATCATTTATTTTCCCTTGACTGCTTTTGTTTTACCAGTAACTGTTGGTGTATGTTGAATTGCCATTAGCCTTCCTTCGATTAAGACTTTTTCTAGAGTCGAAACATTGGGCCTAAATTTGTTTGCATATAAATCAGACAATATTAATATTTTTACGGAAACGTATTGGCGCCAATAAAAAACAATTCAGCTCTAATCGTGTATGTACGCAATAACTGTCGATGCACAAACAAAAGAACCTTAGAGTAAATAAATCATTTGCGTACGATTGTCATGTACACGCACGATTTACATGATGTACCGAAATGTCATGCACGCATACATGATTGATACTGTATAATTTTTTTTTTTTTATGTAATTTTTATAAATCTTTTTATCTTCTCCATTTTATTACGTTTTGAGGAAATAAATAAATAAATAAAATATCTGCACCACATCTGTCCACTATAAATAGCCTCTGGCTAATAAGACAATACAATTAAATGATTTGGTTTTGTTATGGGGTTCGCTTTACCCCTGTAAATTATTTATTTATTGCCATTATTTGCTTTACCCCTGTAAATTATTTATTTAGTGCCATTATTCGGGGCAGTCGGGTCTTGGGTGTGGTGCCGTCAACATCTATCGCCCTCTCGCGGTTTATTTCAGTAGCAATGTACCCCTGTTATTTTATAATGAAGTATTCTAGACCATATATTTATGGTGTCGCACATCAGTTTTTTATGTCTGTTTAACATCACTAAAAATTAAAACATAATACCTGCATTATTTCAGACTTTCCCTACGGTAACAAACACACATCGACAACAACAACAACAACATCTAATGTATGGAGAAAACCCAGTCTGTCGCAAAGTATACACTAACTCCATACTCCATATTCATGGTTCAGTGTGTACGGTAATTTACCGTTCGTCCTTTTTGTTCTTGTTTGTGTTAGTCGCCCCTAAAATAACAAACCTGTGAAAATTTGAGCTCAATATTGGTCATCGAAGTTGCGAGAAAATGATGAGAGAAAAAAACACTCTTGTTGACGAATGTGTGCACTACATCCGATCTTTGGTCACTTCTCGCCTTGACAATGGTAATTCCATATTATACTGAGTTACTGAACACCAGCGCCACAAACTACAACTTTTACAAAATGCTGCCGCTCGTGTTTGAACAAAATAAAAAAAAACATGATCATATTACACCTAATAATGCATGCAGGAACTTCACTGGCTTCCCATTCGACAACGAATTCAATTCAATTTTACTTAATGCATTTAAATCTCAGTTCGGCTTAACTCCGTCTTACATTGCAAATCTTCTTGTACCTTACACTCCCTCTCGCACTCTTCGTTCTTTTGCTAAGTCTCTTTTAACTATTCCTAGAACTTCCTCATCGTATGGCGATCGTGCCTTTTCCGCTTGTGCTCCTAAACTTTGGAACGCTTTACCTAAGTAATAACATCAGGTGATGTAGTTCTCTTCCATTGTTTAAAAACTTGCTGAAAACTCATTTATTTAAATCCTCTTACACTTAGCTCGTTACATGTCTTGACAGTAGATTATTCATTGTACACTTTTTTATTGTTAGGATTCTATAATTATTTCTTTTTTGTTGTATATGTCTTGTTTTTGTTCTGCGCCTCGGAATAGGGTCTTGTACACTAGATAGATGGCGCAATATAATTGCATTATTATTATTAATAAAATACTTCCGGCTAGAAGTCTTTTTATTAAAATGTCTATTTTCATGGTTCATGGTACGGTAGTTCCCCGTTTTCCCTACTACGCTCGATCGTTGGTCGTTCCGGCCGCGGCCAAATCGCATGGAACCCACAATATGGAGCCAATCCTGTTGTTACTAATTATGCACACTAAACTAACAAACAACACACACACTACTAGGCTTGCGTGGCCTCAATAATGGTCCATTTTCATGGTTCATGGTACGGAATTTCCAGTTCTCCCTACTACGCTCGATCGTTGGTCGTTCCGGCCGCGGCCAAATCGCATGGAACCCACAATATGGAGCCAATCCTGTTGTTACTAATTATGCACGCTAAACTAACAAACAACACACACACTACTAGGCTTGCGTGGCCTCAATAATGGTCCATTTTCATGGTTCATGGTACGGAATTTCCAGTTTTCACCACTACGCTCCATCGTTAGTCGCTCCGGTCGCGGCCAAACCCACAATCTGATCCATTTTTATGGTTCAGGGTACGTGAAGTTCACGTTTTCCCCTCGTTGTATATAGATAGCTCCAGCCGCGGCCAAGCTGCATACACTACTCGGCTTGCCTGGCCACAATTATGGTCCATATTCATGGGTATACGGTATTTTACCGTTTTCTAAAGGTTGTTGTTTGTGTTGGTCGCTCTAGCCACGAATAAGCCAGCCGCCTAGAACCGAATCCTGTGATGTACGCCAGGACCGGCCGGTCGTATACGGTATTTTACGGATTTCAGCGTTGTTGTGTCTCTTCCCCCTCGTGCCTACTAGATTTGGTTCCAAGTCTTCGATCGTGGCTTTTTAGTCGTCCTGCCTGATAGCCGCTACAAACAGCGCCCTCTTGTGACCTTTCTTCGTCATTTAGCCTTAGATTGCGAGTTAGGACGGGGCGCGTGATAGCTAATATTAATAATGTGGGGGGCGTTTTCCTGGCTGAGATGCAGAAGAATAACCGCAATCTAAGACTTAAATCAAGTCTACCTCCTGCCGCGACCGAGCCGCAGTGAACCCTCAATATAGACACAATCTCTGTCGTTCATTACTAAAGTTTCATTTCATTTTAGCAAAGCTTCGCTTATTCTTGTTGATGCTTCATGTCACTTTTAGCAAAAGTTACAAGGGTTGATAAACTCTTATCAAAAACACTGAATACTATTTTTCCATACCTACAATTTTCGACCGAGACTACAATCTTTATGAGCAGAATGACCCGGATGACCCGGGTGTAGCATCCATGACGTTGCAGACACGTGACCCTTAACACCACTTCATAGACATTATGGAAGTTTGTTGACGTCACGTTTCTCTACGTTCACAAGTAAAGAGCTAATTTATTTTCTCCGATTTACGTACTGCAAATCGAACCGACCCCCTTCCAATCAAATCCCAGAATCCTTCAATAAAATCTCGGATCCTCACACCATTCATCAAATCTTCCCACTACCAGTTTCACAGGGCAGCTGCAGGGCTACATAAGAAGCAAGTTCAGTGCAGTTTCACAGGGCAGCTGCAGGGCTACATAAGAAGCAAGTTCAGTGCAGTTTCACAGGGCAGCTGCAGGGCTACATAAGAAGCAAGTTTGACATGATCTCAGAACTCTCTGTGTTTCTATACCGAGGCTATATAGTGACTCAAAACTTAGCATGTTGTGTTTTCAAGTGTGGTTGGTTATTTTCTAATTATCCATAGTTCATTCTCAAGACCTGTGAGAGGTTGAACTTGCGATTATTGATAGCTGTTACAAAATTTAAATTGAACTCACCATAATCATGTCTCATCGCATCCTCTCCCTGTCTCGGGCCTCATCAACCAAGTATCTGTATTCAACTAGTTAAATTGACAGTGAGTGCTGATTGGAGGAAAGGAAGTGAGAAGGAAATTGTATAAAACTCTTTAAGGCGGCATTACTTGATAAGTTACTCAGTACTGATAAAGTTAAACATCACCATTATGTAACTGATGTTAAATTTGCATCGGGTACAAAAAAAGGATTTTTTATTATTGTTTACCCATACACCGATGTGTGAGACACTGCTCTAGAATTGCGAGTGTTATGAGTTCGAATCCCATCCGAGTAACATGCCTGTGATATTTGTTTCTTCCTCAGACTCGGGAAGTATTAAGAATACAGTGCTAACACACATCGGTGCATGGTAGAACCAATAAATTGATATCACAATATGATTACAATCGATGGCTAAAGCATGACCAGATTAAACCCTCCCAGAATGATTCTAGATTGAACTTGGCTTTAAAGTCACCTGGAAATAGAATTTTTTTCCTTTCAAACATAAGAGTAATGCTTACGAACAATAAAACAATTTTTTTAGTAATTGTTTGTCACGATTTATATGTTTAAAAAATATATAAAGTTGTTTTGGGGGCTGACTCCGCCTACCCCTTTTGTGACGTCAATCGAGGCAGACTTTGCCTGCAATGCGTATAGTAAACACACGTGCAAAGTACATGTACGTCCAAGTCGTGAGTTGGTACGTTTCAAAAAGTGTTTTTCTGCATTCAGCAGCAATACACCTGGTCGGCATTGCCGGAAAAAACATTTTTTTTTTTTTTTTTTTTTAACGTACAAACAGACGACTTGGTCCGTACATGTACTTGCAATTGTGTTTACTCTACGCATTACAGGCAAAGTCTGCCTCGATTGACGTCACGAACAGCGCCCTCTCGGGTCGGGGTCTACTCTTAAATTTGTAAATAACATAAGAACTGATTGTTTAAAACCTTAGTTAACTGTTTATTCACATTCCACTCATCAAAACTCATATATTAGTGACAAAAGCTTTATTTTGAAAAAATACCACTTCCAGGTGACTTTAAATGTCCCTTCATTGCAATCTAACATGGGACAATGCAAATAAGCAATGTTCCAAGTGTGAACATTAGTTACACACCTTCAAACACGAGTCACACTTTCTTGCTGTTCTATTACCAATGTTGAGTGGTGAAGCCTATCTCCGACTCATGGTTAAACTCCTTGACATCCATCTTCACCCCTATAAGCATCAAGAAAATATGCACATAATTAAAACGTATAATTCAGTATTTTGTGTAAACTTAAGATTTGGCAGGCTGCTTTAAGAACCCAAATGACCGGTGCGGTGGTATGATTGCATTTTGTTTCCAGCCCCAGCATGCACAGTGTTTCTAAACAAACAAAGTGAAAATGGTTGAAACATTCGCTCCGGAGTTTCGGTCATATCTCAAATTAATGTGACCACCATTTGAAAAAAACAAAACACAGGTTGTTTTATTGTATACAACTACATTGTATAATATCTGAAAACAAAAAGGCATGTTTTTCTTCAAATTAAAAGCTTGCGCCAATTTCTCTTTTGTGGAATCTTTTTCTAATAATTATTCGACATTGAAAGAGTGCGACGTTAAGCTCAGGCCTAGCAGTTAACGTCCATTTCCCCTTGCAAAATGAACTGCTTCGCCTGGTAAAGTTACCATCGCACTGATTTTCAGCTTTTGTGAAGAAATATTTTGCTAAATAAAACGAAACTTGAAAATACAGATTGCTAACAAATTCAACGATTCCTCGACCAAAGAGCAGATGTCAAACCTTTATTTGAAACCTTAAAAAACAGATCATTATTGTGTCTCTCTAGTATCTAATAAAATATAATATTTTTATAAATTTTTTATCTCGAAAACAAGGGCAAAGAACTAGTGAGAACACCATCTGCTAGACCCATTTTCATTATAACACGAATCTCCTTTGACGCAAATTAATTACATCTCGACATCAGACTTGTCAAAATGATTTAATCCTACCTTGAGCTTGGCGCAATAAGTGATACAACAGGTTTTGAAAACGGGACGTTTTGCTGAGATCTGTCAAAACAATTATGACTCTTTTGTTTTTGAGAATCACCAAATTAAAATAAGTTTCGCCAGAGACTTTTGTGAAGGTTCGCATGGACCCCCGACCCCTGATGTCATCATTACAGTAATAATTATTGTTGCTCCATTGAAGAAATTTTCACCGTGTGTTAGGCCCTTTCTAAACTTGCGGCTACAGCTATGGCTACGAATGTTGCTAAGGTTGTCTATACTTCAACGCACGAGGACGCGGAAATCTAGCCGTAGCCGTAGCTGTAGCCGCTTATTCGAACACAACCTTATACAGTGTGGTGCTTTATAAGCCGGAGACTGTTTGAGCAAACCTGTGGCTTGGCAATCATTTACTCTGTCTGTTCTCCCCCCCCTCGAATCCCCCACCCCCTACCACTCACCCAACGCCCTTCCCTCTCTCCAGTCCAAATTTTCGTTTAATACACACATGCCTCCAATGGTTTCAAAATAGCCTGTCCCATAAAAGTGCTCTTCATTTTACAATGATTGAGCCTTAACTATTACAGATATCTGAAATACTGTGAGTATGTACTGGTTTTACTTTTTCTGTTTGTCTTAAGGCCTTTACATACACTAACAAAGTTGTTTGATGCACCCATGTCCTGGGAAAATATCAATCAGAACTGTCTTCGTGGCTAGTGACTCTCTTCCCTCTTCACAAAATTTTCTTTCCCTGCAGGCTACATGTATGATTTCACTCTTCTTTTCCAAACAGTTTATTTTTCATTTTAATGCTTTCGTGTTTTTTTTTTTTTTTAATCCAAGGATTTTTGTGTGTAACGGCTTTTATTACATTTATGGTTGATTTTAATTACATTTATGGTTGGTTGGGTCATTACATTTATGGTTGATTTTTATTACATTGATGGTTGATGGGTTATTACATTTATGGTTGATTTTTATTACATTTATGGTTGATATTACATTTATGGTTGATTTTTATAACATTTACGGTTGTTATTACATTTATGGTTGTTATTACATTATGGTTGATACAAGGTCAACACGTGATTTAGAAAACCTAAAAATAAGTATTCTGGGAAACTTTTCTCACACATATCAGTGTTTCGTTAGAGCTGTAAAGAAGAAAACATTTATTTAGTCGCACGCACGGACACACGAGATAGCAAACCTTATAAACTTGACAACATTTGAGAAGAGCGCCCTCAACTATAAGGTTGCTCGTTGGCTCATCTTGTGCACCGCACCGCTGCCCCCCCCCCCCCTTTACGGCGAACTGTGTACAAGCTACTGATAGCGCCCTCTTTCGAATCATCCTTCTTCAGCATACGTTTATTTCTAATACGGTGGACAGAATCTCCAAGGAGACAGACTTCCCTGGGACACCATGCGTTATCCATTGTGTCACTATTGTTTTACTTTGAAAATGACGGCGTTGTAGTGTCAACGCAAACGGTCCATGCCTCGAAAATAGTCTTACGTACATAATAAAACTTATATAATTACTCGACGTGCGACTAATAGCTCGTACGTACGACTTAACGCGTGCGTATGAGTGATTCATACCTGCTGCGACTGCGTGCACGCATCCGACAATGGGGGTCTTCATTGTATATCATGCAACTTATCGCGTAAGTACTACGTACAGCTACGCAGGCATGCGTGTCACTTATTATCACCTGGGCCCAATTTCATAGAGCTGCTTACGGGTGCACCAATCAAGTTTTTCATTTCATAGCCTTGCTTAAACAAGGTTTTTTGCTTAAAACGGCTAGGCAAGCAAACAAAAAGGGTCCTTAAAGCCTCTATTTTGCTTAAGCACCCTATTCACACAGCGCATATTGCAACACTCATTGCAAACGATGTTATTGTGCCGGCACCGCGGTGATTGTACGTGCGTTTGTATGGTAGGTGTAGCGAATAAACGAGTGTCTAAAATGCTTCAGAATCATGCTGTACAATGTATTATCTTCTTGTTTACTTTCAAGTTAGTGTGTAAACCTTTCGAGGGGCACTTTGAACCATTACAAATAATACATATCAGACACAGAAGGTAATATATTTTGTCGCTATAAGCAAACGATCTAGAATGTTGCGCGCGCAGTTTGTTTACGTGCTTAAGCTAGCAACCGCCGGTGAAATAGGTTTACGCTTAAGCAATTGTTGTTGCTACGTTAAGCCAACATATTTGCTTACCGTTAAGCAGCCCTAGGCCATGAACACAGTGCAAAATACACTGCCTTCTTCTGTTTTGCTTAAGCAAACGATCTAAAATCTCCACGCGCAGATTGTTTACGTGCTTAAGCTCGTGTACGTTTAGCATGGAATCCGAATGATAATAATAATATTAATATTTATTCGGGCAATCACACTTACAAGCACATGTACATACATTAAAAATATCTAAGAAAACAAAGTAAAACAACAGGGGGGGGGGTGCCCAGGAGAGCATACAAGTTAAAAAAATAACTGTCGCCAAAAGGCGTTTGTCTCCTAATGGTTTGAAGCAATTATTTTTGCTACGTTAAGCGAACAAATTTGCTTACCGTTAAGCAGCTCTATGAAATTGGGCCCTGTTTATACGTACAGTTTCAACTTCTCATATGTTATCTTGCGTACAACTTGTGCCTTCGAGTTAGTCGTCGTATGTAGTAATGGTGTCCGTATACGATCTAGTTGTTTAAAGTGTTTTACGTGGCAGCTGAATGGTTCTGCAGTTTCGAAAAGGGCATAATGTCGGTGTTTGTATCTCATGTCAAGACAAGATAAATCGTTATTAGATTAGTGGCATGAAACAGGTCTTAATGATGCTATACTTCATGCTTTAGTATGATCGATTGAGGCCCCCGGCGACTGTTTCATATCTTAGGATGATTATGATATTCATTAGCAGGTGTGTAGCTGATCTTGGCAAAATACGGGCGATTAAGATGTTCCAATGTCTCGTTTATAATTGATTGGAGCTTCAGGTGCTTTGGGCCGAGTATACAACAAAATGGGTAATAATATAATCAGTGAGTCTGTATTGCAATTGATTTATGTAGCAATACAATGTCTTTGGAAATAAAACAATTAAGCTTGCCAGTGGCAGTTCAGTAAATTATATTTCAATTCGGCATATGAGTTTTCAGGGGGTCTTGTTTTTGAGGTTTTGCTGAAAATCTGGATTGAATAATGTTCATGACGCAGGAAGAATTAGAGAAGAGTGGCACGAAATCCTTTTAAGGAATATTCTAATTTTAGGGCACACTTATACTCTTATCATTTTTCATAATCACATTACTTCAAAGTGAAATGTTTCTAAAAATGCTTTATACTATCAAACGCTGCTGTAGGCTCTTCTAATCAACGGTTTGTATTGCTATTCCATTTTTAGAGTGAACCAAACTTATATCCTATTAGACGTGACATTATCTCCCAATTTGTAATTGAACCACATCCACCCTCTGGTTGTAGTTTTCTTGTATGTCTGGCTGTTTTTAAAAGCTCATGCTTTAATACCACAACGGCCCCGTACTCTATTTATTTGTTCATGTGTACTCTTACTTAAAGATTTGATTTGCTTTACTCCGTAATACATGTAACTGTAGTTATTCTTTTATGAGAGTATGGAAATAAATGTATTCTTGAATTGAATCGAATTGAATCGAATCATTCCCTTTAAGGCAACACCTGCGTATCCTCTTTGTCTTTGCACCGTTCCGTTACTGCCCAGGACACACGATTCAACTTGGCAAAGCGTGAACGCTCTACTTGAAATCCGAATCGTGGAATTTAACAGAGCGTTTCTGTGCAATATTTATATCACATCCACAGAATTACATTGCAATCAAAGTATGATATTAATAAACCATGATGTCATTAACAGAGGATTGGCCTGTAACAGGGTCGGGGCACCAGACAGCCCTAATCGCATTAAGACTGGACATGTTCCAGTGATTCTTCTATATAATTAAGTAGCTATGAATGTCTTTGACACCATGGAAATAACCTATGTCTCCGTGCCTCGCTGCTTCCATAGATGGTTTAAAATTAAATAAAATATTAAAAATCGAAATATTGCCTGATGACCAGTTGCTTTATAGACTCGATTGGTGATTTCGAAACAAATATTTGAATTGTTTTTATCAATTTGAAGAGCTGCTTCCAAAGTGAAAACGAAGAAATGAGCTTTTCAGCTCCAATTCCCCTTCAAAAAAATGGATATGATTTATAAACATAAACACACCATAAGAAGCGAACATAATATGTTTTCACTGCTTTTCGATTGCTGCCATATAGAAAACAAACACGCGCTTCAATATACATTCTTAGTTTTTAGCATAACTAATATCCAAGCTATTTTCATCCAAAATCGAAAACTCATCTGGTTAACATGTTTTACAAATTGATTGCATGACACGTGTATTGAAAGAACAACTGTATTAGAGGCGTTTACTTTTTAGAATCACAATATATAACGCATAATATCGGTGCAATAAGAGTTCAGGCAAGGGCAGCAACCTCCGCTAGCACCAAACCCTATAAATATACGAACATTCCCCTGCTGGTTTATACGAACATTCCCCTGCTGGTTTATTAAACTATAATGCTCCCTTGGAATAACGGACAAGGATGGACATGTTGTTGGGAGTCTGGAGTATCTTACAAGAGGGCAATAAGTTTGTTTATTACGCTAAACTAAGGGATGTATAAATGGACGAGTACCGGATAGTCGGGGGCAGCTGTCCGGGAAAACTACCTTAAATCCCAGACCCATCCCAAGAGGCTTCATGTGATTGCAACTCTCATCACCAACCCTCACCATAAACATTATAGCTGTGGCTGTGTCATGGGTTACTGCATGAGCCACGGAGGAAGAAAATAAAATGAGCCATGGTAATGTCGCTGCTTCATGATGACCATAAGCTTTAAGCTACATTCGACCACATAGCTAGAAATACGCCCTCTGGCGATACAAACAAGTTTTACCTTTTCGACCATGTGCAAGTCTCGCTCGGATTCGAACATTGGGAAGTTACCCACGTTACATGCACTGGACACTATTGGTAATTACTCGAAATAGTTTGAACCGCATAAAAATGTTCTAATACGAGCGAGACTTAAACGGTCCGTTAAAACTACCCGATTCACTTGAACCTCGAAAAAAAAAGGAAAAAAAAAGCAAAGCCAGTGAGAGAAACCTTTTCTATATTGATACCATTTTGATATCCGATAATTATTGCTTGATTTTACATCTGGAGGAATCTACTGGTGTACGCTTACTAGGCTGAACAATCCATCATTCCACTCACACGTAGCCGTGAAGTCCACGCATGGTTAGGCGAGTATGAAATAAAGTGACACTCGACGCATGTTTTTGGAATTATTACAATAAAGACGGGACTATTGCAAACTCAACGCCACTCATCAAATTATAAACATTACGACAAATATTCTCAAGATGTTTGAATGCTGCTCAAAGAGTAGCTCAAAACGTCATAGCTTTCTTTTTATACCCTTACAACAATGTAAAGTGCTATCTTTGTACTCATAAGTTCCCTAACTCTCTAAAAAAGGGCCGCAGATTTCAACAGTTTTCAATAAAAACACTACAGCCAACAAACAGCCCTGTTGAACATTAAGTAAAATGTAATAAAGTGGCCTTGGCTCCGAGAATGCGCCTGATTGATTGATTGATTGATTGATTGATTGATTGAATTGTTTTGCACGTATGCGCATGTTTACATTTAGTTTGATGGAGCCGATAAACTGTAATATCTTATTGAACAGTTTCTCATAACTATCTACAAAGCTGCTGCTGTGCTGCTTACCAAGTAAATGTGTCTTGCCATTACCAAGCCAAACATACACACCCTTCTTTTTCCATACAACAAACGTTTTGAGCAATATTGCACAACGCTCACGCTGTTGGCACGCCATGTCACTCCATGTCACTCCAGACAATTAATAGAGGCAATCTCCAAGAAGAGAATCCATTCACATTTGAAAAGTGGATCGTAAGACATTGTTTGAAAAATGACCCACGCTACCAAAGTGGTCCTGTAGCATACACTGCAGTTAGTCGCTTCTAAATTTTGCTTGTAGAAGATGCATCGTGTGTCAAGGCCCTTAATACAACGAAATTTACAACGATATTGTTAACCACATGCACAAGGCGCAACGGTTGCTGGTTCACGCAAATTTGTACGCACCAATAACTGCTCTCCAGTTGGTATGACACTGCTCTAGAATTGCAAAGGTCGTGGGTTCGAATCCCACCCGAGTAAAAATGCCTGTGATTTTTTTCACAGGACTCGGGAAAGTACTGAGAATACAGTGCTACACACATCGGTGTATATGGGTAAAAACCAAAAATGTATATTCTTTATCCCCGATGCAAATTTAACATCTATAAAATCGTTTGCAGTACCCATTGCTAAAACATAGGATTCGAACTGCCTCTAGCTACCGGGCAATCTCGGTGGTCTAGTTAGTATTACACTGCTCTAGAATTGCAAAGGTCGTGGGTTCGAATCCCACCCGAGTAAAAATGCCTGTGATTTTTTTTCACAGGACTCGGGAAAGTACTGAGTATACAGTGCTACACACATCGGTGTAAATGGGTAAAAAAAAAAAAAAAAAGTAATATGCTCTCCAATAGTTTCGCTAGTCCCAAGCACATAAAACCAAAGGTCTTGGATAGACCTGGCCGCTGAGGTCGAGCGAATCCTATAGTTTGTCCACTGTTGTATCGGTGAGGGCGCTGTTTAAGAGTTTGTAGTCATGCAAGGTGTCTAGTTACCAATTTTTTGTTTGTTTTCATTAAAACAGAAGCAGCCAATAATAACATATATCAATGTCCTCGATGGCTTTCAGAAAGAAAAAAAAAGTGTCAACCGGCAACAGCTTGTACTATAAACATATGGGCTACTTGAATTGTGACTAAATGCTCCCAAAATGCTCACCCATCTTTTGTTTTCAAGGTTTAATGCGATTTGGGTCAGCTAGAAGTGGCCTTTGCGGTGTTATGATCTTTGTAGTAATTGTTTTGTTGTGGATAATGAAGTTATTGTCTGTATTTAATCGAAGGTTTTTTTTTACGAGCGAGTGTGTCAAACAGCTGTTAAGCAATTATCGAAATATGGTCACGTTTGTCGTGTATCTTCAGATGAAGCACAGGTTCGGTAATTATAAATAAACAAAAAATGCTCGCTCCTCGAAACGCCCTACACTGATTTAACACCAGTGTAAATTATTCATAGCAATATTGTTTCAATTTGACATTGTAGTGAAAAACAACACACAATCACCTTTTATTTATTCCAATTGCGTGGTTTCCACATAGGGGTCATTTAAAGACACTGGACACTATTAGTAATTGTCAAAGACCAGTATTCTCACTTGGTGTGAAGACATTTCAACATATGCATGCGATAACAAGCCTGTGAAAATTTGAGCTCAATTGGTTTTCAAAGTTGCGATATAATAATGAAAGAGTGAAACACCTTGTCGAGACCTCAATTTCTAAATCTGAGGGTCTCGAAGTCGCGAAAAATTACTTCTTTCTCGAAAACTAAGTCACTTCAGAGGGAGCCGTTCCTCACAATGTTTTATATAATATAATATATATTATTACCAACCTCGTTCCAAAGTAATTTGTTATGCTAATAATTACTTTGAGTAATTACCAATAGTGTCCACTGCCTTTACTGATTCGACATTAAAACAAGCACACTAACCCCAGTATAGTAAGAAAGAACACAACCTCGTTCTCAAAAGTCTGACCACCTTGGTCCGAACCAGATTGCCACACCCCTCTTTAGTGACAATGTTTTATTGCACCTTAGTAGCGATTGTTTAGTAGCGATTGTTGTTCCCTGGTTATTTGTTTGTTCAATTGTCTTCTGTTGCTGAATAATTTCTGTCGTGCTTTTTATAAATTTGTTTACCCCATGTAATATAATTTCATTTTTGTGGCGCAATTTGTTCTTGTTGCCTTACTTGTTTTATACTCGTACTTGCATTTATTGCTGTATTTTGAGGTTGGCAATATGTATTTTTAAATTGCTCTGTATAATTATTTGGCCAGAATGCCCCATATGTTTTGTGCGAGGTTAATTGCCCATGAAATTGGTCAGCTAGCAGTGGCCTTTAACTGGCCTTTTGGTCAGCTAAAAGTGGCCTTTAGGTGTTTTGATCTTGTAGTAAGCGTTTCGTTGTGAATGGTGGAGTTATTGTTTATTTTTAATATGATTCTTTTTTTTTTTACGAGTGAGTGTGTTAAACATCTGCTGCGCTGTTATTATTTCACTCATTAATATTGTGTATTTAGTATAATTTAATTAAGGCCTCGTATTACTCAATTTGATGAAATGTTTGTTCATTTTTTCATTGTTGCATGATGCGTTTATTATAAAAAAGTAAACATTTGATGTACTTTTAGATTGTTCACTTCCAAACAGCTATTGTACATTTCAAATTGAAACATTTGATGTACTTTTAGATTGTTCGCTTCCAAACAGCTTTTGTACATTTCAAATTGAAACATTTGATGTACTTTTAGATTGTTCGCTTCCAAACAGCTATTGTACATTTCAAATTGAAACATTTGATGTACTTTTAGATTGTTCACTTCCAAACAGCTATTGTACATTTCAAATTGAAACATTTGATGTACTTTTAGATTGTTCACTTCCAAACGGCTATTGTACATTTCAAATTGAAACATTTGATGTACTTTTAGATTGTTCACTTCCAAACAGCTATTTTGTACATTTCAAATTGAACCATTTGATGTACTTTTAGATTGTTCACTTCCAAACAGCTATTGTACATTTCAAATTGAAACACACACCAACGAGGATATAGTGCAAAACTTAATCACTTTCTGATGTCTAACCACGGATGGTTTTACTGATGAGCATTAATCTCACAGTTGCACACAATAACTTGTGTTTATTCCCATTGATTGGATCACCATGCTGAATAAGGAAATGGAATTTAATCAAAACGTTTGCCTTGAATAATCAGCGGGCGTTATATGGGGGTTTAATGTGCTCGCGTGTGTCTAAGTCTGTATTACACTAAGTTGGAATGCCACGGCAATGAAATCGCATGAAGACCTGGTTAAACAACATTGCTAAAATCGTATTTCCAAGGTTGCAATTCACTTAAAATATCTGGATGGATTGCTTACCATGGACTCGTTTAGATTACTTTCATTTTATGCAGTATGATTCTATGGTGACTGTTAAGTTGTCAAAGCTCAGTATAGTGCTACCAAGGAGTCATCTGAGTTATGAGACAGTAACGAGAAATAGATTGTGAAATTACTACTGAGTTATTATTGTAAAGGCAAAGAAGGAGCAACTTGCCTGAATCAATAATGAGTTGCATATAACGTGTGAACACGTTTGGTTTACAGGGCTATAGTTTTAAGTTAAGCTTGAACGTGTTCATTTGTGTTGGCTTCAGGTTAAAGGCAGTGGACACTATTGGTAATTACTCAAAATAATTATTAGCATAAACATTTACTTGGCAACGAGTAATGGGGAGAGGTCGATAATATCAAACATTGTGAGAAACGGCTCCCTCTGAAGTAACGTAGTTTTCGAGAAAGAAGTAATTTTCCACGTATTTCATTTCGAGGGCTCAGATTTAGAATTTGAGGTCTCAAAATCAAGCATCTAAACGCACACAACTTCGTGTGACAGTTTTTTTCCATTATTATCTCGCAACTTTGACGACCGATTGAGCTCAAATTTTCACAATTATGTCATTTTATGCATAAGTTGAAATACACCGGGTGAGAAGACTGGTCTTTAACAACTACCAATAGTGTTCAGTGTCTTTACAGGAAATGTAAACGTTGGGTCACTCTAAAAAACAATGGCAATCAAAACTTACTTTGTAAAAGTGCAATACCTTTCGATAGTAAGCATTTTGAAAATAATTTCACTCCGAAGTAATTTAATTGACAAAAAATATAACAGTTTTTATCCCCAAAATTAAAGTTGAATCAGAGAAATGTTTTTCTTTCATATAGTTTCCACAGATGGTATATTCCATTTACGGAATATTCTTCCTGTGTGGCTGAGCCTTTATGAATTAGTTGATATCTCAATAACACTACAATTGTTTGACATGAAGTTTTCACAGGTTTGTTGTTTCATGGTCTGTGCAAAAAGAACGGTGTCAAAACGAGGGACAAAATTTGAAGCGAAAATTCTTCTATGGCTTAAGGTCGAGTAAACAAGTGCAAAGAAATCAGAGGAGAAATATATGAAAACAAAATACACGAAGTACACAACAACAACGGTCTGCTTTGGCTTGAGGTATTCGACGTGTAACAAGAATCTTAACTGTTTGGGTGTAAGGCTGGTCGATTGCTAAATAGCAATATCTTTAAAACGAGATCATGCAAAGGTCACTTTACTAAGATTGACTGTTAGAGACCATTGCTTGGAATCAAAATGAGATTTCTTGCTCGTTGAAGTTAGTGCTTGAACTTTATACTGTATCCGATGTCACACTGATGGCGCTGTTGCCTGCTTCGGCCACTGGGTGGTGGTTTGGACGATTGTGTCTTCCCCCGGGTTGGAACTTGGGGTGTGGCATTTTGTATTTGCGAGTTAAATTCTCTAAATTTACAATATTCCTAGTTTAGGTGCTCCTAGGATGACCATCTCTAGTCTTTACCCACACTTTTATGAGTTGCAAATTGATCCAAATATGACCAGCCTGATGAACTTCTTTCATAATATTTCCTTGATACAGCGGACCAGTCTATGTTATAAGACATCCAGCGGCTAAACGACCTTTGCCACTCAAAGTGTGTAAGTTTATATGCCTACAATTTGTTTTGTCTGTGCTATATTTACGTTAAGTTGACATTCACAGATCTATCGCAACCTTACCTAACCCCTGAGAACATGACCCTTTTAGCGCAGAATGGTACAGCTGTAATCTGAGATAACACTATTTATTGGTTTCAATAGGTTACCACTGAGAATGACTTAGAAACAGGAAACTTGCTTTGGATACACGTTGCCGATCTGGAAACTGAGCGTTTTAGTCTTTGGATTTGACAGTAATACTAGTTTATAAACCCCTAACACAGAGACACTATCAACATCGATAAAACCCCTCAAAAGAATTGAAAAAAAAAGATTTGGTGTGTCAAGATACACTAGTCCCCAAAGGGTTTCTCAGAGGCATCGGAGGCTGTGTTTAACAACTTAGATCAGGGAGAAAAGGAAAAGGATATTGACAGAGAAAATAACTCACTGACCTCAGATTTGCCGACGATGTAGCTCTGGTTACAATATCAATAGACTGGATGGAGGAGCAGCTGTGACCAAACTAAACAAAAAAAGCAAACAAGATGATATCACAATGAATGGCAAGGATACAACTATTGTCAAAATTTTAGACATACAAAGATGGTGTCTTCGAAAACCATAAATCATAGAAAGTAGAAATTCAGCAGTCCAAAACTACTTGGCAAAATGTAACTCATTAGGGACTGGACGAAGACGTCTAAAAAAGTAACTGTATTAGATGAAATAATAACAATACGAGCACTCATCCCCCGAATAACAAAATCAACAAAAATAAAGTCACATAATTAAAAGTGGCATCAACTAACTGAATTCAAACTCTGGTGTTTCTGATCAGCAGAGTGTGGGTTCGAATCCCCAGCCATGACACTTGTGTCCTTAAGCAAGACACTTGACCATTGCTTCGTCCTTCGGATGGGACGTAAAGCCGTTGGTCCCATGTGTTGTGTAACGCATGTAAAAGAACCCAGTGCACTAATCGAAAAGAGAAGGGGTTCGCCCCGGTGTTCCTGGCTGTGGCTGCTTAATGCGCCGTAGCACCTTGTAAATCCTTAAAAGGTGCTAACTAATTGGGTCTCAAAATTCATCACTGAAAGTTTGTATATACTCAGCGCCTTGAGTACCTTGTTTGGTAGATACGTGCGCTGTATAAGACTTCGATATTATTATTATTATTATTATTATTAACGCCGAACAAAGCCAGTGCATGTACGCCCGTAAAGGCGAAAAGGTAAACCAAAGTTCAGTCCAGGTGAGCAGAACAATATTACCGTAAGCTGGAATAAATCTGATACAGATAACACGGCATAATTATTAGTGCATTGTTTCGTCATATTCATTACAAATGCTATCAGACCATGTAATTATGAATGTATGTTTTGAATGTATTATTTTGTTGTCAATGACAGACTTAATGAGATTCTGATGAACATATTGTGGCATTTTGTATTGACGAGCCAAATTCTCTAGCTTTAAAATATTTCTAGTATAGGTGCTCCTAGAATGACCATCTCTAGCCTCTATCTACACTTTTATGAGTTACAAATTCATCCAAATATGACCGAGACAAGTTTCTCTTCATACACACCGTCAGGGGGCGATTCTATGACAAGTATGACCTTGAATTTTCAGGTCACCCGTTCAATGCATATTCGTTGCTAAATTAATTCACTAATTCACCTCTTAAGAAGTGTCAGCAGAATTGGGGTTTAGATATTAGGGAATGGAAGTTGTAGTGACACAAACGAACTGGAATGTGCAGTAGTCATGACAATGACATAGCGATTTGGTTGTGCAGGGATTTATCAACTTAACGCGGAAAAAAAAGAACAATCACCTCTGAAACCTATATCATCTCCTTGCTGTTTATATTGCTGTGACTACTGCTACTGTTTTACTGCTGATAGTTAATAACACACGTAGACACCTTCAGACATGCGTAGTGAGAAGTAACTCTACCCCATTTCCAAGACGGATTTGGAAGTTCTTCACCTAGATATTCTCTTGGCTGGTTGCGAGGTGGCATGGAGTGACACCTTGAAGTAGCTAAGAAATTAAAGAAATTATCCAAAATAAGCGGCCTCCTTGAGACTCCGAGGCTCACTCGAGAAATTTAATAAAGGCGACGTACTCGATGCAGGATTCGTGGGCGCCTAGAGAGGTATTCAACGACTTCTCTGATTGGTGTATTTCGGTGAGAGTTATTGGACAACCTCTCTGATTGGTTGATCTCGGTGGCTGACTGGCAGTCGAGTTTATAAAGAGTCCTCCACGGTTGCGAGAAGGAGTTCACATCTTATTCTTGGTCTGACAGTGTAAAAACATTCGATTCTTGCTCATCCATTTCGGAATTTGTTTGTTTGGAATTTTCACTCTCTTTGTTCGGTAAAACAACATTTATGTGAGTGTAGTCAGATCATTTTAGAATGCTGTACGCGATACTGCGTAATAATATAAAGGCATATTATTACCTATCATGCAAAACACCAACTTGCAAAGGCCCCGTGTGTGCACTAGAAACAAATACATACTGACTCAAATACACAAAATGGATCCGACTATTTACCCTTCCAGCCTCACCATGGCTTTGCATTGATTTAAGGCCCTTTTCGAAACGACTGGATTTGGCTTTGGATTCGGCTCAGGCTAGCTTGGACCAGGGCTTCAGGCGAGAGGAAGGAGCCTGAAGCCGAATCCAAAGCCGAATCCGTGGTTTCGACAAAGATCTAAAGATACAAGATGGCTGCCCCATGATAATGGTCTTACCAGAGATCAGGGCCCAATTTCATGGCTCTGCTTACCGTAAGCACAGAATCGGCGCTTACGGAAGCAGGGAATTCTGTGCTTACGGCAAGCGTATTTCACGGGTTAGCGGCGAATTTTGGCTTCTGCGCGTGCGTACTTCACGTTACTAGGCATTCTACGCTTACAAGGCTAGCACAGAAATTCGGCGCTTGCACGCAAGCGGGGAATCGCGATCGTAAGCGCAGAATTTGGAGGTAAGCAGAGCCATGAAATTGGGCCCTGCTATTGGACGATCGAGGTTTGTCTGAAACATTCTCCGTAGGTGAATGTCTTGACGCTCCCGAAGGAATCTTGGTAATTTCACTTGGTAGACCGTGATACAGTGGATGTCTGTAGGCGATTGAACACATGAAGTATCGGGGAGGAATGATGAGAATGTTATTGATGAACTTTAAGCGTGTGACACTTGAGTTGGATACATAATATAAGGACAACACTAATTTACTAAGATGAAACTATCACTCGTGAACCATTAAAGGGGAATCAATGCATGGAGGGGAGGGACATGTAGACATACGTATCGCCAAACAACACATCTTTGTGTTTTGCTAGCCTAAGGTACAGACCAATCAATCAATGCATGGAGGAGAGGGACATGTAGACATACGTATTGCCAAACAACACATCTTTGTGTTTTGCTAGCCTAAGATACAGACTAATCAATAGTAAAAACTAGATTTTTTTTTAAACTATTGTATATAATTTTTGAGTTAGTAACTTTGCTTTGTTCTGAAGTCTGAAAAGCTTTGAAAGCTCATTGATTACAACGTGTACGCCCGTATCAAACAATTCAGTTTCTGCCTGAACCACTAGTAATTCCTAAAATCGCACACTGAATAAGGTTAAACATGTGCACAGAATCCCTGAAAAGATACTATTCATTGTTTTTTAAAGAATTTAATTCAGACTGGCTCTGTGATTTCATCACTTTATTTTTACCCCTAGACCCCACGCAGTTAGAACACTCGGTTCTGAACATTGAATGAGTCTTTAGTCCCCGTCTCATTGTGGTTATCCTACCCGCCCTCCCCCTTCCCCCCTCCCTGCTCGGGAGTTTCCTCCAACATTTAAAACTTACATTTCTTCATCGTCTTCTCTATACATCTTAAGACCTACGGGAACCCACAACAGAGCCGTTATGGAAACTAAACATCATATCTTGGTGAATATCCACAGGTTGGATCGATGATGTTTTGATTCAAAACTACACGATGGAATTTAATGTATACATCCACAGAACCAATGAAGTAATTATATCCTTAAAGTACATGCCAAGTCCGCAGGATAGTTTTGTATGTGAGTGGAAAACATGACCCTAGGACATACTTCGGATACTGTCATTTCTGCGGCAAGTCCCGGTATTTTGTTGTATCAAGTTATTTAGACTAGCCATAGTCATGCAAGTACTTACTCTATCGGATCTTGGAACAGATGTTTAAGCTGACTGTACTACAATCAGTAATGTTAAAGCTAAGGCGATGTTTGCAGCGTCTTAAACCTTTGAATCACTATAATGAGGTACAATTGATAATATTGAGAGCTGATATAATAATATTGCTTAGGGTGCCCTACTCCCTTGAACGAAGATACAGTGCAATTGGGATCATGCCCAACCAATTAAGATTATGTCGACGAATTTTTGGGACAAAATGAACGACCATAAGCTAGGTGCAACAGCCAGTAAGTATGTCATCAACATTCCCATAGTGTCAGTATCTGTTGATTCAAGCAAGGACCGAAGTGCACTATAAGATTTATGCGTACCTCAAACTTTACAAGGAGACACATAGAGGCCTTAAAACCATTTAAAGTCACCTGCAAGTGCTATTTTGTTTAAATAAAGCTTTCGTCACTAACATATGTGTTTTTATGAGAGGAATGTGAATAAAAAGTTAACTAAGGTTTAAAAATATTAGTTTTGATTGTATTTACAAATTTAAGAGTAGGCCCCGACCCGATAGGGCGCTGTTCGTGACGTAATTCAAGGCGCAATATTTGAAGAGAAAATTTGTAGTCAGGCCCCCGTACATTACGTCTGGGAACATGGCACATCAAAACAAATTTAGACACGATTTTACACACATACGTACATTGAAACTTGAACATGTTGAACGCCTAGTGGTTTTTACAAAAGCTATTGCTGCTATTTTTATTTAACTATGCGACTTTTTAGTGACCAAATTGGTTTTAAGATGTGGGTCTGCCTACGTATTATTATAGAAATACGGCCACGGAGCAGACTGCACGCACGCACTATGGCTGCTGTATAATGTGCGGACGGTCACATAGGACCTGCACGCACGGTGAATCATATGCGGTACCAACAAAAAATCGTGTCACTTGGCAAAAAGCTAAAAACATTTTATCTTTTTCGCAGCGTACAAACTCACGTCTTAGAATAACATGTACTTTTGCACGTGTGTTTATCTACGCATCAAGGGGGGTCTATGTTTGATCGAGGCAAAGTCTTCCTTTTCCTACGTCACAAAAGGGGTAGGCGGAGTCAACCCCCCCAAGCACTTAATGAATTTTTTTAACATATAAATCGTGACAAACAATTACTCAAAAAATTGTTTTATTGTTAATAAACATATACTCTTATGTTTAAAAGAAAAAAAATCCTATTTCCTGATGCCTTTAAGTACTTTTAGAGTTCAAGAGAAGTTTCAATAACAACGGTTCAACCCAGGCATCAAGAAGTATTTTTGTTGTACTGAGTCATTTGCATAACGTACCAGTCCATTAACAGAAGGAAACCCTTTCCCCCACTGTGCCCGACACATCAGTTTAAACGGACATAAGACCACTGGTTCACTCACCGCAATCTCAAACTAAAAAGGCAAAGAAGTGAGAGAAAATATGAAACAATAACATGCAAGCCGGATAAGAAAAAAGTCATTCACCCACACCGTCAAATGAAGCCACCGTCTGCCTGAAGCGCTGCCCTGGCACTCTCACAAATTGATTTCTCTCTTCACCGGCTCTGGTAACAAGGGTGCTGTATAATTTGAGCGATTACGTGGCAAAAAAGAAGAAGAAAACCATAACGTATTTCCATACTCGGAGCCAAATCCGAATGCTGACGGGTGTTAATGGCCAGCAAACCGGATATTTTAAAATAGTAAGAACATAGGAATAAATTGTAGTGTTTGAAAGGTCGAGACTATTAAAGAAGTGGCTGCTGCAAGTTTTGTTCCTGTGAGAGAGAATGGAGTGACGTATTCATTGTGCCTGTGTGGTTCCTATGTGAGCTCCCTTATGATCGGATGCCCGTAGGCATGGCAACGTGCCTGTGTGGTTCCTAGTGACTCCCCTGACGAGTTGATACCGGTAGGCATGGCAATGTGCCTGTGTGGTTCCTAGTGACGCCCCTGACGAGTTGATACCGGTAGGCATGGCAACGTGCCTGTGTGGTTCCTAGTGACTCCCCTGACGAGTTGATACCGGTAGGCATGGCAATGTGCCTGTGTGTTCCTAGTGACGCCCCTGACGAGTTGATACCGGTAGGCTAGGGAAGGGGCTTGTGTGGTTCCTAGTGACTCCCCTGACGAGTTGATACCGGTAGGCATGGCAATGTGCCTGTGTGTTCCTAGTGACGCCCCTGACGAGTTGATACCGGTAGGCATGGCAATGTGCCTGTGTGGTTCCTAGTGACGCCCCTGACGAGTTGATACCGGTAGGCTAGGGAAGGGGCTTGTGTGGTTCCTAGTGACTCCCCTGACGAGTTGATACCGGTAGGCTAGGGAAGGGGCTTGTGTGGTTCCTAGTGACTCCCCTGACGAGTTGATACCGGTAGGCTAGGGAAGGGGCTTGTGGTTATAAAGTCAAAATACAATCAAAGAAAAACCCCTTCCCATCTTCCGCTGTCGCATCACTACAAAGACAGCGAAATCAAAATTAGGAAATTATTAATAGTTATGAACTACTTGCACGTAATGAAATTTAAAGACATTTTGTTGAAGCTACATTCACATTGAGTGAAGGATTGAGCTATTATTGTTCACCGTCGACTTTGCACCATAGGCGAAACTGCGGATAAACTGCTGGTGACGTCATTAAACGGAAGATCTCGTTGTCGAATGATCATTTGGATCAAATTAAGCAAGTTGCTCATTTTTGAAGATGAAACACGTATGGTTAAAGTCAATCACGCCAAGATATAGGGAGTGAGTTTTATAAGTAAAAACGAAAAAATAAAATCATCAAACCTATCAATAAATAAAACGAGAAAATAAAACTAGCTGCTGCAAACAACTTACCAACCAAATGGACCGATGGTATAAATGCAAAAAAAAAAAAAAATGGCCTGACTTAATAGATGTTAAATTTGCATCGGGGATAAAGAATATTAATTTTCTGGTTTTTACCCATATACACCGATGTGTGTAGCACTGTGGCCTGACGTTTAAGTAAAACGAGTACCATTTTCAGTGATAAACAATCCCTAAATCCAATCAACAAGTTACAACAACATCAATTGAAATTATTCCCGGTGAAGTGCAACTTGGATATCTGAAAATACTATATATTGTGGAAAATGTTAAAAATGTGGAAAACACGAAAAAAAAAAATCTGGAGGCTTCATCTAACAGTTTGACCTTTGTAACCTTTAAACAAATTAATGAAATGTTTAATAGTTATTTAGAAAAATTGCTCCTGGTATGTAAAGGGTTTCATGTAGTCGGGCCATTGTCTTTCAGGAGAGAGCGATAGTGAGATACTTGTGAGGTCACCATCTGTTCACTAAGAGCCAACGGGTATCAATAACCTTCTGCTGAGAAAGCTGGCCTTTTTGTCAATTTCCGGCGAAAATTCCGAGAAATTGGTAACAAAGCAAATGTATAATGTAATGGAAAATGTAATTTTAGTTTGGAATGGTAATGGACATTTTGCGAAAGGACGGCGAGCGGTACACAACGTAATGTAAACAATTCACGTAGACAGGAAGTTTTTGAATGCTTTTTTAGATCTCCTTTCTCCTGAAAATAGTTTTTAATTGAATCAAACTGTCAGTTGATCCTGAATGGAGTATTTAGTTTAACCATGATAATACTGGTGTCTGCTAAGTAAAAGGAATTCAATGTAATAAAAAAAAAAGGTTTTTGGTTTTATTATTGGGGCTTTTACTAACTCCTCTGTCATGATGTAAACTTGTTACCCTTCCCCAGTGTTAGGGGGTATGTTCCTTTTGGTTTGAAAAAAAAAATCACTCAAATTGTTGCTTAGATAAAGATTCCCTTTTCTCACGAATAATTTCTCAATAACTTCTCAACATGAGCAGTGCTCTTTAAGTCAACAGCAGGCAAGAATAAAATCCATGCAGCTTACTCAGTGTTGGGATTGTCAAACTTGACATCCAAACTTATATTAACCTACACACTCAAGAAACCTTACGGCATTCTCTAATACATTTCACAAACTGACAGCAGCTGTCGCCTTGACTAACGAGTAGCCAAAGAGGCTGGTAAACCTTGGGTTATACACAACTCTCACACTGTTATTGATAACCTGCCAGAATAACCCACTCGCCTTAATTCCATGTACTTAAAGACCCTAAAACACAACCAGTACGTGATACCCCTGACCCTAAATCACGATCCCTCACGGATTAAATTAATAGCAGCTTTACAAAAGTAAACAAACTTGGACTTTGTGTCGAGAATTAATTGACCGAGTATATGTAACAAATGAAACATCTATTATAAAGATTTGTTTACGCTTTTACCATTGCTGGGTTGACTACGTCTGTGTGCTAGAGGCCTAACAGTCGTATATGATCGTCATAAAAATACTATAAACGCTGACCGTTTCAAGAGACACATTCAAACGATATTTTCAGGATTGTGGAAAGTTGAAATTTGATACGCTGGTTTCTTCTCCTTTTATTAAACCAAATCTAAATTGAGTCACATGGAGCTCTTGAGCTTTTTAAGAATTGAAAGTATATTGGAATGGTAACATGGCTACACGAGTAGTTTCGTGTCTGCTTCTTCTATGGCCGGGAATAGATTATACCAAAGCTCAGGCAGCAGTGAAACCAAATAATTGGGAGAGGCTGAGATAGAACGAAGGATTCAACCGAGAACTGACGATGATCCAGTAATGTCGGTGGATGAATCGCAAGGGTAGGTTCACAATCTGCAATGCTAAGATTTTCAGTCGGTAAATTTGCTCCGAATTAATATCCATTTTGCTTCTCGAATTACACTAAGGTAGACAAATTATTATATTTGTCCCTCCAACGAACTTGTTCAAAAGATGAAAATAATGATTATACAATTTGTGTGTTTATCGGCCAGTCCATGCATGTTGGCTCTTACTAATAATTTGCATAGATACAACTGAAAGACAACGGGGAAGAAAGAACAAATATTGCAGCTTCAGGTTCGGACAATGAATCTTATCTTTCGTCAAGTTTGGTAGTTACAACTTCTGCATTAGTTTACGAGTTGCCTAATTATGACAAACGTTGCAATATCGTCAGCTCTGCCTTTCACATCACAACTCTGCCTTTCTGTCATAAACACTCATAATAGGGTGATACCTAGACTTGATTCAAGTTCCGTTCTCGTGAGAGAGGTCCCTAAGCATACCCGCAGTCACTATAGCTATTTGTGGTTAAGATGGGGAATGCAGAGCAGTTTTCTAGCGATTGAGTCAAGTCTATAGCCACCCAGTAAATCATCTCCAGAGCAAACAGTGCAGAGTGATCACTATTCAAACAAACAAATATTCACATAAGAAAAACAATAAAGTTCGTGTCCCTGTGCCCAACATTATGGGAGTCCCTGGGCATGTCTAGTTATTCCCCGCCAAATAAAACACCCCAGTCTGTGTAATTTTCCAGGTCCCTGCATCAATCTTGAAGAATTTCCCTAAACATCTCACCAAGTACATGTTTAGGACCATTTCTTACGGTCTATGTCATCCAAAACACCTCAAGTTTGAAGTAACCGGTCACAATTTCGCAACATTGTCTACACTGAAACCACTTTTTGGGGGGTCTCAAATATGTCTAACAAAGAATACACCGAATTAATGAGGTCTATACGCTCTGTTTTCTTCTTGTTTAATAATTAGTGGAGTGCAACCATTCTCACAGCTAAACCAGCACATCGCCCTCTGTTGAAATGTGAAGTTATCATGTTGTTTCTGACGACAATTTCACCGGTTGGACAAGTTGATAAAAGTAAAGCTCTATACGTCTACATTTTCGTTAACCAGGTGTTCTCAGATTTGTATGAGGAGTTTTTTAAGTGTCTATTTTACCCCAACAACGTTATACCCATCGATGTTCACTGTAGTTTTGGGTTTCGTTTGAATTTTCAACACTATTGCATGTAATTCATTTATAAGATTTGTTTAATTAGGTTAAAGAGTGCATGATGGTGAGTTCAAGTATAGTTTGGAAGCTGAAACGCACGGCTTGACGCTTGAGGTGGATACCAAATACCCCAAAGAGGAAATCGACGTGAAGGTATCTCAAAATGGTGCAAGCACTAATTGATAACTTGCACAATCCATCCAGGGGAGACGTAAAAGCCTTTTCGCAGTCGACGACGTCATTAATGTTAACTAAGTGCATGTCGACTTGTGCCATCTTAACGTAGCCTCAATCCATTGTAATAATGGTAAGCATCGTTCAGGCCACGGCTTCAAGAAAAAGTTCTTCTAATGAAAATGTATGCAGGGAACCATTCACAAAATACTAGTGTGTATCCGTAGCGTGGCATTGTTTGTGTTAGAACACAATTCAGTTCAAATAGTCTAAATCTAACAAAAGTGTTTAGACTCAATAACACAACTTCCAACTTACTAAAGAGACACATGGAAGTCAACCTAGTGAAGACGAAAAATGATTGGCTAATAATTCACCCAAGGTGGTGATTTTTATAAAGAATTATTGAGGACCTTCTTTAAAGCGGTGGTCATGATTATGGGTTGTTTTTATTGAAGAGTTAAAACTTAGAGCAACTCGAAATTTTCCATAATGTCTCAATTAGAGAATTTTTGTTTGTATTATTTGTCAATTTGTTGTGTGTTAATTACACGTTGTTTGGTTTTACAAACAGACTTTTCGCATAGCATCAGCGAGTGTAAGCAGCTCCTTGTTTTTGCTCCATTGATCGCAGCTTGCACTCATCAGAGTGTGGAATCGAGTCACCAAAGTTTCCCAGGGAAGACACCTGTTATAATTAATTGCTTCCCGACAACCAGGAGTAAATGGATGCCTAAGAGGATAAATGAAGTCATGATAATAATTTCAGAGTTCGGACTTAATTTCCAATGAATAAAAATATGAATTTGATGTTGATTATTAAAGTTTCACATTAAACAGTGGTTTAGTTACATCGTAAAAGGTGTATGGAACTTGGTTAAGGTTGAGAGGCTAACACACCAAATATCTAGTATTACATTGTTGCAGTGTTTTAGAGTCCATATCAGCCTAATAATATTAATAATAATAATAATAATAATAATAATAATAATAATATGAACACTTATAGTGCGCCGGTATCCACCACAAGTGATGCTCATGGCGCAAGGAAGAAACACACAATTAATGAAAAGCAGCTGTGAAAAAGTGGGTTTTGAGGGCCTCTTTGAACTTATGAATAGAGGACATGTTACGGATATTAAGAGGCAGATTATTCCAAAGTAAAGGACCAGCATGAGAACAAGCCCTGTCACCCCAATTGTTGTGGGTTTGGGGAACAACCAGTAATGACGAAGTGGATGATCTAAGACATCTGGAAGGATTGTAACGGGTAATTAATTGACAATTATACTGAGGAGCAGAACCATGTAAAGAATGAAAAACAAGCAGAAGTAATTTGTATTGAATGCGATATTGAACAAGGAGCCAGTGAAGAGCATTTAAAACCGGAGTGATATGGGTTCTCCTGGAGGACAAAGTGACCAGCCGAGCTGCAGTGTTTTGCAGTCGTTGCAAACGAGAGATTTGATTCTGTTGTAGAAGACAGAAGAGAGAATTACAATAATCAAACCGGGAAGAAATCAGAGTATGAACAATCTTTTCTGTGGTAGAACGAGTTAAGTATTTACGGATAAAGCCCAGATTTCTTAATTGATACCAAACTGATTTACATATGTTAGAAACCTGGTTAGACATAGACATAGCAGAGTCAAATGTAACACCTAGATTTTTACAGACTACAGAAGGCTTAATTTTACAATTACCAATGTTGATATGGGAGACTTTGACCTTAGCCAGATGAGCTACAGAACCAAGTAAAATCATTTCAGATTTGTCATTGTTTAACTTGAGTGAATGGGATCCCATCCATTGTATAACATCAACTAAGCATGATTCTAGTTTGTGGATAGCACTAGAAGCATTATGTTGATTAGGAACAAAAGAAACATAGATTTGAACATCATCAGCATATCAATGGTATATAATGTGATGGCGATCAAAAAGTACATAATCAGTTGTACGTTTGAACATGTGATGAATACGATACCGATCAGTCAATCAAGCGTAGTGCATAATGCTTCTGATCATTTGCTTCATACAGTGTTCAGGTTTCATGGCGAGTAATCCTGACCTGATATTATAATCTCGGTCCAACAAGTTTGGAAATTAGGTTCTGATCCGCGTTACTATACACACAACTCAGCATGCAACAGACTTTTTAATTTATCAACAGCAGAGACGCGTTTAGTAATCTTCAGAATTTCAACCATTGCTCAAATCCACAGCTTCATTGATGTATGTTATCGATAGGCACTTAAGCTAGATTGCTTGGTCGCAGTTGGGCATCAAGGGCTTTGCGTCAACTCACTGCGTATAGGTGGACTCAAACTCCAAGATGGATTGTTCACGTTTCACGATCCGAATCACACTGTTCTAGAGAGGGGATATAACGGAGCGTTTCCCACATGAAGCAATCCGATTGGATTCCACGGTGTTTCGCTCTTTCTATCCGAGATACAAAATAAAGCCACAAATAAAACCCTTGATATCAGATTGAGCCGTGCACCCAATGATTAAGTACCGGCCTGGGTCTAAAACCCTCCAAGCCTTACCCGTGATCACCCTTCTAGTCTGTCTTCAAGGAGACTCTTATCGAGGGTCAAGTTCTCAATTCAGATCATTAGCTTGGAATCAATAACGGATAGACTCTCTCTTCTCATGCCACTATCAACCCACGGCTCTTGGTGTGAAACCAATTTCAAAGTTGTTGTATAATTCCTACACGTGCATCAATGATCCTTCAAAGTTAATCACACGCCATTGAATACGTGGAATAATCATCATACTAAGTTATTACACAATATGTTGAATGTTTATGCCTTCATGTCTATCAGTTGCCTATTTAATTCGTGGGGTCGAGGTGGCAATTTACAGGATCGGGGACAGAGGCACTAACGACCTAGTAAGTGGTTGATTGGAGGGAAGAGGTTGCCGTTGAATGAGAAGTACGTACTTTGGCTATATTGCCACGGGGGACCAGTGATTGGCTTCATTGACAATGGGGACCAATCAGTGCGTGCATTGTCAACCATCTGACCTGCAAACTAATTAGTCTAATGCTCCAGTCCGCCATGTATAAATATCGGGGCCACGATCCTTCAACCTCTGCGCAAGAATCGCGATCTTGTTAGCCCTGGCCGCGCATTCTAATGAGCACTTTGTAAGTTTGTACAACGCATCACATCACGGTCGGTGACTGTTTGCCAGTTAAAATGAGATTAATTTGTGCCAATTTACTTAGGTGGCAGGGACTGAGATTCCGACGACTCTAAGTTTTCCTTTTCGCTGTAAGTGTGGATCATGGTTCACCGAGTCCCATCATTGAATGCTAATAACCAGGTCAACTTTGATAATAGACTTACAAAGGAACCTTTTTCCCCCTTTGTCTTACTCTGGACGGCCTCTGCTTGTTATAATTATTGTATTGTCCAAAGAGTTAAAATAAATACAAAATTAAATGAAATCCTAATTATTGGTTGATTCACACAATATTGCAGTCCTGAGGCTGAATTGCACAAAGCTTTAACATCATGAACTGACAATCAAACCCTTGCCATTGCTAAATGAGGTTAATATTGATAATAATCAGTCCAGGTTAAAATCAATTACTCTTTCTCATGTTTTTGTTCATATCGATTCCCTGCATAGACATCCCTTGAGGCTAAGGTCTTCTCTGGGTCAGTCATCAATCTGTTATAAACACCGGGTAAACTGACGCAAAATGGCGTAACCAGGATTTACAGATGATCGCCTCTTGAAATGAGTTACTTAAGTATGCCATTATAGAGTTGTCAATAATTGAACGCGAATCTCGCAAAACTGAACAGTGTAATCTTACATCAGTATAAACATATTTTAAAGGGAATGTATACGTTTGGCAATCACTTTTAAAATTTCTAGCATGATGCAAACTAACACAATAGGGGCCTACGGCTGTTTTCGATAGTATAAAGCATTTTTAAGAATAATTTTAGTTCGAGGTAATCTGAGAAGCGTTAGGGCAATAACGTTTTTCAGATTGTGTATTTTTATGGGGGATTTTTTTTTCTTTCGGCGTGGGCACTTGCTCCGGATTCGCGGCGGTTTCTTAAAAACACAACCACCTTCAAATTAAATTAAGTGTACACCATGTTAGTAGTTTTGTTTACATCTTAATGTACATCTTTAGGACTACAACAAAGAACCAAAGAGAGTCTGTACATTGCTTTACCATGTTAGTAGTTTTGTTTACATCTTTATGTACATCTTTAGGACTACAACGAAGAACCAAAGAGAGTCTGTACATTGCTTTACCATGTTAGTAGTTTTGTTTACATCTTTATGTACATCTTTAGGACTACAACGAAGAACCAAAGAGAGCATGTACATTGCTTTACCATGTTAGTAGTTTTGTTTACATCTTTATGTACATCTTTAGGACTACAACGAAGAACCAAAGAGAGTCTGTACATTGCTTTACCATGTTAGTAGTTTTGTTTACATCTTTATGTACATCTTTAGGACTACAACGAAGAACCAAAGAGAGTCTGTACTTTGCTTTACCATGTTAGTAGTTTTGTTTACATCTTAATGTACATCTTTAGGACTACAACGAAGAACCAAAGAGAGTCTGTACTTTGCTTTAGGGTTTTTTTCACCATAAATGAAATTACGTTAGTGTTGGAACTGTCCTTTCAAGACACACTGTCATTGTGTATGATTACGATACATCATATAAAACGAGTCTGTCTCCTGACATTTGTAAAATAATTAAGCAAAGTCACAAAGGCACAGTTAACAAACGCTGTATTTATTAAGTTAGTGGAAGAACCAGTGTTTAAAATAGTCAACCAGTGACCCGTATATTCTTTGTGTGTATTTAAGCATTGTGAATAATATAGAGGAACATAGCATTTTGAAAGAGATGGACAAGACTTAAAAGAACCCGAGTTTTTACAGCATTAGGTCAAGTTGGACAAAGGAGACATAAATCATGGAATTATCGCTAAAAAGATTCAGCCGTTTTTGGGAGATTACAAAAATAAACCTTACCAAGGAATGAAATGGAATCCCTTATTCAGCCTTATTCAGATTTCAATTGTACTATCATGTGAAGCTAATCATGATCCACTCTCTTCTTCGTAAAACTCTTGGCTTAACTTGGCAGCTTTTCTCAAAATAGTTATATGTTACGAAGTTAATAATCCAGTAGCCAGTCATCGCAGTCGGACTAAATGCTAGTATTATTCGGGTTTTAGACTGAGCAGCGGAACGTAGTCTCCGTAATCTACCGTGTAGTCGGTCGTTTCATCGGTTGGTATCCCCAGGGAGAGAAGGTAGACGTCGTTCTACATCGTACTCTACAACAAAGCCCGTGAGAATAGGGAGCGATTTCAATCCGGGTCCCACGAGGGGTTCGCTGGACAGGTAGTACAAATCTGTTTGGCATTCTCTTTTAAAAATAAATAGAGAACAACTGCATAAAAGATTCGACTGAATCAACAACATAATCCCACACACTTTCAAAGCAAAGTAAAAAGTGCTACAGATAAAATAACTAATAAATGTTACACCCATACACCGATGTGTGTTAGCACTGTATACTCAGTACTTTCCCGAATCCTGTGAAAAAAATGTCACAGGCATGTTACTCGGGTGGGATACGAACCCACGACCCTTGTAATTCTAGAACAGTGTCTCGCCAACTAGACTACCGAGGTTGCTCGGTAGCTAGAGGCAGTTCGAATCTTATGTTTTGGCAGCGGGTACCGCAACGATATAATAGATGTTAAATTTGCATCGGGGTTGTCATTGTGAACCATTTTTGATTCATTTGACAAAAACATGAGATAAACTAGAAAGAGTTGATGTGGTGTTTTGTAGATGCAAATTCATGTCCACTCGTTAAACCGACAAAATGCTCGGGAAAGATTACTTGAACATGAACGGAATTGTTTCATCGCCTGTACGGATTGGTTGAACATTGCACTGAAAACCACACACGTTAAAGAATTCAACAGCAATATTACCTTAGGGTTCATCCAGGGAGAGGCATTATCACTATTTGTATGATACCATTGTCGTTATCGATGTAGGATACCATTGTCGTTATCAATGTAGGATACCAATGTCGTTACCAATGTAGGATAGCATTGTCGTTATCGATGTAGGATACCATTGTCGTTATCAATGTAGGATACCATTGTCGTTATCGATGTAGGATACCATTGTCGTTATCGATGTAGGATACCACTGTCGTTACCGATGTAGGATACCATTGTCGTTATCGATGTGGGATACCATTGTCGTTATCGATGTAGGATACCATTGTCGTTATCGATGTATGATACCATTGTCGTTATCGATATAGGATACCATTGTCGTTATCGATGTAGGATACCATTGTCGTTATCGATGTAGGATACCACTGTCGTTATCGATGTAGGATACCATTGTCGTTATCGATGTGGGATACCATTGTCGTTATCAATGTAGGATACCATTGTCATTATCGATGTAGGATACCATTGTCGTTATCGATGTATGATACCATTGTCATTATCGATATAGGATACCATTGTCGTTATCGATGTAGGATACCATTGTCATTATCGATATAGGATACCATTGTCGTTATCGATGTAGGATACCATTGTCGTTATCAATGTAGGATACCACTGTCGTTATCGATGTAGGATACCATTGTCGTTATCGATATAGGATACCATTGTCGTTATCAATGTAGGATACCATTGTCGTTATCGATGTAGGATACCATTGTCGTTATCGATATAGGATACCATTGTCGTTATCGATGTAGGATACCATTGTCGTTATCAATGTAGGATACCATTGTCGTTATCAATGTAGGATACCATTGTCATTATCGATGTAGGATACCATTGTCATTATCGATATAGGGTACCACCTGCGAATTTTTCTTTTCTTTTGCTCTGACAGAATAAGCCTTTTTATATTTTCGCCCGATAACCCAGCCAATTTTGGTCCTTTTCTATGGTTACCTATTATAATGATGCCCGAATTAAGCCTTGGGACATGATTATGATTGAGAGCCTTCTACCGAGGCTGAGATGCACCAAGTGTACTGGCCAGTACGGTCTATACGCACTTTGGTGATAAATGATAAACCCACAGCCAATTGTTTCCATCAAACTCAACATCTTGCTGTCGGGTTAGAAGACGCTGTGATGTGTGTGATCAGGTGGTTTGGAGACCGTCGAAACGGATGGAGACATCGAACAAGGACGGGCATATAGGCCCCGTTAGTTTAATGGATGTGTCAAATATATCTTCTGTCAGAATAAAGGGAACGTCATGGTCAGAGTTTGAACCGTTCGATTGTTTTATTCCTATTTACAAATGAAGATATTTAAAATTAAAATAACATGTGGAAATGTCATTTCAAAAGGTGGTCGAAATTTTGAGATATCGCCGACAATCCGGAGCAAAATGTCCGCAAGGAATGAATAATTAATACTTAATGGGATTACACAATCTCCGATTCAAATTTTGGGTCATAAAACTGAAGAAGTGAAATGTTTCCCAAATTGCTTTATCCCCACCGCAATCTGTTATAGGCTTCTTATCAAACGTTTGTATTACAATTAACTTCGAGATACGGGTTCTGGACACTATACAATGTACGTTCGTCGGGTACCAGCATTCCACGTGACTTGCAAGGACTCTGGGGGCGTGGCACAGTGTTGAACATATTTCAAGTTCACAACACATTTAAGAGGTTTATCTTTAAGTAAATTAAATTGTTTTAAAGGTTCAAAATAGCTACAGTTATATTTAACTCAAACCCAGTATTTATTTGCATTAATTACAAATCCAATTCTCCTTTGAGAGCACAAACATTAAGTTTTCAGAACGGTATTAAAAGTCCTATTATCAGACACCACGAAAAACTCCTTTAATATCTGATCGTTTTATAAGAGAGAAAATATTCTGGATGGTGCCGGCCGAAAAGAAATCTATCCTTGAAAGCCATTACCGTCTCGGTGATTCGCAATCACAGGAAATATTTATTTTTTCAAGGCGTTGCTTAATAATCACGAAGAAGCCAAGCTAAAAAAATCGATCAATACATTTAAAAAAATTGTTGATTACGATTCGACCATGAAGGAATCTTGGTCGGAATGCAATCTAGAATTACGAGGTGTTGTATAATGATGTGTCAGTCAGAGTTATAAGAAATCCGACTTTTGCTTTTCCTTCTTTATAGTAATGAATATTATCCCCGCCAATACCTGCCAGTAAAACTTTACATTTTTATAAAAACCGTAGTCAGAAAAGGGCCGACGATTGGCAATGTTGTATTTGTGGTTATATGCGCATTTCTTTTTTTTAACAGAGGGGATTTGCACGGAGAATATATACGCTTTGCTCCACAAACTGCTCCATAAATAGAAGATGTTACTCACCCTTACCAGGATGTAGTTAACTCGAGCTTCAAAAGGAAGTGTGTAAACAAATCATGAATTCATTCCACATCAATAATAAGTAATTCTTAATATAAATATTACTTTAAGAGCGAACAACATTGTGGGATTAAAGACAAAGATTAAATGTTTGAATCCTTTATAAATATAGACGTCATACAATAAAACTAACTAGGTGGACATTTCAATCCAAAGGGTGGTCGCGTTTTTGAGATAATTGCCGAATCTCCGGAGCAATGTCCACGTACAAAGAATAAATTCTAATAAAGGGGAAACACAATATGGGAAACGAAAGCGGTAACACGTCTCAGATACAAATTTTGAGGCTTAAAAACTGACATATTATTTTAACATAACCACAATACATCGAAGTGAAATATTTCTCAAAATGCTTTATGCTATATCGCAAGCTATTGTAGGCTTATTACCAAAGCTTTTGCTGCCGCCCATGTTAAGAGTGATTACCATAACGTTAACATAAACCCTTTAACAACAGTAAACAGCAGTGACACGTGTTTCTATGTCCTGTTTTTCTGCAGTCAACAAATAAATCAACACCTTTCTCGACTCGCAACGTTATTTATTGAAGAAGATCTTGTAATATTATAGATCGCCAAGTCAGAACCTATCATATTTGTCACAGGTGTGTATCGCTCCCAGGGCTGAATTTAATATATGCTTCCCCCTAATTTCAGTCCTCGAATGCGAAAGCACACGACGTGATTTAATTTGTAAGCGTTATTTCAATTTGTTCGTGCCAAAATTAGTTGGTTGCCATGCCTCAAGACGAGGCTCGACCCTCTATTTAGACCTTCCGGATGTCTTGTGGAATATACACGTATTTGGAAACACTTCTGGAACTTGGCAACTAAGCATTACGGTTTTCGGTAAAGATCAAAACAGGAAGTGGATATTAACAATTTTCTTACTTGTTTTGCGTTTGTAGGTTTATTTTTGGAGGAACAGTGAGCTGATGAAAAGGCAAGACTACCTGGATACGACTCAATTAGGGGTTTCTGTTTTGCGGAAAATGACCTAACGAATTGTATTGCAAGTAGTTTATCAATTTTGCAACTGTACGGTTTGCTGAAGTCACCTCAAATGACGTGAGCCATTACGGGACCGACTGGCGTAGCTACCTTTAAGATGTCGGTTAAAATATATAAAACACAAATATCCAAAATCATTTCCTTTGTTTAAATAAAAATTACTTCAATAACAAGCTTAGCATTTTTACAACAATTTTAAATACAACAAGGGTATTTTTTCAATCTAAAAGCTGACAGTTTGTAAATGTCACATCAGTGCCAATCCTATAAAAACACATTCACAATTAAGTCATCCATAAGTACCTCAGACAGTTTCGCTATTACTATTGTTGGAGACGCGTGGGTGTGTATAAACCTTTGTTTATGACCAGTAAAAAGTGTTGAAACACTGAAGTGACATGCGAGCTTGCACCTGAGTGCAACGGCCGAGACAGTAAAGGCCGGTTCATACTCGCTGCGTGTTCACTGCGAACGCACCCATTTTTTAAAAGTCCGCAGTGCGTAAGAGAAAGCGCACTGCGTAATCGTTTTTCGCAAATGCGTACAAATTTTGACAAAATGAAAATTAGGTCGTACACACTAATCGGATGCGTAGTCGGACGTATTGAAATATTTTAACATTTGTCGGATGCGTAGACGCAATTTCAGTGAATAATGGCAAGAACCTGTAACGAAAAAATAAAAACTGTGCTTCTTTTTCCAAATCTGTGTAACACAAGCTTGAAAGAATACCGAGATTTAAAAAGAACAGTGATTTCATGGACGGAAATTGAGAAATTTGCGATAAAGATTTGGACGGAAGGCATTTTATTTTATGAAAAATCCTTGCACCGGACGAATGTATGAACAGAAGTTGACGCGCTCGTTTCCGCGCGCGAACGCAATTTTAATGCGTATTTATTTTGTATTTGTATGAAGTATGAACGCTAAATCCAATTTGGAATTGACGGGTGCGTGCACGCAGTCGCAGCGAGTATGAACCGGCCTTTAAGTTGTGCCACATCACGCAATACGTGCGACGCGCACAGCATTCCCTGCGATGGGAATTGTGTTGAAAGAATTAGAAATCATCCAACAATTGTAATGTTTGCATTTATTTAACTTTTTGACCAAAAGTGTTGATGTTTTTTGACTCGGTAAAATTATCAAAAACCAGACCTGGTTGGGTTTAAACCACTAGTTAAAAACCTCTTCACCACACATTGATTCTCTTAATGAATAATGGAAAGAAATTCCCCCATTTCAGTATGTCTTCTATCGATCGCCCCAATCGAAATAAAGAGAGCAAACTGCCGATGAAATGCGGGCATACTTTTAATACGTTGTTGTCGGATTGGGATCACCGAATTTTGATAAATCTTTGGCTGTGTTGTGTTAAATACAGAAAGTTGAAATGCATTTACTGTTTTGGACGTGTTTTGTCCCAGCGCTCCACTCTTTGCCGAGCGCTATATAAATGCCATTTGTATTGTATGTTTTATATTCAGATAAAAATGCACTTGGAATATCCTTTCATAAAAGGCGATTGAATACAATTGGGGCAATTCTTGACTGCCAAAATATGGTTTCAACTTCATATCAATATCAAGTATCAAACAAGATAAAACCCTTGAGATACAGTCAGTGTAATTTGCCACCGCTTTATTTATTAAAGCACTAATATTTTGATCTTATTTATCAGGGGGTCAAATTACATGACACATAACACTGAAGAGTAGTTTTTGACTGATTTTAAACAAAACAGTTTTAAACAAAACAACTTGTATGTTTATTTTCATAGTTTATTTTTGTTAGATATCCACACTGCCTTGGACAAATCGCCCCTTGGTTTTTCAAGCCCCCTTTGGCATGTATTTCCATCTCTTTAATAAATCGAAGTAAGTGAGATATGAAAGTAAACATTTGCCAGCTGAATATTAATAGTAAATTCGACATAGTATGAATCGATTGGCCTGTAAGGTGTCAGGGATCGCACAGTTGCAATTGTTCGCCTTCGGTTGGTGTTGTGATAAAGATCGCGTGACAATGCGAACACTCCCGTTTTAAAAGAGAAAGTTAAACAAGAAAGTTGTTGTCGAGAAACCCTGTCGAGAAACCGTCAGACAAGAATCTTTCAAACTTGTATTCACATACACTTTAGAAACTTCCAGGTCAGATTCTATAACCGGATCCCGGTTCTTTGGGGCCTGACCCGTATCTGTGCCAGTATGACCCGGAAAATATTTAAACATAACCCAAAAATGGGTTAAAAAGACGTGTAATCTCAGAAAAGTTTTATTTTAAACTATTGTCTGCTTTCAGCATGACCCGAAAATGGGTCAGTCCCCCCACCCGTTCACTCACACGCACATTCTACCTTTTGCATCCATGTGGGTATATATTTTTCTTTAGCCCTCCTATTGACTCTGTAAACAAAATTCATTGTAAAACACTCAGTTTTTTTATTACTTTAGAGATTCATTTAACCCCTTAATCTGTTTTGTTCTCGACGTTCTCCATAAGGTTGCGAATGTTAAATCATAATTCCAGGAATCCCGTCGATTCTGGCCCTGGGGTCCTTAGAGTTTAGAGTGGCATTACTTTAAACATTATATTATGTGAATATTGGTTTTTCACTCTAACGTAAGCCTCCGTCTAGCTGTGTGAGTGCTACACATGGATATCGTCTGTAAACATTACAGAGTGCCTTCAATGAACATGTGTACAAACACACTCAAGTGTGTGAATCGTGTGTTCCAAATGTAAAGCAAAGAGCAAGAATTACAACTAAGTATCCCAGCTGTTTTGTTGTCTCAAGTCCACGTCTTTTTCATCGCCTTTTTTTTAGCCTGCCAGGATTTAAACGATATCATGGTAACACCGCGTGATTTGACACGAATGAAATCAAACCCTTCCCATGAACCGCCCCTTAACTTTTAAAAAATGTGTGAACTGCGCGTGATATTCCATGTAAATACATCATTGTAGGAACGGCACATATAACAACAGTAAGGGGCGGATGCATGTCACGATGTCCCAACCAAGTCGTGCATGATGAGTTTTAAGCAGGAGATATTAAGGGATGTAAGCTCGCAGGTGATACTTCTTTAGTTTTCTGACAGATGACTGTCACTATGTAAATAACTTGTTATGCCCTCGGCTCGGTGCATTTAGCAAGATGCCTATTATGAACCAATACGTATGTATGTATATACGCCCCTTTACACGAGATATGAGAGAGAGCAGAGACCTGATATATCGATTAGGAACTCACATGCACCTGATATATCAATCAGGAGCTCATAGATGCTTGATATATCGATTAGGAACTCACATGCACCTGATATATCAATCAGGAGCTCATAGATGCTTGATATATTGATCAGGAATTTACAGAGACCCGATATTTTGATCAGGAATTTACAGAGACCCGATATTTCGATCAGAAACTCACAGACACCTGATATATCAACCAGGAACTCACAAAGACCTGATACATCGATCAAGAACTCACAGAGACATGTTATATCACAGAGTTATCCTCCGAACGTTAACATTATGTTAACTGTATTTATAAATTGCTATGTTTTGCTGTATTTTCAGATATTTGGGATATTTTGGTAAAATGTTGATGTTTTTTGTAAATATTCTTTTCGAAAGATTTTACTCTAATATCGTTAATGGAAATTAAAGAGGTTAAACGAATCAACCAGATCGTAGAACTGAAACTAGTCGCCCGAGTTTTATTTAAGAGTAACACACAATGCGCTACATTTTCTTTTGCCCTTGCTTTTTGGTTAAGAAACATCAAAACCTTCACTCTCTTAACCTCTTTGATGTTGTCTTTCCTCGAAGAGTTTTCACTTCGAATCGCCACAATCGAATGGGGTCACGTCAAAATGCTGACATTAAGTCGTCTCATGGACGCTGTTTCATTTCTATGGCAACCCCTTTTTATTTAACTGACAATCCTTCTTTAAAAAAAAACCAAGACAACAAACCGTCCCGTCGATGGCGAGAGTTACCATTTCCCTAGATGCATGCTATGCAATAACTATAAGAAGCCAATCTCCGTGGTTAACTGTCATCATGGACTGACAGTCACTTACGCCAGATAGGTAAAACCCACATGAAAGAGGGGGGCATATTAACTTAAATAAGACGCTCGAATCATACAGGCGTGGTCGCAAGAGCATGTGTTGATACACATAGACGCCACAAGACGGGATCCCCTGAAGAACAATGAAAACCCCACCTCCAATGCACCGACATAGACCTAACTGATAGATTTGTTCAGTTCAGCGAGCGCCAATTTGACTAGAACGGACGTGACTTGAACGCATTGCCAATGTGTGAACCGAGGGAAACAGTTTGGCGATTGCTCTCGTGGCGTTTGGCTGTCAGCGCTTATAATGCGACTACGAGATAGACAATTACCACCACAGTAGTACTTGATGATCCGCGCCCATTTTAACCAATATCATTAATACATGCATTCCACCCTAAGTTTATTAGTGTTTTGTGCTTGATATCCCCGACGTGTGTTTGGGGAATTGAGATTTTAGAGAGCATTCTAAACAGCATGTCACGCACGCAATCTCGTTTACCCGCCATTGGCACAAATCCCAACGGGTAAAATGCTTTACAACCTCCACCTGAGATATCATGTTATTGTTGCACCGCTCCATTATTTAGCAAAAGCGAAATGTGCATTTGCATTCGTGCAAAATAATGGAGGGCTGGAACAGTAGCGTGACTTCCCAAATTGAGGCTAGGTAGATTAGTGCCCTTTGAGATAAAAAAGAGTATGCCCTCATGCCCCCAGGCCCGCCCTTTGGTCATTCCAACCCATGAATGACGCGCACCTCGGGCATTATTTTATATCCGAAAGTCCTCTTAGGGAACTTTACGTTGACACTTCAGGTCATGTCAATATCCGTAACCAAGATTTGTTCAGCCTGAACACAATCAATGGAATGGTCACTTAATCCCGACAATATAGGGCGCCACCAAGAGGTTGACACGGGGCAGCAATTCTTTCGCAGTGTATCACAAACAAGATTTGACTTCACAATTCAAAGTTCAATTTATTTCCACCCAATCATTTCGAGTAAGAAAATAAACATTACATGAGAGAAAACTGAATAGATTAAGTGGGAGGTCTCCTAAAAGCAAGCTTGTTGGATGGAGACCTACGTGTCTATGTGAAAGAACAGTGCAATAATAGACTTGATCCGCACTTTATACACAGAGTTCACAAGCTATGCAATGTCAAGTAAATGTAACTAATAAGATAAAGAGTTTAACTTATTAAACTAAAGCATCAATGTGTTAGGGGTATTGAAGTATGGCTTTTTCATAATGATAAGGATTGCAGAGGATTCGAAACGCTTTGTTGTGTGTTGTGTGTTACAAACAAAGTCTCTTTCTACTTCTTTTTTATAATTCTTCCTATATCATAATGTATTATGATAGCATTAAGTTGCTTACACCGTGTGTTTGGGTTGGCAACGTTGCTAATAAATTCAAAGAAACAACGTCATGAATTCACTTCATAACTACTTCTATTTTCTCGTGATGTATCTATTTGTTATAAATCCTGTGTAATCTATTTGTTCAGTATACGAACAACTCAATGATTTCCCATATGGATCCCAGCTCATATAATTGTATATTTCAATATCAAATAATAAAAATGTAGTAATGATTTTCGGATAAGTCCTCAATTCGCGTAATGCACCAGCTGTGTCTACCGTGGAGCTATAAAATATCTTGTCGGGCAGATTAAGTGAACTTCAATGTTACAAAACTGTTGATGGTACGAATTATGTCTTGCAGTTTTTCTGCAAACAGTGTTTCAAAGTAAATGGTCGTTTCTGGACTATCCAAGTGAAGGCATTGTTGTTAAAGATTATTAGGACCCACCTGTTCATGTTCATCTGAATATCAAATTAGTTATGTACCTCAAGATAAATTTAGTTTGGTACTCTTCAAACATGTAGTTCTACCATTTGTTGGCTAGATTTGTTCCCATACCTTGTAGATTTAACAGCCAATACATATTACATAAACTGTCTTACAGCGTGTTCAAATGTCATCAAAAATTGATCCGATTTTATGTTGCTAAGGAGAGAGAGTGTGTTCATGTTCATTATGTGACTGTTTTCATCGGCGGCAATTGTCATGCGGGTATGTCCATACAGGCTGGGTTTTCTTTACAATTTCTGTGAAGATTTCTCTTGAGGATAGGAAATAGCATCAGCTCTTAAAGGAGCTTGGATCCATTCATCCCAACCCCTCCTCCCCACAAACGCAATTATCAATTACCATTCTTCGTCTGCTTAGGACCAGACAATAAATAGTGCACAGTAGTCCAAACACTGGACCCATCGCATACGCTCCAATAACAATGACATGCATGTGCAGGAGATTATTGTCATAATGTATAATATAATATTTTAGTTTATAAAAAAACTGTGAAGAGAACCTGTTAGATGATTACTCATGATTAAGAAATAGCCAAGTGCATGTGGCAATTTGAAATAATGAATGAGAGTCGACCGACAGTAGCTTACATAATTTCTAATCTTCCAATTAAGTCAAATATATTAAATTTAATTGGCTTACAATATAGGCAAATGTGTAGTTGATGAAAAGAAACATGTATTTAAAATCGGTTTCTACCTTCAGGAGACATGATCAAGACGAGACAAAACGATTTGGCAGTTTCATTAACGTAATATGTTTTTAATCATCAATCACATACAAATGCCTGGTTTAACATTGCCGGCAAGTCATTATTATGAAAGCCTCACATAGAGCATAATGTATGGCTGATGAAAAGTACATGTGGCTTTAGCAACTTCACAATCGTGAAATAGTGTTAATTAGTGTAGCCTTTTAATGTTTCAATTGATGTTCAATTCTTTTAGACATTTCGGCTTATTAAAGATTATAATAAGTAATATTGTTGCGTTAAATATTAAGTCTAAATTACTATTGAGGAGAATCAGAGTAATGTCGAGATAAGGCTCTATCCGGAGCCAACAGCCACCCCCCCCCCCCCCCCCCACCACGAAGAGATTTACACAGGTGGTACCCGCGCGTCTACTGAATAAAAATATTTACGCAAAAATGAATGAATACACACCAATAATGATACATTTTGGTGTCAGTTACATGTTACAGTCTCCCCACTTGACTGAAATCTACCAGATAAAGAGTTTCCCCAAAGTAAGTCATGGGGCGAGGTGGGGCGGGGGCTTTTTCGAGTACTCTGCCATCTCAAGTCTTGTTTATTAACTTGAAAGTTCTGTGTCATGTCCCAAATAGAGTGTCATATCACATGCGCTGATTGTGTCATTAAAGTCAATGGATGATCGCCACTATACCTTAAGCTACTCGCCTCGCTTTACAACATGCATCCTGTTGGCAAGGGGGAAAAGACTGGACAATAAGATTCCAGTATTAAGTTATAAATAACAGGCTAGGTTTCGGATGGCAGGCTAATTCGTCACAATTGTTGGCATGGAGCTAAGAGCGCCTCATGGAAAGTGCGGTTAAGTGCGCATTTCCAGTCGGTAGCAGCAGTTCCTATACTGCATTATGTGAGGTTAGCGCCCCGCACTTAGACAAGCCGTTAAAGTGACGGCTCTTATTCTCAACAAATTGGATTCTGAGGGGAAATGATGCCATTTAGGAAGATTGAGGGCTATATTATATTTCATTTCAGCCTTGTGCTCTCAACACAAACATAATATACAACAACTTTTGCACGCAGGAGTAGCTTTTTACAAGAAAGGTCATCTGGTTAACGTTTGTTTGATTAAACAAGGACCCCAATGCCCCCTATAGCTTTTAGTGCAGATTCCTGGTTTTTGAAATCGTTTCTTTATCATTCGTAACAAACACACACACACAGGGGGAATAGTCATAGGATAGATTTCAATCGAACGTTCCTTAAAACACGTGGTGTTCATGTAAAGACCCCTTCCCGTGTAGTGATTTCCCTTTAGAAGCCAACTATAACAAACAGCAGTGGCAAGCATGCACCATCCCAACAATTTCCAAAATATTGGCCAGATTTTTGTAATAGTAGGCGGACCAGAATGAGACGGACTCAGCAAGGGATTTGTTTTAGAAAAAAAATAAAAAATAAAATAAATAAAAAACCCATGTGAATCGATTCAATGTATGGATTACTATAGTGACAGCGAGATTTAAATAAAGATAGAAGATTAAAGGTGCTCTGACGTCACCACGAAAAGGGTCACGTGACGATGCGTATTTGTTTTCAGGTGAAAAAATACACCACTTGGATGAGCACACCGGGGTCGACCCAGGGAAGCTAAACTATAACTCAACCAACGTCTATCAACAAAACAAACAACACAGCCCTCACGCGACGAGTCATGGAGAGGAACACTCGTTTCTTCATTGCGATTTACGTCACAATAGCCGAGAACATGTTGAGGGTTTCAGTTTTGTGGCACAATTTATGTCATCCCTGCAGGGAATAATGTCAGTCATTATAATAATAATAATAATAATATTTATTCGGGCAATCACATTTACAAGCACATGTACATACATTAAACATATTTAAGAAAACAAAGTAAAACAACAGTGGGGTGCACAGGAGAGCATAAAAGTAAAAAAAATAACTGTCGCCAAAAGGCGTATGTCTCCTAAATCCCCAAAAATACATTAAGGCAAGAGAGGGCATACAAAAAAGCACAGAAGATAATAACAATCACTGAAAACACTGATAATAACAGTTATTGAAATCTCGATATTAAAATGGTTATTTATCTGCCTTAGGCAATCCCCCCTTTAGATACCAAAGTCTACACACAGCGGGTAGGATGCTCACTGCAGTAAAACGACTAATTAAGTCTCATGTTACAGTCGCAGCTCCCATCTGACACTGATGGATGAACGTTCCAGGATGACAACAATGGATGTGTGACGTTAAACATGATAACCATAAGACATTTATAATCAATTGAAAACAGTCAGTATTGTATTGTAATGTATTGTAAGAAGATTGTCAACATGAACTGATCCGTTGAGAAACTGACCGACACAGACTTCTAAAACTTATGACAACCAGAATTATGACACAGTTAATATTTAAGGACAATCGTTCACTAATCATTGTACTTATTTCCTTTTCACAAAATCTGCATTGACTTTCATATAAAAGTGAATTAAGCGAGCACATTTTGATGTTTTTTTGCCTCTGCAATGAATCAGATAAATTTCCAGAAAAAAGGCGAGGGAGGGTGGCTTAAAAATCGCAGTAAGTGTGCGGTTGAAGCATATTCTAACCTATAAATAGTGACGAGAGGACAAAACCCTATCAAGATTTAATTAATTCACTCTTGAGGCACTCATCCCAAAGTCAGAATTTGAAATACTGTTTCCAAAGGTCAAACTCTACATTAAAACCTGCCGCGTTAACCCGATCATTGTCAAGCCAAGGTAAGTGTTACAGATGGTTACAAAAATGACGTACTGAAGAGGGAAGGTATTAATTATAATAGTTGATTGAGGCAGCAGGGGAGCGAATCATGCAACGAGGTAAGACGGTTACGGGGGAAATAAGCCAAAGTTACGGCGGGGGTTATCTTGAGACAGATGTCCGGGGATTAATCGAGTGAATCGGAGTATAGTGTCGTGCTCACTACTATAAACGTCTGCTTTGTGCTGACTCTAACGATCCGTATCACTATTTTCGGTCAAGTTTCAAGCCGTAAATCCCCCGGCCAGATGATATATAGCAACCGTCAACTTATGCAAATGAGTAAAAATCATGATTATGTAAATGAATCTGATACCAAATTTCTCATGTATTCTGCAATACCGCCATCGTCTTTATGTAATATGCAACAAGATGGATTAAAGTATTTACTGCGTCCAAGTTATTTTGTCATTCAAATGTCAGCAGATTCAGCCGGGACGGTCTTGTGTCGATTTACACACACTCGGTTTTAAAAACAACCCCCTGAAAACTCCAAAACTCATGGTCGTGTACAAGACTGGCTTTCTCTTTCGTGAAATCCTTCATCTGCAACGTGACAAAATAATTTCGCGTGACAAACCCTTGCTCTGTGGTTTCAGTTTGCATGACAAACCCTTGCTTTATGGTTTTAGTTTGCGTGACAAACCCTTGCTTTATGGTTTTAGTTTGCGTGACAAACCCTTGCATTGTGGTTTTAGTTTGCGTGACAAACCCTTGCATTGTGGTTTCATTGTGCGGGACTAATAAAATACTCCACCTTTTTTTATTGGAATTCCTATAATCCTCTTAATTCACGCTGCAATGCCGTATTACTGAATATACATAACATTAATATCAATACAATAATACCAAATTAAACAGGTTACCCGGACCTACCAATCTTACAACGTTACAATCGAATTAAATAGTTACAGAAATACCATCGACTGGGATTGACTTAGCCCAAGTAACCTGCTCAATCTAAATTCAACAACGAATCATTGATATATCCTATTACTTTTATTTGAAACGAAAGTATGAACTTACAAATCGTTGCCGGGTTCAAGCACAACAGCACACACAATGGGAACTGGACGGTGGTTTCCAGAACATAGTGGGTTTTACGGCAGCATTCCAGGCTGGAGTTTGACTATAGAGATGAACCGAACTTAATTCTCAACAGAAACAGGGACATGGAGGATTCAAATATCGGGCAAGCAGAGTGACGTCATCAGCCTGGTCATACTGGACAGTGGCTACCTGACATGCAGAATCATTGATAAACAGAGTGTAAATAACATGTATGATAAGACTTTCACATTGGTGTTAGATTTAGAGAGCGTGTTGTACCTCTATTGTGTCTTAGATGTGTGTCTGGAATGTTAGGAATTCTTTAGAGGACCTTGGAGGGGGGGGGGGGGTACTTTTCTGTACAATAATGTGGTAAAGTATTGGAAACTTTAGTATCCAATACCTATAAAGATCATTGTATAAAATACCATACGACCAGTTTGCGAAAGTTTCTAACATTATGTGATTGTTTGGGGTAAACCGATTTGTTATGCGCATTCGAACACGTGCTTTATTCAGCTTGGTAACTGTGGACAAACTACCGGGACATTGTTTTTTGCAGAAAATATTTTTTTTAATGATAGATTTTCTTAAAGCATTGTTCGCACGAATATTTATTGCATTATTAAAAAAAATGATTTAATTTTGGAGGCAATTTTAACTTGGAATACTGTAAAGAAGTACACTTTTATGATAGATTGATGATTATTTACACTATTATGATAGATTGATGATTATTTACACTTTTATGATAGATTGATGATTATTTACACTATTATGATAGATTGATGATTATTTACACTTTTATGATAGATTGATGATTATTTACACTTTTATGATAGATTGATGATTATTTACACTTTTATGATAGATTGATGATTATTTACACTTTTATGATAGATTGATGATTATTTACACTATTATGATAGATTGATGATTATTTACACTTTTATGATAGATTGATGGTTATTTACACTTTTATGATAGATTGATGATTATTTACACTATTATGATAGATTGATGATTATTTACACTATTATGATAGATTGATGATTATTTACACTATTATGATAGATTGATGATTATTTACACTTTTATGATAGATTGATGGTTATTTACACTTTTATGATAGATTGATGATTATTTACACTATTATGATAGATTGATGATTATTTACACTATTATGATAGATTGATGATTATTTACACTATTATGATAGATTGATGATTATTTACACTATTATGATAGATTGATGATTATTTACACTATTATGATAGATTGATGGTTATTTACACTTTTATGATAGATTGATGATTATTTACACTTTTATGATAGATTGATGATTATTTACACTTTTATGATAGATTGATGATTATTTACACTTTTATGATAGATTGATGGTTATTTACACTTTGTAATATAAGGGATGCATTTAGCATACATCACTTACAATGGGCTACTCGTTATACCTCTGTGAACCAGTACACTGTTCCACTATTCAAATAATAAAAACAACATCTGTATAAGCAGCAACTACTAGAAAAAGCTTATGCAAAAAATGTAATAATGATAATAATTAAATTACAAATAAATTAAATCCAATTTTCGTTCACTGACCAGCTGTAAACTATGCCCCCAAGTCAGAAACCTAGAGATACAAAAAAAATCGTTTACAAAGGAACACTTTAACTGTGGCCTGCCGCTCCTGCAAATTGGAAAGGTTAAAGTATCAATTTTTTGTAGAAGTTGTAGCGATCCTCACTCCGTGCGAAACTGCTCTGAGGCAAAGTATACCTTTGGTGTTTAGCAGTTTAATTGTTTTTATCACATTGTTATTTGTAAATGTATACAATCAAACTCATGTGAAAATTTAATTCAAAAAGTGTGTCACTTTTTTTCTCTTTTTCTTTTTTACGTATACCTCCTTTAAGCAGCTTGAGTAATGCAGTTTTACACTTTTTATATGAAACATTTGTGATACATGACGTCCCCGGGCGAGTTCACGTCCCAATGAAACCGTATTCCATACAATGTCTATATTATTGCTTTGCTACTGGGCAGATATACTTTAATTTTTGTCCATCTCACCTTTCTATTTTTTCAGATTTTGCCTGCGTAGCTGAGTAAATAGGGTGATAGATCATTTTAGCTTAGCGGCGACTGCTCTCAGAATCAGACATGGGTTATATTACTATACCAGCATGACCTTTACCTGCAAAATGCACCCGCCTTAAAGTCACCTGGAAATATAATTTTGTTTTCTGCAAACATTAGAGTATATGTTTCTGATCAATAAAATAATTTGTTGAGTAATTGTTTTTAACGATTTATATGTTTTAAAACAAAGTTGTGTGGGGATGACTCCGCATACCCCTTGTGTGACGTCAATCGAGGCAGACTTTGCCTCGATCGAACATCGTACACACGAACGTGCAAGTGCATTCAAGTCCCAGTAGTGAGTTTGTACGTTTCGAAAAAAAGTTTTCTGTTGCATTTTTCCGGCAATGTCGACCAGGTGTATTGCTGGATGCAGCAACACAACTAAAGATGGGGTCAGTTTGCAAGTCTTTTCCAGCGCTGTGCAGCAAACACTTCGAGCCGTCGTGCTTCGGAGAATCTGGAATACACTACACATTTTGACATAAAGAGAAAAGTTCTTTTCTAAAACATGACGCCATCCCAACAATTTGTCCAGCTAGTGGGGAAGTCGAAGAAGGTACCTGAAAGACGTAACGAACCTAAAGGAGCATTTGCCTGACTTGAAAAAAAATCAGGTATTGTTTCAACTTTGAGGGCATGTTTTTAACTTGCGCCAAGTGCCACTATCTTGTGTTGATACTGCATGCGATTCATCGCGCCTCGATTGACGTCACGAACCTCGCCCTCTCGGGTCGGGCTTATTTTCAAATTTGTAAATAACATGGAAACCAATTTTTTTTTAAACCTAACTTAACTGTTTATTCATATTCCACTCATCAAAAAACATATTTTAGTGACAAAAGCTTAATTTTGACAAAATACCACTTCCAGGTGACTTTAAAACCTGTGATAACTAACATTTTGCCGATGATGCATAGGCTGCGCATTGCTCTTTTAATCTATAATAATGGCTTTATGCTAGAATCGAAACGTCGGGCCGTTTAATGTTTTTGTTGCCATTAAACATAGGTAATTTTGGTTCAATTGGTTGGCATGCAGTGTGCAACAGCTTTCGTATTATTTTCCTACTGTGTAACTAAAAAGCAGAAGAGAAGAAATTAAGCCAATCAAAGAACAATTAAGATACACAACATGTTGGTAGTTTACTGCGCTAGAGGCAAATGACAATTATAGAAAGAAATATTTTGTACAAAAAATACGTTCTTTACACTCCAGTTTATAAACCAAAACGTGCAAACTCGTAACAGTCTTTGATCAAAAATATTCTAAAGCCACTTCTCAGCTGCTATTGATTTGAAAATCTTTCTCCGCTGTGATTTCAGAGAGATTCGCGAAAGGCCGCTTTACGTCATCACTTGTACGTCATATTATGTGGGAGCTCCGTTTTCTATAGCAGCGTTGTTTGAGTATACGTACAGAGTTATAACAAAGTAAACTCCCACACATGACGTCAAAGTATTGTCACTTTGACGCACGCCGTCAACGGCAGAAGTGTTTCGAATTTTCAAAACCTTGAGGTTGGGCCAAATTTGTTGATAAACGATTACGAACAAATCAGAAGAGTAAACATATCTAGGCCTACATTACATTTGCATTGAATGATAAACATATACATTACAAACAAGTTCAAATAGCATTCGCGTTTAAAAAATTGCTGTTAAATTTTGCTAAGTACCTATAAGCAAACTATAGGAAGTGTAACTGCGGACATTTGAGATATTTATTACTTATCTTAAGATGACGTCATATTAAAACAAACTGGGGTCAGGTTTCCCTGCATTCACCTCTGTGGACGCCGGTTCTAATCCCACCTCAGCCTGGCCCTGCATACGGATTAGGTTTCGGTCCCTATCGGATAGCGTGGGTCCTCCCATTTAATGATTTTACTCAAACATCCAAAACTTAGGATTTCGTCTCGTTCCTATAATGACGCTTAATGTGCCGTCTTGCATGTGCTCAAATAAGTACATAACTGAATAAATAAACACGACAGAGCAGGATGTTTTATCTGTGTATCAATTTCTAACACTAAGATGCCGTCTTTCTCAGAGAAAACACATCTTGGGAAGTCGGCATCGCTTTGATAAGATGCTGACATCCCAAGATATTTATCTTCGGATGACAGTTCTGTAAGATATTGTCATCATGGAGTAATTATCTCATGTTATTAACAAGTCTCATGCCTTCTCCAGTGGTCCATGTAGAAATGCATGTAGATGCACCACACAGCAACTAGCGAATGCAATGTAGAAAAATACTGTCATAAATTTGAAGGCTTCAAGCCTCTTACTCTATGTAAAAACCAACCAAACATATTTTCTGACACCTGGCCCTTAGATTTCGTTTCAATTTTTGGCAGGTCAGCCGTTTGAATTTTTTGCTAGTTACCCCCCAAAAGACACCTTCGAAAATGTGTTTTCCCAAGCCGATTTGCTGCAAGGTAGCGCGAGGCACTTATCCACTTCCTAAACCAAATAGGATAAACATTCAAGCCTAAATGTATACAGTATCCTCATAGGTTGAGGCACGGAACCCCCAGACTCGGAGAGATTGTGTATATTTACGCAACCTATTTATTACATGATCCCCAAAACATTATTATTCGGCGCATGCATTTATGTGGTGCACCCATTTTATGGATAATGATTAATTAGTAATTAAGGAACGGATACAATCGTGAAGCCTTAAAGGTATTCATAAAACTACTTCCTGCTTCCCGTACAATACGGAAGCCTCCTACATTGAGGCCTCATAGTGATGTATGTTTTGTACTCTGAGTGTGACAGAGAAGTGTTATGATTTATTATTGAGCTTTAGGCTTCATTTTGAAGAATGGGCTTACTTTGTAATATTCCTTTCTTTGATTGTTAGGTATCTGCTCAGCATTAAAGCTGTTTTTGTTGTTGACGACTACATTATTTGAGATGTGGAAAAAACACTAGCTCACTAGATAAAAACATATTGATCCAAGCTACTGAAATTCGCTGAATCAAACACAATTGTCTTGATTTGTTTGACGTGGACAAACCAGAGTCTTGTAAAGCGAGTTTGGTAAGTTCCTGAAAAACCTCTCTACAATATTGATACATTTCTAAAATTATCTTTGAAAGAACAAATCAAAGCAAAGAGTTTAACTATGACGTCAAACAGACTTATTTGTTGGTGGCGGGGTGACAAGTTTATGTAAGAAGACAATACAATATTGACTCTTAAAAGGTCAAGTCGACACGTCAAACTGACTTGTGAGATTTGAGAGATCTCAACCTGTCTATCTCCAAATGATCCGACTATTCCTCATTACAGCTGTCAAGCGGCACGGCCAAAGTCTCGCACTCACAGCAAAGCTCTCCAACTGTGACTCTAAAGGCATTCTCGTCATGCGTGTGTAGAAACCCTCACGTCCATCCTTAACTTCATATATTCTTACAAAAAAATGATGGCACCTTAAGATGCTTGTGTTGACATTTCACATGGTTGTCAGTAACAACACATTTTAGAGGTTGTCGCCAGTCGGAGCCCTCTTCCCTCCCCCAATCCAACAACGAAAAGGCAGTTTGACTCCATCTATGAGGAGAGATTGAAGATTTCAGGCGACTGGATCATCCCGATCGAGACCTAAAGTACATACAAACACCTCCCGTTGATGCACGCACGACAACTGCGGTTCCCTGCATTGCGTCAAGGCGTCAACATTCATAACGGTCAAAAACGACGAAAAAGGGCGTCGACTCCTGCAAGTTGGCCCGGTTCACACCATCGGCCCTCGGGAATTTACCAAAATCTACACACCATAATGAGATGATACTTTGCAAGTTGGCCCGAATCACACCACGAACTTACCAAAATCTACACACTAGAGATATGAAATAGACTTTATAGTTTGTGGTCGGACATAAATAGTTCTTTGGGTGTTATTTATCAGTACGGATTCATCATCTGACATTTGAGCTCCCCAAAAGTTTGACACATTCTCAAGTTATTCTTTCCCAGCTCAACTAGCGACACCAAATAAAATGCGTTACATAAAGTTTCCACTTGTTTACCGTAACCAAAGTCTGTGAGACTAACTATGACGTTATGCGTATGAGCAATGGCAGGTGTTCATTGTGTAGAACTCTATAACAATCACTGATTGTTTTCTCAAACCCAGCACAATCTGGGGATACTAAAGTATTTCTTATTGACGTCTTCTAAGTCTCAGTGTGCGTACGACAGGTGGTTGATTGTGCACTGGGACAAAAATGTAAAACAAAATGTAAAAAAGTAGTTTTCCACTCTAGTTTACAACAAGCCTCTGAGGTTGTTGTAGCGTACTGTATTGGTTGAAACAGTGACAGGTGGCTATGTGTGGGTTGTGATACTCTGTCATCTCGTTGTCAGGTCAATGATATTGATTTCTAGAAGAAGCTACCCGGGCATCAACAGCCGACTGCTACAGGTTCAATCTGGTAGTATACGCAGCAAGATTTCTAGGCCACGCAGACAACACCATCTCCAGCTGACCAGCAGGCTGGTTGGGCGCCGCTGGATGGCCGTTTAGTGGCGGAAAGCATCTGCCCTAAGACCAAGCGACAGATTTATAAATACCGCTGGGATCTTACTAGAACATCTCCTTAATTATCTATACGTGCCAAGTGTTAAGCCTCAAGACGATTCCCATAAGAAGAACAGCCATGTGCTCTCTTTTGGTCATTATGTTTTAACATGCCGACACTCATGTCAAATGTATACTAAGAAACATGATTCATGGCATTCTATTGTAGTGACATTATGAAATATTGATATTGATATTGACGTTTAACTAATCATGGGCAAAGCCGCGAGGCGGGAATATCGCCAGCCAATATTCAACATTTCTTTCGATATATGAACATGGCCAAGCCTAATAACAAGGTAACGACTGATGGGTACATAGTATGACTACTCTACTTCAGACATGAGTCTGTCTTTCAGTACATCATGTCATACTCAGCCCTTTCCAGTAACTTACGTCTACATCAAGGAGTAGGTTTTGATGATGTTAAAGTTACAGACTTGTATAATAGAAATGTTCAGCATTGGTTCGAGCACAGAGCAAGTCCTTGCCCTATGGTTAGAGCCTAGCTCCATTTCTTTTAGAGTATCATGTACATGACGCTATACATGCCGACATTTATTTATTTATTTATTTCCCTTTATTGTTTATCCTTACCCCATCTGTTATTTTTACTTATTTATTTATTTTTAATTTAATTTATTTTTTATTCTTAATATATATTTAGCATTTTCTATTGGTTTTTAATTTTCTGCTTTTATTATTGCTTTGTGTACTATATTATGTTAAATCTATATTAATTTTATTGTGTACCCCAGATGTGGGGCAACAGATCTACGGATCATAGTATGTATTTGCTTTCGTTGTCACTTGCCCATCTTGGGGTATAATGTTGTCAATGTATTTTGTTTTGTACTGTTATGGCGAATAAAATAATAATAATAATAAAATAACATGTTGATGTCAATATCGATCCCACAGTGCCAATCGCACCTCAAACACACCTGGTCTAGCTAGAAACACGTGTACACAACACCGATTTCAGATTGAATTTAGTGTGGCATCCTTTCCTCGCCGTCATGTCTGCTGGTCCTTTATATGCAGCGATTGTCCGTACGGTTGTAGATCTCTTGATTTCCGGAACGAAGAATTAGTCTGGAGTGATATGGTGTATGAAATAATATTGCTTTCTAATAATGAGACGTCTGACTGCATGCGCAACAAATTGGGTGTCCGCCTGGATGTGTGTCCATATCGTTCATATTGAAACAACAAGTACAGAACACCTTAAACTAGAATCATCATTGTCAATAAAAAAAAACTTCCAGTAGAAAGCTCACACACTAATATGTCAGCGACAATTTCCGTCTAAAAAAATTGTTCAAAGACAATACAACATATAAAGACTGGAATGGTCTGAGTAACTCAATTAAAAAATCAATTACTCTACCTGTCTTTACAAGAAATTTGAAAAAGCAACTACTTGATGGATATTCATAGATTATGACTGTTCCTGCATTGTCTAGGTTATGTTATCTTTCAACACACCTTACATTAGCCGTTGTTGTGTTTGTCTGTCAAGTCTATTGTCTGTACAATATGTGCTGGTGCTGTTATTTTTGTGTTCGTCTGTCCATAGGTTAAGGAACAAAAGCCACGCCTTCACCTGAACCTAATTGTTGTCCTACCGCTTATTACATATAAAATTGTTATTAATCTATTATTTATATTGCGTATACATTGTAATAGCCTACTTTATCATAAACATGTTATTGTGTAACTGAATGTAATGTTAATCTATGTATTGTAAGATGAATGGACAACGATGAAATAAATGTTAATTAATAAAATAATAATAATAATAATAATAATAATAATAATAATAATAATAATAAAGACAACAACCGCATCAATAACAATAGTTCCTTTAGAGCAGTTTACCGGTAGCTCTATAATGGCAATATATGTTGTAGGCCTACGACAGCAACAACAGCAATACAGCAGCAGCTGAAACAGTTGCAACAATAACATCAACAGAGACAGAGACAACGACATTGACAGCGACAGCGGATGCGACAACGACAGCGACAGCTAAAACAATTGCAACAATAACATAAACAACGTCGACAGAGACAGGGACAACGACATTTTCATTGACATTGACATTGACAGCGACAGCGATATCGACAACGGCAGCAACAGTAACAGCTATAACAATTGCGACAATAACATCATCAACGACAACGACAACGCCAATGAAAGTGACAGTGAAAGCGAAACTTACAGCGGTAGCAGAAAAGACAATGACAACCTCAATGCCAACAATGACACTAACCGCATCAATGACATTAGTTCCATCACGCGTAGCAGTTTACTGGTAGCTCTATGTACCATCAACACTGCAACAATAGCAAACATGGTAACTATCACAAAAACAACAAAGACAACGACCACTGCACCAACAAACAGGACTACGACAACACAACTTCAGCAGCAGCAATATCCACAACATTAACAACAGACGACGACCATCTCTCTCTAAGACAAACAACCACAATTCAGTCATTTAATTCCACCCGCAAATTGTTATCAAACTCTGAGAGTGAGTAAAGAGCAATCATCCAAACATTGATAATCGATTCCCATTCAGCAAGTTACTCTTAGGCATTAAGACAAAGACACGACACAGAGCGACAGTTAACATTCGCCGAGTATGGTAATGATAATCTGTCAATATGCTAGGCATCTTAGAGACGTCTTAGATGCGTATTGGAGGCTTTTACCCTCACCATAGAGAAAGGACTTTTCTCTAGTCTTTCATGGAGTGCCAAAGGAGTACACTCCTCCTCAAATACATTACTTCTATATTCATTTTCAATGAATATGAACGTGACTAGAGTTTTTTGTGTTTTGCCCTTGTGTATTGATTAAACCGATGAAAGCCTGATAGGCAACCATGGAGATATGTTGGAAATGGGCGCGATTCAGGAATGATTTAAATTAGCTCCACGACCAAATGGTGATTAAAACTGCCATAGGCTGCACACCTCAGGAATGGGCAACTTCGCTGACTCCTAAAACAGTCATTAGAAATACAACTGCATAATGAAAAAGGTCTTAACTTGCACCGTGTTTAGATTGAACAGTTTTATTGTTTTGGGGTTTGATTAAGGCACAAGCTATATTCCAAATTATTACAGAGGGTCATTCCACCGATATGGTCTGCTTTTTATAAATATTACTATGACCAGACTTGAATTTCAAAAATTCATAATTTGTTTAATGTATTCTCGAGCTAAAGCCGCTTTAAATACAATACTCGTTTTCATATCAAACAAGCACGACAGTAAACCCCTGTAATGACTGGGGATAAATTATCGGCGTTTCTCCGAAGTCAATGCCCGGCATTGAATTTGATTAGGTTGAGTCTTTATCATATAGAAGCATGGATGGAAGTCAGCTGGATCTAAGATGTCGATGTAAATACACCCATCCAATATTAATTTTGGAGGGGAGGGGGCCGAGTTTTTCTAGTAACTTTCTTTAATATTAGCGGCATCTTGAAAAGGGCCGCCCGTTCACGTACAATGCAGACCATCACTTCAGCTCGAATAAAACGCCTTGTGATTGTTATGCATTAGTCACGTTGTAATGGATGCGGCCCTAAACATCCTCACTCGGTATGTATGTGCTTTTTTTTAAAGCATGTTTTTCTAACAGGTTGTTTTTTCTTCTACTTTTTAGATGCATTCATGTTTACAGTCGAATGCGCTGACAGGTTCAGGCGGATAGACTTGTGGTTTGTGCAATGATGCGCTCATGGCTGATCAATATTATAACACCGTCCAGTCATTCTTTCATACAAATCACGTCACCATATTGACACAAGGGTTGACTGAAAAGAACGCCGCCTGGTGTATAACTTCTCTTGAAGACATTCAAAGCATACTGATCGAAACGTTGAGTTGTCGACCCCTGGTAGTTTTCAGAATCAACACTACTCAAACGAGATTTACACATGGTGCTACCGCAATACTTACCTGATTATACCCCCACCACGCTAAGTTTCAAATCCTACATAGAATGGTACCTGTCTCACGTTTAATGTTGTTTAACCGTAACCACTAACTGGGAACCAAACCTTAAAATGGATAACTCCACAGCCGATCCAAGCTTTGTTCTGACCAATTTCTACCTCAATGTTCTGACAGTTCCCCAAGTACTCATGCAAGTTATTATGTTGGCTTCCGGTGTATGTTGGCATAACTATTTCTAAAGAAGAGACGCAGCGATGTGGCTTTAACAGGATAAATCGAGGTTAATGGAGTCACGCCTACCCTACCAGATCGACTCTAGGTTTAGAGTTTCCCGAGTTACCCACATCCACCGCCCCCTCCAATCTGCTTCGGTCCTGACTGACTCGACACTTTCGAGAGCATTGGCAAAAAACTAATTACAACGTATGCACGTTATACGATCTTCACTGTACGATTACAAATGGCTCTTTTTTCATCCGAGAAGTAAGTTACTTGGACCATGGAGGAAGGTCTAGCTAGCAGACACCCAGAGTCAAACGCAAAACATTGAAAAACAAGGGATCATCAGAACAGCAATTGGTGATTTTTCTAAATATTTGGAATGGACGCTTAGGCCTACATGTAATGCAGACATCGATTCTAATATTCCATTATTTACCAGGAAAGTAATTTAATCAAATGCGCTGTGTGCTGAGGTCGGCATCAATATCAATCTGTATGAAACGGGTGAGCATGGGTTATTTGCTGAACTCTCCCATACATAGTACAGGAATGGTAGATATCAGAAGAGGGGGGGAGGGGGGACGGGGAGAGGGGGAGAGGGGGGACGGGGAGAGGGGAGAGGGGGAGGGGGAGAGGGGGGAGGGGGATAGGGGGAGGCTGGTTAGCTTCAATCGGAAAGTTCAATGATTACAGCGTTGGGTTTATATTATCATCTCAAATAAGCCTTCCGTGAGTTGTGAGGGAGATATAGGACTTGGAAGACCCCACTCCCCTATTTTGAATACGTATTATCTCAGAAGCGTTACTGTAGTAACACTTCTTAGATTCTAATTGAAGGGGATTAAAAGTGATATAGTTTTTCATAAACACAGTACTTCAATGTAACCATTTCTCCAATAGCACTCCCCTATTTTGAATACGTATTATCTCAGAAGCGTTACTATAGTAACACTTCTCAGATTCTAATTGAAGGGGATTAAAAGTGATATAGTTTTTCATAAACACAGTACTTCAATGTAACCATTTCTCCAATAGCATGATGTACTTGTTAAAGCCATTAATTTTAAGAGTGATTACCAAACGGTATCCTAACCTTTAATATAGCCTATATACGCGTGGTAAAACTAAAATAGTTCACCGGTAACATGGCGAGTTATAACTGGGAAACTGCCAAGAGTATTAAAGAGAGAGCAGCACCACTACGAGGCCGAATTTACAGGAGCTGCTCCCCACCTCCTGTACGAAGACCCTACAACGCACGTTTAGCAGGTAACCTACAGCCAGGAGTCAAACTCCCGTCCCTGTATAAAGAATCATTGGAACAACACACACTGGTCAGCTCGCTAAGTAGGAGTCAAAATATTTGCAATCACTTGAGATGAAATCGATTGCCAAAACAAGCAGATAGACCTTGCTTTCTGATAGAAAACAAATATTAGATTCTCTCCAGATGTTATGGCTATGGGATGGAAAACATTATTCCTCGGGAGATGTTTAAACGACCTGAATTTCTTCTGCTCCTTGTTTCACAGACGTTTTGAAGAAAACAGTCAATGATGAGACTTGACCCTTGTAAAGCCCCTGGATGTTTAACCCTGGATGTTTTGGTGAGCTGCTCAACCTTTAAAAGAGCCAAGACGATCGATCCAGATCAACAACCAGGTCATTTTTGCGGGATTGAAATTACTCGAAAATGTCTCTTTACAAACACAACAAAGACTCTACTCAGTGCATGACAAAAACGATTTACTGTTAGTCGGTACGTAACTATTAATATATTAGTACCCGTGTGTGCCCTTTACGACAATTGGTTTCAATTGCTAGCCAGAAACACTTGCATGTTTTTTTTATTTTAACGAGTACTGTGGCATAACTTGTAGAATTGTGGATCCTTTTTTAATAGTCGATCTGGATACCATTTCTTCAATGCCATATTGACACAGCGGTTTTATTAAAAACGCTTGAGGTAGAGTTGTCTTCCGTACGGTGGTAAAAACAAATTATAATTGCAAGGGGTCTCCGTAAAACAAACGCGTAAATTGTTGAAAATTGAAAGGTACTTTATTGGTCCTGGCACGTCTTTGATATCTCTGTCAGGTAACCACACAAATTGTGTCGACCCAGACAATAACATTACTTTAATTGTAAATATTTAGAAAAAATAGTAAAAAGTTCATTTAGAAAAGTAAAAAAAATAATAATAATAATAATAATTTCATGAGACTTCGTACCATTGATTATTCTTTCTTCTTTTTGATATCGGCAGTGCTGTCATAATACCTAAAACGAGACACAAAATCGGGCTAACATGATTTATTATGTCATTATTTTAACCACATCGTAGAAAATGTTTAATTAATTATTATCCCTAGCTAGACCACGCCACACACCTCAACACAAGGCGTGACATACCTCTGCCAGTATCATTTGTTTACAGCATTGGTCAACCAATTGTCAAATGGTAGATCAACCAAAAAGAAATAATACAGATATAGTTAAGCTAATAAACTGGCATAAATTAACCCGGTGTCAGATGCAATTGTGTCCGACATGCAATACTGTCCGCTCCGGACTACCCTGCATATGCAATCGTGTCCGGTGCTATGCAAAAACCGTCCGGCGGACATGTACTTGACTGTACATGTATGTGTGCGCGCGTAAGCGATCGTGCATGCACTGAACCTACGCAGCATGAATATTCACGTATTTATTATTGCAGCGAATACCCAACGGCCGAACATTTCCCATGTCATTCATAATAGGCCTATAAGTATTATATTAAAATACCTTGCCTCTGAAGAAGGTCCAGTTTGGATCGAAAGCTAAGGCCACCTACCCTATTTATTATTATACTAAAACAGATATATGACATTTGAAATTGAACTATCCTTCACAGTTTGCAAAAAAACTATTATTTTAAAGTGTTCTCTTTTTTACTACGGATACAAACTCAATAAAAAAAGTCTGACGTCATATGAGCAGCATCACTTTTAGCCTCCGTCTTAAGCTCTGGCGGCAATTTTAGAAAACTAAAGGTTTCAGGTTGGTAGACGGAACAAAATGGCAACGCCGAAGTCAAAACTGGTATTCCGAATAAGTCGAACATAAAGTCAAACTCATGGCACCATTTCAATCACTTGTTAAGACTTGAGTGTGCTTTTTGTTTGTTGTAGTTCTGTACTATATTAGACTCATGAATAATGAGTCCCCTTCACGTAGTGTGAAGACGTGAAACTGGGGTCCAATCTCCGGCAGAGTGATATTGAATACACCACGGCCAATCTACAGCCGATAGTTGATACCCCTTAGACATTTCTGGGGTCCTGTTATAAAAACCAGCTCAATGTGTTAGAGAACTGCATCGTATTTAAAGGCACTGGACACTGTTGGTGATAATGTCAAAGACCAGCCTTCTCACTTGCTATATCTCAACAACTGCATAAAATAACAAACCTGTGAAAACTTTAGCTCAATCTGTCAACGAAATTACGAGATAATAATGAAAGAAAAAACACACTGGTCACACGAAGTTGTGCGCTTTCAGATGCTTGATTTCGAGACCTCAAACTCTAAATCTGAGGTCTCGAAATCAAATTCGATGAAAATTTACTTCATTCTTGACAACTACGTCACTTCAGAGGGAGCCGTTTCTCACAATGTTTTATTCTATCAACCTCTCCCCACTAATCGTTACCAAGTTATGTTTTGTGCAAATAATAAGTTTTTAGTAATTAGCAATAGGGTCCACTGCCTTTAAAATAGCGTAAACTTTTTTTTAAACAAACTATACCTTTGGTTATAGAACCTTTCGATTGTTTTAAACTTATTATAAATAATTATGACAATGAAACTTACATTATGAGCAAATTTCATTTCAAAAGGTGGTCTCGTTTTTGAGACCACCTGAAGAAAAAAAACTTGTTTCATGGGTTATGATTGTTTTTTGTTTTTTTTTCAGATGTCTGGGACAGATTCAAATGTTTGGGTGAAAAAAACCTCTTTCTCTTTTGTAATATTATTACTACACGGGGTCATCAAACCAGTACGTTTTGTGTACGGTTATTGACATGTAGAGTAGTACACCTACATTATTTTTTAGTTTCAATGACAGAGGTTTTATGTTGGGCCAATGTATGAAAGTAACCATCGATCGTGCTGACCAAAATGATCTCAAATTATGCGTCATGGACTGCCATTTGTAACGAAAGTAATGATAAAAAACGTAAGAAATTGCGAAGAATATTATCTCCTAAAAATCCTCAAGTGGGTCATTGCGGCATCAATTGAAGTTCTTTGCTGAGAACAACGTTCACTTTCCAGCTTGCATTGTGATCATGACCGACATTTGATACACACATTCTAAATATTCATCCCATTTTGACAGTTTAAAATCTTTTAAGACCATGCCAATTCGTTTTCAATTTGAACGAGTAAATCTTTCTCTCAGACGGCGATTTCATCTGTTCCTTGAATTGTTGATGTGGTGGAATTCGACACCGACTTCATTGCTCGGCTCGAGGAGGACATTTTTGTTTAATTTGTCGGAGTTGAACTGTTCTTTTTAAAGTAACTGTATTTTTCGGAGTAATAATGTTAGAATCTAGTCACATTACACCCTTGGGGAGCAGGCAGCTTCTCTCGCTTTGTTGCAGTTCTTCATAAAATTGACAATTACTCAAGAAATTTTGGAAAGAAACATTGGATAAACTGAGACTCCAGACTCAATTCAAATATGTCATGAAACGACCAATTTATCGTTTTGCGTCGCTGTGTGATTGTAAATTATTCGATTACAATTTTATTTAGTGCTCACGTCAGCCCGAAAGTATAAAGGAACGCAATGTAACCATATATAAACAGAAACGTAACTTGTGCTGGGGAGGTTGACAAGAGAGCAGCAGGTTGTGCTTTGCGGGCTTGTACATAATCATCTTTTATAAGTAACAAAATCAAAGATGGTCATTATCATAAAACATAATAACGAGTTGTAAGTTTACGGTTTGATACCGTTGAACGTCGGAGGAAAAATTTGTTTAGGAACACAATGCCTTGAATCGGACGAGTTGGTCGTTGAAAAGCATTTGAAACCGTTTTTTAGGAAATGCAAATGGTTAGATAGATAATTTTAAAGTAGAATATAATAACCTATACACAAATGCCTCGAAAATGCACGATTTTCCTTTTACGACGCGAAGAAACACGGTCGGCCATTTTGTGGAGTCAAACATTTTACCCCATAAAATGACGACCGTGTTAGTTCGCGTCGTAAAAATACAAACGGGCAATATCGAGTGACATTTAACGGGCAATATCGAGTGACATTTTTGTGGATCATTATACTCTTCTTTTAAAATTCCTTTCTACAAACGGTTTCAAGCGCTTTCAAAGACCAACTCGTCCAATCTAATGCAACATGTTCCTTTAATAATTTGACCCACATCCTACAACACTCCTGTGTCAGAATCTGAAACCTGACCAATGTTCAGGTTAAGAAGAACCGGATATCGGTTTAAAAACGGGATTTAGGTCGGATTATGTATCAGTAATTACATATTCTGGGGGTCATTTTGACACGGAATCAGGGTCATACTAGCCCAGAAGTGGACCTAGGAATGCCAGTAAATTATGTTATTTCTCAACTCGACCGGTTTCGCCGGCTTAGCTGACACAGTTCATGAGTCAATGATGCGTTTTTGAAACATTACAGTAGAAATGAAATGTTTTTCAAACCACATCATCTACATCAGAAAGTGATGTGCCTCTTTTGGGCCTTGACTTAACACAGGGATGGACAAGTCGTCCTTAAACCTTTACATTGTAATCTGATTATGGTAATCCCCAATGGATCCACATATAGTACACCAGATGGCATCTCGTCCATCCTAAAGTCGTCCCCTCGAGCCTAACCCGTTCCTTCATTCTAGAAGCCTCTTTATGGCGATGATTTTATTTCACGAGCGAGATATGAATTATGTGTCCTCGCTTAGGTGGCAATTCTTTCATATTTCATTTCTGAACATGACAATATTAAATAACATATTGAGAAACTCAATGCGATAGCCCAACATTAGAGTTATCTCTCAGCAGTACACAATACGACACCATAAGAAACTGAACACCTCAAAGCTGTTGGATTCCGATTATGATGGTATATGCCAAATCAAATGTAAAAGATCTATCTGTTTACTGGTACAACCCTTTATTCCAACTGAGAATGCAATGTAGCTGGGCACGTCTAGGTACCACACACATCAATGCTTCTATATGCTGATAACAGTCAGGCCACTGCTATACACAAAATAACGTCAATTCTCGGCGCAGCATTAAGTCTCGTCCAAAACTATGGGGTTGTTTACTCGTGGTGAGCGAATAGTGATTAGGCAATAAAGAGGACAGACACACTTTCACAATGCCCGCTACCAATGTACCGAATCTGGGTAGGTGGTCATGCTTGATCTGTTTCTGGGTCAGTTTCCGAAACGGGTCATTTCGATTCCAAGTTTTTCACGGGGTAGTTTTAATGTGTTTCTATCGACAATGATCTGAATGACTTTACTTCTCAGACAAACCCAATGTGTAGTTAACAAGCATTAGGGAGCTGTGAGAAACGGCTCCCTCTAAAGTAGCATACATTTTGAGAAAGAGGTAATTTCTCACTCAAATAATAAAAGACTTCTCACTGGAAGTCTTTTATTCCCATCTGAAAGCACACAAATTCGTCCCAACAAGTGTGTTTTTTCTCTCATCATTTTCTCGCAACTTGGCTCAATTTAGCTCAAATTTTCACAGGTTTGTTATTTTATGCATATATGTTTGGATACAACAAGTGAGAAGACTTGTCTTTGACGATTACCAAAAGTGTACCTTCCCTTTAAATGGCTGACAGCTTATGGGTGATTCGAGGTTGTTGACAGAAGAGCCGATATGACAGTTGGATAGCGGGACTAATGGGTTATAAACCAATAACATGGACAGATGAAAAGGGTATGTAGACACGGGATGTAGATACATGTACATAGATTGTGTAAGATGTTAAGTAGTAACAAGACAAAAAGTGAAGAAATATTGATAAGTATACGCGATAAAAGATTATACAAGTTGGAGATAACTCCAAAGCTAAAAGCATTGGCTCAAATTCACATCAGCTTTGCAAAACCTTTCAAAAGGATTCCCTTAAACAAGATTGCGCAATGGATATTGTTATAGTCTGGATGTGCCACATTGGACCCGGTTAAATGTTTCGAAGGAACACCAGAGCAGACGACCAAGTCTGACGGTAGAAAAACACTTCATCAAAACCAGAGAATTCATAGCTTGTGATTGAAGATGCTGCACAGTGGATTGGGTTACATGGTTCGTGTTACAAGAGTAGCTATTAGTAGAAAAGAGCCAAAAAGTAAGGCATGAATGGCGTACTAAGTGTAACATGGCTAATTGTGTGGTATTGACGACACTTCCTCTATAGTAGTGGGCGTGACAATCAATATGAGAAGGAGGAGGGGTTCGAACGTTGTGAACTTTGAAGGGGCGGCTGGAATTGCAGCCGAGTGTGTAACTTTGATCACGTTCTTCATACACGGTCACGTACAGTTTGCACGCTAGAAAGGAGATAAGAAGAAAACAAAATCATGGAAACTGCGTGAAGGGGTTGTGGGGTAAAGGGGTTGTGGGGTAAAGGGTTGTGGGGTAAAGGGTTTGTGGGGTAAAGGGTTTGTGGGGTAAAGGGTTTGTGGGGTAAAGGGTTTGTGGGGTGAAGGGGTTGTGGGGTAAAGGGTTTGTGGGGTGAAGGGGTTGTGGGGTAAAGGGTTTGTGGGGTAAAGGGTTTGTGGGGTAAAGGGTTTGTGGATGGGTGTGATGGGAAAGGGCGGTCTAATAAGAGGAGAAATATATTATTGCCATCTTGATTCAAGAAGACACCGAGACTTTATTCATCCACCGTACCCTGTTTGAGTCAAGCTATTAACCAATGTTGTCAGCCTCTCCAAAATTATTAAAAAAACTGCAACTTATCTTCATTTAAGCTAACCAATTGTTATACTCTATTATTATTAGAGTCCTTAAACCACAACAAAGCAAACCAACTAACGTGGAAACAAAAAGCAAGACACATTGGCTTAGCCCAAGAAAGATACAGACAAATAAAAGATGACGAGAACAGCGAACTTAGACCAGCATGGAGAACATCAGAATTATTGGCACGGTGAACATGCAATATGAGTGAATGGGAGCATGCAAGTACGAGTAACCAATCCGAGGAAGGGCGCAAGGACATCACACCACAAAAGGACCAAACAATTCTTGACGGGACAAATAAAATAAGTAAACCAAGCTACTCTCGCTCAGAAGCATGATGATACATCGAAAACGAGTTGCACTGGCTCAATTAAAAAACATTTTTTCGACAAGACTTTTTCTACGGCGTACATTATCTTGATTCAACTGCTCTAGTCAGAATGAGCTTTGCCTGCACTCCCCTTCACCTTATCTCTTACCCAAGTGTTCCTCTCTCACCCCTTTGGCATTGTCTAATGTCACATCACGGCAAAGAGATCGTGACATCATTCTGAGGTGATTCTACATCTCGTTAAAGACTTCTTAGAGCGTGTCTTCACGGACTGGCTGCGGCTTTTCTACAGCGCCACTCCCCGTTGATTCGACCTACTAATGGAATCCTTCGTACGCCGACGACCTTCCCTGCCAGTTCAATCTAAAATAGAAGCCTTAAATGAGGAGTGTCTCACTGGGGGGGGGGGGGAGATACCCCCGGGAGGAGATGATCCAGAATTAAATGGAGCCGATGGTTTGAGGTTATTATCCGCTTTATTGGTCTGATCACAATGCTCGGCTTAAATCCTTTGTACAATCATTTATAATTTAGGAAAATTGTGATATATAACATGAGCTATCCATAATCCCATTTCAGTAATTCCTAACTAAAGGCGCGTAATTCTTATTTTTTTATTTTTTTATTTTTTTACGTCACAGTACATTCAAACACTTAAAAAACAATTTTTCGCGGCAAATAGTCGTCTAGAGATATGACAGATAGATATGACAACGCTAGGTTTGAGAAGATGGTAACTTTTCTGACGTTTGACACTGCTGGCACAGTGACTAGGAAAAGTTGAGTTTGCATTTTCTCCTGAAGATGATCAGAGCATAATGATTGAAACATTGAGTTGTCAACAACCATGCTTTAAGAACCATTACTAAAAGAGACGTCCACATGGTGCTACTGTAAACCTCAACTAACTTTAAATCACTCATTGCATTACATCAGCCATCTTGTATTCCAATGTGGTGTGCAGCATTTTGGCAACCACACAACCACGTGGAGTATCATTTAAATTTAGTTTCCCGGGATGAATCTTGCACAGGTGGTAACAGAGCTAAGATATTATACCAGCCGTGTTACCACCTGTGCAATATGCCAGCACTGGTGCCACAGAGCAGATTGTTAAAGTATTTATCAACATCATGACGTAAATACACTAGGAACTCCCTCCCGCGTGGCCTACCGAAAACATTCAAACAAACAAACAAACAAACAAACAAACAAACAAACAAACAAACAAACAAACAAACAAACAAACAAACACACCAACAAGCAAACTGCTGAGGCTGCAATAAGTTCATAACTCAGCAGCTCGTCTGGCAGATAGTTGAACCAACAAATCTGTTCAATATAACACTGATTTTGAAGAGAATACCAACATAGGAATCTTGTTTCATGAATTGGTCCTTATTCAATTCCCCGACACAAAGCACTGTTTAGGCTGAGGAGCCGGCTACCCTTTTTATCTACAACTGCAACCGAACAACCTATATCTCCTAATTACTCTTCGATTTCACTCTTTTTATTTTGGTCAAGTCAGTTCGATTTCGTCTGCCAAGTTATTCCTGTGTGTATTCATTCTCACCATCGGCAAGGTCAAGTTTGAAATCCAGCTGTCAACCTTGTCTCCCGTCCCCAGAGTGTTCTCTTTGCAATCAGAGTCATCGATTCTCACGAGACAGGGGAGGAGTGACTTTAACTTGTCCGTCCATTATAAACCCCGTCACCCTCTCCCCTCCCTCGGTGCTGCCCTGGGATACATGTGTGTCACTCTCAGTCAATTCACAAGGAATATGTTCTCCGAGTAGCGTGTATTAAGAACCCGAACCAACCGGCGATGGATTCACATTTCGACTCGTGTGACGCAGACCATGACCATATCTCGGTTTAATCTTAGAACCTCCTGATTTAACACGTGAATAAGATTTTAAAGACACTGGGTACATTATTTGTATTATTACTCACAAATAATGTTATAGTAGAATAAGACTTATTTGAAACGAGCAACAGAGAGGCTGCAGTTGAAACACATTGTAAAAAACGGCTACTCATTAAGCAAGGTAGTTTTTGAGAAAAAGGTTATTTCTCACAAACATTTTGATATGAAAAAGACTACAGGCCTCAACCCTTCTAAGGCGTCTGAAAACCCACATTTTTGTGAAAAAGGGACGTTTTTTCTGTCATTGTTTTTTGCAACTTCAATTAACAATTCATCACAAATTGTCACAGGTTTAGTATTGTATGCATGTTTGGATACACCAAGTCACAGTACTGATCTTTGACAAGTTCAGAAGGTATCCAGTGCCTTTAAAGACACCGATCTCGACAGCGGTTTCTCCAGTCTTTTCACTTCATCAGCGATCTCCTAGTTTCGTGTTATACGCGAGGGAGATGACTCACTTCTTAAGGAGATGCCTCACAAGATAAAAGTCAGAGAATTGCGGCATCTATTGTATGTTAGCTTGCCGCGTCATCAATTTTCACTTAATTTCCATTTGTGTGGAACACAAATTTAATTTAAAGTCAATGCACTAAAAATTATTTGTGTATACACAAAGAATGCCTCCCAATGAATTGACAGCATAGAAATTTAGATGGAGCCTGCCATTGTGATATCACATGATTCAATTGAGGTTAACAAAATAAGACAACATGAGGAGTGCTCTTGACAAACAATATAAATAACTAGTGTTTAAACTCTATACCGCTAACAATTTACAACAATAAACTTTTAAATTTAGAAAACAGCCAGAACCAATTGAGCTTAAACGTTCAATGTTGGATGTATCCTACGAATTATCATGACTCACAAAAAAATGTCTCTGAATTACCAATGTTGTCCGCTTATATATTGCAATAATTTCTCCTTTCAGAATATCACTTTTCATGTGCAAGTCCCATTCTAAACTAATGTATTTTGATTAGCCTTGTTTTCGATAGTTAACATGCTAGTAATATTATGATGGATTTTCACGAAGACCAATCTGAATTTCCCCTTTTGTGTTGAAGTAAGCATTAGGCCTATGTTTCCTTCATTAGTTTTACCTGACATTGCATTTTTTTTTCGCACAGAGTTTCCACTTTCCTCGCTAGATCTAATCTGAGAGCTTACCACAATTAATTCATGGCACTACCGGAACTTGAAGATAAAATCTAATATATCAGCTTCAGGAGATTACAACCTCTTCATTTCAAAGAATTTAAGTTGGGCTGTAAAGATTCAAATTTGTCGACACACTTGATATATTGATTTCTAATGAACGGGGGCACCTCAGACGAAATAAGATAGTAGAATGGTTATAATATCACTACCATTACATTATATTTGAGACAAGTAGGCTTTTTCTTTAAAGAGTCATCACTAAAACTTTGTCTCATATTCCCAATGTGTTGTTGATGTGCAAAATAAAGGGGGCTACGCGCTTTGGCGAATGTTCACTGCACTACTTATTCTCTATGCATGTATTTCTGCATGGCAGTCCCTGCCGAAGGCAACATTTCTATATGAGGCTGATGCGAAATTAAGAAATGAGAATTCGTGAATGGGCAATGATATCAGAGTCACTTCCGTGCAGCTTATTGTATTCACTGACTCAGACTTTCAGTATTTCATTGTTGTTACAGACATGTTTGCCCATTCGGCAGAAGCTAAGCCTATTAAAAGTTGATAATATTTTCCGCAATGTTCAAAACCTTAATCTTGTATTCTACTCTACTAATGTTTTCAGTTTGATTGCATCGTGACAATGTTTGCGGATCCGTCTAGCGTATTCCAGAGCAGACAAATGAACTCATTTTGAGAAGACGGCATGGAAATGTTTTAGCCATCTCGTAGTCTAACATGCCTCATTAAATCCTGCAGAAATGGTTAGTACATCTCTACAGTTCGTGGGTATATTATATCCAAACATCATAGAGAGATGTAGAACGAGAGAAGTGTGGGGGGCATTAAAAGGGGTGCATTTGAAGAGGTTATAACAAAACACACTGCAGCCTTAATGTAGCTGTCATTTTATTTGCACTCTTTTGTTCACACTCAATGAATGATTCAGTATATATGATTACTTTTGAGTTGAGAGATTTCATTTCTTTAACTAATGTCTTTTAAAGAGATCAAAGAAATTTGTTGCTTGCTTCAGTCCAAATACTTCATAATCGGTGAGCTTTCAATTTAAAACTAATCGATTTGTTATGGATAACTCCATGATCATTACTGAACATCAAATCAGTAACATGGTCGAAATTGGTTCCCGCATTTTAATATTAAAATATGAAAGAAAACTACGTACTAAGAAGTCGAAACTTCTTATTCAAACAACCTGGCATGATGGTGGCGCTTTGTTATTATCATTCCTTTTGCACATGATCAGAGCATCGATTGACATACAAACATTTCCAGTATAGACGAGCTATGCTGAGTCAGCCATGTCCATGTCAACGGTGAAAGCCACTCTAGCTCTAGATACAATATTTGGTTTGGAATGAATCTGGCATTGGATAGTGAAGTGCAGCTCACTCCCAGCCCCGAAATACAGCTACAGTTCCTGAAGCTCTAAAAGTTCACCCATCATGAAATATGTACTATCTCGCCTTTGTGTTCATTCCCTGCACCCATCCAGCCATTGTTACATTCAACATTGGAGCTTATTCTATTCTCCTTTTTTTAAAACACAAAAGCAAGATGCAACATCAGATTTGTTTCCTATTGTGATATTCATACCCTGTTAAAAATAGTTGCCGTCAAAATACTTGAGCTCTTTTCAGACAGGAGATACAGGTTTGGTGGAGGAACGATATTATAAGTCGCAAACCCAAATGGACGGTAATAGTCAAAACAGCGGTACAAAAAGTACTCTAAAACCGTCCTGATCGGGTTGCATTTTTCTTGTTGATCTGAAGTGTTTGTTTCAAAGATTTCCCCGTAAATTGATATAAAGTCAACTTTGCTGGTAATTGAAGCTGCTTATAAGTTGGACTCGTATAACACGTGGGTGTTTTAAAGGGTTCGCAATTCCCGCCGTCCGGAGTGCCTTTGGACTGTTCCGTACAATGACCTCCGAAAACAAATAAACTATTGAATCATAAACCTGTTGAAATGTCAGATATGCTATAAAAAAAATAACAAAAGAAAAGTAGATTCTTTTTGTAAGATTAATATAAAAGGGCACAAAGAAGTCATTTAAATTCTTAGATTCACGTGTACTATACACCCCGCGAGCCCTCTGCATGTGGTAACCTTCGATTCATTGTAAACCCCGATGGCAGTTTTGTCACGAAAAATGACGAGTTTGCACTATCTAGTGCCTTTAACGACAGTTGTTATAATCGTATTACAGGCCGCCCAATTATGGATTCCCAATCGGTTAGAAATGTCACTAATATATTTAATTGATGATCTGGACATGGGTATTCATATTATTATTTAACTTCTCAGGTAAACCATTTAAATGTCAGACACTACCATGAATTACTTGCAACCCAATACATTAATTAAATCGAGGTCTGAAGTAATGTGCGACCACACTGAAGTTCAGTAGTCTTGCCCGGCAGTACCGTTTCGGCACATGCCATTTGGATCTAGATATCCACACACAAAGAATGATATTTGTTCTCTTCTCAAATTTACCTCTTTGCTTGTTCAACGGAGTCTGAGAGACCGAGACATTCCACTGGGGGAAAGTCTTCTCTTTTACTACAACTAGAGGCAAGGTTTAATTGAAATAGGAAAGGAGAAAAGAGAAAAAGGGGAGGGATCGGGAGTGGGTAGGCTATCCGGTTATTTCATTTCAGGGTTGAGGATATTTTTTTAGGGTCGATGTTAGTGACCATTATGGTTTTCCGGCCTTAAGAAACGCAAGATCTCTCGGGGGGGGGGAATCCAAGAACAAAAAGTCAACATTCGGAAGGAATCATTTTATGATCAAATTTATCAAGTTTCCTGAACAGAAAAATTGATATGTCTAGTTCGTCAGACCTTTAAGAGAGGAAAAAAAATTATAACTAACAAATACAAAAATGATAACAATAAAAAGACACTCGCCTGTGTAAACTTAAAAGCGGCAGACTAAGCAAAAATAGAAGGGGAAAATCAATGAACAAACACTAATTTGATTTGCCACCCATTTTATTAAATTTTCATTTCATTTCTTTGTATGAGTTCATTTTGTTTTTTATGAACACTGTCTCGAATTCAATAAGCTTATGATGACTTTTCAGAGACTCGCCAGACAAAATGGAACCTTACACTTGGTATGGGAACTTGAGTACAGAAGATAATACAGCTGCGACAAATATTCAATTATTTAACTTTTATTGAGGTTTTTCCAGGTAATAACGGATTTCAGAAAAGGGCCAAAGTCTTGCATTTTAAAATAGCTAGTCCTACTTGAGCGAGAAAAACTTCTAATGGTAATAATGCATCACAACTTGTTTTGTTTGTTTATCTTATTCTTGTTTTGATACTTTTACACTTCTAATTTGTTTCTGTAATTATCCATCAAAAACTGTGGCCCGACTGTGCGCCACCTAAATGTAGCCCGAGCCCTCAATGTAGCCTGAACACCCGACCTCTGGGTTTTGAAAAATTAGAAACAATTTGACTGAGACACTACATTGATGTTATTTTGTTGAATGTAGCTTTGCTATAGCACAATGGTGCAACAAAGCAGCCAGACAAAACGAACTCTCACATAATTTGGGAGTGTTGAACGTCGAGGTTGCAACTAAGAGGAAAGCTTTACAAACCAATAACGGGTCAATTGTTCAACTTGGGTTTAATACAATATATTTAAGGTTTTTTTTAAGAAGCAAGTTTAGCCTTTAATAGTCGCACAAATTCGGGCGTAGTAGAAAAATGAGGTTGTCACGGAATTAAACATTCTTGTCCCAAGCTAAATTTTGTTTCATTAATGCTGTAACAAATTATTGTTATCGTGACAAAACGAAATTGTCTTTGAATTTGTAATTATTAATTGTTTGATTTCATAAAAAAATATTTGAGTCATTCTAGTTGTTTTTCCGTGATACTGAGAAGCAAATTTTCAGAGCTTATAATATCAATCATGAAAACTTATCACTCTTAGTAATTCGCATAAAGTGATTTGGGTGAAGTTTAAATTTCGAGTGGGTGAGTGAACTGTAAGAGGATTTAACCATCACGTTAAAAATTGAAACACAATCGGGCCTGGGGAAGATAAACTATTCTTTAGAGAAGATTTCTTGACGTAAAGTGGACAGTTTTCACCAGTGATTACCCTACCTCCCTTCTGGATTCAACAAAACCTTCTTGATTGTCTTCAGCTGTGACTGTCCAGTTTCAGCAAACCAATCTTAGACAATAACATCTTGAAATCTTAGCCTGGTCGCCATGTAAGTCAATTCGTCTGTTTATCAGTAACTGACGCCAGTAAGGATCACTCCCTGGTCGCTTGGGAAGGGGTGGTCGTATTAGGTTTTCATGATTATTATTCTGGAGCTTTACGATTTGATGGCATTGTTTCATATATCCAATTCATGATTGCTTTATCTCTATTGAGACCCGCTTTCATTATAACGGCTTGTTTGAGAGACTATCCGAGGAGGAGTCGGATTTAGATATTAATTAGCGAGTTCATTGTAGGCTTACAGATAATTCCATATAAACCAAACCAGTTTTGGTCCAAGGTAATTGTCTAAACATCAAACCTAGCGTTAAAAAAAAACACTTTTACAAAATAATGTTTATTCAAACATCAGTTCTCATATTACTCGAAATCACTCATCCAATCACCAGCTTCGTACGCGCGGCGCACAGAATCAGCCAATGAACAACCTCCTTTTGCTCGCCAGCAGAGGGCGCTCTAGTTAAATAAATGACGTCACTTGCGCAAGGTATCTGGTGCGGGAGCATCATTATTGTATAGTTTTAAATTGAAAACTACAGAGTGTTACGAACTTCAGCCAAGACCGGTTTTGCGGAAAACAAATAGGTCGGTATAGTATGCGTGTATTTGAAAAGGTCTATTCAAATTTACTCCGAAAGTACGACTATTAGATGTCGACTCCTAACGTCACATTAAGAATAAATAAGCAAATAAATATATATATATATATAGTGGTTTTAAAGTTTACAAAGCAATGTATTTTTAAATACATTGTAGATGGAATAACTATGACATCTTAAAAGAGATCATAGTTATTCCATCTACAGTGTTAGATTTCTCACCTCTGGTATCTCCTTTCTGTAGTATATGTAGTCTTAATGTGTTGTTATTGTCTGTTCAATAAACGGTTTTCTGGCCGCATACAACGTTGGTAACAACTTTGTTACAATTTCGGTCATGGGAAAGGACCGGCTTTATAAGGCACATACACGGGTCTATTCATTTAAAAATTAAACATTATACACAAGGATTACAAGTTGGACAGGGGCTGTTTAAATGTTTACACTTTTGATCAATAATATTTTAAAACCAGCAAACAAACAGTTTGTTGTATCGCTTTTGTGAAAAGCGCTTTATAAGTAAGGTTATATTATAGATACCTGTATATATATTGTACACATTGTGAATAAGTCTGTTCTCATCGACCCCCGGCAACATTCAAGCCACGCCCCTCAGTTCTTTATAGTTTTACGGCGCATCAATGTTCATGTTTGATGGTGACCATCATGAGGCATCTGCACTGTTCCACACGTTCAAAAAAGGGTCATGCACTCATTGTCTAGTGATGCCATTACACTTTCGTCGTCTGCCGTACAGCTCTACGATCTGAAATCAATGACGGTATGGACACTGAAAATAGGAGACGCGCGAAAGTTCTAGATAGCCGAGGATTCGCCCACTCCCGGGCCGTCAACTAAGCCAAACAGGTTATAAGTTAGCATCGAGCGATTTTGGGTTGGCAATGTGTTTGCCCCTTATTTCCTCCGAACTATTTAACCATGCGTTAGCGATTTGTCTTCGGAGAATTTTTATTTTATTGCCACGTGGTACTTAACCTCGTAATGGTGGCAAACTTCAACACTCAGTGAAGTACAGTGTTTCCAAGATGGTCGATTGCACTACACTGGAAAGGTACAAGCTCATTTAGAACGCTAACTGATAAACTTTAGATATAGGGTTGGACTGGATTAAACACGTGCACTGGGTAAAGAGACAGACACACCTACAACATTCCGGGTTGCGCTAGAAATCTCAGCTGCTCTGAAACGCCTCTCACCGTTGGTTCACGTCCCACCTTACACACAAACGTGAACCATCAAACACCAAAATCAAAGAGGAGGCAACATACTGTGTTTGTGACACGCCATGTGTTTAACTAAGAATTAGTCGACAAGATAATAAAAAATATATCTTAAAGAGAGATATAATATTTTTCACAAACCTTTTGTGATATATTATAAGACAATAAACAAAAGATAGTAGTAGGGAATTTCAAAGTGACCTCACAGTATCCGGCCTTTGGAGTATGGATGAAGGATGGGAGTGTGCGGGGGAGGTGGGTGCTACGGGTCAAGGCGGGCGCGTACATAATATGGACAAAGGGTTAACAACCCTTTACGTACACCATGTAAGTAGCTGTTAAACAAAACTAGGTGTGCTCCCCCCCCCCCATCAACTTAAAATCCATTCATACTGAAAAACAAAACAAAATAATGGTCGAAAAAATATCTTCCCTACAAAGAAGACTACATTATGAATGGGGGAGACATCCAGAAAAGGACTCGCCTTGTGTAGTGGAACACTCGAGAACAATAAGCATTTATCAATGCCTATATGATGGCTTCATTTCATGACCAGTGCGGGTTTATCAGGTGTGTTTGTAAGCTTCCAATTCTGCTAAGCACAGACTGCTAGCCAGATAAGTTATATATTGTTTGTGACTGGCTGCTTCAATAAAATCGTTCAGCAAACACGTATCTATTAGGCGATATTTTCTACACCCCAAGAAAGTGCCCAGACAGCAGTAAAATTGTTCTGACTGATATAAAGAGGATTTTCAATTAAATTGACGTAAATATTGGACATGTCGAAATTGAAACTTAATATATGTTATTGATGACGGTTGTCTTCAACATGAAGTTAATGCTTTAGTTTATGTTTTTTATGAGCTCCATGACATTTTCCATCATAAGTTGCGCCGTAGACCACTATCGAAAAAGAATGTTAATAATCACCATTGTGTTAATTTGTTCATATGAACGATATTTCGAGTCATTGCACAGAAAGTTACGCAAATGAAGAAATTATATAAATGTACTTGGACTTGAGTCATTGCATGGTAAGTTAATAATTAATTTTTGGTTTGCGGCACCACCATAAGAAACACTTGGTGTTACCACAAAAAAAAATATACGTATTGTAATTACTTACTTGTTTACTGCCTATCACACAATATTAGACGTGTTTCCAAGTCTAAAATAGCCTTTTGGATTTGCCTGCCTTTAATTTTGACTATTTGAGCAATGGTTCAATATAGAGTCGATTAACTCGGGCTTCAAACAAAGTTGAAGTAAAGACCATTCAAGTTGTTAGCACAAAGATTGCATTGTCTGAGAACCATCCAAACTATTCTCTGGTATAGGCAAGATGCTTAAACAGCTACCTGAGCGGAATGTTTTCAACAGAATTGGTATTTTTACTTGTTTATAATGTACTTGTTCACCATTTTAATGTAATTTTGATATGTGTACACTTCTGAACTTTTCGTAATTATCGATTAAAAAATCAGGCCCCTACCTAAAGGTTTTTTGAAAAACTAAAAACACTTCTGCCGTTGAGAGCGGGCGTCAAAGGACAATGCCGCTGACGTCATTTGTGGGAGTTTGCTTTGTTACACATCCACGCGGCAACAAAGCGGCTTTATCTACTTATGACGTTTTGAGAGTGATTACGTAACGGGGCTTTTCGCCAATCTCGCAGAAAAGCTCTGGACAAGGGCATACAAAATGATTGCACAATTGAAACCTATTTATAATCATATGACTCGATTTCCTTATTTATCGAAAAAAATTTAAGTGGAATTCAGCAAAGTTCACGACTTGACATTTTCGTTCAAGCAGGTCTTTAAACTTTGTCTCTATAAGTGCAATGGTTTGCACGTTGCGCCTCTATTTGCAAACACGATGAATGTATATACGAGCAAAAAGGCATTGGATGAACTGCCGTAGCCTTGTTAAATCGAAGTAAAATTAAGGTTAAGTTACTCACAATGCCTTGGGTTCGAGTCGGATATTCAGCAAAGTTCACGACTTGACATTTTCGTTCAAGCAGGTCTTTAAACTTTGTCTCTATAAGTGCAATGGTTTGCACGTTGCGCCTCTATTTGCAAACACGATGAATGTATATACGAGCAAAAAGGCATTGGATGAACTGCCGTAGCCTTGTTAAATCGAAGTAAAATTAAGGTTAAGTTACTCACAATGCCTTGGGTTCGAGTCGGATATTCCCTGCATGATTCCCTGCGTTGCTGATGGGCCTCAAAACACCCGCCGGACCTCTAACCGTGCAAGACGGGCTGACACGACACAGCCTCAACGCTGGCCTAGCTGTCCGCTGGTTCACACCCAAGCAGAGTTCTTCTCAGCACCTCGCAACGCAAATCCCAACACACATACCGAATTCATTTGGTTGTATACAGCTCAGTGCACAACCCATTACAATAGCTAATAATATACCCAACGGGACATACCAACCAGGGATTCCAACAATGGGCCATTTGCATCTTAGGCCTACAACAACAGCTCACATTATAAACCATTTATTAAGAGCATTCAAGAGTATAATTCAACAAAAGGAAACTTCTTTATAAACTATAAACAACTGGATTAGTCTTAAGATCAGTCTTAACAACAGCAAACAAAGAAGGTGAAAAACTGCAGTATACAATACAAAAGTTGTATATACTGCAGTAACTCAAAAGGCAATACTTTGTTCCCGCAGAAAGCTGGGTATGGAGAACCCATTCCACTGGGGAAAGTCTGTGGGTTATTTGGCTTTATTAGGTACGTGTAAATGATTTGAGTAACCTTTTACAGAAATAGGACTTTCCGCCTGGTGTAATTCTCATACACGACGCTTTTAAGATGAGCGAACTCTTCGATTTGTTTGTCCCCTATGCGGCACATGAGCTTCAGCGAGAATGCAGTCCGGGTACATAGCGACGAAGCGGCACGGTTTATAGGGATCATATTGATGATCGAGGAACCCAAACCTGATTAATGCATGTCCTGTAGATAGCGAGCATAGATAGAGCTTCCTCGTGACCAATATATTGTCGACCTTTCCTCGAATTCGTCCCAACATTTTCATTCCAGATGGATCACCTTGCTGGTTAGAATGCATCAAGTTGTCTCTTGTTTCAGTTACTGCCAAAACAAGCTAGCTTTGGTTCCACTATGACTCGATATATAAAGCGGCTAGCTTTGTTTCCACTATGACTCGATAAGCAGCTAGCTTTGTTTCCTCTATGACTCGATAAGCAGCTAGCTTTGTTTCCTCTATGACTCGATAAGCAGCTAGCTTTGTTTCCACTATGACTCGATAAGCGGCTAGCTTTGTTGCCACATGACTCGATTTTAATATCGAGTGGCTAAGAACATTACCCCAAAACTTGAATTGTTCTCGCTGTCAAACTAATTTGAATACCATAAGTTTATTGCCTATGTCTGGTTGAATGTTTGATACACCGTACTGGCCTTTAATGGAATGGACATTAATTCTCCTCGCCTGGTTTTTAATTAACGCACCTGTAAAAATATCTGCAATTGAAGAACACGTCTTTAAGAAAACACCGTTGGCTGGGAGAGTGTTACTAGTGACAGGTTTATACACGTGGTTGCGTTGATTTAGGAAATCTATTTGGGGGAAAAATCGAATGTTTAGGGGCATTTTCATTACTCGTAGTGAACACTAATATAAGTCAATTACGACCAGTAAAGGTTCCCATTTACACCCTAATGATTAGAAGCAATTTGTTTCTTGCTTAGAAGCAATTTGTTTCTTGCTTAAGGGCAAATGTTTCATGACCGGGAGTTGAACCACCACCAACGACTACAGGCTAACAGGTCATAACTGCGCTATGGGCTTCTTGGTCACGGCACGCTATAAGTAATGACGGGATTTCAGTGTGATCTTTAATTCATCATAATCCACACTTCCAACCGGTCAGTGTATTTATAATTACTGTTAGGCATTTGCATTGAGTCTACTGACTTAATATCACCCCCAGGTGTAGCAACTAACATCTAACTGAGCAAGAGGTCAGCCCAGCTGCACTATGGGATCGATTTATGTCCATACGTCAGGCCGCTTTCGGACATCATTAACATTAGGTTGACTTTTGTTTTCTCATTAATTCAAACGATCGTCAAACGTGATCTATACGGCTCCCTATCTAACAATAGTGTTTCATTCGATGGAGATTTACGCTTTGATATGAAATATTCCATGGTCAGATTTGCTGTGATGGTATTTTAAATCTTCCTAAAGCATACATGGGCTTTCAAATTCAGTTTTACAGGTAAAACAAAGTAACGTTTAAAAGACTAACTAACATTCCCCTGTTTTACAAAACGGACGGAAAACATAACTTTACTGTAAAAGAACTAGACAGGAATATATTAATATGTTCACTTTAAAATCTACACATGTTCCTTTCTCCGAATCTGTTGCTTTTTTAAGTCTAGTCACATAGCCTGTCTCTAGTGTATATTTATTCTCAGGTAGGTCAATAATTGAATCGATGGATGTCACTTACAATAGCTCTGAGAGAGATTTGAGACAACTTTCACCTTCGGCAATCGAAGTCTAAACCAAAACCGAGTCCTTGAAAATTCAACCAAGAAACCGCATTCTGGCTCACCTTCCGCAACCTCCCGCACGGTGTGGTTTAGTTGTCTTTCAGAGCAGCCTTAATGGATGAGATTTCAAAAATGTTTATTACAATCCAAAGAATTCCTCGACAGGAAGGAGAGGACGTCCCCGGTAGCTACGGGAGGTATATTTGGAGAGAGTTAGACGGCCTTGTCTTGTCTCATGAAAAGAACATCAACGTCGCAACCGGACCTAATTACATGGGTTTTGTGAGCCGAGAAGCAAGGGGGCCGTAGGGGCGACCGACGCGGATCAATAGACCCTTTCCTGCCCTTGTGGGGTAGCGAGCAGCTTGCATCCTAGGCGCAGAGCGTCGCTTGATAACAACGTTTCCTGCTATCCCCTGATGTTTCTCGGCCCGGTAAACACAGAAAGGCTGAATTTGCATTGGCGATCGAAGTCTCGAGGAAAGAGAGAAGAGTGTCGTTAGGGGATTGCCCAGGATCGCCTTCCCTTCTTCGATCCGATGATTTGAAATTGTCATGTGAGGCCGACACTTGAGTCTGTCTGATAGTTGTATCATTATTGTATGTAACTGAACCTCATTCTTCCCTCTTTGCATTGTACAGCTGTTGACATCGCTTTAATATTCACATGATAATGTATTTACAACGCAAAGATTTCTAGGTAAAAGGAAACTTGGAATCCAATTATGTGAACACAAAATGATTGGAACTGTTGTCTTCTCTTCTCCACTTAATACTGCTCCGCTTTCTGTACAAGACGTCAACATATCGTTCAACAGACTTTAATGCGGCGTCTATACATCCCCTGTCTTCCCTATCCATCGTTCATTCCTCGCATCTAGTCTGTTCCCATTTTGTCAGAAACACATGGACAGTTAAGATTTCCAAAATGATGTTTAGGTTTCAAACACTCCCCCAACCAAGTTTGATAGACAAAGTGTGGACGCAGCTGTCCCCCTTCAGTGGACGATGATAACATCCTTATATCTGTAAATTGAAGAAAATTACGTTTTGTATTTATAGCGGATTGACAAGGACGAGTACTAATTCACACATCCGGAACCACAAGATTAGTTTAAGCACTTTGCACGGAATACACGGATTAAACGGATACAATTGAATTGAAGCCAACGAATGGTTCCGGATCGGCTAGTTACACCAAATAATGTGGTTATTGTCACTTATATTCCAAATTATCAACATCTGATCAGTGACTCGTTCACATCTAAACAAACAAATGTTCACATTGTAGGTCAGGTTCGCGACAATCTCTCTTGTTGAGTAGTGATGGTCCTGAAAAAGAACCGGTGTTTGGCGACCAAACATTTCTATTAGTATGATCTGGTAGTATTCAAAAGAACCGGTGTTTGGCGACCAAACATTTCTATTAGTATGATCTGATGGTATTCAAAAGAACCGGTGTTTGGCGACCAAACATTTCTATTAGTATGATCTGGTGGTATTCAAAAGAACCGGTGTTTGGCGACCAAACGTTTCTATTAGTATGATCTGGAGGTATTCAAAAGAACCGGTGTTTGGCGACCAAACATTTCTATTAGTATGATCTGATGGTTTTCAAAAGAACCGGTGTTTGGCGACCAAACATTTCTATTAGTATGATCTGATGGTATTCAAAAGAACCGGTGTTTGGCGACCAAACATTTCTATTAGTATGATCTGATGGTATTCAAAAGAACCGGTGTTTGGCGACCAAACATTTCTATTAGTATGATCTGATGGTATTCAAAAGAACCGGTGTTTGGCGACCAAACATTTCTATTAGTATGATCTGGTGGTATTCAAAAGAACCGGTGTTTGGCGACCAAACATTTCTATTAGTATGATCTGATGGTATTCAAAAGAACCGGTGTTTGGCGACCAAACATTTCTATTAGTATGATCTGATGGTATTCAAAAGAACCGGTGTTTGGCGACCAAACATTTCTATTAGTATGATCTGGTGGTATTCAAAAGAACCGGTGTTTGGCGACCAAACATTTCTATTAGTATGATCTGATGGTATTCAAAAGAACCGGTGTTTGGCGACCAAACATTTCTATTAGTATGATCGGTGGTATTCAAAAGAACCGGTGTTTGGCGACCAAACATTTCTATTAGTATGATCTGGTGGTATTCAAAAGAACCGGTGTTTGGCGACCAAACGTTTCTATTAGTATGATCTGGTGGTATTCAAAAGAACCGGTGTTTGGCGACCAAACATTTCTATTAGTATGATCTGGTGGTATTCAAAAGAACCGGTGTTTGGCGACCAAACATTTCTATTAGTATGATCTGGTGGTATTCAAAAGAACCGGTGTTTGGCGACCAAACATTTCTATTAGTATGATCTGGTGGTATTCAAAAGAACCGGTGTTTGGCGACCAAACATTTCTATTAGTATGATCTGGTGGTATTCAAAAGAACCGGTGTTTGGCGACCAAACATTTCTAGTAGTATGATCTGATGGTATTCAAAAGAACCGGTGTTTGGCGACCAAACATTTCTATTAGTATGATCTGATGGTATTCAAAAGAACACAACTCTTAGAAATGTTTTGTTTTGATGCTCCATTCGTATTCAAAGTGTATTTCTCGTATATGGATGGAGATTTAATCTTATTTACGTGGATTTTCCAATTTATTTTAACAATGTTCTTTATCATCATTTATTGTGGGCTCAAGTCATTACACATGATCGAAGATATTTGTTGAGCATTTATTTGTCATTTTTATGGTTCTTGGTTATTTTGCCTTATTACTGTAAGAGTTACCATGCTTTAAGTTGCGAGACGATATTAAGTGGCATGTTTCTGTCTTGATCAAAGATCTTTTAGTTTTAACTTTCATTGGTTCATTCTGCAAAGTATAGGCAGTCTAAATCAATAAAACCTTCCAAAAATTATACTTGCTTCACATCCACCCTACACTGGTGTATACGTAGGCAAGTTCAATATGAAAAAGTATGCGTTACATGTTCACATTGGTATGTATGCTTTGGCCCCATAGCCACATGTATAGAATGAGTTTCTAGTCACACTAAATCCCCTGTTAATGATGTATGAGATGTACCAGGTGCATTGATCGCCCGGTTGCAAGTTAAGACAAATGGGCTTTACGGCAAATCCTTGTGATTGAGGTTATATGACGTCATACTGGTTAGTGCTGTAAACAGAATTACTGCTCTTACAGGCGACATCTGTTCTAAAATACGAAGTCGTTGCTGTTTATCGTGTAAGGGCACTAGACACCTTTGGTAATTGTCAAAGACTAGTCTTCTAACTTGGTGTATCTTAACATATGCATACAATTACAAACCTGTGAAAATTTGGGCTCGATTGGTCATTGAATTTACAAGAGAATATCGTAAGAAAAACACCCTTGACTTTGTTGCATTACTTTTTTGTGTGCTATTAGATGCGTAATAAAAGACTATTAGATGTGCTATTAGATGCGTAATAACAGACCGCAGTTTATGAGAGTGAAAATTTACTTCTTTCTCAAAAAGTATACGTTACTTCCGAGGGAGCCGTTTACTCACAACTTGTTATACTCTCAATAGCTCTCCATTGCTCGTAACCAAGTAAGTTTTTTCTTACGAACAATTATTTTGAGTAATAAACCAATAGTGTCCTGTGCCTTTACAAATGGAGGTAGACCCTCCATAGTTAAATCTATCGCTGTTGTATGTTCAAACGTAAACATAAAAATGAGATGTTACCAGGTTGCTTGCAAACTATGGGCTATACATACACCCACTCATCCAAACAACGTATGATGTATCTGGCATTAATTTTTTAACATCAATTATTCTTTAAACACCTCGGACAAAAACATCAGCTAAGTTTTGCCTTGGTTTGCCTTGACATTATATGACTATTAACCGTGTGGAATCGGGGTTGGTCTGTACGTTGTAATACAAACAGTGCACACTAATAATGATGAACAAAATAATATTATGACGGAGTCAGCAATTTATTAAAGGCTTTTAACGACACAGGTGGCTATGGAGGACTAGCTTCTATAAAAGGCTTTCAATTAGAAGTGAAAAGGATTTAAAAACCGAAGGGACCCTGCGTAGTCAGCTTAATAAGACCTACATAACGGTCTACCGGAGCCCGAGTTAGAACCAAGGTGCCTGATCAGGAATCAAGTCAATCGGATTCTATGCTGAACCCGAGTTAGAATCATTATGCCCGATCAAAAATAAAGTCTGGAATCGGAGTCTATTCTGAACCCTAGTTAGAATCATTATGCCCGATCAGGAATAAAGTCTGGAATCGGATTCTATTCTGAACCCGAGTTAGAATCATTATGCCCGATCAGGAATAAAGTCTGGAATCGGATTCTATTCTGAACCCTTGTTTGAATCATTATGCCCGATCAGGAATAAAGTCTGGAATAGGAGTCTATTCTGAACCCTAGTTAAAATCATATGCCCGATCAGGAATAAAGTCTGGAATAGGAGTCTATTCTGAACCCTAGTTTGAATCATTATGGCCGATCAGGAATAAAGTCTGTAATCGGAGTCTATTCTATCGATCCAATAGTTCAAACGAACATCGAGAAGTCGTCTTTCCAATCAGGCAAAACCACCATAAAAGGCACTTAAACCACACTTGAAAACTTAACGGACACAAAACAGTGACTATAGACCGCCTAGTAGTGCGTCACAAGCGGCTTCAGTCTGTCCACGTCTGTAATTTTGAGAGTTCAATTACTTGTAAACACAATGCTACAGCTCTGACTGCGTAGACGTCGCATAATAATATACACAGCGCAGTAACTCTGACTTCTACAATTCGGTCAATGACTATTTGTATTAGTAGTGTTGCTGTAGAGTGGTTTTACAAACTCTCTAATTATCAAGTGTCTATTCTTGTTCGCTAATGACATCTGTAAATATTGAGACCTCTCTGTTAATTGACAATAACATTAGTAATGGTACCAATACAACGGTTAAAAGCACAAACGCACATTGTCTGGTATAAAACTTCAGGTATGCTATTCATCAATGAGTTGTTAAGAGGTTTTAAGTGGTGGCATGGTTTTGACCAAAATAATGTGTACGTTAAAAACGCGTTGCAAAATGATGGTGCTTAAAAGGGACACAATTGGTATTGTTATAATATCAAACGATTCAAAATTCGCACCATAAACCATGACCGTTTTGTTAACACCCTATGATGATGTTAATTTGGATTCTCACCTCGGTATCTGTGACAACACCCAAAGTGTCAATTTAAAGTTTTGTTGCAGTAGCCCGACCCTAAATTAAGCAGCAACCCTTGATCTAAATATATAGCCCGGCCATAATACCTAAACGTAGCTCGTGTTCAAATGTAGACCAAACCCGTTACCTAAATAAGACCCGCTGTTCATGTCAAAATCTTTATATATCAACCCAAACCGTGGGATTAATATAGCCCGGCCTAAGGTTTAGCCCCAAATCAGCTGTGTCGAATAAATATTATAATTTATACCGCGCTTGAAACTACTTTTCAAATGTCGCTGTGGTGATGTTGACCTTGCAGACACAAGCAACATCAACAATACAAATATTCAAGCAAACACAGAATACATTGAGAAAAGTAGCTTAGATAATATTGACGTTAGAGAGATGACACGAACCAGATAAGAACCAACACAAATCGTTGCGTGTCACGAGCTATTGATCTACCGGTGTCAGATGCAATTGTGTCCGCCATGCATAACTGTCCGCTCCGGACACTTTTGCATATGCAATCGTGTCCGGGGCTATGCAAAAACCGTCCGGTTGACATGTACATGATTATACATGTGTGTGCGCGCGTGAGCGAGCGTGCATGCTCTGAACCTACGTATTATATGCAGCATGAATATTAACGTATTTTATGATTGCAGCGAATACCCAACGGCCGAACATTTCCTTGTAAAAAAATGGTGAACGTGTTCCGTCGACCAAGGGCGTTTAACTTACTGCAAGGACGGTTTTGAACGGGGCGGACACAACTGCATATGCAAATGTGTCCGGGCGGACACAATTGCATTATGCAGCAGCGTCCGGGCGGACACGATTGCATATGCAAAACCGTCCGGCGGACATTATTGCATATGCAATAATGTCCTCCGGATTGCATATAGAGGACATATTCGCATGCGACACCAGCCCTATATGTAGCCCCGAACACGGTACCAAAATAGAGCCGGCCCTAAGCAATTAAGGTCTGAGAATGGAGTCATATTTGGGTCCGGACTTCACACTTAGGGCACCACAGGTTTACAAACATTCTCTTAGACAGTATGTCCATAATGAGCTGTTTGTAGTTCTTATTTTACGCGGGCTTATTTAGCCAGTTAAAGGAACACGTTGCCTAGGATCGGTCAAGTTGGTCTTTGAAAAGCGTTTGTTATAAAATGCATTATGGGTAGAAAGAAGTTGTAAAAGTAGAATACAATGATCCACACAAACATGCCTCGAGAATGAACGGTTTTACTTTTACCTCGTAGACTAACACGGTCGGCCATTTATGGGAGTCACATTGTTGACTCCCATAAATGCCGACCGTGTTAGTTCGCAGAGTAAAGGGAAAACCATGCAATTTCGAGGCATGTTTGTGTGGATCATTGTATTCTACTTTTAAAAGATCTTTCTATCCATATGCATTTTATAACAAACGGTTACAAACGCTTTTTATAGAACAACTCGTCCGATCAAAGGCAACGTGTTCCTTTAATGTCTATACACTTCATGACAAACCGAGTAAACTCGAGGTTTCCAAGGAATGGTCACGGGTTCAGGTCCAACCAATGGCTTTTTATTGCTAAATCAGAATATTTGTTAGAAACCACAACATGAAGGGTTTTTTAATCAAGTAACTTTTAATCAGTGGCTCTATATTCTACTGGCATAGGTTTTATATCGTGTTTATATTTCAATGGAACATAAACTTATTATGTCAGTTGCAATTAAGTACTTCATCAATCTATAATTCTTTAGGCTACTTCCTGAACTAGATCATGCAGAAAATGGGAAGATATTTGAGCTAATTCGGGTAATAAAATGGTCCAATTTCCTCAACTGCTGTATCATATTACACCCTGGAGATATCAAGCAACCAGTTGGTTGACCTAGATTGGGATGTGCAGACACTTTTTTGCCGGCACTTTTTACGTCAAATTCATGATAAACTTAAAGCAAAAAAGTCATGCTTTAGCTTATTATTGTTTCTTCGGTTATGAAATTAAAAAATAATAGCGATACTAGAATAGGTACTACTTTATTTACATTTCGTAAAGTAAGACTCAGAATAATTGTCCATGTTTATTGCTTTCAACTGCGCTATGATCTTGATGGACTAGCGCCTTACGTTATGTGACTGCCACAGCTGTTTGAGTTTACGTTTTACGATGTGGAAAGTTGGATGACAAAGATATAGTAAATAACTGAAATTAGCTAATTGGCCAAAATTTTATACTAATACCAGTTATCCGGCTAGTTTCTTTCGTAAAAATTTCAACAACAAAATTAACAAATCAATAAAAACACTCGAATAGCCTAGAGTCATTGTTCAATTCCAGATATCAAAACCAAACCAAAAAGATAACCATGTGAAAAAGGCAAAACCGTGAGTCCAAGTCCCCCCCTCCCTTATGTACCCCTTCGAAGTTTCACTCTAAATAAAAAAAAATTAAAAATATATTTTGTCTCAATTTGTTCAAACCTCAACTCGGCAAAACTGCATGCTTCCTTCGAGACGGACTTTGAAAGAAAGTATTTCGTATTTTAAGAGCGACTTTTAGGTACCATACCGTTCGGGAGCTCTTCGTAACAAAGATAAATACGGCAACTCAATAATATGTCACAACAAACAAATGTTTACTTTCCGCGAGCAAAATTCTACACTTACAATCTTCAAACACCGCGACCACCAATGATATTTCTAAGTAAACTTACAAAGAAGTTAATATTAGCCAAAGAAAACAACTTAAGTGCAACTTGCTTTAGATGTTGTTATTTTAGCGAGATAAGTCCCTCACGCAAGTCTTGATAATATTGTTATACACGCTATCCACTTGCCCCGTGAATACTTACAGCATTTTCTTAAATTTTCTTTCGCTCCAGATACGATCCTATTCAACGACGGGATGGTTGAGTCACTAAACAGAATAAACAGAAGTTCTTATCGCAACCTAATACTAGTTATTCCGAAAAAAAAACACTTTCGCTGTAATGCTGTAATGAAAAGATAACATCTAACTCCAGGGCTAGGGCGCGTTGCGCTTACGTATCTGCACTCGCTAAATGAAAGGAAAAAAAATATGCAACTACTATTTGAAAGAAACTGTCAGAAAAGATAATGATTCAATAATATTGATCCATTGAATGCGTAGGTGTTCAAACTCACTAGTAACACAAGTTTAATGCAAATTGTTATCGAGGGTTTTAGCTGCCGAATAAACGTCTTAAAGGAACACGTTGCCTTGGATCGGACGAGTTGGTCTATACAAAAAGTTTGAAACCGTTTGTTATGAAATGTATATGGTTGGAAAGATGTTTAAAAGTAGAATATAATGATCCACACAAGTATCACTCAAAATTGCACGGTTTTCAGTTTACATCGCGAAGTAACACGGTCGGCCATTTATGGGAGTCAACTTTTTGACTGTGTTAGTCGACGAGGTAAAAAGAAAACCACGCAATTTTGAGGCATATTTGTGTAGATCATTGTATTCTACTTTTACACCATCTTTCTAACCATATCAATTTTATAACAAACGGCTACAAACGATTTTCATAGACCAACTCGACCGATCCAAGGCAACACGTTCCTTTAATGCACCTCAAAATTAAGCTGACAGCTAAAGCTAATTGCCAAGATCTCGATATGGAAATACTATAGTGGGAATGTTTAACTTAATTTCGAAGGTTTTAACCGAATTAGTATTTTAGAGAAACTGAGGTGTTTTTGATCCACACAATTTCAAGCACTGGTTAGGTGGATAACGTCTTCTTGCGTAGGGATGTGGCGTTCAGAAAACCTGATATCAAGAGACGGGATAATTTGTATCCATGGTGGCCAGCCTTATTGGCAATAGAGTGTGCAAATAACACGCTTGTCGCCTCAACTACTCCCTTACAACCGGACACCCCCAAAATGGTTTAGCAAGAAATATGACGTCCAGATGTCAATTTTGGGATTTTGGGACATGATGGGGACACTAAACGGCACTGGACACTGTTTGTAATTACTCAACATAATTCATAGCCTAAAAACTTACTCGGTATAGCAAGCAGTGGAGAGCTGTTGATAATATAAAACGTTGTTAGAAACGGCTCCCTCTGAAATAACATATTTTTGAGAAACTGAGGTAATTTCTCACTAAAATAATTTTTCAAATTTTCACACCAAGTGAGAATACTTGTCTTTTACCAAAGATGCACGTGCTTTTGAAAACATGTTAACTTCTCCTTTTCCTCTTCAGAGAGCGTTTTTGTTAGGTAAAATCGGGGAGTTGTTTTGAATCACCTAACTCTCATGACACATTCAACAGTATGATAAGCGCCAATAAGGGGCTGGATAGCAAACGAGATGACAATTCAATGATTTTAAAGAAACCACAGTATGTGGTTATGAACTGGAGGCGCAATACACATTCAAAAGGCTCCATGTTATAGGTGAGTTTCAAACAGAGGTCCACAGATGTGACTGGGTAAGGAACATCTTAGCCTTTCTCAATCACCTGAATTCACACGTACAGCCGAAGTGTTTGCCAGAAAGAACCTTTCCATTTCCAGTGATTTTTCTAGGCCTCTCGGTCAAATATTTAGGTTGGGAGATAGAAATCTAAATCCAATCTATGATCTCTAACTCTTTGCGTACAAGAAACATTTCAAGGAAAGTTCTTGATTTGTACACTTGATTGAATTGCTATCCACGTGGAAATAACGAATTCTCTTTGAAAAATGAATAACTGTCATGTTTGAGAGTAGTCCCTAATGGCTAGCTCCAGGTTGATATTCACTCATAATTCCCGGAAATTTCAGCACAATGTCTGAGACGAACATGGGGCAAAAATGTCTCATGGAATTTCAACGATAGTTCGGAAGTTTTGTTCTTTCTATTCACAACTAAGTCATAACGGTTATATGTGAGGAGCTTTTCGTGCACCGTGATCGACAACAATGCATTGACGGAAACTGACGGGAGATGACTATAAAAAACTATTATGTCACGAACGTATCTTCAGCTCTTTGCCCAATTTGTCTTCCTTGACTCTTTGCGTAACCGATCATTGCCATACTCGTGCCTATGGCCTTCTGTGCATTAATTAAAAGGTACGACAACCACCAATTTGAAAGAGACTGGTGACGTCTCAGCATATGGTGTCGAGTTAAAAGAGTCTTTAAAAGTTTTGGGTATGGATTCATAGAAGTTATAGCTGTTTAGTGATTAAATTGACATTGTCTTTTGCTGGCTCGTCGTGTCCCTTGTATATGCTATCATCGTGCGAGGATGAACCAGACTATTTGCTCTTAATCTTTATCAGCAAATGTTTTATACCTGTCAGTCAATTTTGGTGAATGGGCAACAATGGCGTATGAATCTCTATAAGGTATTCTAATATGACAACAACGATGTTGTAAAGTTTAACACCCCAGTGTTTACAGTATGTATCTCTTTATTTAACATTTCCAGTTTTGTTTTACACTGAGTTCGGTTCGATGAAGCGAGCAAAAGACGTCCCGATTTCAAGAAAGAATTCTGAAATTATAGTACATAAATCTTATGCTTTGCAATGCGCATAAAGGCAGTCGACACTATTGGTAATTGTCAAAGACTAGCCTTCATAGTTGGTGTATCTCAACATATGCATAAAATAACTAACCTGTGAAAATTTGAGCTCAATCGGTCATCGAAGTTGCGAGAAAATAATGAAAGCAAAAAACCAATTGTCACACGAAGTTGTGTTTGTTAAGATGGTTGATTTCGAGACCTCAAGTTCTAAATCTGAGGTCTCGAAATCAAATTCGTGGAAAATTACTTCTTTCTCGAAAACTATGGCACTTCAGAGGGAGCTGTTTCTCACAATGTTTTATACCATCAATCTCTCCCAATTACTCGTTACCAAGTAAGGTTTTATGCTAATAATTATTTTGAGTAATTACCAATAGTGTCCACTGCCTTTAATGTACATTTCCAGGGTGGGCAGGGTGGGCAGTTCCAACCATATTTGTGCATTGTCGGTATTGAAACAAGTTGGTAGTAAAGAGTCCGTCCAAACAAGGCCAGAGCCAAATCTAGCTTGAGTATTAACAGCCAAGTTGTCACATTATTAACGATTAATGATGGATAGGAACTTAATGAAACCTGGATTGATATCAGGCTTTCATTTACTCAACTGTTCCACGCCTCGTTGGTATGTCTCTAAACGTAGCGGTGTTTGCTAACTGAGTGGTGTTTACCCTCACTAAGTGGATGAGCTCGTGCAGAGCGTTTGTTTTCCTTGGATGAATTGAAATTAAGGAGAAACTACATCACAGATCCTCCCTTAACAGCTAGGTTGATCAAGTATACCAATCACAAGCTAATGGTACCATTTGTTGATGAAGTAAAAAAAACCTTACGGGAAACTGACATGGACTTTGAATAACTCTGTGCATTGGGGATAAAGATTGTTAATTTTGAATTAGACCCTTTATAATACACAAATGTTTATACGCACTGTATACTCAGTACTTTCCCGAGTAAGATAATTGAAGCGGGATTTGAACCAGCGACCTCCGGAGTCTTGTGCTTGCGCTCAACCAACAGAGCTATCTGGCCCTAAACCTAGGCAGTTTCCTCTGATCTGTTTCATTATTGATGAACTGCCTTTGGACTGCAACTGATTCAGATTGCCCATGGTAAACATGAACTTGTCCTAAATTGGTGTCATCTAAAAGCTACCGTAGTCAGACTACTGACAGAACCTCAACTTTGATTTACTGTCACGAAAACACTTACTGCATCCAGTTGAGTCCTTTTACACAACTTATCCGTATTTTTAAGCGATTTAAAATGGCTGGGTGTGTTATTTAATTTTTAGCCCACTTGTTGTTTTGCGCGGTAATATTTCCCAGACTGCGATGCTTTATAGACAACTTATTAGGTCTAAAGCACAGTAAGCACTTGTTTATTGATGGCCTTTTCCCAGTTAGTCTCAAGTACATCGCAAACGCTTTCTAAATCCACAAAGACTTTCACGCTAGAAGCTTCCCAACCTCGCTAAAAGTATTCGCCTTTTATGTATATCACTCAAAAAGGCACTCGAGCAGGTCTATATTGTCGTCCAAGGCGAGCGGGGATAGCGCTGTAAGATTGAGACAAATACACCTTACACTCTGGAGCTAGGTCAATATTGGCTTAGATTCATTCTCAAATTTGTTCATCGAGTACTGAGCAAACGTCTGGCGCATCTGTGGCAATATATAGACATAGGTTGAGAGACAATACTAGGGCAGGGATCTAAAGAAGACGCCGCTTGCGTGAGACAAAAAAATACTGATTTTGTTTCATGCGTGCGCAATGCTTCACTTTAGACTCAGACCGCGGGTTTTTAATCAAAACACATCAACAAATTTTAACCAAATACGGGATGTCAACATGTTTTTTATTAGATGTAAGAGTGTTCTTCTAACTGTCTTGCACGCAAAATAATTCATTCGATAATTGTTTATTCTAATAAAAGTTTATGAGATTCGCCTACCATAACTTACATTTTCTTTCAAAAGAATGTGATTTGAAAAAGAAAAGAAAAAAAAATAAGGGAATTAAAGGACGAATTCGCTCACGGCCGTTTAAAACAGGCAGGGTCGTTGCCGTGTGATAAAGGCCCTCTTTTATTCCCATTCATAAATAGGGGAATCCATGTGTGGTGCAGAGGTTTTCAACTAGTGGTTTAATCCCAACGAGGCCTGGTTCGACGAAGTCGAGGTAAATTATCAAGAACCAGGCATCGGCGGGTTTAAACCACTAGTTAAAAACCGATTCAACACACTTTGATTCCCATTCATAAATTCCTTTTTGGTCAAAAAAACATCAACACTTTTGGTCAAAAAGTAAAAGTAATGCACAAATTTTATTGTTCAATGATTTCTTTCAGCACAACACCCCTCCAGCTATGAAATGGTAAGGCCATCCGCCGCCCTCGGGTAAACAACTCCTTATAAGGGAATGCTGTACTCGTCGCGCGTATCGCGTGATCTGGCACAACTGCCCCGGCCATTGCTCTCGACCAATAAGAATGAGGAAACTGTCTTATAAGCACATGTGCAAGCTCACGTGTCACCACTGGTCATAGACAAAGGTTTATACATACCCACGTGACGCGCTCTGCACCAATAGGAATAGCGAAACTATCTGAGGTATTTATGACTGCCTTTTTTGTTAAAAGGCGTAATAAAGTAAGAAACTCTGTAAAACTTATCCGTTTCCGACGTGCTTGAGCTCTGTATATACATGTACGACGTCCTTGTGTTGCATTTTTAAGACTGAGACACCTATTTCCGACAGTTTCCGGTTCCGTTCGTGTGCGTATAGTCTTGGTGCAACACGTTCTCGTTTTCCTTCCACACACAGCGCAGTAAGAAACTCTGTAAAACTCGCCAACAGCTCCCGCATCACCCGTAACAAGAAACGTCTTGCACCAAGACTGGCGCGGAGTATCCGCTTGAACCAGTTGTAAACACAGATCGTTGTCAAAGGTTTAATCACCCCCACGTGACGCGCTCTCCACCAATAGGAATAGCGAAACTCTCTGAGGTATTTATGAATTCACATTAATGTTTTCGATGTTGTCTAGTATGAATCGCATAATTCGTAAATATAGCAGCGAGAATGTAGTGGTTTACTGTCATTGGAAACTTAGTGGTTTACTGTCATTGGAAACTTAGTGGTTTACTGTCATTGGAAACTTAGTGGTTTACTGTCATTGGAAACTTAGTGGTTTACTGTCATTGGAAACTTAGTGGTTTACTGTCATTGGAAACTTAGTGGTTTACTGTCATTGGAAACTTAGTGGTTTACTGTCATTGGAAACTTAGTGGTTTACTGTCATTGGAAACTTAGTGGTTTACTGTCATTGGAAACTTAGTGGTTTACTGTCATTGGAAACTTAGTGGTTTACTGTCATTGGAAACTTAGTGGTTTACTGTCATTGGAAACTTAGTGGTTTACTGTCATTGGAAACTTAGTGGTTTACTGTCATTGGAAACTTAGTGGTTTACTGTCATTGGAAACTTAGTGGTTTACTGTCATTGGAAACTTAGTGGTTTACTGTCATTGGAAACTTAGTGGTTTACTGTCATTGGAAACTTAGTGGTTTACTGTCATTGGAAACTTAGTGGTTTACTGTCATTGGAAACTTAGTGGTTTACTGTCATTGGAAACTTAGTGGTTTACTGTCATTGGAAACTTAGTGGTTTACTGTCATTGGAAACTTAGTGGTTTACTGTCATTGGAAACTTAGTGGTTTACTGTCATTGGAAACTTAGTGGTTTACTGTCATTGGAAACTTAGTGGTTTACTGTCATTGGAAACTTAGTGGTTTACTGTCATTGGAAACTTAGTGGTTTACTGTCATTGGAAACTTAGTGGTTTACTGTCATTGGAAACTTAGTGGTTTACTGTCATTGGAAACTTAGTGGTTTACTGTCATTGGAAACTTAGTGGTTTACTGTCATTGGAAACTTAGTGGTTTACTGTCATTGGAAACTTAGTGGTTTACTGTCATTGGAAACTTAGTGGTTTACTGTCATTGGAAACTTAGTGGTTTACTGTCATTGGAAACTTAGTGGTTTACTGTCATTGGAAACTTAGTGGTTTACTGTCATTGGAAACTTAGTGGTTTACTGTCATTGGAAACTTAGTGGTTTACTGTCATTGGAAACTTAGTGGTTTACTGTCATTGGAAACTTAGTGGTTTACTGTCATTGGAAACTTAGTGGTTTACTGTCATTGGAAACTTAGTGGTTTACTGTCATTGGAAACTTAGTGGTTTACTGTCATTGGAAACTTAGTGGTTTACTGTCATTGGAAACTTAGTGGTTTACTGTCATTGGAAACTTAGTGGTTTACTGTCATTGGAAACTTCCAGTCGTTAGCAAGGCATTAAAACAACCATTACGCGCCAGACTTTAAACCAGCATTGGGTAAAAATTGATGAGGGGGAAAACATGTACCGAAATACACTACGTAGCAACCTGAATTGATTGGTCATTAAACCAATAGTCACAGTCACTAACCCCTCGATCGTTCCACTGTAATAACCCACACGTGACGGAATTGGCTTTCTGATCACGCTCCCTTGTCAAACATAAATAGGTTAATAACTTCTTCATTCCGATGGGTCACAAGAAATATCCACCAGACGACAAGAATGTGATTCTCCGCTGTCAATTTGCTTTAGCTGGCCCATACTCCAGTCTCTAGTCGTGTAATTCGCTAATGGGTTTGAACAATTTGCTAATGACCCCCCCCCCTTGGGTTAGACGCGTTGAACCACGTATAGTCATACCGGTCTCGACCTGCTCGGGTTGGGGTATCATTAGGTTAAGACTTCACGGCGGTGTTCTGTGGCTGCAACTGGGAATATTGTGTCAATATTGTGTAACCAGAGAATGGTACATCATATGGGGAGAGGAACTAATCTGTTAAACTTAAATGTTGCTTTTGAAAAAGTCTACGTCATGAAAATAATCCAAAATTTCTGTAATCACAATATTGACGTGAGTTGTCCATTAATGTTTTTGCCCTGGGTAGACCCCTGCATTCTCAGAATAGTAAGGAGAGTATACAAACAAACTTGGTGTTGACGTACATACATTTTGGTTTAATGCAGCGTCTAGTCGTTAAAGATAATCTTCTTTATTTTATTTTTACAAACAGCAAGGTGAAAGGGAAAATTATTTAAAGCATATGCGTAACATTGGTAATTATTAATGAGCGGTATCCACACATGTAAACCCTCTGAAAAATAACAAACCTATGAAAGTTTAAGCTAAATCGGTCATTGGAGTCACGAGAAAAAAAGAACAACTTTAATGTCTACACTGTTTTCAAACATTTAGACTTGCACGATCAAAATCGATTGTTTTACTCAGTGCTTGATAAAACTTCATGAACGAACTATTTGAAAGGGGGTTTCTTACCATGATCAATTTTGAATTTATTAATGAAAGATGTTGTAAAAGTAGAATACAATGATCCACATAAATATGCCTCAAAATTGCGTGGTTTTTGTTTTAACTAACACGGTCGGCCATTTATGGATAAAAGGCCGACCGTGTCAGTTCGCGACGTAAAAGGAAAACCGTGCAATTTTGTGTGATACTTGTGTGTATCATAATATTCTACTTTTAGAACATCTTTCTAACCATATGCGGTTTTTATAGACCAACTGGTCCGATCCAAGGCAACGAGTTCATCTAAGCATCGTGCAAATAATAAAATATATGACAATTTATATTGCTTATTCTTACCAATGCTATACACACCCTTTAAATTATAAAACATGGCACAACTTTCATGTTTGTCTTGTGGGATGTTTTATTTCTGGGTGATTGTGCCACATCGATTACCTCTCATCACTAAACCCCGAGTAGAGATGTACTGACAAACAATACTGATTGGCTCCTTAAGCTGCCAACAATTAGACATGTCACAAGATAAATAAAGAAGAGTGAGATGATACCAGTTATGGAGGCTAGACCGTACTGGATCACTACTGGAACGAGGTCGATTCAAACCCTCCAGTCTGCAAACGGATTTGAAACATATTATTCTGCTGGCACTAATTATGGGTCCTCGTAGTATAAAGCTTGCGAAAGCTGCGCGTAAAAGGTTTGTTTTCTTATCGGTTTCCCTACACAAAGGCATTATTGCATGCCAATAATAATCACGGCTAAATAATAAAGCAACATAAAACCAAGCCAACCTCCTCATCCGTCAAATCAGGCCAGTGCCAGATTAATTAAATAAACTAATTGAAAATCATTCATTTATCTTTTTTCCCGTAATGTTGTTTTATGTGTCACTCCTCTATGATAATTATTAAACGTGTGCGTAGACTTCGACAAGTCTATGTACTTAATCCACTTGACGGGGCAATAATATGCCAGTGTCATGTTTGAAAGGTTTTCAAAAGAGCATAATAGAACAAGGCTACCCATTAGGTAAATGATTAAGAAACTGTTCGTGCTGAAAACAGGCATGATAGCCCCCTTCTAGTACATGAAGGTTGTTTCCTTCTTATTGTTGTCCTGTTCGGTGCCATTCTCAGTGGGTAACCAAACAAATGCATAACTACTAGCCCTAATTGTTTACAATGCACACTCATGGTTTTCTTTGCGAATTATTGAAGATAAGCGATATGTAAATTTTAATCTAGGAGAAAAACTCAATGCTATTTTCCCCACAATTTTGTGGAAGCCTCATACAAAGTTTTGTATGCAATTTATTTCTCGATCATGTGAATGCAATTATAACCATTTTTGCAAATAAATCTCTCCAAACGACCATCTTCGTGTAATAGTCTTCTATTGGAAGAACAACAAGACAAATTCGAGGTGTTTTTCCGATCGAGTGAGAGAAAACATCTTGATTGTTATCTTCCGTGGCTCTCCTGCTTTGGCTTCTGTGACGGAAAAACATTGAACTTTATGGGGTGATGTTTTCATCATACCAGTCTGGCTGTGCTAAAATGCTGCTTCGTTTCAAAGACGTAGACACCCAATTCGATTAGACAACAAAATTACTCCCTAGGATTCTGCAGTTCATCCGAACCCTTGGAGATGGGTGGGGGTGTTATCATAGCAGCTACCGTTTGACAAGCCTTGTCAAAATCTGCTAATCTACTCATTTACTTGACTATTAAAAACACCCCTGCCGCCTGCAGCATCGATGGGAAATCGATCCAGGGGGTTGAGGGGAAAAACAAAAAGAAGGGTTGCGTTAGAAATTATTTGGAAAGAGGTCGGGTAGGGAAGGAGAGGACGAAGGACTCTGTAAGACAAACTGGGTCAATATATGTTCTTTGTCTTTACACATATTAAACGCCTGACTGATTGGAGACGCTATGAGGCACACGGTTGTCTATAATGAAGAAAGCGTTGATTGCTACTAGGCAAGTACACAAACCGCGGTCCAGACATTTTGTTCAGAAGTCCGAGTGGTAATTTACGCGTGACTTCTTCGCGCCAAAAGGAGTTCCATCTCGTCTTGCGAATCACACTTCATTATTGGACTTTTACATTCATCCATCGTTTATAACTCAATGAAACAGAAGGGTGAAATGAGGTCATCTTCAAGACCCCCCCCCCCACCCCGTCAATGACGTCATCACCAGTAGTTTGCAAGAGTACTTGGATTGCAGTGTGTTCTACATACACTCTGGTTCCTCTCATCAGTAAGGCAATGCGTTTATAAAGCGCTTGTGATACTGGAATGGCTTTCGTCGGTGGCTTTCGGGCTGCTGTTTAAATGCAAACAAGACAAATGAAGCTAGCCACAGTCAGAGCCGTATACATCTTAAACTCTGTTGTAATAACTGACACCCAGATAGTGTTATTATGTGTGTCAAAACTGCACAGGATCGACACTTAGAATGAGAGACCTACAACACAACTGATGATAAGATATTTAAGTGAACTGATCATCACGAGAAAAACATACACAATCAAGATGTTTGTGTTTGTTAACAAAAAGTAAACATTTTTTTTGTATTATTTTAAAGGTTCCTCAATCAACGGGTTTCAAACTGTGTTCTTGTTTAATTTTTTAATCATAAAGGGGAGTGATATACCGGAACCCTAGGGATAACAACACGGGGATAGCAATGTAATAAACCTTAGGTCCTTACTGGGGTAATGAGAAGATGCCGACGGAAATGTTGAAATATAAACCCGTCTCAACCTTCGCTATTTAATAAAGCAACTTCAGCAATGGGTCCTCCAGTCACCGATATACGGGTAATTATGTTAAGGTCGTTCCAAGTCGTCTAATTGTCTGAAGTAGTCTCTATCCAACCCTCACACAGTAACAGAGTCGAAGTAAGGAACGTAGAAGGTGCTTAATGATTGGTGTTGTCTATTGACGAGAAATCATTCAGTAAATCCAGTGCAGTTTCCACGCCGTGTGTGTGGTCATTGCCACAGTACGTGGTGTCTAGGTGGTGTGAAGTGGGTGTTCGCACCACCTCAAGAGGGCGTACCTGAGGAGGGGACGCCACTTAAACCACCCTTAACGAGCAGTCGCCTTTAAGTCTGCTGCCGTGTCTCGTGTAACGTGATGCCAGGGACTGGACGCTGCTTCCCGGTGTGGTGAAAGTCAGAGAGTGCGAGTTTAAAGGAGAATTCTCAAGCCGTCGACCCTATCCTGTCTAGAAATCAACAAGGCAATCGACCTTCTTCCATCAAGGGGATGCTTCTTAAAAGGCAGGGGGGGGGTTCTTTGGCTGCGTGACCACAAGCTGGTGAGCGCTTCAGAAGGATAACATGGTCAAGGAGACTAGACTTGCCATGAAAAGCAATATCCTACCCCAGTATAGCGAGACACGTATATACCATACTACACGCAACGTAACACCACAAGATAGAAATCCAAGCCCTACAAGCTTATTAACTTTGTGGATATTTTATGAAGTGCGGGTGATGAACCCTTTTCCCTTCTCTGTTGTAAATTGACATTAGAAAAGATTTTCAAATAAAAATGAGTGCATCTAAAAAAATTCTTATATCATTTGTGTAACCTGATAGGAGGAATGCTCACAAATTCGCATCCCATTTATCAGATATAACCTCATAAAACTGAAAAATGAACGGCAGCATGGCAGGATATGAACTTTGATTGATTTAATTATTTTCATTAAAACGGTGCGTGCGGTAAAACAAATGATAAAACACTGATGGAGGGCCATGATCTGGCAGATGAAATATCATACACTTTCAGCCACATTATTTGGAATGGGCGTGCTGTGATAAATGGCAAAATGTTCCAGCCTTTCCACAAGGGGCATAATCTGCACAATCTTGAAGGATGAAGGAATCTATCATTTGGAAAAGAGGTGAAATTCATCTTATTCATTCCTACTGAAGTTCTGAGGCAATAAGAGAGTGCACTTGTGTTGCTGTGACTGAAGGGGTATTTGATAAATCGCTCGATTTGATCCAGGATAGAATTATTGTTCAATTTTTCTTCGCATGTCGCTTTTCGTGTTTTAACATTTCAATTGTGATTCAGTTATATGTTTCCTATTTTTGACCCAAATCGCAGTAACTGCATCAGCGGAGTGTCATGCAATGTGTCTGGTTAAATTCACACTTTAAATGGGGTAATGTTCACAGATCTAAGCCTGCAAAGAAAGTGAGAACAGGTGAGAAATTCCACATCAAGTATTTTTGCTTGAAATGCAACACTTTTGAGAAATTGGTAACTGATCAGTTTTTATCTCCAAAACTGTTATAATTTTATAATCTTTAAGGACCCTTTTAAATGTGTTTTCGATATGGGCCTACTACTGTCTTCAATATCCCAAACACTATTCATAAAACACGCAGTGCCTCAAAAACAAGCAGATAGCTAATTTGTAAATTCCTGACGAAAACCCAAACGAACAGATAAAAGGAACTAGTTATTACCCATGCACCGAAATCGTTTTTACATTGTTACAAACAACCAAATAATAATAATAAATTTCCACAGTGACCTATAACCCATGCTTTATGCTGACTGTTTTTTGTTCAAATGATTTATATTATATGTAAGAGCATTTTCCTACTTCTCCTCTTTACTAGGTCAAATACGTATGAATGGAGGAAACTGGGGTCCAATTATTCATCTCTGTATGGAATTGTTCCAATTCAGCCAGGGCCGAAATTCAGAAATTACTTTGAATTACCAAACCTAATTGAAAGAAATAGGTAGGAGGACCGAGGTAGGTACATGTCCCTGTACTACGCCAGGGGCCAAATCAACTGCAAACCCACTTTCCATCCCCCAATTCCCAAACCTTGATTTGATCAATCAAAATCGTACACTCTTAGAGAGAAAGAAACAAAACAAAACCCGCCCATCCTTTTTCTCTGCTGATGTTCGCTTTAACACATAGGCTTTCTCTAAATAAAGAGCCCCTTGATAGATGGAACGCACAGCTTGGAGAATAAATTTTCTCTTTTTTTAGGTTTATTGCTTTCCTGACATCACGTAAATATGAAATAAAATCCATCATGGGTGTTTTTATTATAATCGTAAGGGAACCTAGCTTGTGTCTTTCAACCTTATCTATAAAATAAAGGGACAACATGTGATTCTGTTGGCACAGACCGGAATTAAATTAAGGATTTCTCATATCATTTAAATATTAGTGTCATCCGGGCCCCAAAACTGCCATACTACCTGTAGACATTATCCTTTAGGTCTGGTCACTTGACGTGCATAATTTACATCGCAATGATGAATTACCGTAAACCAATATGAAGAGATAAATTATTCCGGCGTGTTGGCTCCTTTAGTTCCAGAAAGTCCGGGTCCCGATAAGAGGCTATAAGGTGCCACATGAATAACGTAGGTGTTAAGCAGACAGTCTCTAATTTGGGTAATTGGTAAAGACCGTGGTTCAAACTTGTTAGTTCAGTTTCACTGTATTGTGAAGTTATTCGACTGCTCTATAACATACTAAAAAAAACTGAGAAATATGTTAACGCAAAGCCCTCCAACGGTAAAAACAACCTTACTAAAACAAAATGATATTTTGAGAAAGCAAGTACAGATAAGCTGCTGTTTTGTCATAATATAAAAGGCAAGCAAGTGTAAAAAGGGGCCGAGAAGGGACCAATTCACATCCAAACATAGTATGCACTTTAAAATTAAAAATGATAAAACTCTCTTAATTTACCCTGAAATGGTCTGAAAGAAACCACAGTTTTCGAATAGAACGTTGTTGGCATGGAAGGTCTCTGTAGTAAGGCACTGTTGAGCTACGCAATTTCGCAAATCGCAGCGAGAAAGCACTGCCTGAATACGTCAATTATGAATCTTTAAGAAGCTCTTGTAGACATTAATGATGAGACAGGGGATATCACAAGGGGTTTCCCCTTGGGGCTTTACTGACAGGTAAAGACTCGTCTCAGTCGGAACTATCAATAGAAGTGAGAAGGCGCGTTCCTTGACAGTCTGGATGCCTTCTACCTCTAAGGATGTTTTGTTAGTCGTCGTGGGTCTGTAATAACATAAACACTAGAGACTAACTTGAGGGGGTGCACGTCCTAATATTATAGGAACAATTACCAAATGAAAACATCTTTCTCGACACTTCATTAGTGAAAACGGAGGATAGTTTCTGATAAAATTTGTTTGCTTCTTCATATTAACTTGACAAAATATTTATTTAAAGGCAGTGGACACTATTGGTAATTACTCAAAATAATTATTAGCATAAAATCTTTCTTGGTGACGAGTAATGGGGAGAGGTTGATGGTATAAAACATTGTGAGAAACGGCACCCTCTGAAGTGCCATAGCTTTCGAGAAAGAAGTAATTTTCCATGAATTTGATTTCGAGACCTCAGGTTTAGAACTTGAGGTCTCGAAATCAACCATCTAAACGCACAAAACTTCGTGTGACAAGGGTGTTTTTTCATTCATTATTATCTCGCAAGTTCGATGACCGATTGAGCTCGAATTTTCACAGGTTTGTTATTTTATGCATAAGTTGAGATACGCCAACTGTGAAAGCTAGTCTTTGGCAATTACCAACAGTGTCCACTGCCTTTAAACAATGTATGTCATAGAGGAATGAATATTTAGGAGGAGTAGCTCGTACATGGTGAAACGACAGGGGTCGAAAACCTTGCTCCTGTGTTTTATCCCAGAGAGAGCATTTCGACATTTCAATCACCAAACTTAACATACAATCCTCTGTGATTTGAATAGATGTTCCTGGTTGCGATAAACTTTGGTTTACAGCTTACCGTCCAAATCAGACAGAGTAAATTTGCAATGAATTTATTTTCTTCTGTCGATGGTTTTCTAATTATCGTGTTTACGATCAGTTGATGACCAAGGTCAAACATTCAACTGCCGTGTCCATAAATCTAATGTGGTTACGTTTATTTTGATTTTTTTGATTATTTTACCAGGTAAATGAATTTCGGAAAAGCGTCGCTGATTGTCTTTTGCCCTTCTGTAAAAAAAACATTTTGCATAATATGTGACTAAAATACTCTCATTAACATTATTGCCTTACTCCAGTCTTCGTTTTAGTTGCACCAAACAAAAACATCTAAGAAAGAAATTAAAAATGTATGAAATTGTATTCGTCTATGGCATCATTATATTACAGATTACTTTAATTAAAACGAACAGATATCTCGACTGATTATTACTAACAAGCGTCTTCATGTAGCCACAACCACGAATCTAAATGTAGCCCGAATCTACATCTCATGTAGTCACAACCACGAATCTAAATGTAGCCCGAATCTACACCTCATGTAGTCACAACCACGAATCTAAAAGTAGCCCGAATCTACACCTCATATAGCCACAACCACGAATCTAAATGTAGCCCGAATCTACACCTCATGTAGCCACAACCACGAATCTAAAAGTAGCCCGAATCTACATCTCATGTAGCCACAACCACGAATCTAAAAGTAGCCCGAATCTACACCTCATGTAGCCACAACCACGAATCTAAATGTAGCCCGAATCTACATCTCATGTAGCCACAACCACCAAACTAAATGTAGCCCGAATCTACACCTCATGTAGTCACAACCACGAATCTAAATGTAGCCCGAATCTACACCTCATGTAGTCACAACCACGAATCTAAATGTAGCCCGAATCTACACCTCATGTAGTCACAACCACGAATCTAAAAGTAGCCCGAATCTACATCTCATGTAGTCACAACCACGAATCTAAATGTAGCCCGAATCTACACCTCATGTAGTCACAACCACGAATCTAAATGTAGCCCGAATCTACACCTCATGTAGCCACAACCACGAATCTAAATGTAGCCCGAATCTACATCTCATGTAGTCACAACCACGAATCTAAATGTAGCCCGAATCTACACCTCATGTAGTCACAACCACGAATCTAAATGTAGCCCGAATCTACACCTCATGTAGTCACAACCACGAATTTAAATGTAGCCCGAATCTACACCTCATGTAGTCACAACCACGAATCTAAATGTAGCCCGAATCTACACCTCATGTAGTCACAACCACGAATCTAAATGTAGCCCGAATCTACACCTCATGTAGTCACAACCACGAATTTAAATGTAGCCCGAATCTACATCTCATGTAGTCACAACCACGAATCTAAATGTAGCCCGAATCTACACCTCATGTAGTCACAACCACGAATTTAAATGTAGCCCGAATCTACACCTCATATAGCCACAAACGCGAATCTAAATGTAGCCCGAATCTACACCTCATGTAGTCACAACCACGAATCTAAATGTAGCCCGAATCTACACCTCATGTAGTCACAACCACGAATCTAAATGTAGCCCGAATCTATACCTCATGTAGTCACAACCACGAATCTAAATGTAGCCCGAATCTACACCTCATGTAGTCACAACCACGAATCTAAATGTAGCCCGAATCTACATCTCATGTAGTCACAACCACGATTTAAATGTAGCCCGAATCTACACCTCATGTAGTCACAACCACGAATTTAAATGTAGCCCGAATCTACACCTCATGTAGCCACAACCACGAATCTAAAAGTAGCCCGAATCTACACCTCATGTAGTCACAACCACGAATCTAAATGTAGCCCGAATCTACATCTCATGTAGTCACAACCACGAATCTAAATGTAGCCCGAATCTACACCTCATGTAGTCACAACCACGAATCTAAATGTAGCCCGAATCTACATCTCATGTAGTCACAACCACGAATTTAAATGTAGCCCGAATCTACACCTCATGTAGTCACAACCACGAATCTAAAAGTAGCCCGAATCTACATCTCATGTAGTCACAACCACGAATCTAAATGTAGCCCGAATCTACACCTCATATAGCCACAACCACGAATCTAAAAGTAGCCCGAATCTACATCTCATGTAGCCACAACCACGAATCTAAATGTAGCCCGAATCTACACCTCATGTAGTCACAACCACGAATCTAAATGTAGCCCGAATCTACACCTCATGTAGTCACAACCACGAATCTAAAAGTAGCCCGAATCTACATCTCATGTAGTCACAACCACGATTTAAATGTAGCCCGAATCTACACCTCATGTAGTCACAACCACGAATTTAAATGTAGCCCGAATCTACACCTCATGTAGCCACAACCACGAATCTAAAAGTAGCCCGAATCTACACCTCATGTAGTCACAACCACGAATTTAAATGTAGCCCGAATCTACACCTCATGTAGCCACAACCACGAATCTAAATGTAGCCCGAATCTACACCTCATGTAGCCACAACCACGAATCTAAATGTAGCCCGAATCTACACCTCATGTAGCCACAACCACGAATCTAAATGTAGCCCGAATCTACATCTCATGTAGTCACAACCACGAATCTAAAAGTAGCCCGAATCTACACCTCATGTAGTCACAACCACGAATCTAAATGTAGCCCGAATCTACACCTTATATAGCCACAACCACGAATTTAAATGTAGCCCGAATCTACATCTCATGTGATCACAACCACGAATCTAAAAGTAGCCCGAATCTACATCTCATGTAGCCACAACCACGAATTTAAATGTAGCCCGAATCTACACCTCATGTAGCCACAACCACGAATCTAAATGTAGCCCGAATCTACATCTCATGTAGTCACAACCACGAATTTAAATGTAGCCCGAATCTACACCTCATGTAGTCACAACCACGAATTTAAATGTAGCCCGAATCTACACCTCATGTAGTCACAACCACGAATCTAAAAGTAGCCCGAATCTACACCTCATGTAGCCACAACCACGAATCTAAAAGTAGCCCGAATCTACATCTCATGTAGCCACAACCACGAATTTAAAAGTAGCCCGAATCTACACCTCATGTAGTCACAACCACGAATCTAAATGTAGCCTGAATCTACACCTCATGTAGTCACAACCACGAATTTAAATGTAGCCCGAATCTACACCTCATGTAGTCACAACCACGAATCTAAATGTAGCCCGAATCTACATCTCATGTAGCCACAACCACGAATCTAAATGTAGCCCGAATCTACACCTCATGTAGCCACAACCACGAATCTAAATGTAGCCCGAATCTACACCTCATATAGCCACAACCACGAATCTAAATGTAGCCCGAATCTACATCTCATGTAGCCACAACCACGAATCTAAATGTAGCCCGAATCTACATCTCATGTAGTCACAACCACGAATCTAAATGTAGCCCGAATCTATACCTCATGTAGCCACAACCACGAATCTAAATGTAGCCCGAATCTACATCTTATGTAGCCACAACCACGAATCTAAAAGTAGCCCGAGTCTACATCTCATGTAGTCACAACCACGAATTTAAATGTAGCCCGAATCTACACCTCATGTAGTCACAACCACGAATCTAAATGTAGCCCGAATCTACACCTCATATAGCCACAAACGCGAATCTAAATGTAGCCCGAATCTACACCTCATGTAGTCACAACCACGAATCTAAAAGTAGCCCGAATCTACAACTCATGTAGTCACAACCACGAATTTAAATGTAGCCCGAATCTACACCTCATGTAGTCACAACCACGAATCTAAATGTAGCCCGAATCTACACCTCATATAGCCACAAACACGAATCTAAATGTAGCCCGAATCTACACCTCATGTAGTCACAACCACGAATCTAAAAGTAGCCCGAATCTACATCTCATGTAGTCACAACCACGAATCTAAATGTAGCCCGAATCTACACCTCATATAGCCACAAACGCGAATCTAAATGTAGCCCGAATCTACACCTCATATAGCCACAAACGCGAATCTAAATGTAGCCCGAATCTACACCTCATGTAGTCACAACCACGAATCTAAATGTAGCCCGAATCTACACCTCATGTAGCCACAACCACGAATTTAAATGTAGCCCGAATCTACACCTCATGTAGCCACAACCACGAATCTAAAAGTAGCCCGAATCTACATCTCATGTAGTCACAACCACGAATTTAAATGTAGCCCTAATCTACATCTCATGTAGTCACAACCACGAATCTAAATGTAGCCCGAATCTACATCTCATGTAGCCACAACCACGAATTTAAATGTAGCCCGAATCTACATCTCATGTAGTCACAACCACGAATTTAAATGTAGCCCGAATCTACACCTCATGTAGTCACAACCACGAATTTAAATGTAGCCCGAATTTACACCTCATGTAGTCACAACCACGAATCTAAAAGTAGCCCGAATCTACACCTCATGTAGTCACAACCACGAATTTAAAAGTAGCCCGAATCTACATCTCATGTAGCCACAACCACGAATTTAAAAGTAGCCCGAATCTACATCTCATGTAGCCACAACCACGAATCTAAATGTAGCCCGAATCTACACCTCATGTAGTCACAACCACGAATCTAAATGTAGCCCGAATCTACACCTCATGTAGTCACAACCACGAATCTAAATGTAGCCCGAATCTACACCTCATGTAGCCACAACCACGAATCTAAATGTAGCCCGAATCTACATCTCATGTAGCCACAACCACGAATCTAAATGTAGCCCGAATCTACACCTCATGTAGTCACAACCACAAATTTAAATGTAGCCCGAATCTACATCTCATAACCACATCCCCTTACAATAATGTTACCCGACTCTAAATATAGCAACGAGCCTGGCTCTATCATTAGCCTGGCTTTAATGTAACCCTTGATCTAGGTGAAGGTTGCCAACAGCTGTATTGCCACAACTACTCTTCTGTAACCTCAATTATATCCGGCGTTGTAAGGATTGTGCTAGAACGGCAAAAGACTTTCACCAAAAACGTCAGATATTTCCCTCACATTCACATTTTAAAAATAACACAAATCATTTGATGACGACCAGAGCACAGCTGTTGCGATGACGACCAGAGCAACGCTGTTGCAACGTTTAGAATAAAAAGACAACGGGCTCGATCTTGAAATGAATTAATAAGCTTCCAATTATTGAGTTAAATACAAAAAAAAAAACTATACGAACTGAATTGGTCAATAGCCCATTTGTTAGAATAATTAAAAACAAAATACATATAAAAATTTTTGGCACATATCGCAAATACATTAACAGTTCTTCCTACAAATGTGTATTCGTAATATTAATAAAAAAACTTATTTAAACCGCCGCAACTACAGCAGTTGTCATGTCTCATTTCCATTAACAACTAAACAGCAAAACCACAAGACTTGCCATAATGCAATCGCAAGACCATCGCTGCCCATTCAAAGGCTAACTTAATACTTACGTGACGAGTTTGTTTTAAGGTTTGTGATTTAATGCTCGGCAACAATATAACCTTTAACAACTTTGTTGCCTATAAAAGATTGATCATTCAAAATATGTACACTCCATTTAATGATTCGGTATTCAGATTTCCCTATTATGGTTGCCTCTGCATCTCTTAACGCATTGCTAGACGCAAACTATCTCCATGCCCTGTTTATCAGCAGCTTGACCCGTATTCCCTTTTTTTATTCAATGGTCTTTTAACGGTTGCTTGCCTAAACTCATTACAGAATCAATAGTTCGTTCTAACCATGGCCTCTTGATGCTGCCATGCCAGAGATCATAACCTCGTCCCCAATCGCATTATTCCCTTTCTTTATGTACAACCATGGTACAACCAACACTCTCCTTCACGTAAAATCAAATGCACTATGAGGTGTCACGATGTCTTATAAATATAGGACAGGTTTTAACTGGAGTTGACTACGTTTCAGATAACGCGTCTTACAAGACGGAGTGGGTTTTCCCTGGATGAATATTCTCGGTGGTTTTCTTCCAACATCTTAAACTGAAACCTCATTCACTGCCTTGACTCCATGTGTTTCGTTGCTATGTATAATAATTAAGTTCACTCTTTTGAGAGTTCTGTAAGCTTCACAACCAGACGTGATAAATGAAATAAAACGAAATGAAATTCTGCAAAATGTGTTGTCCCTCTTTCCACACTGCTTACCACTCTCTCTCCCTATCCCTACGAGCAGCTCATGGTGAACTCTGTGAAAATCTCACAATTACTATTGTAATTGCGGATTAGATCAATCGGAAACTACAAAGACAAATTATAAAGAACACAACAATTTACATGATTGGTTTGTCCAAACTGCATTTTAAACATAATTCACAGTCACTCAATCTCTCTTTCCTATGTATTTCGAGAAGTCGACACCTAACTGTATATGAGCATATAGAAAAAAGACTACGGATAGGAGATAATAAGTAATCACATGCTGTCGTCATGTTACGTTTATAAAGTCATCCTCCTACAGTAAAGTATCTGAACATTTTGGATGTCATCTTTAAAGCTCCGTACTTTACATGGTCTCACCGCAGGACAACGGCTTCGTCAAAAGTCGTATTTTTCATTGGTGGGCAAAATTGCTCGCCTTAACCGGTCTGAAGATGGCTGTGTAAGTGAGCTATAGTCTGTCCAGAATATAACACTTCCCACTATCAAGAGAAAAGCGTTCTTTCAGAGCACGTCTGCAATATTATTGTGTGAAGACACACGTCTTGGAGTCTGACTAGGAGCTCTACAGTATTCAACAACCCACACACGCCATTGACACCTTGTATGTGGACCGGAGCAAAACAACAATCTATTTCTTGGGATTTGCAAACCTAATATAATAACGTGTAAATAAATCTTGCAGATTTAAAAGATATGTATTCACAAAATCAAGTGAAAAATATTTCTACATGTTTTGGCAAGAAACACAAACCAAACCATCCGTTTCACAGCGTCACCATTCTCTCCCATGTTGTTATAAAAACAAAACAATAAGCAGTCATAAATCATACACGAGGAAAAACAATTGAACATTGTCAATGTTTATGTTCGTATACTACACTAAGGCCTATTTAATGTTGAGTTCGTGATGACATCGTGGTCTGATAAATTACTTGACCTACAGGCGCCGCTAAACTTCATGAGTTACATTTTTGACCAATATTTAGGATTGATTGTCTCGATGACAATTCTAGATCCAATATTCACGTAATGATTGATAGACAAACATAAATATAAATTTGACAACAAATACATAATTAACGCATTTCCAAGGACTCACAAAAGCCAAGCTCAATCCTAAATTAGACAATTTGATTTATTAATTTGATATCTTAAATCTCTTTATATTAATTCGTCAGCAGGAAATGAACAGAACGTTGTTTTAACTTACAATTCCACGGGAGTTTAATAAAAAAATAGAGATTGTCAAATTAATTTCCCGTCATTTATATTCGTCTCCCATGAGCTAAACCAATTTTCTTTAAGAGTCTCGCCCTCTCTTTATCTTTATCTACAAGAGGCGGAATCGTTTGGTTTCCTTCACTGTATTATAATCATTGAACGTCTTGATGTTAAACACTAATAGGCCTTGCTGTCTCTGAAGCTCATTAAAATTCAATATGAATATTCAAAAGGCTAGTGAGCCATAGAGATTTTTAAACTGATATACAAACCTGACCTAAGATCATGTGTATATTCGTATATTTGCTTACAAAAAGAGCTTATGCGGTTTAATTTTACGAAACCCTATACCATGATCCGTTTGGTTAACGCTTACTGTGATATTTCTGTATCAAAACAGGCACAAAGTCTATTCTCCAAACCGTCTCTCAGAATGGGTTTTATAACCCAGTAAACAACTTGTCCTCATTCACCACTAGATTCCCTTCAACGTGTCCCAATTATATAAAACAAATCCTACCTGAACCAAGTACAGAAGAAGAAGAGAAAAAAAGAAGAAGCAAAAAAACAGAAAGCACAGGAGGTTGCAATTAATTTGGTTTTCGTTTTCTATTGGGTCAAAACACTAATGCTTTTTTTTTTTTTAATTGTAGCATATCAAGGATAGGTTGTTAATTCGAGTCTGCTCGCACTACATTGGGGAGATTCCCGGATGAGGATCAAACCACAGAAAGGATGTCCGTCTCCCGGTTTTTCTTTCAAGGTACCTTGATAAAAGAGGACCACCTCACAGTTCTTGGAAATGTATGTAACAGCCTTGATGTAATGAGGGTTTTAACAGGATCTTTGGGATTAAAGAATCACCAGACTAAAATGTTACCTGCGTGCTATGAGATTGTAATTAATATTGTGTTTATTAATAAATTTATCTAATTATTTATTAAACGCAGTCAATTCATGTTCTTTACTTTCCACGTCAGATTGTTATTTGGGAAATAGCAGTCCTATGTTATTATTATTATTATTAGTTATTCGACCAATACAAACAATCAAGTTATGATGTTGTTTCAGGACAATGCAATTGTAAACTGGTTCCAATTTGCCTGAAGTATCCCCTGTTTAAAAATGGTACATCCCTAATTCCCACATCACCCTAAAATGTTAGGTAATCCTTATTTTGGACGTTGCTCGATATAATGGAGTGTCGCTGCTCTGATGTAATATTTCTTTAACATCGTATACAATGTGTTGACTAAAATATATATATATACATATTTAAAAAACGTCTTATTCCAAAGACAAATTTTGAAGAAACTAAATGAAAGTGCTCGCGATTGATACCTTTTAATTCTAATAAGATAAGCCAAGTGCCGTTACACATGGTCCAATTCAAACAACACATAACTCACATAGACCTATACCATTTCCAAGTTTTGTAATTTAAAACAGCAATATACACGAAGGAATGGTTGGAAACCTTAATAATGGAGGAGCCAAAAGCATGTTCCTCTCCATGTTGATTCAGACAACTTGAGGAGCTGGATATACCCCTCAAGCTAAGAACCAACCTTGATGACACCGAGTGGGAAGACATATCTGTAACAGCTCAAGAAAGTGTAGATATGCATAGCATCGATGCGATGTGACTGGTTAACGACTAGTTGCTCTATGTGGGTAATTCATCAATTTTAGCGATGGTGAAATGGAAAAATGAAAATCATAACTAACGGTCTGAGATAGAGGTTGGAGTAGAGGAACGTATCGGCTGTTTTATTGCCTCGATCCACGAGAACCTGATCTGGACAAATAGGGAAATAGAGACGAAGGGAAGTCAGAGAAAACATGGGATGAAATTACCAACGGTTACAGGCGATTCGTAAACTGCTGAAGTAAATGTCCTTTAAGAAAAACAAGACCAGTCAGCTGTCGACGAGCTAAGGCAAAACTGACAATCTCCTCTCGCCAAATTAAACTGCTTTGTTAATAATTGATCACTGCATACTTGGGGTGTGATACACGGAATAACCTGAGGGGGAAATATTGAAAATTAAACTCTTGTAAAATACAAAAGAGGAGGATTCTCTGAGATTGTAAATGTATGGAAGCCGATCCGGCGCTATGTTCATTTGATTCCTGCGTCTTGACGAAGCAGTGTTTTGTTTCAAATGGCGAATGGGGACTAGCGTTCATAACTCAATCCTATCTGATGGGCTTCCAGTTCCCCTCTCCCGCTACACACTAATTGTGTAGAGCCACTTTACATGCTGAGAGCAATTTAGACATGCTGAGTCCCAATGTGAAATCACAAAATTGAAAATAATCGAAATGTTGTTTATGATCCCAATTATACGTCACTGCAATCCACCAAAGGCCACAATGAGATTGAAACATGCAGTAAGTTATACTATAGGATGGGTTAGAAAACTCGGATCGATCGATGGCACTGCGGTGAGTCTTTCAATACCAGCAAGAGTTGAGAAACATGCAGTCAGTGATAGGATGAGCTAGTAACTCGGATCGATAGATGGCACTGCGGTGAGTCTTTCAATACCAGCAAGAGTTGAGAAACATGCAGTCAGTGATAGGATGAGCTAGTAACTCGGATCGATCGATGGCACTGCGGTGAGTCTTTCAATACCAGCAAGATTTCCAGCTTTAGAAAATTTGCACAGAGACAGAGTTTGTATCAATATATCCCATTCACTCATAAGCTTATAAAATTATCAGTGAGTTGAGATATAATCGACTAACCCCGTATATACAGACGTAAAAGCTCAATAATAGTTTATTCTATCAACAACAAAGATTCAAAACCTCTTGGACCCGACCCACCTGTTTAATGTGGAATGGTCCATTCTGGGATATCAATTAAAATGGTTAAATGTGAAGAAAAACAAGAAGAAAAGCATGGGCTGTTGCAAACTGCAACCTACTAAAATGACCTGTGGTGTTGATCAATTATTTCGACCCAAATACAACTCACACAGTATAGTTCGACTAGTTAAATGAATAATTGTCTGTGTGTATTTTGTTATCATTAAACACTTTTGAGAAAGACTCTTTTATGGTCAAAAGGTGGGAACATCAATATTTCACATTATAAAAATTGTAGAAAAAAATACTACTATTCAAAATTAAATAGACATTGACAGATGGTGACTCATGGCCCGATAAATATTATACATAGATGGTTGATTTATTGAATTCGGTTAAAGGTCTTTTCTGAAGGGTTTTCAAGTCAAGAGTTATAAGGAGACAAGCAGTGAAGATGGATGATGCATTGAGTGTTTGGTGTTGGCAACGTAGTTTCCTGGATTAGGTCAGGAGAGGGTTTATTCTTGCAGATTGGAAAATGTAAATCATCAGTTTCAAATTAGTTGTTACTTCATGTGTTATAGTTTAATAACTACCATGGGGAAACTGCTAATAGATGCATTGGAATCATAGAGTTATAAGCCAATGAAAGCTCTTCACGCGTGCACAATTCATCAAAGATGTCGGCCAATGACGTATTGCAAACAATCTTTAAAATAAGAGCTAAGGTATACAACTAAACCCATTTCGTCTTACTCACAACAAGTTTACATCTGCACACATAACGGTTTCAACCTTTCTCTTTCAACCTGTTCTTTTATAGAATCGTATCCAACATGCCCATTCGCTCGATTTTCAGCGTAGCGCTGCACAGGTCACATGCGACCTTAACCTTATCTAAGGACTACACTACTAGAGAAGAGCTGACTCCTTCATTAATCAATGCAACCCAATGCATCCTACGTGACATACGGTCCTACTGGGACTGATAAAAGTCTAACAGATAACTTGGTATCCAGGCAGGGCAAAATGGGCCCGGGCAACCCTCCTACCCCCCCCCCTTCTCTCTAATCAAAACGTGGTGCCGCCAACCTCTATTGATAAAATCACGGAATGGGACCAGACAAACGATTATTAATGGTTGCTAATATTTTCAATTTCTAGACAGGTATTTTGATAAACCGGAAAGCACGATGCTCGTATTTTTTATTTTATTCTTAAACAAAATAATGTCAACACACAAGAGGCAAACAGTTTGTGGGTCGTTAATAATTAGTTAAATTGAAAAATGAAACAAAACTAAAACTTTGGACGGGGGTTGTTATGTTTTTGAAACACCATTTGCCAATCTCGCCTGAGGTAAATTTAATAATGAAAACATGAACTTCAAAATTATCGGTTGTTTACAAGTAACGGATGTCTTGGTTTATTCTCGAGTTGTCTTTGTTAATTTGTTAAAACTATTTTACTTTCATCATGTTCCAAACCAAGCATGTTTTGCTTACCAAGCATCATGATGTAACTTGTATAATAGAGATACTGCGTTAATTTCCTTAACTTAAATTCCCTACCGACATACAAAACAAATGACCTGTAACTTCAAGGAATTGCTCACAATTTAACCATTGTTCTATGTTTACCACGTCTACCTGGCGACACATCAGTAATAGCTAGTTAGAGAGGCATCTATTAGTCTTGGGTCATTTGCACGAAGCTACACACAGACGGCGATCCTCCGTACAACTTGTCGGACTTTACGTGCTGTGTCCGGAATCGTGTTGATTTTATCCTCTCAGGAGAGAAGTTCAAATACAAGATCGATTCTAGCCTTTTTTGAGTCCCAAACTCACTCTGCTTTTTCTCTCTTTCTCTCCCTCCATTTAATAATGTCAAGGTAAAGTCGGCATGTTTGACGGTACATATGACAGCGTAAAAGCACGTTTAGAGAGAACCCACCCAATTACATGGAAACTCAATTCACTTAAGGTTTACTGAAGGAAAAGAGCCGCAATTGTTCGAGTTAAATTGTAAGGAATATTAAGGATGTGAAGTCGTTTCATCCGCACCGTCCAGCAGAACATACAATCTGCCTTATGTTTACCGAGGAAAACAATTTATATACTTTTATATTTAGAATTCATGATCAATCATTATTTGCAAAAACAATAACCCGTTCGTTGAACCAGTCAACATGCCTACTTAGTTGTTTTGCTGCAAGGTCTTGGTTAGAAGAAAAAGATAAGTTTGGCGTTGGGGGCTCAGGGATGTAATACTGTTATGCGATCAATATAAAGATGAACCCGTCCTCCCAAAGTGCAAGCAACAAGGAGCGAACCCTCCGGGTGCTTTAAACATAATCCCCCCTGGACTCAAACCAACACTTCTACTGATCTCTTGAAGTCTGAACCGTCACTCCACTCGATCTGTCACCCTGAATAAATGTTTAGATGGAAAGTAACGGCAAACACCTGATGCAAATCCTTTAAATGTGAGTTGTGAATTAAGAGTCGGGGGATGAAAGACGGATGGAAAACTCGGGGTATCTCTGCACCTGCCTCTCTAGCCTACGGGGCTGGAGCGTTTATCAACGGCGTATGGTCTGTCCTTCGCCCGCTGACTGGAACCAACCCCTAACACTCCAGTCCATCTTCAACAAGAATTATTCAATAAAAGCTTTTTATTTGAATAGGACTGAAATCTGACGATGTAGAATACGAGACCGGGATATGGGGGAGGAAGGGTAGAGTGAAAGAGAAGTAGACTAGATCTCATTTGCTGTCTGCGTTGTGTATTAGTAGATTCATTGATGACGGCAGCATTGGCGTCCGCAACCCCGATTGCGGACGCAGCATCGCATCATCAAAAGTCGCCGGGTAGAAAAAGGAAAGACAGTGAATCGTTCCCCCTCTCAGCCTAATACATTAATCAATCGGTACTGTAAGTAGAATCAACATTGTGCCCGGCTTGTTCAGCTTTGCCGCTGTTTTTATTTTTGTGTGGATAGAACTCGCAATAATATTATTGCATTTTGAGCCGAGCGTAGTTGACTTTCAATTTAAAATGCCTAGTGTATTTGGTCTTGAGACGTTAACTAAGCCAATCAGTTGCAGAACTCATTGACAGAGGCTTTCATTGTCATGTCAATGCACTTTTGAGGTCTGGGTAATATTTACTTTGCGCTATTTCAAGCCAATTAAAGGCACTTTAAAGCGCCTTAAATGATCACTGCCCGTCAGCTGGTTTTAAGCATGATGACGCTATTTCATCGACTCTGTATATCAATAATAATATTATTGATAATAAAAATAAAGCTCCTTAGAAGGAGGCACCGGCAATATATTGGAAGAGGGTGTCCATTTTCAAAATGTTACCTAAATACAATACCAATAATCACCCATTTTGTCGAGACGCAATAATAAACAGTTATATAAAACGCATCAGACCCCGATGTCCATAGTAAGTCCATACTAACTTTTGTGTGAATTGTATAGTTCAATGACTTACTTAAGGACACACAAGTGCAACGACCGGGACTCGAACCCTAACTCCAACAACGAACTCGAAAACCTGAACATGATCCTTAATGTTTATGGAGACGCTTGGCTGCACTCCCCGTTTACATGAACTCTTGAGCTTGCATATCGTCTCGTTGAGAAATCTGCAGCGGGGCCTATTCCATTCATTCATACAACAACAGGTCATCATCAGCTAAATAATCACATAGAAGAAAACAAGCTCTGAATGGGTTAGCATTTGGCCACTACAATTCTGATAACCCGTTTCTACTAAGCAAATTCCTTCATGCTGAGCGACACTTTTTCTCTTCTCTGATTTGGAGGTGCCTAAAGCTAAACCACTGCCTTATTACTTAAAGGTACAGAATATAACTGTGGTTTCGCAAACAAAACAGTTGCTGGCAGTGTAAGCAGTTTATATAAACCACCATATACATTAACTGACAAACATGTAAAAGGTTGGAATCGATCGGCCATCTGGGTCAGGAGTAAATAGTGAAAAAAAAAAAAAAAATTACACATTTTGCACGGCATTGATTTAAAGGCAGTGGACACTATTGGTAATTACTAAAAATAATTATTATCATAAACCTTTCTTGATTACGAGCAATGGGGAGAGGTTGATGGTATAAAACACTGTGAGAAACGGCTCCCTCTGAAGTGCCATAGTTTTCGAGAAAGAAGTAATTTTCCATGAATTTGATTTCGAGACCTCAAGTTTGGAACTTGAGGTCTCGAAATCATCCATCTAAACACACACAACTTCGTGTGACAAGGGTGTTTTTTCTTTCATTATTATCTCGCAAGTTCGATGACCGATTGAGCTCAAACTTTCACAGGTTTGTTATTTCATGCATATGTTGAGATACACCAACTGTGAAGGCTAGTCTTTAACAATTACCAATAGTGTCCACTGCCTTTAAATAAAAAATGAATAAAATGCTAATTGTGCGATAAACTCCAAACGGGACTACGTTTTAATTATTTCTCATCAAATGTGATATCTAGATAGAAATACTTAATTTTCTATGTAAATCTGTGAGTTTTAGACGAGTTTTTGTTTCTCTTTGTAATGTTCCATTAAATATCAATGTTTGAGAGTATGTTATTTACGCTGACGTGACAGAGTGCATTATTAGCCTGTTTTAATCATCATTTCACGCATTGGTGTCAAGTTCTGCATACTCATCACTTTGGCGATTAGAACAGTCATAAGTCTATGCAAGATAATGAGCTATAAAAATGACAGTCGTTGTATGTCTCTATACTGGCATCAAACCGCACAACAAATCAGCGAATCCCGAGCCGAAGGAATAATAATTATAATCGCGATGCATCATTTTTGCACTCACAAAGAAACCAAACTGATGTTAAAAAGTAAATTAGTCTGGGTCTTGTTATGTTTTATTTTTACTCGTAGTAGTAGTGTTATAGATGGGCAATGGAAAACAAAAGCAAATTCATACAATGGTCCGTAGATCTGTTGCCCCACATCTAGGGTAATTCAATTCAATCAATGTATTTCCATATCAATATGGATATTGAGAGCATCAATGTTCATTTGTTGTTGCTTATAATGCGTTTCTTCTTCTTCTTTTTGCGTATACGGGGAACCTTAGGCAAGATGAATTTCATAATTCAAACCATTTTTCATGATTGTCTGAAGTGGTAATTACACAGCCATCCCTGAGCTATTTTTCTGTTAACCTCTTTCTCTGATGGATTCCTACAAATATCAATTTTCCGCATGGTCGGATGACGGTTGCAACAGTGGCCTACAGGGACGGGTATCTGGTTTGTACTTCTATTATGGCCTAATAAACCACAGTGCATCTGTACTGATGCGGAAACATTTCAAATTTATTGCTCCGAAAACCAGGACTTGCACTTACAATTACCAGAGAATGTTCGAGGGATGAATCCTTGTATATCTGTTGGGCACAAAGCAACCAGGGCCCATGTTTTACAGAGCTGCTTCAACAGACAAATGTTGCCTATCAGCTTTCCACTTATAGCAGGAATGAGCAGGATACCAGTCTAACAATTGTTACACAACATGGTAGCTTGGCTGGTTAACCTGCTGAGATAACTTTGTTGTGCTTAGCTACTTTTGTGCTTAAGCAGCTCTATCACCCCCGCCCCCCGAGAATATTTTTTAATGTCATAAAAACACCTATTCCGTTTTGGGATCCGGTGCATGTTTAATCTACCTGAAGATTTTTTAGAAGATAGTTGGCTTACGAATAATCTTTTCGTAAGGTATTTGCATAAATACTGCTACGCAAACATTTATTATAAATCTTCTCATTATGTTTATATATCACGGTACTGTTGAGACAACATACCCACACCACCCTTCAAAGTACTCTTTGCATTTAAGTGGACGCATCCTATTCTCGAATGTATTTAAGATACACATTTACAATCTAAACATGTGTTCTGCAAGTTTTCCTGTTGAAAGACGCAAAATGTTTCAAACATCAAATGGGTTAACTGTACATAGTTTTTCTTCGTAGCACTCTAAGGGGATACCGAGGAACCGAGTAATCACAATTCATGGGTCTCTCAAGATGATCTCGACTCGTGGTCCGCTCCGTTTTTGAACCCCACTCTTCACTGGCTCAGCTTCAAGGGACCGTGCATTATTTTGGATGAACATTTATCTTTGACAGTCACATTTGATTGATAAATACCCAACTCGGCCACTGATCTCTGAGCTTTGTATAGATGATGTGCTGGTATCCTATGCATCCATTAGACTGATGAAAATAGCATTAGGTAAAGCAAGATCAGCTACTCCCACTGTACCATGACGTTCAATGCCGTATCTTTTTTCCCATTGAGCACATTAAGTAGTTGAGAAGTGATACCATTCAGTGATTTTCTGATTTGATTGAAGTCATCCATTTTAGAAGCAATTGCCCCCTACTGAGTATGTGACCATTGTTGATGATAAAGCTACGGGGTTTCCATCATGCTTTTGAGCATCGTACAATCAATTTACTGAGGCGAAAGCAAATGTCTGCCGATTTGTGGATCAAAAGATCGACAAGACAGTCTTCTGGGAATCTTTGTTGCTTCCTATCTACTGGTTTTCTTTATATAACATACAAATATTTTCCAAGGGACCATTCATTTGGAACGCATATTGGCTTATCTTTATAATACTACAGTCTGCACGCAATGTTTGTTGATGAAGAGAATCAAACAAACAGAAGAAATTGTTCAGACCCTAGCTGTTTAGATTGATTTATGGAAGGGGATTGACAGTAAATCAAGGTGATAACAGTTCCCCTAACCTGGATTAACAAGAGAGAAGAAACCACAAACAATATTTCCATATTGATTAACCCTTACTTTTAAAGTAAACAAGCCTCGGACGCAGTTGCAGCATTCGTGTCAACATGGCCATTGATGTACCTTATCTATAATAACGAGAGTAGCAAACTAGAAACAGCATTTGAGGCAAAACTACTGCCCCGTATTGAAACAGATGCTAATAGGCAAACAATTCAAAGACAGTAACACTACGGAAGTAGCAGCTTGGTAACTTGTGTACATTGCCTTGACTCAAAAGCGAATATTAAGAAGAATATATCTTATGTAACGACGTCTTGTCTCTGCAGAGTATGCCCTTCGGCGTAAGTGAATAATGTAACCACATTGCTTTAATTGAATCCGTAACGAATATATCTCATTGAAACTCAAATGGGCACACCTGAGGATAAACGTCTAGCCTTAAATTTGAATCAAATGAAAATTCGGCTATTCTTTCTTCATACTATTGACGTATTAGGCCACCTCCCAATCCTTCGAGCAAGAGCAAAGACAAATTAGAACATTTAATCGTCTAATCTTGGCTAGAAACAAGATTTCATATGAACACCTAGAGCCATATACATATATATGTAGATGTCAAAATTCTAGGAATAATAATATATGACTGAGGAAGTAAGTGATTTTGCTAATGGTCATACATTATGCCCTGCATTTAGCTCTCGGCATGGCGCCTTCATTTTAACAAGAGGCTCAGCAGCACCTAATAAATTTAGATATAGCGTCGTTTTGGAATATCCTGAAAGTTCCTGAAGTTCCTGAAAAAAAAGTGTTCATCTTATATTCACGAATCTAACTTTATTATAATGTTGTCGACCATGGGCGGTTTTGCCTGGTACCCATTATGCGCATGCGCATAGGTAACCATGGAATACTTACACAGTGGTTTTAAAATGGTCGCTGCTCAAACTTGCCAATGGATAAACATGACCGATAGACCTATGGCTTGATCAGGTTGCTGACACGAGCGTCGTGTTCCCTCAGTGCAATAGTGATGGTTCACTCATTCTTTAAAAGGCTAACGGGGACCTGACTGTTTCACCCTTCATGTGATTGGTTAGTTACTGGCGCCATCATTGAATGTTCGATGTTTACACTACAGTAGAATCCTCACTGATGCTCATTATAACGATGGAGACTCAGACTAATTTGTCCATCAAGCCTTGGTTAAGACACTATTCAATGAGAGAGAACCAGCAAGGCTGCACGGTCTATAATTGCTCCTCGCGGGCTTTAATTTTTAAATTCATCTCGAGTGTTTAATGAGCGAATACTGCTATAGCGACAACAACAAAACATCCCTGGGTTATATAAGTTTTCCCGCTCTGAGACACGGTTGCACGTTTTGCTGGAAGGTTGCATGCCTCTAACCTCGTTATTTGGTTTTAATCAAGAGCAAGCTACCGAACAGCAAAATGAGCACCGTATGTGGTTTTAATTGATATATCCTTCTATATCTCACACCTGGGACTTCATCTCACAACAAGCCATTAGTAAACAACACGAGAACAACACACTGTCTATCAGGTTTCAGAACATTCACATTTATTACACTATACCTTGTTACCTACAAATGCTTTGCTTTTGAGGTCCAAAATAGAGCAACCTGAATTCTCTGTGGATGAATGCAACTCAAATATTACACTCAAACAATAAGCAATATCATGTCTACAAGACACCTTAAGATGTTTCTTGTACGCAAACATGTTGTAGCAACTATAAGCAAAATATTTGTACAAATTCACTCGTGTGTTTAAGATTATACATCTATAATTAGTAATGCTATACAGTTAGAGTGTTTACATATTGTTGGTACCACATCAACATTTAAACTCGATATCATTGTACTACACCCACAGTGTGAAGCACTGATGTATATATATACACAATCTTCCAGCGTATTTAATTATACGTTAATTAGATTGAAAATAAAATACAGAATCACTGTGATTATTGAATACGTAACACATTTTTATAAAAAACTAACAATCTCATTAATAGATACTTATACAACCAGAATATTCGTGGACTTATATATATATAAATTCTTACAGAGCGCATTTCTGAGTTTGTTGATAGCTTCCTCAAACCCTTAGTCTGCCGTATTCCTTCCTTCATCAAGGATACCAAAGACTTTCTCCACAAACTAGATGAGGTCAAGCACCAAATACCTGACTCTGCTATTTTGGTTACTTTTGATGTTTCATCACTGTATACTAACATACCCCATCATGAAGGCATGAGTGCATGTGTCTCTGCCCTCAATGCTAGTAATCAGTCCCGCCCCTCAGTGAGTCATATTAAGGAACTCATGAGCCACATTCTAATGAAGAATAATTTCACATTTTCTGACAGGCATTTTCTACAGGTACAGGGTACTGCCATGGGTACCAAAATGGCACCCTCATATGCTAACCTATTCATGTCTCAGTTGGAGGACAGACTCCTGTCCTCCGCCCCCAACCGACCACTAGTTTGGTGGAGATTTATTGATGATATTTTCTCCATCTGGTGTGGTGACCAAGACAGCTTGGATGAGTTTATTGCCCATATCAACTCATTTCACCCCACCATAAAGTTCACTACCGCACAATCTCTCACCAGTGTGAACTTTCTAGATGTGACAATAACCAAGTCTCCTAATGGCCTTGTCACAGATGTTTACAGTAAACCCACCGACACCCACCAGTACCTTCTCTCCAATAGCTGTCACCCTAGTCACTGTAAGAAGGCAATTGCTTACAGTCAGGCCTTACGTATCAGGCGTATCTGTTCCACAGATACCCTGTACAAGAGGCGCTCATCAGAGCTAAGGAAACACCTTGTATCTAGGGGACACAGCGAACGTAGGGTCCAACTTGCTATCAACAGGGCTCTCAACGTACCTCGTCATACTCTGTTGACTAACACGGGAGCTAAAAAACCTCCTACCAATAGAGTTGCTTTGGTCACCACCTTCCACCCCAAACTACCCAAACTTCCCTCAATTCTCAATAATAACATGCCTATACTTCACTCCTCCAGCAGGTTACACTCAGCAATCACTGAGGTTCCCATGGTTGCATTCCGCCGCCCTAAGAACCTTGGTGACATACTAGTCAGGGCCAAACTTCCCCCAGGTACAGTCCAAACACAACCCCCGACAGATATACTGGGCTGTCACAAATGTACCCGTTCCAAATGCAAAACGTGTCTGCACATTAAGCCCTCACTTAAGGTGAAGAGTCATACCACTGGCTCTTCATACAACATCAAGACCGACTCTGAATGCAGCACGTCTAATGTAGTCTATGTCATATCATGTAAGAGATGTGGGCTACAATATGTGGGAGAGACTAAGACCAAACTTAGTCTTCGCTTTGCGAATCATGTCTCTTCCATAAAGACTAAGAAACCGTACCCAGTCTCTATCCACTTCAACAGCCCCAATCATAGTGTCATTGATGTTGAACTTCTGGTGATTGAAGCTTGCAATGGTGATGACACACACCGCAAGAATAGAGAATCACACTGGATTCACCAACTCAAGACAGTAAAACCCTTTGGACTTAACATAAACACTGGTGTTAAATAACTTCTCATTACCCTCCACTTCACTTCTGCCTAAGAACTCATATGTTGTATATATTCTGTACATAAAGTATAAATTAACCTAGTTTAAAGTTGTTTTTATAAATTCATCACTGTAACTATCTGATGTAAGTAACCCCCCCCCCTTTTTTTCCACAGGTCCCTCATACCTATTTTTAAAATCATCATACCTTTGATCTTGCTATTCTTATTAATTGACCATTGTTAGTTGCATCATGATGCAACTTGCTCTCTAATCCTACCCTTTCATGTCTCCCTCCATTGTTGTCGAACAATACATTTACCACTTTTATGGTCCAGTAACCCTTCCTTTCATTCTAAACATCCTTTGTCCTCGCCACTTCACTCCTATTGGTTCATAGCCCCCAATATTGTTTCTGAAATAGGAACTTTGATTGGCTGTTATTTTCCCGCTTCTTTCTGGATCCTTTCCTTAATCCCTTTCCCCCTCTCTTTTTCTATAAATGGATATGTATTTGTTTGTACTTGTCTTATGCCTCTGAAGAAGGTCCGGATTGGATCGAAAGCTAAGGCCATCTACCCTATTCATTATATATAAATTCTTACAGATATTTTACATATAAATATTTATACTGTTCAAGCAGTTTACATGTAGATACAGAATAGCATTCAACATTAGAACTACGCAGAAGGAAAGCGATGCCTCAATCATCGTCTGGTGCTATGGCTTACAGAGGGCCAGCTCAATGCATCTGTTTCATTTACTTTGACATTGAAATTACAGTCACCAAGCAGCCATATCCAAGTATTTCTTAATATTGTATCAAATTAAAATACATCAGAATCTTCGTGCCTTTATTTCTGTCTATATGCTTTACAACTGTTGTTCTATGGGTAGCCTACACTTGTTGGTACACGGACACCGAATGAACAACAAGTGCAGATCTAGTATTTGACAAACTTGAGCACTTTGTGTTATCATTGACACAGCAACTAATCATTTGTACACATTTATTTTTAGATATCAATGGTTGTTTAAACTGTTGTCACTAAAAAAGGACACAACAAAAATGAGACCTATGATTGTGGCTCGGCACTTATTTATTTATTTTTGGTCACACAAAAGTTCAAACCTCTGTGGTGTTATTTCGTCATTTATTACCAATGGCAGTATCGGATATAAGAACGAGACAAACGTTCAGGTAATTATCTAAAAGTTGTTAATTCTCTAAAGACCCATACTTATAGGAAGATGAAGCGCTAACAAACAAGCACACTTTTCAAATAGTGTGTAAAGATGAGGAATTGTGAAACAGGTGTGATTCCTCGTGTATCATGTCTTGTTCATGCCTTCTTGAAAGCCCACTCGCACTTCATACTTGAAAATGCACCTTTTTCGAAAAGACAATTGTAGCTTCTTTCCGATCGATACGCCAGTGTGTCCCACTAATGGTGCACGTTTAAGACGATGCTCTCCAAATATAGGATTGATAGTAGGTCTACACGTAATTGCACGAAAGTTCTTAATATGCCCCTAGGAGCGGGGATGCATGCACCGTCCCTCCTTACAGGCACTGGGGGCTTTCGATGCTTTTAGGGACATCGAGCATGACGCCATACGTGTTCCCCTACAGTGGACATCTACACAAATCATACAAGGAAACCTTCCCCTAACGTGCTTAGATGTGATCAATAATCACACTCACAAAGTGAAGCGACAGAATTTCTGGCGAGAGTTTTTGGCGGGAAACAGACTAGGAAGAGATACAAAACCGTCCGTGGCCCGGCATGCACTATCATCAGATAACGTTCTTTTTGTAAAAATATCAAAATCAGACGCAGTTTCATCTTTGAGGCCTTATTTTGAAGATTGTGGGTGGACGGGGCGATGAATTGTGACAGCTGGGTGACATGGTCGATAGTCAGATTTGTTCAAGTGGTTGTTTTGAGCGCGAATTGGTAAAGTTTGAGTGACAATGGCGGCACTTAAAACACTAGTCGATCGCTAAGAGCTGCTTTGGGATATCAGGCTTTATCTCACTACCATTTACGTTTTAGAATTACAATTTCTTGGTTGATTTAAAACAGATAAAACAAATATTTGCTCTACCGACCTGAGGGTTTTTATTCGAGCGATCCGTATACAACCACACGGACACGGAGTAAGGAGCGTCAGTCAATTCCTAGATCATTTATATACAGTCTTAAACGTGGAGAGAACAAGCCTAGAATTAACTCAGGACCATTTTATCCAATGAACTAGCAGTGGATTTTAAAACTCGGCAAATCATTGTGTTCATTATGTGATAACTTATTTACAGATCAGTAAAAATGATGAATACATATGTTGGATATGTTGGATGCCAAGTACGAGTGACCGGAAGGGTGTGGGAAGAGGTAAACTTTCTTTCAAAAGTTATTTTCATCCGATGTCGCGGATTCTTTGGGAGAACCCATTAACCCTGATTTTGGGTGAAATTAGCAGTTGGGATCTTGGAAACTTTCGACTGGTCGTAATTGAACACGTAACAGTCTGGATTTAGGTGATCAAATTGACGCTACTGGGTCATTCTTTTGTACCATTGTTATTTACTGTTGGCCATTTTTGTACGCAAATCCTAGTGTGGGTTTATCTCAAATAATAAAGGGAAATTTTACTATTGCGTAAAGGCGCCACACTGAATATTGTACACGTGCGATCTACAATCCAATAAAGTTTGCATCAATTGTAAGTAACAGCAGTCTAATTGAACTCCCTAATGTGACAATCTCAACTTCACCCCCGAAGTTGCTTCATATCGGTCCTCAAAGACGCGACCAGTTACTGTCGGCGATGCGGAAAGCTCAATAAGGGCATATTGAACAAGAAGCAAGTGGGACAAAATGGACACCCACTTGAGCCCACGATAAATGGCTAGATCGAGGGTACCTTAGACACCGGGTAAATGTCAAGAAGGCTGGCCTATATCTATTTTTAACTATATGTGGGAAATGATACGGAGTTGTATGTAATTCGAGAAGAGAACTATTAGAAAAGAAGGGAACAAACAGACAGAAACGGTTGCAATTCTGCTCCATTTTTTTTTTGGAAATCCAACTCTAACTGACAAACGTTCGGGGAAACAATCTTCTGCCTGGATCATACAAAGGAATTCTAAAGCAGTGGAATAAAGCATGGTGTAGAGTTAAGCACAAGAGTGATGTCAACAATGCCCGAACCGGACGAGGGCGTGGTCACTTGTTTCAAAGACCAAAAGAGAAACAACCACCACATGAGGGAGTAGCTTCAGCTTTCATTCAATACAAACGAAACTGCGTTCTAACAAAGTAAGTATTGGATATTTTTTAAACATATGATATTGTCGCGACTGACACATAAAGCAAATACAGTCGGTAGTTTGAAAGTATATGGTTTCAAAGTATAGATTTTCCTCTGTTCGAAAATATCTCATTTCAGAAAATAGTGCGTTTTAGGTTGAAGGGGATGCTTGCATACAAACGTCATTACAAAACCCATACTATGTGTCTTACCTACAAAGTTAACCATAAACCTTCAAGTCAGGAATTGACTCGGATTTCAGATTCCCCAGGGCCTGAACCGCTTCCGGGTCAAGATGACCTGAACATTTGATAAAGGTTTTTTTTTTTCTTATATTCTGCACCATTTTGACCCCTTTGTGTGTGGGTAAATTTGACCCCTTTGTGTGTGGGTAAATTTGACCCCTTTGTGTGTGGGTAAATTTAACACCGTTTTGGGGCTATACTGACGCACAAGTTTCGTTTTGATGACGAAATAAATGGTAAGTATAACTTTATTTTTAAGTTGCCATCCAGCAGTTTTTATGAAGCACAAACTGTGAAAACCTCATAACAGATTTCCGCATACCTCCCTCGCAGCGCCTCTCGATATACTCTAATATTTGAGCAGGGCGATATCAACAAACATCCCCCTCCCCCTTACCCCGCAGAGATGCAAAGCTATACAATTAGATCAATTCAAAGAAATTTTGTGGTTTCATTATCTCAAGCATTTGTTTTTCAATTCATCAAATTCAATTTATTAAACCGTGTGTGCCTCTCTTTGTCCTTCAGGCATGAAAACATTAAGAATGTGCAAACATCACTAGCAGGCAAAGTACCAACGAAAACATGGAGCATGTGCCACCAGTAATGCCAGTTTCAATGAAAACATTGAGCACGTGTCGATAACACTGGAAGGCATGGGACCAATGAAAACATCGAGCACGTGCTTTTTTTTGAAATTGAATTCCATCTTTAGCCGTTACACGGCAGGGTGTTTGGACATTATTAGGGTTGGAGTGGGTGTACGGGTGTCTTATGCCCTCTAGTTGAACCAAATTGGAGAGAGGAATATCTACTGTTGAGGTCAATGTATGGTAGTTCAGTTTTGGTATCTTTTAGAATGAACTTCATCATGTCTTTCGCCTGCCACGAATCCAGAAAAACTTCATCTGTGTCAGTTCAAATCGTAAAGCTTCGAAACAGCTTTGTTTTTTCTGATGATCATGCGCTCAATCGTATCCCCTCGTCTTCAATAAAGGCATCGTACAAACCAACCAATTAGATTCCACCAAGTTAGGTTGTCACGTTTTCTAGCGAAGGCAAACAAAGTGATGTTTTTGATCTGTTGGGGATTTTGTGCAAGTTCGTGCGTTTGCTTAGATTTAGTAAAAAATCGAACTTTGAAATGAGTGTGTTGGGACAAATCTCACGCACGTGACAGTATTTTCAAACCAAGAGAGATCGGTGTCTGGTTTATACAGGTGTACTATCATCAATACTTCTCCCGGTCGTACCCAATCTGGTAAATAATACCTGACCGTTTTTGATTGTTTTTGATAAGGCGAATTCGTCGCAACAGGCGCTTGCACTTTCTCCGTTGTGCAACTGCACTTACATTGTACACTAATACGGTCCCGGGGCGGGGTAATATTTTGAAATTAATAATGTCACACTAGACCAAGATGGATTGAGTGCCTATATAAGCCATGCCTAAAGAAGACATGTTTGGAACTGAAAGAGATCTTCATTTTAGCTTCTGTTAGCTTATATTATTGTTGATTGATAATCGTTAATGTCATAGTCCGACTGTGCGTCCATCAGTCAAGCGTCCGTGTCTGTAGAGCAGTTCATGTATTCAATGTTCGTCAGGTCCCTGTTAAAATTGTACCCGTTCACATCAGCAATACTTGCTACTGCTTCCAGGCCCCACTTCCCGACCCCACAACATCCCCTCCAAATCAATCATTTCATATCGTTGTATTATTGGTTTTTGGTTTGCTTTCCCGGGGTTTTAACTGCGAGAGTGCTTTCATATGCTTCCAATCTGTTTATCTGCATTAACCTGAATTATCGAATTCTGCATATATGCTACCGTCTGAAACATTTCAATAATGACAGTGCACTAAGAACGAGGTTTTTAAATAGAAAACGTGAACACCTTTCCCATGTTGATAGCATACTCTTTGTCTAATCAAATCATTGATCTTTAGCCTCACACAAAAGCCTCCCAAATGAGCCCAAAGTGCTGGAAGTCACGTTCAACATCGACTGCCTCTTTGAGACTATTCGGACCTGGCAAAGACACAGACTCTGCCCGCCATTTTAAAGCTGAGCCGAGCGCACACGGCTGCATCATGGCCACCGGTGCCGAAACCTGAATTCACGGTTAGAGATAAGGATTCAAACATGATGGATAGGCTCGGAGTAAAAACGTGACCCTCAACATTCACGCAATTCTGGGTTCGATTCAATAGAAACATGCATGTTCCGGGTTGAAAGATTGAAAAAGAGCGAGCCCGAAACGCCCCAGGCACCTCTCGGCCCATCAAGTTTGATTAACGTTTCTTGTTTTCCCTAACAGAGAGAAGTCGTAACTAACTATTCCAGTGTGGATCATGAACCTGTGAACTTAGAGCACTTCAAAGGAGCTGAAGATAGGGAGGATGACTCAGATTGTCGCCTGACCCATTTTCGGCTTCTCAATCACCTTGAAACTCACATGGCAAAAGGAAGCAGAATGAACACACAGAGCGATAAATCTGAATTATATATTATTCCGCACAGATTGAAAGATACATGCCCTGAATGCACCAGACACACACCTGGCGGGAATTGCCTCACTATTGTGATTGCCACTGGACGCAAAATAAAAACAGCTATTTCTGAAACTGTTGAATGGATTAGGTGAGTCTGCAATACTTATACAGTTAGAATGCAAATATAGTTCACTACAGCAATTCTTTACAGTTGTCATATTGACTGGGGCAACTCTCAGATTGAACAGTCACCCATAGATCATACCAATTATGTTCACATGGCAACTTTGATCTCAAAACGTCCCTAACCCGTTTAAAAACGCCAAGTGGTTTCACATTGAAATAATCTACACTGTGTTCGAAGTGTGGTGCACAACAAATTTGGAACAAGACCATCAGGGGTCATCTTCCTCACAGTGTGTCCACAGTGAGTCTACAGTGTTTCCTCAGTGTGTATACAGTGGGTCTACGGTAGGTCCACAGTGTGTCCACAGTGTATCCACAGTGTGTCTCAGAGAGTATACAGTGTGTCCACAGTGTGCCCACAGTGTGTCCACATTGTGTCCACAGTGTGTCAACAGTGTGTCCACAGTGTGTCCACAGTGAGTCCACAGTGGGTCAACATTTTGCACACAGTGTGTACAGTAGGTCCACAGTGGGTCCAAAGTGTGTCCACAGTGGCTCAAGTCACTGTGTCAAACTTCTACATCGTAATTAAACAATGTGTGACAGTAAAGAAAGGTACCCTTAGCATTGACAGCCAAGTGAACACCGTGAGAATTTGTCGGGATGTAGGGGACATTTATCTTGAACATCATAGTCTTCTTTAATCAAACTTATTCCTCAAGAAGTGATTTCTTAAATTAAAATTGCAAATAACTGCTTTGTTGGTTTGTTTTTGTGTGTGTGTTTTTTAATCAAAATCCCCCATTAATCATTCTTTTAAATACAAAGTATGTCGGCTAAAGTAATAACGAGGTCATGTTCCTTAGAGACTAGCCGCTAGAGAGGTTCACCAACTTCAATAACAAGGAATTGTGATTTATCTCGTACCGCTACAGCATTCCATCGGTGCATTATTGCTCACTTTGTGTAACACACTGCACAACAGCTCATAACATAACAGTAACCAAAAACTGCTGAATGTGCGGTAAGTGGTTGCACTCAGTCCAAACTACGTACCGAGCGGTAACAAAAACAGCCACATTTTCCTGTTGTTGTATATATGATACTTCACTTAAGGGTTTGTTAATGCAGAACAGGTCAAGTGGATTTTCTTTAAAAGGCATGGGTATATAATATCATAATTATATAAAATTCCTTTGATATGCTTGCAGGGTAGTATGTTTAAGGTAGGCGATTGATATATTTCCCACCGTAGTCCGGTCATTAGTCACTGTCTATGTATAGTTGGTCATTCTAAGTCACGTCATAAAAGACCCTTTAAACCTTGACTAGCCCCTCTCCTTAAAACAAAGGCAAGACTTCTTGATTCACACTCATCGGCAGATTGGAGTATGATCAAGTTGCCCAACCATACACCACATAAAGTTGAATATATATTGGAAACATAGAAGGTCGACATACTGGCGAATTAAATTGATAAAACACATTGCTCATTTCTAATGACGCGAGTCGAACCAGCCTCTCGTGATACGCTTGTTGGGATTCGCGATGCAAACTCTTAAATATTGTTCCCCCCCCCTCCTTCTAAAATTACTGGATCCGCCCCTGGCATTGAAATCGTACTTCAAAGTAAAGCTAACAAGCTAAGCATTTACCTTCAAAATCCGCAAGTTTTAGTGCGTGGAAAATGCATTGATGTTTGATTCATACATAAAACATAGAAGGCTTTGAATAAGTAGGTCTGAAAGAAAGAATTCATGCAACACAACTGTCTTCTTCTTTTGAAATAAGATATGGACCCCGTTGTATGTGACGTCACAATCTCATACAGCGCCCCCTATCACCAAGTGCATACTCTGCATACAGCGCCCCCTATCACCAAGTGCATACTCTGCATACAGCGCCCCCTATCACCAAGTGCATACTCTGCATGCGCGTTTTAACCTTCTGATGTGATGTGTATGGTAGCATATCAATAATAGTTAACTGCTTGTTGCAATAAATCATTTTACCGATTGTGTGTCCGCAAGGTATCAAAGACCGTCAGATTGTCACATTGTCAGTTAATGTCTCGATCCCCCAGTCCTTGAAGAGTCAAAAGATTCCTTGAAGTAAACTGTATAGGTCCGTCTCAGTCAGTCATTTTATTTCCTATCCCATCTCTTTCCTATCCCATGTTATTAGCTTATGTGTATGGTCAATCAATCCATCAGTCAGCATGACAATCTGTGGAGATATCATTAATAAAGCTAGTAGCTACTTGAGGCGCTAGCAATCTTACCCATCAACCAAGAAGGACTTCCCCGAGTCTCAGCAACAAACAACCCCCCTTCCGCATCGCAATGTCCCGAAATGAGAAGGGAAAAAGTACAGCGAACCAAAACGAGCCATTAAGTGCAACGACTTTGATGATATAAGTAATTACTGGACAAATTCAATTTTCAATTTTAAGATTGGAGATTTGCGGGAAAACGAAAATGGATTTTCAATTTGGACAATTACAAGGTATTTCATCATCCGGCGGAGAAGGGGATTCGCTGCAAGACGGTTAACGCCAGGGAAAAACACCCATGATCAAAAAGTGGCGTCTGTCTAGTAAGTCTTTGGGATTTCTGCAGCTCTTTGCCAGTTAGTGGTAAAACATGTAGGTCTGTTATAAAGGATATGTGATAGCTAGTGTGTCTCAAACTACGGCCTAGTAGACTGAAGGGTATTGTATCAAGCTCCAGAGTCAATTAAGAACATACTAGCGGGAGTCAGAGTAAATGCATTGTAGGTTCAATCAAAGTGTTTATTCCATTAAGCTATTCCACTACTCCACATCTACTTATTAGAATAAACCGAGAAATAATACGAAGGGGTCGAGTTTGTTGCCCGATGTGCCGATAAATGTTGAGGGTAGAGGGTAAGGCTTATGATGTTAATAGGGTAATGGCAGTGCGTGCTCCCGTGAACTGCCACAATTCGGCAGTTAGTCCAAACAACTGCCCGGGTGCCCTGATCTGTTATAAGTGATAATGCCTAGCCCTATTTAGGACTCTTCATCTGTGCTGTACACAGATACGAAGGTATGCAATATAAAAGTGAATGGCCGCAAGACCTAGAGTGGAGCCCCGCTGTTATTTTTTATTTTGTAAAGAATACTGTATTTTTGTCCGATTTCACGAGAGCTGAGACGGTATTTCAAGGAACTGATATCAGTTTGACGGAAATAATGCAGGCAAAGTCTTAAGAGAGGTAAATCGGATATATTGGTTCGGTCAAGCGATGGGCAGAGAATCGAGCGAGCGATTCTTTCTGTCAGCAGCCAGTCTTTTATCAAACCGTGATCGGGATACAGTATTACCACGCCGTGTGAAGTGGTGCATGATGCCGCCTTCGCTCGACTTCACTACGCAAGAAAAGAAAAATATAGACCTCGACCTTCGCATACTGCTCTTGGGGATTGTAAAAGACTGTCAATATTCCCCAGTGTGAGACAGGAATAGTTGTTTGATTAGAAAGGAGGGGAACCGAACTATGATCAATCCATGAGTTCGGCGCCGTCAGTGAACAAATCTAGCCGCGGGATTATGAAGGCATATGATAAAAATGTACGCACCAAAGAGGGTGAGCGTTTTGAATGAGGCAATAATAGTATCGACCACCGCAACCGGGATGCGTCACAACCGGGGCGGTTTTAAAGTGCGCTGCACTCCTTCTCATACAAAACATTTATATGTATTCAAACGGGTTGAGATACTCGAGCGGTCTAACCGATCCCATGCACTTACAGCTTCTCAAAAATGCATCCCTCTTGAACATGCTGTTTTCTTTTTCCTTATACTCAACAATTTCCCATAGAATTGGTACACAATATTTCTTGTTGAGCATCCCAGTCTTTAGAATTTCCCTTAGGAGTTTTCCCTTTGTTTTGACATTGGTGCCCATAAGGCGCCGATAATGGGCATACACGCAGTCATAATTTAATGTGATTAGTGGTCTTAACGCAATTTATTAAATAGTAGTCCACCCATTGGCAATTGCAAAATAGCATCAGACTCATATTGCAAGCAGGAAATCAGGGGGAAAGTATACCCGATAAAATCACGGAGCATGCATAATGCGCGCGTTAAATATTCTTTAATCGATTAGCTAGCAGTATGGATTTTGTTAACTGGGGTCAACAAGTTGCCCCGCCGACGGGCAGAGCGATGCGGGGAAATCGGTGTTAAACAACGGCGACGAATCTGATCGGACTTGGTCAGCGTTATGTGGGTTGAAAGAAAATAGTGTAAGGAAATATGGACGATAAAAAAAAAGAATCTCGCCAGGCTGCAGCTAAATATCACGTTTTTCCCATAATACAGAATCCAAATGCGTAATTCAATTAACCTTTTAAGAGGAACATGATTATTGATTGATATTAAACAATTTAAAAAGGGGGGGGGGTTCGCATTCGGATTTCTGACGCAAAGCCTGGGACGACAGTGTAATACGCTGAAAGACGCTGAATGACGCTCAATGACGCATCTTAATTTCGTGAAAAAACAAACATCGGATTGCCGCTTGTTTGTATTCTAAAACACCAGAGCCACATAATAAGTTTGTTGCATTTCGTAATAGATACGGTGTCCTTACATGGCCCTCTGCAGGGGCTAATATGCTGTGTTGTATACGCTGTCAAAATTGACATGCATTCTAGCTCGGTTCTGTAACAAAAATTACACATCATAACATTTCGGCCTTCGCAACATTATTTTCAAATTAAAAAGTAAAATTGAACCAGCCGTCTGTGTATGCCTTTGTACGCCTCATTATCAAGGCTAGATTGAGGGAGAATATAAATTGGAAGATGATATAATTATTGACATATCGATGGTTTTTGATTCTGCATTTAAATCTGCTTTCTGGCAAATTAGTCCCAGCTGCCGGGAACCCCAAAGGCCACTAAGCATTCATGAGGACCTTATTGATTTAAATTCAGTCTGAATGCATATAACCCACATGCGATAATATAGTCAAGTATTTTCACTGAAAACCCAGGGTTTTATCCATGGATAAATGTGTTCTGAAGAGAACTTGTGGTTGCCGCTCCAGATAATTAAAATGCTCCTACTCTACTGGGCATGTGTGTTTCTATTGCCAGGTATTATCTCTCATTAAAAAGAAATCTGAACATTTATTACTCCTCATCTCGCGGTTTGCTTGCCCGTTATTAAAAGTGTCGTGCTCCCGCTGTAGCCACTTGACACCGTGAATTTTTCCCCGTTGTGGGTTAGTTAGCATCAGACATACCAAGGTTTGTCGGCATTATCGGCATGGTAGGTGGATTGGAAATCGTCGCTTTGTTGTAGATGCAGCAGTCCCGTCGTGCATAAAACCCAATGCCTGGTTCACGCCAGCCACAGATCAGCATTCATTGGTGCTTGATTTTCTATCTTTTTAGCCCCGAGCGCGGAAAATTAGTGGAAGTATTTTCTCGTCTTCTCGTAGAGGATGAGAGTGTGTTAGGCTGTGGTTTATGGGTAGGTATGCACAAATGAATATAGAGTAGTGCTGTTTTCAACAAGCGAAACCTGGCTCTCGAGGCTTAGTAACTCTAACGACGTACGTTTTTTCCGAGCGTAAAATACCTCCCCCGTTCCCTTCATATGAAATTGAAAAATGCCTTACCTCTTTGTAAGTTCACCAAATCAGGTGACAATCACCGAGATTATTTAAAATTTATTTTTTTAAACAAATACATGCATATCGCATGTTTCCACTGAATGCTCTAGCACACATCTTTTGATAATTTCCCAATTTGGCATAGAAGGATTGCTACTCAATTGGCGCAATCCATCGCCCATCATCTTGACAAGCGACTCTTAAGAAGTTATTCCGAATAGCACCAGAGCGATCATCTGATTTTCAAATCACGATTTCTTAGATGCTACCGGCAAGTCCATCCCGTGTAATGCATTAAACGTTGATTGTGTCCTCTATGTTTCGTTGCATATTAAGATTCCTAATGAAGAAATAAACTGAATATGCATCGCTAAAAATAATTGGCGCCGACTGACTTGATACAGTTCTTCCGAATAAAGATTGAACTGTATAATTAGCTTGACAGATCTACATTTTGTGCGGCGTTTAAGGATCGGTGCTTTTCACAACAGATCTTTGCCTCCTCATTTCTCAATAGTTTGATGGAGATGCATTTATGTGTGTTAAGCACACGATGGTTCATACTGCATGCTCCATAAGTTTGTAGTAACCATGGACGCAATGTCGTTCATGTATGTTTAATCGTTTGTCTGTTGGGTTGTTAGGTTTGTTTGGTTGTTTGTGTATTGCTTTATCAGGGTTTATCGGGGATTATTAAATTTATTTTGATTTGTTTTTCTTTTCTTTGTCCTTTTTTAGGTTTGCAAGAAACATAAAAAGAGTTATGTTTACCACTCATGCCACTGGTCCTAAATAACACTTTACGTAACACATCTTTATCCATAATAATTACCGGTACACCACAATTCGGCTCAAATTGCTGTTAAATTATTATGTCCAAACATAAAACATGTGCACCCAACCAAATATAATGACGCTAATACTCTCTAATTATACGGATAATATGAGAGTAACCTACATGTAATGTTCGCCAGCCAATTAATGATCAGATAGTGACGTCAGAGCCAACGGGTGATGCGTGCAGTTTCTTCCAGACGAAATTGCAAGGCATGAATGAACATGACTTCCGCAGTTTAGTTATTGGATACTAACAGTGAAAACCGACTTCCATTTTAGTATTATACATGTAGCTTTAGAAAGTCGTATAGTACTTCAAAATCGGCATGAAACATCAGATTCAACCGAGAGTGTTTTTTTTCTTTCTTTTTCGTAAGCACCTTCTCCACGTAAATTTTTTTATCCACACGGTGATATCACACCGATGATGTTACACATCAGAACATTCATAAATCAGATCAACATTCTTCAAAGATACTACAAGGACATGCCTGGCCACGTTTTACTGTATAGACATTTAGCACCATAGGCAATCGGCGCATTCACAACGTGTTCAAGTGTGCAATATTCATTCTTGCATTTGTAGGAGTAAATAAAAAGGTGCAACTTCTTGGAAAGCACTCACGTTTTGTGCGTGAATAATGCTCATCTTCTATTTCCATAATGTACACTCGACTAATCCACTTCAATAATTACATTAACAAAAGGTAATACTCAAGTGGAAATTTTACTCTGCATTCAAAACCCAACAGTGTTAAAGGCACTGGACACTATGATAATTACTCAAAATAATTGTAAGCATAAAAACGTACTGCTGCTGATATCACAACACATTGTGAGAAACGACTCACTCTGAAATAAACGAGTTTCTGAGAAAGAAAAGGTTGTTTTTTTTTCTTTCATTATTCTCTTGCAATCTCGATGACCAATAAAGTCAAAATTTCCACAGATTTGTTGTTCTATGCAGATGTTGGGATGTACCAAGTGAGAGTACTAGTCTTTTACAACTACCAAAGGTGTCCAGTGTCTTTAAATTTATTATATGAGTACATGTATCTAAATGTCACAGCACCGACACCGTGTGTCACCAATCATATAGTAATGTGATTAATTGCAACACTTTGTCGGTTTGGTCATAATTTGATATAGAGTTAATTAATTCAACACCCAAGCTTGTGCAGTGGACCAGCTTCAAACCAAAATTGATTTTTCTATTGAGAACCCTAATTGAAAAATAATCTGTTCTGAATAAACCAACGGATTTCTTCTGAGAATCTCACTTTAAAAAAAAACTCGTTACATTTTGAAAAACATGAACAATGTAGCACAACTTTTCGACTGAATGGCTTGTTCAAACGTAGATGTAAAAGTGGGTAGCTTTATGTGTTATCAAGACTTGGTGACAGATGAAAATGGCTCCTTTTTTAGTAATCGTTCCCTAGCCCATTGTTCACACTGCGATGAGGGCACATTGTCGTAAGTGGTGCCCATGGTCACGAAATACAACTTAAAGGCGAGGCTTACAATATTTCTACATGAGTTAAAGTTGTAAGACAGGAGAAACAAGTAATTCTAAATAATAGTACCGAAGTAAAGTTTGGGGAGAAAAAAACTTCAAGCGTTATTTTTCTACGTTTTATGCTGAACTACGGAAGAGTATATGAAACATTTTTGTATGACTTTTGTTTGTGAAAGGAGAATTTTAAGCAGCATTTGTATACAGTTTTATCTTGAGTCTCTTTGCTCAAACATAATCGTCGATACGAATTCTTGAAATGACAATATCATTACATTTAGGTTCCCTTTAACACACAAGGTTCCACACAGTGTTTAAATGTTCAAACTTTACTTTCTACTAACTTACTAAAATACTAATTAAATAAACCTTAAACTTAGTGTAAACATTAATAGTTTTCTTTCTGTTTAACTTCCTTCGTGTTTACTCACCAATTCATGAAAGCCCATGACGATCAAAAAAGTTTATAGCGAACAGGTTCGTATTTCATCAGTTTTATTCTGTCCATGCTGCAAATTGAAAGCTGTTTTAGTTTGCGATGATTTTGGGAGGGATAAGTTTGATGAGTTTGCGTCACATAGTGGTATCATGCTCGCCACTCTTACCCGATGAGCTCTTCTCGACGGACGTTGGCTGTAGATATGTCGCCATACTCGGCTGTGAACGTTTATCGATCATGAAATTGGTCGTGGATGCCCCTGGCTGTGACGGCTTGACGCAGCCCACGTTCCGGGTTTCTTTCAAGCATGGAATGCAAGGCATCATTCGGTGGAACTCCTTGCGGAAATTGTCATTGAGCCAAGCGTAGAGAAGAGGATTTAACCACGTGCTCGATACGGCTAGTAAGTACACAGCAGCACCAGTAAAGTGACTGGGTGTGTCACCTTCTCCGAGTTCTTGTATGAGACTGACGACATTAAATGGTAACCAAGACACAGCGAAGACGGTAACTACTGCGGAGAGCATTCGATTCGTTCGCCTTCGACGGCGGTTTTCCATAGCGTCATTATCCCGACTACGGGCCCCAGGTTTGACGTTTCGCATGAGTTTGATTGCAATACTGGCGTGTGCAATACTTACCAGCAAAAGAGGGTAAGCAAACTGAACAACGAAGAGTGCAATGGTGTACTTTTTTCGATTTTCAGTGTAGTCCCAAATCTCAATGCAGACGATTGTATGTGTGGTTATGTTATAAATTTCTGCCAAGTCAATGATATAAGATTGCAGGGCAATGGGCAGTGTCATTGCAATGGCTATGATCCATATAATCACTATAGCAACAATACATTTGACTTTGTCAATGGGTCGAAGGAATGGGTAGACAACCAGACAAAATCGGTCAATAGCAACAGCAGTAAAAGTTAGTGACGAAACAAATACCATACAAGCTGTGATCATGCTGTAAATCCTACACGGTGCGAGACCCAGAGTCCATGATGAACTTAGCATTGCAACCAGCGTAAGTGGAGCTCCAAAGCTGCAAAGCACCAGATCAGACAGTGCAAGATTGCAGATGAATAAATTGATAACGGTCCGCATTTTGGGCCTTCGGATGACCACGAGGCAAATCAAGCCATTACCAAACATGCCCATTAAACAAGTAACAGTGTATAATATAATAACAATGGACATGGTCCCTGGTTCAACCAAGGGGTTGGTAGGCAGTTCATTGTAGAAACTACCCTCATCAGATTCATTTTCCTTCATCATGGTAGACATGGTTGTCATCTGCATGCTGCTGCAAAAAAAACTAGCTCCAGAAAAGTTTGTACTCACTCGGTCAAGTTAATCCCACACTTCTCATTAATACAACAGTCGTGTACATCAGTCATTGGTTATGGCATGTTTGATGTGTAGAATTGGTGGAAGTTTGATCATCCCCGATACAGGGTCGCTGGTCGATGGATCAACGATGTAGCCCGCGAGGAAAGAGAGCCGACTACCCCGCGATGGAGAAACATCTGCATCTAGCGAGTCGAGCAGCAGATATCACAGCAGGTAAATCTAGCACAGTCTATACAAATCTCACAGTCTGACTCGCACTGAAGCAATGACTGCTCCTTTCAGCACAGACTCTTTTTTATAAATAGACCTCACTGCATACTCTTCGTGCAGGAGGGAACGAGTTACTATGAAAAGCGCATCTTAATGAATGTTATGTTGTGGTGATTTTCTGTTAACCAATGAAGACACTGTGTACGCTAATTGGCATCTTAACATAGGTGTTTGGAAACACAGATACCGTCCGTCTGCTTCCCACTTAGTGACGGCGGGTGTAATGACTGGGCGGGAAAATAGATTCACCAGTCTCGCAGATATCACCTGTGTCGCGCGCGCGCGCACTGTCAAGAATCGCAGTGATTGGCTGTTCCGAGTGTGCATGTGATTTACATACCTTGCACATATCATGTGCTGATGCTAGCTCCACACAGTGTGTCTAACAATCGCAAGGTATGAGCAGATGAGAAATTACGCTGAAGCAAGTTGCTTCACAAAGACTCGCCTAATGCAGACTGATGAGTATGGTGTAGCAGTGCAATTGGATGTTTTTTATTTCTTTAGTCCCAAGATTTTCCTATTCTCGGTGTTTTTACTGGCAACTTAAAGGCAACGTGTATCATATCTTTTTACTCTGACTGTTTGTATTTTTTTTTACTAATGTTGTTGGTTTTTTTTTTTACCACAGGACAATAATGTTAAACAGTGCTGATTTTTGTATCCTGTATAAAAAAAAATTAAATAAATAATATTTTCAAGCCATCTGGTCTTAAAAAAAGTAATTTAATGCATAAAGTACCTAGTTGCATAATAACAACAATGATCATGTGATCAAGTAATGACGTATATTATGTACCGATATGCATGACGAAGCTTCATACTCATCATAGATACAATAGTATTTTTGTAAAGGGTCTGCAATGATGCTATCAGTGTTTGTATGCCAATTCCATGATACACTGTCATGAGCAACAAATAACAATGAATGACTGAATAGTAATTTCACATTGACTTGTTATGCTATAGTTATCTCAGTAAGTTTCCCTTGTAGTTTATAATATTTAAGTATATACATGTAAATTTACAAATTCAACCATGTTCCTCGCAAAATATATGAAATAGTTATACACAAACGGTTATAAATGTAAGCAAGTAAAGCCCCATGTTGCTTCGTCTTCGAAAGTATGTATATCAGCCATTCCATTGTGACTTGCGTGACAATCTCACTGTTTTTTCAACTTTTGAAAGATCTATACTCCAAAATATAACACATGGCTCTCATGTAACTCAATTTATATAAACTCAGTGAAGAGCCCTATAACAAAAAATAAAAAAGGAAAACAAATTGTGTAGGTATCATGTTTTTATAGGAGTTCCAAAAATGTGACTCGCGTGACTGCCAAAAAATGAAAGGTGTTGCATCCCTGTATGCCATTGCCCAGTCGTGAGAACTCAGAGGAACTTTTTAGTTCCAGATCACTTTTTTTTTAAGTACAAGAGAAGCACTATATTATACAATAAAAAGTACAAAATAAAAAGTTTTAATAAAATAGAAAATTTGTTAAATGCAACGTGACTCGCGTGACAGAAGTTTGTGACTCGCGTGACAAGTGAGAAAATATACAATAACTAAACAGGATACTGCATAACAAGAACATTTTATTTCATTCAGAACACTCAGAACTTGAAATTGAATCTTTTCATAAAAGGAAGAAACACCTGAAGCAACATTTAAAGGAAAAATAATCTGAACAGGCTTTGACTTAAACATGGTAATGTTGGGGTGGTTCTGAAAAGAATTGGTGGTTTAACAACACTGTCTGGTCGAAACGTTGAGTTGTTAAACCACCGGTTCTTTTCAGAACCACGCAAACCTATAGAGAGAACCCTTACTAGAAATTATTATATTGTTTTGTGATTGGGTAAAGGACTTTTTTCTCACTATGCTTAGCAGAGTGGTTAAGAAACCACAAATTTTGGTGTGAAGTTCTAATGGCATTAGACTGTGTTAGGCTGAGTACATGTAAATTCTGATAAGTAATTTCTTTATTGATGCCCCCCTCCAAATCTTACTTAAGAATACTGTCTTAAAATATCCAGTTTCATCAAATATTTTTGTTTGTTCTTGTTTTAAGTTTATCATTCCTTGTATTATTTAAATAATGCAGGTAAATTATTCAGATGTGAGCACATTGTACAGTGCAGTATGCAGTGTACATGTAGTTCAACATGATCTGCTGACAGTGTGCCAAGTTATAATTGTACACTAATAATTCCTTGTTCTAACAAAAAATTGGGCATAGTAGTATGTTCCAGTGGGCTGGGGGTGCTTTGGTAACATTCCATAGACATCATCCCCAGAATACTTTGGTAGCTTTTGCTAACCATGTGCATTAAGTGCATTTGCCGTGACTCGCGTGACAAACTCGAGGGTGTTTTTTTTTTTTAGGTAGAAGGCCTAAGTAAAAAAAACTAATTAATTCTTGAAAGACCCTTTGAAAAGACCACTATTATGAGAGAGAAGAAAAAAAATGTTATGGGTCTATAATAGAAAAAATACTATAATCATTGTTTTTGTGACTCGCGTGACAGTAAAACGAGGGTAAAAATTAACTCCCATTTTTCAAAAGTTAATAGTTCAAAAAGGCATATTTAATTTTGGCGGTCCTTACTAATGACTCTTTGTTGTTTATACATAATGATTAAATCTGAACACCTATTGCTTCATGATTTTTTTTTCAAAACCTGAATTTCAAGGATTTTTCAGACTTTTGTGTACACTTTTTACCCTTTACTCCCAAGGCTGTCGCAAAAAAAATAAAGAATATTTTTATAAAGTCTTTTTAGAAGAAGAAGCACTAGGTGTTCTTGTTCCAAAATAAATGTAAAAACTTCAACAATAACCATTTTAAATTGTTCACTATGAAGCGCAAATACCACGGAATGGCTGATATACTGCGCTCATGTAGGCCTACTGGAGAGGAAAACCCACCGAGTCGTTTAATGTTCATCTCTATGAATGCAGTTAATACACGACAGGATAATAACGATGATATCACTACAAATTCCCAACTGATGAGATTGGTTTCCATGTAGGCTACAACGTAATACCAACTAAGCTTCCAGACCACTAATAATGTTGCAGTATCTTCTATTATTATTATTTCATGGTAAGAAATGGTAATGCATTTTTGTTAACTCAATGATCCCGGATTCAAACTCTTTTGAAGGGTGTACGTTGATTGATTACAGTAAGATGCAAAGATGACATATTGGTCACAGCAAGCTTTAGGGTTTTTAGTGTTTGGTCGTAGTCAAAGCTAGGCATCCGTATTAAGGAGTGGATTAGTCCGATGACATTAAAGGGTAAAGCATCTTTAAGAGTTTAACTTTGGGTTTTGGAACCGGTCTGGCGATTGTTTAGATCCTATGTAGATGCACACGCTATAAAACAAGGTAATGCTTAGATTATTATTATTTGAAAGTTTCAATTAAAAAGGTTGTCGGGCTTTTCTGCAGTGAATAGTGTCCATGGAGTAACGTAGTGTTTTGAAACGATGGCAATGTGTCTGAGTATGAAATTATCACTTTCTGGAATTTAAAATACTCTTTAGCTAGCACCATTTCTGAAAACGTGAATAACTTTCAAAGTAACTGATAAATCAGGGATTGAAAGATAAACCATTTTTATGATTTTGAATATGGCATAATGCACAATGGATATGGATCTTAGTTTAATCTTGCATGTTAATCACGTAATGGAATCTCCTTTTGACTAAGAAAGTGTTTGGGGGATCTCAACCTTTCTACAAGTGTGCTCTTAGCTGTCGCCATGAGACATCTTGACTTTAAGTTTTCGACTCTGACCAATGCATTCACAATTAATGCATACTGTGAGGTTACCTACTTCACAAAGAAAGACGAATCATCGTCCGATGATGAATGTGACAAACGAGTCAGGGGCTCAATATTTGACGGTCAGTTTACTAGTTTTCAATAAGATGCCATATTGGGTAAACATTCCTTTAAGAACTGAGCATTAATTTAAACTTATTGACATTCTTCTTTTTATTGAGTAGTTCGGTATGGGGTAATGATATTAAAATTGTAAGCATCGACAGCGTTATTTAACATCTCAAGAAAGAGTATAACCTATTGGTCAAAAAAAATGATTCAAATGACTGTAAATCTATCCAGAGTGACAACGAAGAGCAACATCCTAAACGCAGTTTCCACTCAAGTGCATCCTTCATTCTGGTAGAAATCAGTGACAGAATCAAAGTGTCTTATTTTCCAGTTACCTTCTATTGTATAAGATCATCGCAAGGCGAGTCGTTCAATCGTGCTTCAGAAAAAACGCCAGGCGAAATAATGCACGGCCAGTTTGACACCAGTCATACGTGTAATGTTAAAAGATAATAAATTCACATCGAAAATCTATAGCGAATGAAAACAACCTTAACTGATTGTTGTGCGCTGGATTTTGAACCAATTTAAAAACGTTAGTCCAAGGGCTGTTCGTTTCTTACTACATCTTCTTGTGGTTGGTAAGCAGTTAGCAATTCTATGTTCTCCTGTCTAAAATGTTGCACACAGACGCAATCTGATATTGTGTAAATTGAAAGTAAGATCTAAAGATGGGCTCTTCGGAACATCCAGCCACCCAGGTTTACTTTTCGTAAAGTTTAAATATCTTGACACATCTTGTGAATGTCCCTTAATAATCATACAAATATATTCAGACCCAAGGGGCTTTTTTAGAATCAAATTAAGACTCTGAGAAGAAACATATTCGCAGTAGATTGTTAGCGGATGTCGGCGGTGAATAAACCAATAAATTTACGACGTGTGGATTGTACAATCATGTTTATAAACGTCCACATACACTCAGAAAAAGAATGGTAAAAAAAAGTTATGTTAAATGTGTTAAGTGAAAAAATACTTAACATAAGTAAAAATTAATGAAAAATTTAAACAAAATGTTTGTGTAAATAAAAAACTACTCAAATAGTTAGTAAAACTAATAGTTTACATAACTTAGCAACTTTAAACACATATTATGCAAATTTTACTGAACTGGTTGTAAAAGTTTACATGGTGTTTAGTAAACCACGATATTTTACTCAAGTATTGTGCAAAATACGCAGCGTGTGACTTGTCTGCTGGGGTCGCGCTCTGCAGTACCACAGTGTAACCACACACAACGTAACGAAATGGATCTCATGAAAAAAAAACCTTCTTGAGTGGAACTTCCCTCATTTAGTTGAGACGTTTGAAGGTAAGTACTATAACATATTTCTGTATTGATGTTATTATCTGTAGTGATAGACTATACACGACTCGTTAGCACGAGTTAGCACAGATAAAGGGACAGTTGAACGTCATATTTTGACTGACAACACTTTTGAACAGTGACTTGAATATCACAAATACATACGTAGGTCTGATCAATGGTCCCCGTATTGTGCACATAGTACACGTACAGCATGCATCGTTGAAGACCATTGTACACATGTACATCGCCACTGTGTTAAAGCACCACCACTGCATACAGCCACGGTGCATCAGGCCAATGATTGGGCTAACTTTAATCTCTCATTTGTTCAGAAGAACAATCAAATAACTTTTCAACATTTTGTCTTTACAAGATACTGACAAATGATACAACTGACTTAAAATGCAAATTCTGGGAGAGGGGAATCGCACAAACACATCTACCCTTTGTTTATTTTAACCTGTTAAAGGAATTATTCAAGAAATCTCACCCCCCCCCCCCACACAAAAAAAAAAGGACGAAAGAAAAAGAACAAAAAGAAAAATCAGATAAAGATCAAGAAAAATCAAAGTTTTCAGGTAGCCTACTGTTATGTGGGATTGCATATATAGCACCAAAATTATCTCTCCTCCTGGGATCCTATCACCTTATTCCAGAACTGCAAGTCTCCATCATTGAACCTTTTGTTAATTTGTTTATTTTTTAAGCCCCTATGTATTTGTTTATTTATTTTATTTTATTTCAATTTGTATTTGTACTTTTTTAAATTTATGTGCATGTACATCATGTACAAATTGTATTGCACATACATTGCAGTACTGGAACGTTGTCTCTATTGATCTATAAGTGTTGTAATATGATAATTAAACCACTATTGATATAAAATAATGGTTTAATCTGACATTGTGTGTACCCCATCCTTAAGACAATCAGATTAAATCATTATTTTACATCAAAATTGGTTTAAATGTAATATTACAATACTTTAAGTTCATTACAGACAATAAACACGTGTCATACAATTTGTACTGCACCCCCATTGAAATTTAACCTATTGTGTTTAATATTATTCCCCTTTATGCAGGAAAACACAAGTTTGGACCAGTATTTGAAAGACATCAACAGGGACACCAGATCGCAACCATGCTGATATTAGGTGGGTCTGCACTGGCTCCACAGCAAGTGTTCGTAATTTTTGAGCAAATGCATTTGAACAGTCATCCCTTGTGAAAGCACTGGATGTGTGTTTCAAAACACATTTTGTCTTCGACTTGAGCTACCAGGAGGAGTGTTCTGGCGTTTGGGAGTTCATTGAATTGGTTGTGTTTGAACTCAAAGGCGGTGTGAAGAGCAGCACTATTCGAGAGTTCAGAGCTTACTGTTCATCTCATGATGCATCTGATTAATGTTGACCATTCCATAAGCATTGTAGTTAAAGAAGTTCTTGCACAAAATGTTTGCAAATACGTATCAAAATCATAAGAGATGTGATAGTTGTGATAGTTTGGATTTATGGAACAACCTTACAGTTTAAATAGGAACTCAAAGGTCAAATTCAAATTTGTATTCAACACCCTTCCAGTTTTGTCAAATTTGTCAAAATGTCAAATTCAACGCCGTTTTGATTGCTTAGCGACAATGAGGATAAACCAATAATTCCCCATACAAATTGTTCAAACCCAAAATTGAATTTTTACCTTGGAGTTCTTCTTTAAGCTGTGTTAGCCTGGAAGTATTTATTCTGACCTTGCCAATTAATGTAATTTGACCATTCCAGAAGCATTGTAGTTAACCCTCTAGTCCCTGCACCGCCCGAGTTTCTGAAAACCAATTTTTCAAGATTCTTGCAGTAAATAACTGGAATCGTAGTTCAATTTTTAAAAGATAGCTTAATATTTATGCACAATTTTTTACCCTTTCGGTAATGTTTGTATAAAAGTACAAGCTCCCATTGGGAACAATAATCGGCTCTCGAATATTTTTTTGGAAGGATAAAATGGACACAATAGCTTTTCAAGGCTTTAATCTGACTCAATGCTCAAACTAATTAAATGCGAAGGCGTTAGTTTTCGACAATATCAATATTAATGATGAATAAATACAGTTTCCTTTGTGTTTACTAATTGGTATGAGCTAAATTATTTCATCGTCATTAGCTTCGATGAAATAATTTAGCTCATACTAATTAGTAAGCACAAAGGAAACTGTATTTATTCATCATTAATGATTGATGATATTGTCGAAAACTAACGCCTTCGCATTTAATTAGTATGAGCATTGAGCCAGATAAAAGCCTTGAAAAGCTATTGTGTCCATTTTATCCTTACAAAAAAATATTCGAGAGCTGATTATTGTTCCCAATGGGAGCTTGTACTTTTATACAAACATTACCAAAAGGGTAAAAAATTGTGCATAAATATTAAGCTATCTGTTAAAAATTGAACTACGATTCCAGTTGTTTACTGCAAGAATCTTGAAAAATTGGTTTTCAGAAACTCGGGTGGTGCAGTGAAAGTTCTTGCACAAAATGTTTGCAAATACGTATCAAAATCATAAGAGATGTGATAGTTGTGATAGTTTGGATTTATGGAACAACCTTACAGTTTAAATAGGAACTCAAAGGTCAAATTCAAATTTGTATTCAATACCCTTCCAGTTTTTGTCAAATTTGTCAAAATGTCAAATTCAACACCGTTTTGATTGCTTAGCGACAATTAGGATAAACCAATAATTCCCCATACAAATTGTTCAAACCCAAAATTGAATTTGACCTTGGAGTTCTTCTTTAAGCTGTGTTAGCCTGGAAGTATTTATTCTGACCTTGCCAATTAATGTAATTTGACCATTCCAGAAGCATTGTAGTTAAAGAAGTTCTTGCACAAATTGTTTGCAATAAAGTATCAAAATCATAAGAGATGTGATAGTTGTGATAGTTTTGATTTATGGAAAAACCTTACAGTTTAAACTGTGTTAGCCTGGAAGTATTTATTCTGACCTTGCCAATTACGTAGATTTTTTGTAATTTTTTAAATTCACTAAAATTGTTGACTGATTATGAAACATACAGAAAACCCCATTTTGCACATGTGATGTTTTGGATTGTTAATATTATTACCATTAAATTTTTATTAAAAGTTGTTATCTTTAAATTCATGTTGTAGTCGCCAAGTCTCAGTATTTATGATGTGTCCATTTATTACAGCCCTAAACTCCATGAAATAACACTTTGCTAGTATTCAACACAAGCATTGTGTATATTATTATCAGTTTTAAAGGCACACAGTTTACATTAAAAATCGGTAAAATCTATACTTCAAAATTGAGTAATTATTTTACATGAGTGGATTTATACCCAGCAATTCAGTAAAAAAAAATACCCAATATTGATGTAAAGTTTTACACAACTATTTACATTGTAAAGCGGTAAAGTCTTACGTCACAATTAAGTAATATTTTACATGAGTGGGTTTACCCAACAATTCAGTAAAGAAAACTACCCAATATTTATGTAAACTTTTACACAGCTATTAAGCAAGATATTACCCAACGCCTGTTGGGTAAAGTTTTACCTAATAGTTATGGTGTTCGCCCACTACATCTAAAACAGGTAATATTTTACACAAGTTGTGTAATCTTTCCTCTGTGTGTAGAATGTGATAAAGAACACGCAAGATAATTATGTGAAAACAAAAATAGCCTAAAGAAACACTGACCCGTACTTCGTTTACTAATAATTTACTCCATCTCTATACACATTGACGACAATTTGACACTCCATCATTAGGACAAAATGGCCACTGGGAATTCCGAAGATGCGTTCCTGAAGGAAATATTTACTGACGTGTCTGTTAAACATGAACCTGGGGTTGTCAGGAAGCCACCTTTACACGCGTTGGTAAACAGGGAACAGTCGACCGCAGTGTGAAAATGTCAAAGTGGACATAACTTATTTTGTACCACAAAAAAAAACCAGGGATTTGGATGACATAGGAAAAGAGGTTATGAGATTTGATACAGCACCGAGCCCATCGTACAAGGTAAAGGTTTTAAGTTGCCTGAGTATATCCAGTGTAATAAAGTTCAGTCAGTAAAGTCTTTCAGTCCACCGGATTTCCCCGGATTAATAGTTCCATGTCAACCGGTATCAGTACGTTGCAACGGGATTTGATCTCCTTTTGCATCCGTAATCAATAAGAAGAGGTCCGGTCAATCCGTAAATTGTTCCGCTTTTAGTTTTTCCGGTTGACGGGATCAGTGCGCTTAAGTTTCAAGGTGAACTTGTTTGTGTGGATCCATTATTTATGTTGTATATTATTTTGTATTGACTAATGTTTTCCTTTGTTTGATTTATTTACTTTTATTGCTTATTTATTTATTTTAAAAGAAGTATGTTTAATCATTATTTTGTTTTACTTATTAAATTAAACAACTATATATTTGATTTGCTTGTTATTGGTATATTTTATTACTTATTTTTTGGTGGGGATGGGGGTGAGTGTTGAACAACATTTTGATGGCTATAGCTTTAGCATGGTTAAGCGTATTCCACTAACTGCAACTAATACGCAATTGTGTTAAGACGAAACACAGAACTAGTCTTACAGATATAATGTTGATTTCTAGATCTAAGATTATCTGGTTATAAATCTTAATCCAGTACCAATCAACCGGGGGAAATGTTTCCATCTGAAAATACTGAGACAGTAAGGAAACATTCATTTAAAGACGACCAATGGTACCTTAAAGGAGCAGGATTTGGAACACTGAGATCTGGAAAGAAAATAAAGGAGCTAAGAATTGTCACTCATGACAAGAAGCAATGGACGCAAGTAACGAGGGACTCATTGTGACTTAGGGTAGTTTTTGTATACAAAGTACATAGTTTACATGACAACACTATCTGTGCGTATTTGAGTTGCAGCAATCGAAATAAAAACTAAATTACTCACTCTCAAAACAAAATTGAAATTAAAATTAAGGTAAACAAACCCCTGACAGAACAGCAAGCTGAATGTTTGGGTTGAGTTTCATTAACTCGAGACGACAAAACGTGATGATTTTTTTCACAGGTAGGTTGGATGTTGCGGTGTTTATTAAAATCCGACGTCAGGATGTGAATTTAAGGATGTTAATTGAATGTACAAACTAAAGACTAGACTGACAGTCTATTGAGAAGAGATGGAAAGGGACTTTATAATGTGGTGATAGCCTCAGCTACAGACGATGTTGTTTATCCAGAAGATTCGGTCAAGGTTAAACAACGAGGAGATTGTTGTCTATAATTGCTCGCTTTGTTTTTACTATAATATAATTAACCTTATATTAAAGGGGGACTGTCGTCATGATTAGAGATAGGCTTGTGGCGTAAATGGGAATGAACTTGTCCTGTGTAATATGCAACCCGCACATCACACGTGCGCATTAATAACGCTATACTGGTTGGCAACATAAGGAAATATACTGTTGTCTATTAAAAACTGTACACTTGCAATCATGGAGTTTATGTTTGAATTACAAATTTGCATTGAAAAGTGGTTTCAATTGTCAATATTTGGTCACAATATCAGTTAAAGGGTGGCTGCAGTGTTTTTTAATTTTTTTATTTAAACGATTAAACATGACTTTTTAAACCTGAAATATTTTTTTAAAATCTTTTTTATTTAATGTGCAAGTATTTTAAAAGTGGTTTTCAAGAGATTAGGGGAACCCATACCGCCCCTAAAAGGGAGCCCTCATGTGACGTCATGTTGGGAACCCGAGCCGTCGGGCCCCCTGGCTGTGTGCATATAGAGACGTGTGCACTGTGTGGCCTGATACCTAGGCGCGTGTAGTTAGGGACCAGACTCTTTTTGCCGACGATGTTTGAATTCCCGACGTGACGTCGATGGTAGGGGGGCGGTAACAATCCACAAAAGGGGGGGGGGGGCATGACTTATTCGCTAATTATGCAAGTGAGATATGTCGGGGAAAAAACAAAACACAATTTATTGATGTTCAATACATATATCAGAAATAAATGACAGCAAAATTAACTGTTTTATTTTAATTCACTGCAGCATCCCTTTAATAGGATCGAGTGTTTTGCTAATGTTTGGCGGTCAATGCCAACCAGCGCGTGTGTTTATCAACCAACAATTTTTTAATTTTCGTTTCATCTTTATTTTGATCTTTTTCACAAGATTTCTTCATATCAATGTTGGATTGTGCAGCAGCAAATGCAACGGCATTGCAATGCCATTAAGAAATTTACCGATGGGAAATGCGCAAAATTATTCTAAGGTTAGGCGTTACCGGCAGGATAACAAATGAATTCAAATATATTTTAGACATTAGCTGGGCATGTATTAAGTCACTTTCATGTCAAAATTGATATGAAATGCACATAAAATATTGTGTAAAAGATTATTTGATTACGATCTAATGGCCACTCAGGGATTTGTGTATAAATTAGGCTCTTAATGCATTTGAGTTAAAGATAAGTGCCCACCTTCAAAGCCTTTGTCGTAATAGTTCCAGCTCTATCATAACAAAGAGTTCAATCTGTCCTCGCAACTTAATAAGAGTATTGAATTCAAATGCTTCATTTTCTTAAAAGCGTCACCTAAAGAATTACCTTAATAAAGCTGCTCCTCAGGAACAACACGGCAGGGTATTGATATCCAATTCGCCACGAGTGGCACAAGTTTGTTCGAAAAGCTTCTCCAAAACTTCTTACGGAGAGCAAAAGAAAAAGCAAAGAAAGCTCCTAATGCCCTACGGTACGGCAGCTGCTTCTAACGGTATCATTACAACGACGAACTGCAACTGCCACGGGAGGTTTGTTGCTCGTAACAATAAACCCTGATAGCGTGTGTATTCATTCCCCGCTGATATCTATAAGATGTTATACCCAGGTTTCTCGATTTGCATCCAAACTTCCGCCCCTTTATTTCCCACTTCTCAGTGTCAAAGATGTAGAGGTTCCCCCAATACACAACAATCAGGTTTGAATGACATTTTCCTTTTCCGCTCTGTGTTTTGAGCAGAGATAGAATATCAACCATAACAAAATCAATTCAACAACTCTTGCTGTTGATTTAACACAGATGTAAAAATACTACTATCGAGTTGTAGGGAATCTCGTGGGAGCTTTTCTCTGAACTTGTAGCAGCGTTGCGTGCTTAACATGCTTTCTGAAGTACGCTTGGTGTTTACTGATATAAGTTTGACAGGTATCAAGTTGGAGTTCATGATGGGGATAAATCAATATAACCCTTTTTCCGTTAGATATTGTTTAGAATCTGGAGAGATGATTTCAATAACGCGCAATGAACTTTTGTGTCGCACAATAACGAAATGGTACAAGTATTACTGTATTAGCCCCTGAATTTGTCCCTTTATTATATGAATCGCTCTAGTTACGACAATGCAATGTGTTCATCAGTCGTACCTGTCTTTTTAATGACGGTGTACATTTTGATTGTGGTTGCTTTCTGTGACAGTTAACCGTGCCGTGGTACTACTTTTTGTGTTTATGTCGCAGGGATAATTTGAGTTCTATTTTGATATATGGAGTCTGGCTATACTTAACTCTAATGGCACACGTTTTGAGTCTCGGTAATGGCTGTTGCGCGTGGTCTCTGCGTTACATCTAATAAATCATGTATGCTTTGTCACCAAATACAAAATGTATTTACATTCAGCGTTCAAAATATCGTCATTGTATTTGTTTCGGACTAAAAGAGAACCTGCATTTCTTGTTTAAATAACATGCCTATCGAAGTACATTCATAATATACGCCTCTCTTAATACTTGCGCATGACGTCATAATTCTTACCCAAAATGAGGCTGTGGGCGCACGTTCCCCATCACTTGCAGTGGATGCGCCCCTCGCCTCGCTTTGAGTTAGCATTGTGACTTACCTCATGCATATATTAAGAGGTGTATACGCCATTACATAGAGTCAACTTGGAGCAAGTCACTGACAACTATATAAAATATACAGACTGAACAAAACCATGGACTGTTAATTTATAGATTTCAAGTGTTGGATTGTTGGATCTACACATGGATTGATGGATCAAAGAGATTGTTTGATCCTACACAGAGTGCTGCATCCACAACGATTATTGGATCACATTTAAACATAGACAGGCTAAAAAAGAAAAGAAAACATGGACTGTTGATTCAAAGATATTGTGGGATTGTTGGATCTACATGGATTGATGGATCCACAAAGATTATTGGATCAAGTAATCAAGCAATCGATCAGAAAGAGTATCAAACTGCAAAGTTGTAACATGACGTCATCAGAAACGTCACTGCCTTCTTCTAGCCTAGAGAAAGCACGCAGCAAACCAAACACCGTACAATACATCGACATTCAGTACAAACACACATTGGACAGTGGATAGTGCTTCCACTGGTACTCTGCGTACCATCTACGTATTGTTTGGGAACACAAGTGCTAGCCATTTGTATGACAAGAAAACCTGTGCTCTAGAAATGAAATTACATTTGCCCTTTCATATTTTAAAATTTTCCAATTTTCCACTGTCGCTTTACTCGAAGGGAAGCGAACTAATAGATAAATGGAGGTCTGGGAAAAGCAGCACATCTGTTTAAAATCAATGAATACGATAATATTTTCCAAACCGCATATATTTTTATAGTTGAACAATGTTATGACATACTTTAGCCAGTATTTTGACGCGCGATGGATTTCCATGTTTTGTTTTCAATCTATACAAAGATATTATTGCCTGTGGTTTAAAATAATACACAGCAAACGGGCACCCTCTTCTTTGTTGACTGTTTACTTTTAATAGACTGTTTAGTTATCGGCAGTAGGCAATATGGTTTGATGACGAATGAACTGTGAATAACATTTGGAATAACATGCACATGCCTTGTATTTTACACATGATTTGTAATAATGGCGGTTGCAATACTTAGAAGATACGTACTCTGTGTGTTTAACAGGCCATCTGGTTTCGTTTACTTAACATTTTAAGCAAATGCACGCATACGAGAGGAAAGCTATTCCTATGTAAATTTAGACCTGTATCATGCTGCCTCCATATTGTTAATGTTCCTCGTTTCGGATCACAATAATTAATGCAAATAATAATTTTGCAAAAAGGAACCAGACTATTAATTTTGTTCACCCAGCCTCGGTTGGGTAACATTGATCACAATGGGAGAAAGTAAAGATGGCTGCACCATGAAGGTCTATCGCACAATGAGTAAACGCACTTTTACTTGGCAAAAAGCACTGCAGCTGTTAATAATGTTTACACACAAATTGAGAAACGACTTATATTTCAATATTAGAAAGGTTTTTCCATTAGTTTCTCTCAGACTGTGTTTTCCAATTACGGATTATTCCTCCTGCATGGACATACAGATTTTGGGCGAAATCTCATAAACGCCGTTTGAATGGATTTCCACGGGTTAATTTGATTGTATATATGTTGTAAAGGGTTAGAACATTCGAACGGTTTCAACAACCAAAGTAGTTTTTTGTTTCCTTTAAGAGATGTGTATAATTGGAATGGGAGCTAATTGGATTAGAGAAACATTTGTAGGTGTTTGGGGTACATACCACACTGTGCTTTATTTTGGTTAAAAACTTGGTAGCCTATAAGCATTTTCTATCTTGCAACTTCGATGACCAACTGAGCCAACATTTTCACATTTTTTATGCATATTCTTGGATACACCCAGTGGAGAAAAAATACCAAAAGTATACCGTGGCTTTTTTAGATGAATCTTGGCGTTTTATTAAATCGAGCCCAAGCTTTCAGCTCTAAAGAAGTGCGTTCGGAAGTGATACGTGAATACACGTACGAATTTGAGTACTGAATAATTATTCTTTACCAGTCCGCCCATCACATGCCACACCGAAAGGGTATCTTCCATAAACTCACATCCTTTACTCTCCGGTATTACCCAAGAAGAAACAAGCTACACCCATAACTATATAGTTTGGAGTTCTGTAAAGGGCACATCAATAGTACACGCCACAAGGCTCCTGCTGTAAACGTAAAACGACTGGATCAAAATTAGATTCCTACACCGCCTGCGTGTTTATTCACTCCCAAGAGAGGCTGCTGATTTCTCGTGGGTTCCTCATTATTTATCATCTTTATAGCCTTATCTAGCAATCGATGGTTTGGGGGGAATTCGTCTCCAGATATGATAATTCCTTGCTCTATAATCGAATTGTTTTCGACAAAAAACACAGTTTTTGTTCTCTTTAGGGGGAACCAGCACTATCTGCCAATCTCTTTCTCGTGGCATTTAGAAATTTTCCTCTTCTAATTTATTTTTTATTTTTTTAGTATTTTCTTTTGTAGATGTGGTGATGATTTGACTCACAGGTCGCTGAACCAACTTAAAGATCGCGCAAGCACATTTCGAGTGAAATCTGATTGTAACGGGTGTTGGCTCAAACCAGGGAAAAGATGGATCATGCAGGAATGATAGTGACTTGTATATACACGGAGAGTGTTAAGCCCTTTCAGTTACTGGGGGTATGCACTGACGAAAGTGCAAAGTGGCGGATTGCCGACTCCATGTCAACTGTGACTTTTTACACCTCATGCATGTAGTAGGCTTACCCTGTACGCGTCAATACAGCTGAATGTGGGGATTTTCATTATTTGGCATCAAATTCTAAACACTTCTGGCTGACACATCTTAAGCTGCACGTAAGACATGATTGTATAATGCCATGCAAAGAAACATAAACAGAACTGAGTATGGCGTTAGGGAAATGTAGGCAAGTTATTTTCCAAATCGGGTATGATATTTGCCAGTTTGCAATGCATTAGTCCTTTAAGGCATTGTGAGTCTTTGATAAATCCAAGTCCATTGGTGACTTTACAGAACGTTCGTATGTTACCCGAGTCTCAGTCTTATTACAATTGATATGAGATACCCGGGAACATGCAACTGGTACCCACAAGGGAGTGATTTGGTTGCATACAGCAGAGTACATAAGTTGACCACCAGAGTCAAATGCAGTGATAGACCTGATCAGGCATTGTGGGCCTTGTGCATTCAAACTACAGACCTGGTTATTGCTACTCCTACTCGATCTTTCTAGGGAAACAATAACTTTATTTTCAGTTCCTTGGAAATTCATGCATCTAGACCTGCCCAGAAAACTTACATGATTTCCCGGAACATACCCCCCCCCCCCCCACCCACCAACGATTGTTAATAATAAAAGTGGTCGGAGCTGAGAGGGACCGGGGAATCAGAATGAGGTTGCGAACAAACAGATGACAAAGATGTATGGTGTGGCCTCGTAGTCACCCCGAGCAAGGTTTTCACACCGAAATAAAAGCCCCTGACTACACTTCACGAAATTAGCATAGTACCGCTTGAGGGCGCTCAACCCCCACACGGCATCCGTTTTTGCCTCTCTAAAAGCAGCCACGCCGAGACGTGTTTAAATACGTCATTGAGTACACTACGTGAAGTGCTTTGCCCTCCAGTGAAAACACACATTTTGTGTTTGAACTTCGATCAGATAATAACCAAATATCGTCAAAAGGTATCCGAGTGCCTTTATGCTGGATGTCTCGAAGACAGTGTTGTGTCACGACCTTTTTTGAAATCACGAAAACACACATGTAAGGCAGGGATGTGATTTCTACAAACTTGATTTAATTGAAAGGACGGAACGTTTTTTGGTGTTCAAGTAAACTCTAACAAAGTATTTTTTCTTTTTGGTTTGACTACATTACTCTCACTGTTGTGCGTATCTATGATTTTTGTTTGGCCCGTCGCTGATAACGTGTTTTTCATACTTTGCGAGATTTTATCACAGGGGAGTGAGTGTGTCTGGCAAAGCCGTATTTCTGAGTGGAACCACAATAGGACCAAGGAAAAAGAAATGATCAAAGAATAGCCTTAAACCATCACTATAGACTCCGTTAGGGTCCTTACAGAAAAACGGCAACACAAAACAACAAGAAATAGAAATGCCAAAAGAAAAGTTACGGACCTAGCCAAGACCACAAAGATGAGTCATTCATTGAAAAAGGGCAAGAGAAGACACAGTCAAAACAAATATTAAGAAATTAAATTCAACAAAAATTATTGTAATTTGCACAGGCAGTACCACCAACTCGCTTGACCTATTTTGTGTAGTCACAAATACACACAGTGTCTACGTAAAATCTGTTGCTTGCAGCAGGGGATAACCCAAATCTTTATAAATATAACCCATCTCCCGGGTCTGTTGCGTAGTTCCGAGAGGGCCTGGCCATTACGAGCTAGACCTCCGAGGCCTAGCTCGGGATCACATTTCCTATTGGCCCTAGTTAGCCGCGGTAAACTGGAGACGTGAGCTTTATAATGTCTGTCTTGGGTGAAGAAACAGCATTTGGGGCTGTGGAGGTTGTATAAGAGTATGGGGAGAGGAAACAAGGACGGGAAAGGGAGAGAAGTGATGTAGTATTGAAGTGAAATCTCCAGGGCTGTTGGCAAAACGCTGAGAGAGACAAGAAGGCTATGAACTGCCTTATTCAAGAGTTAATTACTATAGGATCATTATGAACCTCAAATGGTTTTTATGGTAAACAAAAACGAAGATATTGTTGCAAAGATACAAAAGTGCTGGAACGAAACGCTTTACTACATAATGGTTTTTCCTGACATTTTCAGCAAAAGGGGGGTTTAGTTTCATCATCATGTTTCGTACAAATACGCGGATCTTTTGAAATTCTACACCCAAGAATTTCGTGGTTAATATTCAAGTTAATTAATTTCGTTTTCGTGCACAAAAAGTCAAGTCAATTTCATTATTTCACTCAAGATTGTTTCGGCAACTCTATTTGAGTCTTTGGAACTCAATACCACTTCTACACCATTCTTAAGTTTACCTATAGTAAGTGCTTACTTAGCTGTGTGCAAAAACTTAACAACCTATTGTATTTTGAATCTTCCTTTAAATTGATATCCTCGGTTATCCACTCCTTGGTTATGTTAGCAATTGCCTACTTAAGGTGACAGTTGTAACAGATCGTGTGTACTTCTATCTTCTGAGACATTAAGAAATCTTAAGAGACATGAACTCGCTGATGTTATTCCAAAATCAGGGTACAGGTTCTAGAATGGATTTATGCATTACGCACACAGCTTTATGTTGCAGTCACTGTGTATGTGTGGACATTCATTGTTCTGTACAATAATAAATCCCGTTCTACAATACAGTAAGGAACAATGTGTGGGCGTGTGTAAGTCCACATAGTGTTTCAAGTCCCTACATTCTGTGGAATTCTGTTGCTCTCAGGTTCACACTTCTGCAGAGGCAAAACCATCACTGTAAGACCACAATAAGTTGGTGTCTCAGTCCAACTTTACAGCAAAAGAAGGCAAGTGTTTCTTCAGGAACGTAGGTCTACTGCATACTAACAACCATGAAAACTGAGTGAGCATTTACAAATATTGATCAAGAACCTATCCCGACTCTAGGATGCATGAACAACACCTGACCCACCGATAGTGTTGATTCAAGCCGGGGTAGGGTCGTAAAACAAGACCGTGGTAAGCAAACCACCTTAATTACATTTCCCTTGTGTCCTTCTCTCAGAATTAGACATTATTTTATCAACTGGCGCATCTCCTTTTTACTCAGGAACAATCCTGTTTTTCATCTAGCACTGAAAAAACACTACAATTCTGATTATCGCGCAATTATTCGCTATCTTTGAAATGGATCATAATCGCCTTACACACGAGTATAAGTACCTGGTTATTACAGATTTAAAGTTCTTCAATCTCCTGACGATGACTAGAGCAAGCTAGTCTAAACCATAGTATAAAGCAGGAACATGTTTTTAATTGTTTTAAGCATGCACTTTAAATGTAAACAAGGAGTGCTCATGGTTGATGTGATAACGCAGGGACGTTGTGGGGTACTTGCATTTGCAATAAAAATATTACCGTGTCACAAATTCATTGTAATGCGGGAGCTTTAAATGATTGCGTCATGTGTCTGCGTGCAAGACAAGTGGCACTACCTGACGTCCTACCAGGGCTAGGTGTGGTGTATGTTTTGCATTCTGTACACACTCTATCACCAGCTGTAGCCGTTGTTCATGCAGAGAATACACAAATTAGAAATGTGGCTACACAAATAGGCACCCAAGCTGTTTGAAAATGGCCTATTAATTAAGCGTCCATTACTCGGCAGGTGGTGTCTGTTTTGTTTGGTTACTAAAATATCCCCATTGGGACCGATGAACCAGGTTCAAATCGGGCTAAATGAGTCTGAGATTTCGTGACCTGCTGATTTTCCCGATTGTTCTGTCACAGATTAGTGTAAAATTAAAATGAATCCTCAATCGGGAAACATTCGATGACCACTTAATGGTCTTCCTGTTGCAAATCTTCAGTATAAATATATTCCATGGAAGTTATATTCCAAGTTGGGAATTATTGGACGACCAACTAGCAAAGTCTTCCGGTTAATGATCTTTAGTGGGATGATTATTACAGTCGGTAAAAACGTGTAATCAAAGTTGGGTACATTATAACGCACCAATGGTGTGAATTGTAGAAAAGTTGTAAAAAATGTTTGTAATAATTTCATGGTTTTGCAAAATTCTCAATATTCTGTGTTTTCTAGACGGCTCATGTTATCGTTTAAAAAGGTAAAGTATCGGATGTGTTTAGAATTTTTAACATGTGGGTGGGCCCTTATTTATTCGATAAATAAGGGCCCCCGTGTTTTCTCGCAATTCGTGATTGGCAGTGTTTGTTTTTGAAAAGCTTGTAAATGTGAAGCGAATCCGCATTTTCAGGCATCAGTTTTGATAAACAAATAGATACATCTAATGGAAGAAGCCGGTTTCCATTTCCCTGCGTAAACATCACTGCGAGAGGAGCGTGGGTCTTTGTTGAAACATCGTGGAACACTTAGCAGAGATTTGGAAGGCCAAGAGTTTGGTAAAACGCAACAACAAGTCAGTAAGAAATGTGCACTGTAAGACTTCGAGAAAAGGGTCTCTGGCGCTATCAATATTTTAATTTTCGATTTTGTTTAATACTTTTCTAGAATAGGATTTAAAACTTTGCACGATGGGAGTATATTTAGGTGGGATTTGCGGTACCACCCTATGGATATCTCTGTTGGGTAGTGTTAGTTCTAGAAAGAACCGGTTCTGTTGGGTAGTGTTAGTTCTAGAAAGAACCGGTTCTGTTGGGTAGTGTTAGTTCTAGAAAGAACCGGTTCTGTTGGGTAGTGTTAGTTCTAGAAAGGACCGGTTCTGTTGGGTAGTGTTAGTTCTAGAAAGAACCGGTTCTGTTGGGTAGTGTTAGTTCTAGAAAGAACCGGTTCTGTTGGGTAGTGTTAGTTCTAGAAAGAACCGGTTCTGTTGGGTAGTGTTAGTTCTAGAAAGAACCGGTTCTGTTGGGTAGTGTTAGTTCTAGAAAGAACCGGTTCTCTTGGGTAGTGTTAGTTCTAGAAAGAACCGGTTCTGTTGGGTAGTGTTAGTTCTAGAAAGAACCGGTTGTTGACAACTCAACTCAACGATCAGTATGCTCTGATCTTCTTCAGAAGAAGACGATACTTTATTTTCAAACTTTGTTTTACTCGTCCACATTCCCATGTTTTCATTTGTTTTTAATTGAATATCAATTTTTGTTTCTTCAATTTATTTAATAAAGACAATAATAAAAAGTATAATAAAGATAATTGTGAGTGACTCCAGTATACTATTTGGTTATATGCATGGTTTATTGAGATAATAAATAAATTTGTTATTAAAGTATAGGCCTATAATAAATATTGTTACAATGTCTAGTCAGTCTAAATGTTGCTTTAGTCCCAGGGTAGTAATAGATCAGATACGGTAGAAGCTCCAAGTCCCTTGAGAACATTGAGTTTTCCATCTTATAAAATCCAGAGAACATAAATCATAACATAACTTCGTTTTGACTAGAATCACCAACGTTGTAATACCAATAACTTCAGCTACACATAAATTCATCTTAAGTATTATTTGTTGTTCCGTGAAGGGAAAGTACATGTTTGATAATCACTTTTAAAAATAACGGCAAAAACAAACTACTACTTGAAGCCTACAGCCAGGCCCGCGAAAGCGGGGGTGGGGGTGCTGTGGGTGCTGCAGCACCCCTAGTAAAAATGAAGGGGGTGCTGGAATATTATGCTATAGCACCCCTACTTTTCGAACGTTAATGGTTGTAACATAATAACTATTTTTAACTCACCCCTAAAATCCCCGAGTGAACAATGTGTAACACTTTATAACAAATCAATTTTTAACTCCCACTATTTAGCCGGCGCCGCTACGCTAAAATCATGCAACAAGAATCGGGTAGAACTGCTTTTAAAAACACGCTATACATGTACAGTTCCATACGTGAGGAGTGAGGGAGACGGCTAGCTGTGTGTATGGCGATCGCGAGGTTGTGAAGTCCGTGCACATACGCAAGCGCCAAACCATTATGATCGGTTCTTAGTACGACTGTCAGACAACTCGTCCGTTCGGATAACTCGACGGTTCAGACAACTCGACTGTGAGACAACTCGACGGATGGCCAAGACAAGTCGACGGTGAGCGGCCGACCTCCGTTACTGTCATGTTTACACGATGTTTGTCTGTATAGCCTAAATCCTGCGATTCTATAATTTATCATTATCATTATGGTGTCCCGGCGATCGACATACGTGGAAGAAACATCTGTTATGACTATTGTCCTGTAAGACTTTGTGTATGACTCTATTACTTAGCCAGCTGCAGTTCTCTTCAACTTATTCAAGACAGGTTTAACAAAAAAAAAATCATTAAAACATTTTTATACAGCTCTATAGTATTATTAGAAAACTTACTTTTGTTTCAAATTACTTATTGGCCTAAGATTGCACTACAGAGCATCTAGAATGCAAAATTTTCCCGGGCCCTTACCCCAGGCCGCAAAAGGCTTCGCGTTCCATTTTATAGCAGGCTCCATCTTTAATAGATCTAACCACACTCACCAACCCCCACCCAAACCCACCAACCCCCACACCTCCCCTAAAATGTCTTGTCTTTGACGATGCTGGTGACGGTGGGGATGCAACGCCGTCTGAGCATTTTAATGCAGAAACAATATGGATATTACGAATCTATAATTGTTTTTTATCTTGGTACAATAACCATGATAGCAAAAATAGGTGTATATTATACCTTGAAATAGGCATTAAATTCCTGAGAGGGGGTCATTATCACCTCTCAGACTCCCTAAATTGCACCAGAGAGCATCTACGGCCTAAACAAATTCCCGGGGCCCTAAAGCGGGCCCCGGACCCCACGCCGTAAATGTTTTGCCCTCCCAACCAAGACGGATTGACGCCCCTGGTTTGTCGGAACATAGCTGTCGATGCTGTTAAAAAAAGAAAAACTTTTGTAGAATATATAGGGCCTTTGTGTTGTGTTAAATAAAATGCATTGTGGGGTTATTTTTTATTTTAATTTTAAATTGCCAATAATATCCTGCCTCCTAAAGATACATTTAAGTGCCAAATAATGGCTCAGAACGCACGACAGAGCATCTATGACCAAAAAACTTCCGGGGCCTTTAAGCGGGCCCCGGTGTGGCGGTTTCAACTTTCCGCTGTGTTCAGTTTTCCGAATGACCAAATACGGTAGCATTACGTCATGCGATGCCTGCGCACTCAAGCGAAAGTAGTCCATTTTTAGTGCCGTATTGAGTCGTCCATTACCCTCCGGTAGCTGTCATGGCGGCGTCCACGCGTCGAGTACAACTAGCGGCAAACGCGTGGATCGTATGAGTTGTTTTTTATGCAAGCAGAGTGTGACCTGCCTAAAGTTGTACCCATGAATATTTGTGGGTCACTGCTGAGAGAACTACAGTACTCGCCAGGGTACTCGCGGCGGTATCTGACAGGTCACCCGGAAAACTGAACACGCCGGAAAGCTAAAACCGTTCGAACAACGTGCTGATATGTCCGACTATGTCACCCGGAAAACTGAACACGGCGGAAGACTGAAACCGCCACACCGGACCCCACGCCGAAATGGCTTCGCATACCGCGCTCGCCGATTCTCTGGAAAATCCAGCACCCCTTGGCAAGCATCTGAAAGCATACAACTTCGTGTATCTCGCAACTTCGATGACCGATTGAGCTCAAATTTTCACAGGTTCGTTAATTTGTGCATATTTTGAGATAAAGCAAGTCAGATGACTGGCCTTTGACAATTACCAATAGTGTCGAGTATATTTAAAGTACTGTAAAAACCATACCAGTTTTATGCCTCAAAATGTTGATCTGAGAAGCATTACTATGGGATCACCTACTAAAACCAAATTTCAAATGTTATGAATTGAGAAGACCTACATTTAGAGTGCTAAAAAATTGGACCGTTTCAATTCATTTATATTTCTTTTCATTTTGTTTCTACTATAACCTCTAAAGAGGCATAAATTATGTTAACCGATGGCGTTGAAAGTACGATACACTAACAAATGAACGATTTACAATCGGGGAAAACACTGCAATTTTTTTTAAAGTCCTTTTACACAAACAACCAAATCATGTTTCTTCTACCTTAAAGTCATGACAGTGCACCATGTGAGTAATGGTCAAAGATTAGCTTAAACGTCATTTTTAACTATCTACGCTAAATTCAATAAAAGAGGTTTAATTGTTTAAATGGCTCCTAATGCCTGCGTCGTTCCTATTTAGAATGATGTCATCAACCATTATAACCACTGAGATGATTTAAGTCAATTAAACAATTATAGCCTGCCCTCAAGGGGCGCATTTGACCAGTCAACGGTTAAACTTTGTTTGGGTATATTAGGAGATGGCTTTGATGAGCAGATAAATGAGATTGAAATGACAACATGCGTGCGATCATGCAAAACAAACTCAAGCAATTTGACATGCTTGGCTGCTTTCAATGACTTGGGATGGGATACTGTTTTCATCACAAGACGCTTTGAAAATCAAGGGCTTCTTTAAGACATCTTATCGCATGGTCTCATTCTGAGGGATTACGGATTATTCAGCTCCTACCCGAACCGATCGTCCTGCAATATAAAATCTTCCCAACCGAAATTCTTTGCTTATTCCGACTGTGGCAATTGAAATAGCCGAAATGAAATAAACGAGCAAACAAATTTCAGCCAAACCGTTCTAGTTTACACTGAGACGTGACGACCTAATTTGATACGCTTTTCACAGATTGACTGTGTCTTAATTGAAATCTAGAAGATGTATATACAATAAGACTCTTTTCTTTTGAGAAGAAGGTGCAGTTATCATTAAGAGAAGGAGCTCGCCCTTGATATCTTAGTATGGTCGGCTGCCGATTGCACCACACCACCTTGTAAACCGTTACAAGGTGCTATAAATAATAAAGGGTGGCATAATTTAAACGATAACACAGCCTACCATTTGATTCCTTTCATAATGCTTTAAATCATATTATGGCAAAGACATTACTTATTTAGAAAGACTATGATTAAATACAATATTATTAAAGTGATGTACACAACACATGGGACTCAAAGCTTGATGTCCCATCCAAAGGACGAAGCAATAATTGGCCTTGCCCCCCCCCCCCCCTTTACCCCACAAGTAGCGCCAGTTTCCAAATTATTTCACAAGATGACACTCATGTTAGTCTGCATTAATAACTTGATACATTTCTTCAACTGAAGCCTAAGCCAAAGCCGGAGCCTAAGCCCAATCCATGGTTTCATAAAGGGCATATTGGCGTAATAGAATAGTAGGCAGCATAAGGACCGTATATCGGCCTACAACTTAAATATTACACAAGTATTTTGAATGCACAAAAAACCATCTGATAACGCCGATAAATAATTTATATTACCAACAGTAAGGTTTCATAGTTGTTTTGGAATCATCTATTCTCCTTACAGGCAGTGGACACTATTGGTAATTACTCAAAATAATTATTAGCATAAAACCTTACTTGGTAACGAGTAATGGGGAGACTACTCAGAATTAGATTTTGATGTCTCGACGATCAAATTTTCACAGGTTTGTTATTTTGTGCATATTTTGTTGAGATTCACCAAGTGAGAAGACTGGTCTTTGACAATTACCAATAGTGTCCAGTGACTTTAAAGATTATACTGTGATGACTGCACAGTGTGCGTTTCATTAAGGCCATCTGGCCAGTGTGTAGTAATGCTTAGCAAAGGTAATAGATGACTATAAATACATCATCCATTTGGTTTACCTTTTGTTTCTTGTAGTAAATCATAAGTTCCGCATGCGGTAATGAGACACCATGAAGACACTATGAAGAGTATCTAGAAGCTTGTTTGTTTAGTTTATTTCCATGCGCACGACAACTTGAAAAAACCCACAAAATAGTAAAATGTAAAATGTAAAGCGTAATAAATATACATGGATGTAAAATTTCAGAGGAGATGTGAACTTCCTGTAGTGGAGTATCCAAGCTGTTCGTTATTTATACTAATTGCATGTGCTAAATGCATACAAATAGTAACAAGCAATATTATCTATAAGTCAGCTAATAATCAGACTTAAAAATGGCTGAAGGATTAAACCTAGAACTTTCCTTTAAAGGCAGTGGACACTATTGGTAATTGTCAAAGACTAGCCTTCACAGTTGGTGTATCTCAACATGTGCATAAAATAACTAACCTATGAAAACTTGAGCTCAATCGGTCATCGAAGTTGCGAGATAATAATGAAAGAACAAAACACCCTTGTCACACAAAGTTTTGTTCGTTTAATAGATGGTTGATTTCGAGACCTCAAATTCTAAATCTGAGGTCTCGAAATCAAATTCGTGGAAAATTACTTCTTTCTCGAAAACTATGGCACTTCAGAGGGAGCCGTTTCTCAGGTTTTATGCTAATAATCATTTTGAGTAATTACCAATAGTGTCCACTGCCTTTAACGTTGAGTATATATATATAGGACATTATTCCCTAACGCTCTTAGCAACACCACTAGCCATAGTTTCAGGGCTGATATACAATCTGATCTAGGAATACATCATTACAACATGAAAGGGGCTGTAGTTGAAGTCTCGTTACGCGTGACATTAAGGGACATTCAGATTGAATTGATTTTATGTAACCATGACTTGATTTAAACTAATAGTGTTAGTTGTATAAGGGTGAGGTGGTGGAGTGTCAATCATAATGCTAGATAGGAACATAGACTTTGAGGCAGTCTGGGAGTGGTATCCCTAGAGTCACCCGATCCTAACATAAGTGCGTGTTAAGTTACACTGCATAAATTGACACCATGGGGGTCAATTATTTGTGTTTTTTAACACTCAATGTTGTTAATTTTGATTCTCATCTCTGTATCTATTTTATGTGACATCACCACCCAAATTGTAAATGTTAACGCCCAAGTGTTTGCAGTGTACAAAGCTCTCTCGATTATCAGGTTGCAGCAGGTGTGGATTGTTAACGCAAAATGTTATTATTTTACCTTACAGTACACGAATGCGCCCCCATAATCATGTCGCACTCACTGTGGTCGAAAAACCTTGTCATTGTCAACCAACCTCGTCATTGACGACAAGTATTGTCATTGTCAATATGTCATTAGGGAGGTTTCCCATGCCAATGGATACGGTTAGTGCGACAGATACGTCATCATTATGACGTCATGATGACGTCATACCCTATACTTGCTACCGCTATACGTGCATCCTGCTTGCTATACACGTGAAAGTGGGTTACGGATAACTAAACGTATGCGTATCCGTCCGATAGACTTGTAACTGTCCAAACTTCGCCATCTCTCTCATAATCTAGGCCCTACGTCATCGTCGCTACCGTAACTGTTTAGATGTTGTTTCCATCCATTTGTTATACCTCTTGCGAAGGGGATTTCGTTTGTACTCATGATTTCTTTTATTTTTGACAAATAAAGCAGTTTACCTTTTTAAGCATGCATGAAATAAACCCTCCATGTTTGACACTTGTCTTGTTTGACATTTTAAGCGATTAATTCCAAACATAAATATTAGCCCGGTGTTATTTTCCAGTGACTAGCACCCCGCTGTATGGTGCATTAGGTATGATGTATAGATGGTTACAAACTCTGACAGCAATCGGTGAAGATTACGTTTTCATGTATCAAATTGAAACACAAAGTTTAATTTGCTGCAGTCTCTGCAAGAAATTTGCGTTCGTTAACTTCTCGATAGTGCACACTAACATAGAGACGTGACCTCAGCGCATACATTGAACTTGTTTGCTTAAAGGCAAAGTATATATTTGCTTCTTGATACCGTTCAGCTGTTTTAATCAAATAATAATGTAGATACACATTGTAAGAAACTCAATTCAAAAGGTGAAATCGTTTGTGAGATATCGCTGAAAAACTGGAGCGGTTATTTCAACGCAGGGAGAAATGTCCATAAACGGAATACACTTCTAATAAGAAACGTTGTTGCAAGAATCGTTCTTTCACAGAATTATAACGTTTTTGAATCCCTTCCTTATAAACCACATTCCTTTAAAATGTTAAACATAATCAAAGATTCGGAACTTCTTTCAAAGTTACTTCATGTGGTCACTAAGTTGTTGAGTAAATACCAAAGGCGTACCCTCCTTCAAAACTAGAAACTATTCACATCATGAGGAATTATTGTTATACTAAAGCCATATGAGGTTTTAGTGTTATAACTGAGGATTACATAACAATCAAGAACGAACCATTATACATGAGGGTGTCCATCTTAAAAAATTACCTCAATGTCACCTGATATATATGAAGTTTTTTATAAATCTGTTTGAAAATAATTGCTTGGGGAGAGTACCAAAAAAAAAAAAAAAAAAAAAAAAAAAAAAAAAACAGAGACGAACTGTTCCACATACTATTTATTCTAGCTGGTGACATTGTTGTGCATTTGGGACAAACCTGATCCATCAGCGTGCAGAAATAACGAATTGAATATTCTTTTATCTGACAATGCATTGCTGTTTTATCGACAGATTCTGATGTGCCTTGTCAGTATTTCATCATGTTTCCCCCGGTGGATGTTTCCATCAACTCGCTCCTGGAGAAATCACGGCAGGTTAAACCAGAATCGATTGGTGAAATGTAACGAGAAGAACTGGATCAGAGAGGCAGCTGCAATGCTTCTCGCCACTCTCTCTCTCTCTCTCTCTTTCTTCTCTTCTAACTTTTATTCAACTCCATGTTTTCATCATTCACCTCCCGATAAACCTAACCCACCTAGGCCAACCTTCTACAACCCTGCATGTAATAGACACTCTGAAAAGTGTTTGGGGGCTTAACAACTGATATCACTTCAAAATGAAATGTTTCACAGTAAAAATTCGTCGAAAGCTGATGTATGCTTTAAGAAGTTGCTGCTAATTTTAAGAGTGATTGCCAAAGACCAAAAGGTATATCTTCCCTTTCAAGTTAACCAATGAAGGGCAAGGTAAATATATCACGTCGGAAAGCCGTTCAAAAATAGGAACATTGGTACTTGATCAACACGAGGTTTTGTCTTTAAGGAGCTAAGATGTTAATGACCCGGAGGATTCTTGGAAATGTCTTAAGAGCGGAACAAGACCAACCACCGACTGAAAACACTCATTATCCCCCCGTCTGGATGCTGTCCGGGCAGCCTCGACCGATCACCGAGAGAGATAGAGCATGATTTGGGGTGCCGTGGTCTCCCGACCACGCTGGAAATGGGGCCCGCGCTATAATCGCATTGCAAAGATCTGCATATAAATTGTGTTTATGCACCTTGCATATTGCTGGACACGATCGTACGTTCAGGCTGGGGAAGAAGAGAGTGGGGAGGGGGTATGGGCGGGGCGAGAGAGATGTGTTTGTGCGATACATGTTCCAGGGTTAATCATGGAGTTGGGGAAGGACTTCGCAGTGCGGGAAAGGCTTAGTGATACGTGTGAAACACTTGTCGAAAAATACAACCCTCTACAATTGTATTCGTGTTGTTCCCCCCCCCAAAAAAAAAAAGTTTTTAAGAACGACTTGCCAAAAACCTACCACCGTGCCAGTTACATGGTGGCCGAGCGATCGCGGGAAAATCAAATTGCTCGTAGAGAAAACATGGTAAAATCTATGTACAGTGCTCACGTCATAGAGTGTAATAGGCTTACGACGTTATTAACAAGGTTATAGAACGAATAAAGAGTATCAAAGTGTTGAATTTGGCTCTGGTAATCCTATAGGCAGAGCACCCCCTGTTCTACATAATTGAGGCTGCTTGTGGGGAACTGACTAGTATGAAAAAAGTACAGCCCGTGTGCGAGCGACCTCTGGAATGGTAATCAAAATCACAGAACACGGAATGACAATGTTTAAAAAAAAAATACCAATGTCAAAATATTCTCATATTACCGTCTGTTTTATTATACGTTAGGAGTAACTCTCTGTGCAAGCTGCCAGCTGTATTGGGATTCTTGCACAAAAGATGAAATATAAGAGAGTTATCCACTACGGAAAGACAAGTTCCTGTGTTTGGAAGGTCGTTGTGAAACTACCACCAAACGGATGCTACCCTTACAACAGGTGAACACGTGCACAGGAAACAATGCAACACTGTTCAGGAAATATAAAACAACAAGTCACGAGTGTCAAGTTAAATGGTTTGTACGGTTGTGACGAAATCGGCAGATGGACCATCTGAAATCATTCCAAGTGCCACAACATCCAAACTCCACACGTAGCAACACAGAGCTCACGCTGCCACAACACCCACGCTCGATCGACGTTATTTTCCCGCCAAAAACTCGCCTCAGAGATCAATGTGATGACTATCAGTGAATGCAAGGTGAACACTATTGGCGTGAGCGTGGCAGAAAGTCATGGCGTAAGGTACTATTGTCTCAATGACGTACTGACAATACACACAATGAAACTAAGCACATTTTCTAGAACCTCCACTAAAGCCTCTGTTATTGTGAGAGCGAAATCAATCCACAACTTTCACCATTGATCACTGACTTCACTGCCCGGTTCTGGCTCATCAATTAAGCCAGAACCTTTCAATTTGGGTACAGAAACTGAAGCAAACTCGTTTCACACACGTCGCACAAAGTAATTGCAAGTAAACCGCCAGTTCACTTGGTTCGCTTATGAATGTAATTAGATAGACTAGTTCACGATGACTCCAGCACGACTGACTGCGCTATGACATGTTGTCCTTCCCACATTTTCTTCACCTAGTTCTTACATCACATTAAGCTGAGAATGTGCTACACTCTGCTCTTCCAACCAGGTTGCTAAGTACAGACCATTAAACGGGGTGATTGTGATGTTTCAGCAGAAGTAATAGTAGCACTTAAAGCCATTATACACTTTCGGAACAGAAACAAAATAAAAGTTCACAGATTGTCAAATAACTTTCAGGGTTTACAGAAGGTAATGGTAATTTACTTTTTGAGAAAACATTAAAACAATTATCAATTCTCGACATCGATAATTACCATAGAGCTATATATATTGCTTTATGAGAATTACAGATTTATTTTAAACACATGTCATGACACGGCTAAACGTGCCGAAACAAGGATGGGTTTTCCCGTTATTTTCTCCCGACTCCGATGACCGATTGAGCCCAAATTTCCACAGGTTTGTTGTTTTATAAATAAGTTGTGATACACGAAGTGTGGGCCTTTGGACCGTACTGTTTACCGAAGGTGTCCAATGGCTTTAAAGGCAGTGGACACTATTGGTAATTACTCAAAATAATTATCATCATAAAACCTTTCTTGGTTACGAGTAACGGGGAGAGGTTGATAGTATAAAACATTGTGAGAAACAGCTCCCTCTGAAGTGACTTAGTTTTTGAGAAAGAAGTAATTTTCCACGAATTTGATTTCAAGACCTCAAGTTTAGAATTAAGAGGTCTCGAAATCGAGCTTGGTCTCGAAATCAAGCATCATGTGACAAGGGTGTTTTTTCTTTCATTAATATCTTGCAGCTTCGACGACCGATTGAGCTCAAATTTTCACAGGTTTGTTATTTTATGCATATGTTGAGATACACCAACTGTGAAGACTAGTCTTTGACAATTACCAATAGTGTCCTTTGGCTTTAACGTGCAATGCCCCTTGTGAAAGTTGACTTCTTTTGCTCCATTTTGTTAACGGCCCATTTTGGCTTCCCCCTCAAATTTGTATGGCTTACACACCAAAGGAGTCACCACTCAAAGTTCAATGTCTATGTAGCTGATATGTAACTGGTTCTCCTCGTATTCTCGTAGCAGAATTAATTTATTTTTGCTTGAGATACACATTTCATAGGCGTTGCTCTGGGATTGGACAAGCAGTCGGTCACGTTACAGCGATCGCTGGTACTTGCCAAATCTTTTGAACAGGAATGTTGGTAAGGATTGAGGAAGAAACATCAACACAAAGACAGACAACACAGAACAAGAGCATTTGTTTTTTTAGAATGTACTCCTTATAAAGCAGAACCTCAATGTATGTGTTCGTTGTAACGATAATTGAGGGAAGAGCTGTTCCTTCTCATTATACGGGTAATAAAACTCTTCTTGCATGATCATCACTTTGCTAAGGTGGCCTTGAACGGTCACCAACAATTTAAACATTGACGACACTATTGACGTTGTTGGTGTCCAGTAACATTCACCGGATTTGCCTAAATTTATTTCATTCCGTTTTTCTAAAAACTGAACACTATCTTGTCTGTTCGACTTTGACCAACACAGTAGACAGTAAACCGGTAATTACAGCTCGTGGCGCTCTCGAATCCTAGGTCGTAATATTATTATTTAATTCCATTCAATCACAACACCTGGGTCTTATACTAGATTGCATTTGGCATTTTGATTCGAAACAGATGTGTCCCACCTCAGTGAACTAACAAATAAAATGTCCTTGGATTTTTCACGGTGACCTGGATCATATAAACCGTTTGACAACATTTTGTAGCCCTATCTTGATGGACAAGCTTGTTGTGGTCACAGCGAACAAGTGAAGGATCCATATAATAAATCAGTATAAATCATGCGTCTGAGTTACTTATAACGGGAAATAATGTACAATGGATTGATAATTTACTGTTTCTTGCTTGTGACTTTAAAACTAAAAGACACTCACAAAGTATGCATACTCACGTACACAGCAGCGCCAAGTCACACATTATAACATTGGGAACCCGTACTCAGAGCCACTCTGTTCAATTGTCCCTATAGAATCAGATATTTTACTCCCTGTGGTAGTCACGCTACTATGGACATACTCAATGTTTGTCATGTTCACAGTCACTGCAGAAACAGCGCACCATGCATGATACTCGATCCCAGTCAATGTTGCATGGTCATTGATGGACCCCTGGGCATGAGGATGAATGGTGAATGAACCATTGTTTGAAAAAGCCCGCTTTAGGGCAAAACATGAGCGAAAATATGGTTATCCATATAGCACGTAATGTCCCTGACGTCATTGTGAGCCAATAGTGTACAAGTGGTTGTTTAGCAATGGTTTGTTTGACTTTTTGGTCATATTTGAATCAAGCGACTTCGGCTACGGCTATGACTCTGGCTGATGGTTTTAACGAAATTGTTGCAAAATAAGACCGTTCAACGATCCGGGAATATAGCCACTACGAAATAGCCTCACCCCTGTTCCCAAAATAATGGCCACGAGTGGAATTGTAGCCCTAACCCCGTTCCAATCACTTCATTCCAAGTCGGACTCCCTCGATACAAAACACTTATATTCCTCGATGGCACCAATCTCGCCACACATTCACACTTTTGGGAAAAACAAGACATTTTTCTGGGAGTTCACAGGGACAACAACTCAGTACTAATCAAGTACATGATAGAAAGTATTTTTCCTCAACATACTTTAAACCTGTTGTACAAAACTCTGATTCTCCCTCTCTTTGATTATTGTGATGCTGTTTGGGGCAATTCGGCCAAAGCTTTTCTTTCCAAACTTGATATAATCCAAAACAGTGCTGGTAAAGCTATCCTTTTGCTCCCCCGGAGAACTCCCACACCCACTATTTGATCTACTCTTGGCTGGGAGTCTTTAAGTGCCAGGACAAGTTTTCACTTAAACGTTTTAAAATATAAAAGTCTTACTTCCACACTGCCTCCTCAACTTTGTAATGTTTTTAATCATGGCGCCACTGCCCCTTCATACAACACCAGATCGAGATCACAAGGTAATTTAGTTCACCCACTGCCTAAAACCAACTCAGGAAAACGAAAATTTGCTGCTCTTGGGTCAACTCATTTAACCAACTCCCCCTTACACTAACACATCCCTTGCTTAGCAATGTAGCATGTTTTAAAGTTCAGTACACAAATTTGAGTTTTTAATATGTGGGGCTTTTTGGTGTTTTTCCTGGCTGGACAAGAATGTTAACCTTTGTCTCTATTGTATATTTTGCTATTTTTTAATATTTATTAATATTATTGTAAATATATTTTTTATATTAATACAATTTTTTTTATGTGTATGTAGTTACCGAGTACCTCTGGAAAACAGTTACTGAGAGGTTTCCCCAGGATAAATAATAAATAAATAAATAATAATAAATAAATACTCTTCTCAACCTTGCAAGCTCACTTTAAAGATTACTCTAATCAGCGATTGACAGTGCGTGAAGGTTGTATCCAGCGCAGCGATATCTACAACATCCAAGGATGTCACATTCTGTTCAAGTATCCGTGAGTCCAACTTTACACCAAAATACAACAACAACTCATCACAACAACAACAGGCCTGTGCCTTTGGGCTTGTCCTATCGCAAAGACCATTCTACCCACAGTGCTCAAAGAATGGCATATTGTCTTGCAAAAGGTTGTCGTGGAAAGCCCTCAGCTTGGCAACCCTCTGAGACTTGGGCCTGGAAAGGTAATACACAAAGGTTTGTCTGATTTTTCTTGATTGCATGCTGTGAGCATCACCAGGCTTTCTCCCACTCTGGGAGTCTGAAGCGGTCAGAGTAGCCCCCTAAACATGTCAACGCTTCTCTCCCATCTTTATTAACGTCCAGTTGACTAGTTTTGAAATGATGGAATTCTAAGAATCATTGTAGAACGAGATAAATGTTTATCAGTGAAAATAGTGTGCTGTATCTCACAGCATGAACTTCATCAGTCAGTTAAAATAATTGCCTTTTAAAAAGTCAACCGAAGACTTATATGTTAATATCAATGAAAAAGATTAGCTCGCATAATTGTAAGCCTCAAAGAAAGACTCTGTTTGTGTCGAAGTGTCAGGCCATTAACTATTTTCTGCATTTGTACCAAAGGTTATTTGGTTGGTAAGCAGTTTGCCTCATAATATGAACTATTGTTAGCTTCGTATGAGGTACTATTATATTAGCCCAGAATTTGGAACAAAATGAACGATTTGTAATTAATATGAAAGCTTACGCCGACTTAAGTTTTAATTTTGCGACAGACTATTCAGTAGAAGCTATGAAGATCGTATATTTTGTTCAATTAAGTTAAAAAAAAAAAAAAAATGGGCAGAAGTTCTGTTGCGCTTAATCATATCCGACGGGTGCTTCAACGTGCCCATCATTAATATCAGTAGTTCATATTATTATTATTATTATTATTATTATTATTATTAATCATAGTTTTTCTTTTACAACATGCCGTACGAAGAGCTCTATTTAAAAGACGATAGCCACCAATACAGTACCATATAAAGGTTTTACCAAGCAATGCCGTGATGCAATAGCCAGACGTGCCAGAAACACCATGTAACCCCTCATTATCACGAGAAGAGTACTGGTTCTTAAAACATGCAATACACAACACATTCAACCAACCGTAACAGTTTATTAACGTCCCGTGTGAAGGACAGAGCAATGACAATCAAGTGTCTTGCTCTAGGGTACACGACCGGGAGCCGAACCCGCACTCCAGCAACGCCATGCAGAGACCACTCAGGCTAGACACTCGACACGTAAAGTTAGCACAAGCGTGCATCAAATAAAACGTGACTAAAATATAAACTATAAACCGTAATTCTCTGTAAACACGACAGCTAATTAAATTATCACAGATTGGTTGACCCGTGCTCACGAAAACCAGACAAAGAAACTATAGAGAATAGCAATGAAAGTAGAGAAGAGCAAAGAAAGTAGAGAATAGCAAAGAAAGTAGAGAAGAGCAAAGAAAGTAGAGAATAGCAAAGAAACTAGAGAATAGCAATCTAGAACATTAAAGAAAGTACATAGTTATAGCAAAGACACCATAAATAGAGATTATAGTGAAGCAGTACATCACAAAACATCGAAGAACTTCTCTTGAAACCAAATCGAAACAAAATTCACTGAATGTTTATAGACCAGTTTTTCTTGTTAAGTGTGTGAAGTCCCCTCACCCTCCCAATTGTTCTTGCACGCCACCCCCCCCCCCCCCCTATGAAAATTTCTAATTACGCCAAAAGCAAATCCGTATTTAAGGGGTGGGATGCGACAAAACTGTTTTAAATTGAGGGAATGACATCCTTTTTTCAGTGAGCTATGCACAAATAAAAAGTTTACTTAATGTGGGCATAACACTTTTCATTTTGTTATCATTAATGATCGCGTAAAATTGCTGCGGATTTATTCTCAGTTGTAAAGCAGCAGACAATTAAAGCAAAATTCATTAGTTGCCGCGTCAAAAAAAGAATGAAAATCTTATAAATAAAGGATAATTTGAAGGTGAGTTGACTCGCCGAGACGGTAATAGATTTCACAAACATAACCTTTAGTTCAACGGCATTCACAGAGTCGATTGCCAAACGACTTGAATTGACATGAGATTATTGCAACGGAAGCCTAATTATTTCATTCCAATGCCTACGAATAAGGTGTGTATAATAAACCTAGCCTAATTAAAGTTTGAATCAGCAAAGGTAGAGTGTTTAAAGTGCGGAATGCCGCCGCAGTAAATACACAACGCCAAAGGAAATCAGGCCAAGTTTTCTTGCATAAAAGCAACCAGTAAATATCACTTCATTAAAGCCTCCATACACGCTCGATTGGTAATCATCAAAATATCGAAAAGAATGCATTTTTCTTACTCCTATTTTGAAGTTGTTGTTTTGTTTTGTGGGGCCCAGTATTTCCAGAGAGTTGGTTCCAAATAAAAATCGGGCAGCGTGTGGTAATTATATTGCCCTCCCAACGTTCAATTGTTATTTTCCACTAATTGAGAGTTCCTTCCACAGAATGTAATCAACTCAAATACAGAACTTTGGTCGATTAGTTCAATAAGGCACCCACAAGTTGGTGCAAAACAAGGTGTACGCTTATGGTTATCGGCTGATTGTACTTATACAGATAAAGTGTAGTATGGGGGCAGTGGCAGCTACTGGAGGATAAGAATAATACCCCCCCCCCCCCCCCCCGTCAGTTTCCCTCCCAACGCCAATCTTCGAGGAAGGTTGCGCCGTATAAATACTGTGATGTAGCGGTCTAGAATTTGAAAATAACACCGTTTCCGGAAATAAAACTACAGACTGAAGCGAATACTTTTTTAATTAAAACACGACGGGCCGAATTTGATGAAACTTGGTCGTAAATGCATTATTCAATCGTTTTCAATCATTCCAATCCTTCAAAGTTTTACATTTACTTCTAGAATGGTTCCTGTATTTCATTAATGGGTTGAGATTTTACTACGAGACTGTACCTGTATGGTGATCTTTGAACTAATTATTCGTCCGATCAGAACAAGACAATTCCATAATCATGGAGATGTGGGTATTACAAGTCGATTGGATTGAATGGCTTCAAGCTGTGCATCCCACGCTGTCCTTCAGAGCCTCATGGGGAGTTTATAATCGTCTTTACCTGATTGCAGACATCCTACAGAGTTGGGTTTAGTCTCTATACTTGCCTGGTCACTTAAAGATGCTATGTCAGATTTTTGGCCCCCAAACATTAAAAAATTGATTTTTTTTTGAGTGAATGGTATTTCAAAGAGCATCACCCGCTCTAACGAAACAAAATTTAACTTTTACTTTTAATGGTCAGGAACCATGACACAAATCTAAAACGTTTCTTATAAAACACATAAGAATTGGTCACGCGAAAAAATAATTTTGAGCACTGAATTTCACTGCTACTAATAATTAGCGGACTTTTTCGAGCTTGTAACTTTCTCGACCTCCATCAAAATACCTATTGAATTTTAAATCAACAAAATTTTGGGGTCAAATTGGCCAAAAGTCTGACATAGCATCTTTAAAAGCAAGCAGCTAAAGGTCTGTATATGAAAATCGTGTTTTGGTGTGCTTCCATCATGGCAAGATCCAGATACCATCAACAGATCGTATAAGTTTCATCCGATCAAAATGTTACACTTGCATTATTTTATTTTCTGGAACATGCCATTCTTTTAGGCTACTATGTGGAAGCTGACATGGGGGAATTGATGATATTTTGAGGGGAAACATGCATAAGTTAATAGTAGAGTATAGTTTAGGCAACAGTGGGGTACGCCTACGACACTAGATAGATCGACCTGATAAAACGGTCAGCAGTGCCATGTGTACTGGGGGTATGTATGAGGTATAAAGAGATAGAGGGCGCAACATTAAAGCAGTGAAGGCATAGATAGATAAATTTTGTTTTGCTGTCGTTCGTTTTCAAAAAGCCAAACTAAAAACATTGCAAACATTTATTCTTCTGAGTGCCGTTTTACTCACATGAACCTGTCAATGTTGATCGGAGGTTTGGCGCCAAACGACTGGTCTGATTTGCATATCGTGACTGTTCTTGCACATTGTTTTGTCCTAAGAAATGTCGAAGCAGAAAAGTCTCGTCCGAACTGAAAGACATGTATTGATTTAGAAGTCACCAAAACAGACTGACTGCTTGGATTTTTTTGTTCTTCTTTTTGGGGGAGGACTTTTGACTGTATTTTGGGGAGACACTGACACTGTTCCTTATCCCATCGTGCGATTTCTGTCTTCTATATTTCGCCTGGGGTTAAACATAGGCAGCTTCATGAGTGACATAGAGTTCAGGTCCTTCTGTGTGATAATCACACGCCTCGTCTCTCCAAGGCGCTAAACTCCCCCCCTCCCCCCACCCACAGCGTTCACTAAACTGTGCCCCATTTCAATCTGCCGGGGTAGAGTGTTTCTAGGCTTCGGTATTGGACACGTTAGTGGTGAAAGTGGTTACGTGACACAAACTGCTTACTCGTTGTGACACAGCATTACGCAGCTCTGACATTGTAATCAGTATGTGGAGACACTGTAACTGGATTGATTAATCTGTGGCAGTATGTGTTTAAAGAAGAGCCACATAGCCTGGACTCGCTGTAGGTACGACTCGGACATCATACCCATGTCCAATATCCTCAATCTTAAAACTTATGGAGATTGTACTGTCTGAAATAAATAATATACCAAAGGAGGGGCACATCTTAAAACTTGTTCAGCAGTCATTACTGTAATTCTTAAGTTTGTGTGGAAATGACGACACAAAATGAAAACAAAATGAACCAATTTGACCAGTGTAGTATCTTGTATGCCAGGAAATGCACATGAAAGAACAAGCTCTCTACTTTATAAGATTATGGTCTGATATGGGGGAAAAGTTTAATTTGAAAGTTCAATGCTAGGTTCATGCTAGTTGTATATACTATCTCCTACAGAAAAATACTAAAAAATACTGTCGAAAAGTATAATAAAAAAATAATATAAAAAAACACTGGCTTCTTTCTATTGCATTACTCGATATGAACCACTATCTTGAAGAATTCGCCGAAAACATCCAAAAAGTAATCACCTTGCTTGATGCCATTCACACAGATAAGTCCATACCATGTGCCAATTGAAATCCCTAAATCATTGAATGTTTGAATGCGCCGATTGATTAAAACGAAGATGTTGAATATCAGGGGAGTAAGCTCTCATGGGATGTACGGTCTGGTTGAGCTGAATACACAAGGGGCTAAGACGGGGGTCTAAGACGGGGGTCTAAGACGGGGGGGGTCTAAGATGGGTCTCCCGTGGTAAGACATTAATCAAGATATGCTGCTTATTACTCAAAGCTAATGACACATTGTCCTCAGAATGGATTGATAGAAATCGAACGCACTTAATGCCAACATTTACGGTTTGGAAACTAGTTGGGTGTGTCACAATTTATCTTTAACAATCTAAGCAATGACTGTGCCCCCCCCCCCCAAGCCTTTGCAATTATGTACAGATTTCCTCGTTGTATGCAAGAAATATCCTCGTTAAGTTTCAGACTAAAATTGACTCTAATCAACTGAAACTTAAGTGATAACTGAAGACGATTTTGTTTCACGTTTCTATCGATTAAAGTGATTTTCAGTTTATTTCTATGAATGTACCTGTCACTCACATTCGATCCTTCCTGCAGATTCGGGATATTTTGTTAAGTCTGAATTTTATCAGAAAGTAAGTCTTTGACAAACTTGAGTGCTGGGAACGGATCCTTTGAAATAATAACACGGTAATGACGTTTGCTTCTACATCCGGCAGTCCCTCAATGTTTGATAAGTAAACTGTCATCAGATACCAAAAACATCATCTGCGCACGTTTTATTTCAAGAATCATACCCAGTCTGTCCTCGAACCATATTTCAGTTTCATTATTTTTATCTTCTTCAATTATTAAAGCATTTCAAACAAACGTAGTCCATTAGGCATCTATTATGCATGGCAAACATTGCTAGCAAACAAAATCGGAGCAGCTCATCCCATGAAAAAACTGCGACATCATTAAAGCAGAAGTAACAAAACGATGAACCAAACATCATTAACAGACCACTTATTTTGAGAAGGTAACCCTGAAATTGGGTCAGTGTTGAGTGTCCTTAGTACTCAATAAAGAATAGTCCTTGGACAGTAAAATTAAAATGCCACTTCATGGTCTGCTGAGATCATAATCCAAATAACATAACAGCGGTAAGCGTTTACACGAACGCGTTATAACTGATTGCCACTCGTGTTAAGGCGTTTCGATTGAGATGATATCTGTTAAATAAATTTCCAAAAGGCCGCCCGAGAAAAACAATTAAAGCAAGAGGAAGCCTGTTTTTTATCCTGACCTAAAAACAGACAACTCTGATTAATTTGATGAGACATAACATGTTACATAGATTAATCATGTTAGTGTATGAAACGCAGGTGCAGCGCTCATTCTGAAATCATTAAATCTTATTCTTGAACCACTGTACGGTAATTGTTTGTACCCCATTTTAGTTCCGAGCCATGTTTTGAGTAGCGCAACGGCAAAAAACACACCACGAATTGGACAAGAAAAAAGTTAAAGACAATTTTATGCACACAAGAAACTTGAAGGCACATCGTTGCACTGTGCAAAGTGAGTTGTTAAAACCGACACCATGATGTTGTCAAAAGGGAAACGTACAATCATACATGTAGCTCTTTGCAAACAGACGAGGAGATGAGAAAAACCGTTTTGATAGAAAAAAACATATGAATATTTGCAGTCATTGGATCACAACTACAAATGGGCCTGAACATCCACAAAGGAATATTTCGGTAGTCAAAGTGATCAACTGACATTGGCCTTTGGCCTATTGGATGAGAACATCCAATAATAATTATCCCCTATGACCAAACTAAACTAAAACTGGCAAACTTTCATAAAAGTAGGTCCGTTACTTTTCGCAAAACACAAAAACACGTTTGTGGCCGTTTCCGAATTTAGCGGCTTTCCGCTGAATCTGCAGCTTTGATCTCAACGGCTTTACACCATATTGAAGTACATGTTCCCCATTACCGACACGGTTCATCGTTCTGTGAAGGGTTTGATGCACGTTGTTATCAGCAAATCGAAATCGAAACAAGCCTTCCCTCCCGTTTAAGACTTTCAAACACCTTTTTTTTTTTTGGGGGGGGGGGAACCCGGGTTTTTTTCTGTTTCCGTCACAATAAAATTGCCTTCTCCCTTTTAAAGATATCTTCCTTCATCAATTAATTACCTTTTCTTCTTCCTCTCATATTTGATTTTGTCATTGTGTGTTTCCAACTTATTGTGCCCAAACCAGCCTTGCCTTTTTGTCTTCACATTCTTTCCGACTCGCTCTCCATCTTTATTCATGATTTTCCATTTGCATATGTCTGTTACGCTTGTTTGCATGTTGATGTGTGTTGCCATTATCATTCGAAAAAGACTCTGCTAGGTCGAAACGTCGGGAAAATAACTATTTTCGCCTAATTTTAAATCATAAAATCTTTTTGCTGAGTGGGAGGGGCATCCTATATTTCCATACATTATAAATAAATGGGAAACCCAAAGTCAAATCGATCTGGGTGGGATTATATTTTGCTCTTTATAAATAAACAAAGTTCAAGCCAGTCAGTTGGTCTCTAAATCAATGTCTCTTTGTGTCACTAGATGAATATTTCAAGGGGAAAACGTGCGAACACAAAAGCCCCCGAGTTGGGCCAGGCCAGTCCAATTGAAAACACATCGTTCCTTTGTACTGCGGACCATTAGCTAGGAAAGACAAGTCGTCCTTCACTTTAAAACCTTCTCTTGTGTTTACACATGTTGACTTCGACATCGAACTTGACTTGTATATAGATCTATAGATGCTTAGGATGACTATGGCATTCATATTTTATGTATGTACCGTGCCATTGAAATGACTCTATTTTTTTTTAATTCAGGAGTACATCCATCCCGTGTGCATGATTTATTTGGCAGTAGAGGGCGCTTTCAAAGCCGAGTTGCCCTGTAGATAGAATTTTGATTGCAAAGTCACAGCCAGAGATTTTGCCAACCGTGGTTGGAGTATATGGACAACCATAAAATGCAAAACAAAAACAGATGGCCACAGTTTGTAACAATCTCACACAACTGTTCAAAACAAATGTTGATTTGTTGGAGACAAAGGCAACCGTTCATGTAACTGTAAGTTTGCAAAAATGTTGATTTAGTCAGAACATCTGTGTGTTTACAGATTTGATTGATTGTCTAACATTTGGCCGTCCATGCAAGCCAGCTCGGTTTGTTTATCAACAGTGGAAAGGTCTATAATTATAAATGCGTTCCGTTGAGGCGAGAGTCATCTTTGTATTATTTTGTTCATGATGCAATTATACAATTTGCCTTTATTCGGCAAATAAATGCTCACGACTACTCATCCCTTTATGCCAACAGAGGGCGCCAGGCAACTACGCAAGTGGCCGGCACAAGATTATTCAGAAGCATTTTCGAGATGATTATCTGTTAGTGAACACCTTCCACACATCTTAACTTTGCAGCTTACCGTACTGAGTACCATGTCCCTGGACTTTCTTTCAACAGAATTAAACTACATATACGCACTACAACGTCATCAAACATTTCTAACAAACTTAATATAGATCTTAATAATCACACTAATTAAAATTTTCAAAGAAAGAATACGGAGGAAGGGGTATCATGGGCTCCGCCTCTCGGTGTGGGGTAAATCTCTGACGTTATTTTGTGTATGGTTTGAACATTCGTTGATGTTTGGTTTCCAAGGGTTGGAGAGAGATGTTAAACTAAAGCTCAGTCGACAGAGCGCGGGCAAGAAACGACAGATAACGAATGACAGAAAACGTAATGTGAGGGCGACTGCTGATATATCAACCATCTTACATCATCTAACTAAACAGGGATTGAGGTTAAATAATAACACAGGCTATAACAAAGTGGAAAGCATGAATCAGACAAAACTTACTTCCAAAAAATAAAGTACATTTTATTGATAATCTACATCCACTTAAACCGCAATTCTATAATCTAATAAAGCAAATAAACAAAAAACATCAAAATCATTAAAAAGTAAAAGTTAAAATTTCCCCAATGCATGTAGTGCATTCATTGGTAAAACACACAATAATAATGTCCTTATAATGGAAACATCGTCGATCTTTTCATATGAACCTCTGCCTCAGAATAAGGAAATAAGTAAACAAACATATAAATAATTCATAATTTACAATATTATCAATAATAAAGTAATAGGGGCCTAAATAATTCACAGTAACACCACGATTGTTTTATTAAAAGAGAAGAAAAACAATAATAAACAAATAAATACTATGACTTATGAGACTTCTTGCGGCCATTACACTCGGGGGTTAGTTTCATAAAACAATCTTGAGAATTACATGATTGGACTTAAACTAAATAATGGCGCTGCAGAACTCCTGCCGTACAATAATATACTAAACGATTGGTACCAAACCCAACTGCGTTATAACAGGAACATGCAAACGTGATGACGGCATTTATCGCTTTTAGAGTAATTCAGCTTAAGAGTAAATGAAACTGCAACAATATGCTGAACTTCTCGGTTGACACAAAAAACAATTAAAGCAAACTTCAACGAGAGGTTATAAAAAATGTTTAAACGGAAAACAAGTTTGAATTTTTACAGAGATTCACCGAAGAAGCTTGACAAGAGCAACTGTGGTAGACCAAGACATACAGTAATGGGAACCGTGACAATTAGGGTTTAATGTAGAATGTGGATTTTATAAAATGTGGGTAGAAATGGGTCTAGTCAGGAGTAAAGTATATGGTACTGTGCTACTCCTGCATAAATTGAACTTAGGGTAAATGGGTCTAGTCAGGAGTAAAGTAGATGGTACTGTGCTACTCCTGCATAAATTGAACTTAGGGTAAATGGGTCTAGTCAGGAGTAAAGTATATGGTACTGTGCTACTCCTGCATAAATTGAACTTAGGGTAAATGGGTCTAGTCAGGAGTAAAGTATATGGTACTGTGCTACTCCTGCATAAATTGAACTTAGGGTAAATGGGTCTAGTCAGGAGTAAAGTAGATGGTACTGTGCTACTCCTGCATAAATTGAACTTAGGGTAAATGGGTCTAGTCAGGAGTAAAGTATATGGTGCTGTGCTACTCCTGCATAAATTGAACTTAGGGTAAATGGGTCTAGTCAGGAGTAAAGTAGATGGTACTGTGCTACTCCTGCATAAATTGAACTTAGGGTAAATGGGTCTAGTCAGGAGTAAAGTATATGGTACTGTGCTACTCCTGCATAAATTGAAGTTAGGGTAAATGGGTCTAGTCAGGAGTAAAGTAGATGGTACTGTGCTACTCCTGCATAAATTGAACTTAGGGTAAATGGGTCTAGTCAGGAGTAAAGTATATGGTACTGCGCTACTCCTGCATAAATTGAACTTAGGGTGTCATAAAACTCTCAATACCAACTTTATCAAATAAATCTTTTAGAGCATCAAACTTCCATCATCAAGTCGCATTACGAGTTTACATCCAGTACATTTGATGTAAACTTGCGACTCATTTATCCTATGACACCACCACCATTACCTGTTCTGTTCTGAGAGCAAGCGAAATGCAACAGGACCCATAATGACTGTTAATTCAATACTATAGCATAAACTTTGTTCTACACGTTGGATCCTCTTTCATTCAATGTGACTGCCGATTCAATATTATAGCATAAACTTTGTTCTACACGTTGGATCCTCTTTCATTCAAGGTGACTGCCGATTCAATATTATAGCATAAACTTTGTTCTACACGTTGGATCCTCTTTCATTCAATGTGACTGCCGATTCAATATTATAGCATAAACTTTGTTCTACACGTTGGATCCTCTTTCATTCAATGTGACTGCCGATTCATATGAAGTTACATTCATGCTTGTTAAAAACCTACACACGCCCAATCAAAAGAAACAAAGTATGGCGGTTTTGATAAGTGTGATTTTGACAGGCAAGTGCTTTCCACTTCAACGTGACGTCGCTTCCGATTAGAGAACATTATAAATTGAGAAATGATGCATTAAGAAAGTAGAGACAAGAGGCTGGGATAGGCTTCAACATAAACATGGACCTTTGGAGCAGGGAACTAAGGAAGTACCCTTTGAGCATAGAACTAAAGAGGTACTCTTGACATACGTCTGGTTACCAGTCAGCAATCAGTATTGAACTTTAAAGGGAAGGTATACGTCTGGTTACCAGTCAGCAATCAGTATTGAACTTTAAAGGGAAGGTATACGTCTGGTTACCAGTCAGCAATCAGTATTGAACTTTAAAGGGAAGGTATACCTCTGGTTACCAGTCAGCAACCAGTATTGAACTTTAAAGGGAAGGTATACGTCTGGTTACCACTCTTAAAATAATGGCAATATGTTTTTTTGTTAGAAGCCTACAGCAGCTTTCGACTGTATAAAGCATTTTAAAAACATCCTACTCCGAAGTAGTGTGGGGTTATATGTCGACAGATAACCGTATTTATGCCAAACAATTTGAATCCAAGGAGCATTACAGCCTGTATTACGTATACATCTACAATCGGATTTAAAGAATCATAAACCAAAAACCAAAGATATACCTTTGCCTTCATTGAGGAAAAGTATACATCATCTATGACCCTTTTCGAAATAACGATTTAATCTTTCTTCAGGCTCTGTCAGTTATTAAGAAAACGTGCGCATTCCTAACGGGGCTTTAAACACAGGGATGTGGAGCCCCTAGACTTGATTCAAGTCCTATTCTCGTGTGAGAGGTCCCTAGCTATTACCGCAATTTACTATGAAACAACGTCGTAGCATACAGTACAGTGCGCGCTCGCCGTCAAAATGGCCTGTCCTGCATGCGGAACAGGTTTTGGAATGTAGAGCATCACAAAACAGTAGTTTTCTGGGGATGGCACGGGATTGGGACTTGGGTCAAGTCTGTGGAGCCCCAAGCTCAAAGCCTTGGTTTCAGAGAAGCATTATTACGTTATAATACACGCCATTGAGAAGGGCGCCCTCGTCTAGAGGTCAAAAGAAGGTTGGCCATTTAACCATACATGTCCGGTCATATTGATGAATGCGGGGAACAATGCCCAACTTTCTTCATGTTCTTATGAAACAAAACCGTTATTTTGCATTACGACAATAAATAAATCATTGATAAGCAAAGTGGCAACAAGCAGCAACAAGCACAACTTTACTGACTGGACCTGTACATTAAGTCAGTAAATGTCAAAACTAAATCAATAACAGCTATATTAGGTTTGGGTAAATTGTCTATAACATATACACCCAAACCAAAAAGAGTACACTCCAACAGTGGCCATCATATCTCAAAAATGCCATAACCGAAAAGTAATCGAGTATGGTTTGCGGTATAGCCACCTTGGACATAACCCTTTTCTTAATTAGTTATTTCTGAAAACCACCAAGACTATGAGAGAGATGTTTCTATATTGTAAAGGATGCAAAACTTTACTATATTATCCCACCACATAGCTTCAAATCATGTAGAGAACTATCGTTACAATGTATTTATTAATATAACTCATAAAAAGTTCCCTTGATAAATTTATCCATATCTGGATGGCTCAAATGCTTTTCAATAAATCTATAACAATTTGCATCGTGGGAAACGGAATACTAATAGTAATATTTTAAGTTTGTACGCCTACACAATACATGTACCTTATCTTTTTTGGCACAGCATTATGTCTGTATATCGGTCACACACTATACATTTTGGGATATCAATAACATCTAAAGATAGAAACAAAAAACCTACTCAGTCAAACTGAAATCATGCACCCCCAAACTACAATTCAAGTCCAAATATGTACAAATTATATCTCAATCAAAGGGATGCCGACAAATAAAAAAAAAGTAACCCTACCACTTAATAAAATCAAAGATCAGAACCCAATTTCACAAAGCTGCCTAAGCAGAAATAATCACTTTAAAAAAAGTATAAAAATCAAAGAGGATACCAGTAACAAATGCCACATGTGGTATGGTATTTTGGCTGGCAACCTTATTTTGGTAAGCTTAATTTGTTTGCAGCTCTATGAAATTGAGCCCTGTGCCTAATATAATAGAGCTTCCAAGCACAAAATATTGCTTACAAGTTTTCTCCTGAACAATGAGGTCCTTGACTTTGTTATGTTGAGATTAAACTGGACGTTATTGGTTCCAATCCCGCTCTAGTCAATGTGTCTTTGTTCAACGCCACATTGTTGAGGTTTTGAGTACAGCAAACCTTGACAATAACACATGAACTCGAGGTCCGTCAAATAAAGCTGCAGTCATCACTGGACGTAAGAGGCTTTCTCTTGTTCAATGTTTTGTCTTATTACTGGTTAGACATTCAAGTGTTGCCTTCTCATCTTTGATTGGTGCTTAATTAACTCCTCAAAAAACAACCGACAGAACACTTTAAGATGGTTGGTTAACCACTTAGACATATCAAGAGTGTCATTATGAGCGTCTTAAACACTTACATCTCTCAAGTCAATTAAACAACAATCTTAATAACTTTAAAATGATTATTACAATAAATTCCAAAAGGACGTTCTTTCTATAAATAGATGATGCTTCAGGACTGAATATATCGCAAAACCCAAGAGAGACGAAGGATTACAAGTTGATGAGGTTAAGTTCGCATCCGATTTGGGCTCGTTCAAAGATGCAAGTGCTAAGAAGTCTTTGCCAAACTTGAGGCATTTCAGCACTTTTCCACTGTATCTCTTATACCCATGGAATAAAGCCAACACTTCTTGCAAGAGTTTTACATGTGGTTGTAGACTAAGTTTACTAACAAGTTTGTTTTCAGAACTCGAGTAAACTGTAATTTTCAGCTCCATGTGGAATATTCTTAAAACATTTTTTTCTGAATAAACAAATGTAACAAATAAATGTTCCAAAACAAATAAATGAGACCATTGTTGTAAATGCATCACAATGACGTTATGGGTAAAGGGTATAGGAACATGATCATCATGCTTGCACAGACAATGCATGCTGCATCAGGCATCATTTGAAAAAAATGATCAGTTAAATACTATTGTGTATGTACAGTCTGCGCAGCCTAAAAAGAGATTTTTTTGTGACTGACAAGTTAAAAGATGTACATAACAGTCAATTTGAAAATTACAAAAATAATGGATGAATACATCGTACAACGAACATCTTCAAACTCCTCAAAATGTATTCAATTATAGAAATATATAGATATATAGAAACTTGTTTTTACATCAATGTCAAATATACGTACAATTTAGTCATTCAGGCCTCTACTCAGTTAGGCCCTGTACTTAATGCTGTTTGGGCAGTGGCTATGGCTGCTGCAGCCATTAGCACCAGCCAGAGTCAAAGTTGTTTCAATCAAACACAACCTTAATATTTTCCCTAACGTGGTAAGTTATCATTGAGTAGATAATTGAGTTAAATAATGTGTCAGGTAGTAGACAGTTACCAGCTAAATTAATGTGTGCACAGACAAGTGACCAAGACTTAGTGTAGTAATCCCATACCATTACCATAACTACATCATAAAATACTTGTTATCATTACGCCAAGATAAGAAGTATTGTCGATATTACTGTAGTTTAACCCTTACACCAACGTTTGGAAATTACTGTATTTTACCCCATGCTTTCCACAAGCTACCGTCATATCAGATTTTCAAAAATTAACATAGGTATGACATGAATCAAATGGTCCCAAGATATATTTACAAAGAAACTTTTACATGTACGTACTTTCAGAACACTAAGCCATTACCCGCACTTTTAATGTTGGATCAAATCACCTTATGTTATTACTATTGCGATCATTAGTTCTTAAGCATTCCTGAAACCATCCCAACTCCTGGAGTATGCAGCACTAAGAGCCAAATGCTAAGCATTTATATCAACAGTCTCTAGCCATACAGGTACTCATTGACTCTATGGTAATGAGAAGCATTTGTAAGTAAAGTGTCAAGACCAGGATTCGAACCCACAGTCAGGTAGCTCAGCCATCAGGAATTGAGTTTGATGCTCTAGACAGAGCCAAACATGCTACGAGCAAACCTGAAGGGGTAGAGAAATTTTGTGGTTTTTGTTCACTGATTAAAACATGCAATAACAAATGCATTATCACTGAGAAAATAAAAAAGATGCGCTTAAAATTTAAATGGTCGGGGTACTTTTTGCAGGACAAAAAAAAAAAAATCTCCACAGATATACATTAAACGACAACGTACACAGTTTGAAGATGATGATAGTAGAAAGCTTCCCTAAAAGTATTACTTGCTGAGGTGCTTGTAGTTTTTGAGAAATTAGTAAAACAATGTCATGAAAATAATTTTCGTCTTGTAAAAACGTATTTTCATGACATTGATTTACTAATTAATTTTCTGTAAAAACTACAGCACCTCAGCAACTAATATTTTACGGTCGCTGTCTACTATCATTATCTTCAAACAGTGTAAGTTTAATGTGAATCTGTGGACATTGTGTTTTGTGTTACAAAAAGTACCCAAATGCTTGTAAATTGACATTGACAGACTTGAATAAATTGTGGAATCGGTTTGTCAACTACTTATAGAGAAAGCAATATAATGTTAGGAACATCCATGATTTGGTCACAAACCAAATAGAATGTTATTACAGCTAGAGTCAAAGTACAGTTTGCAGCATTGGTCATGCTGACAAAACGTCCTCTACAGTTATGACTATACACGTACCTCATTTGAATCAAGCTAAGGTACAGCATTAGTAATGGTAGAAAAGTGTTTAAGAGTAAATCACTTTCTTTGGATAAAGAAGACACACTTTATTATTAGTGATGTAAAAACCTATGGTATTACTTTGTGACATAGTTTGCCATGTGGCTTGGTAACACTGCCCCCTATTGGTCAACAGTGCACAGTCTGGCTCAAGCATTGTTCCTATTACTTTCCTACAGAAGATCCAATAATAATTTTCAAATCTCTAGAGCAACACTTGATGAGACCATAGTAGCCGCAAGTGGCTTGTGCCAAAATGCAAATAGCGATGGATTTGACCAAGCTTTAGTCAACTAAAGAGGTCATAGTTGAGGTCATGTCATCAATTAACAATTTCTCAAGTTCCTTAACATGCTTAAGTTGACAGGCTATCGGTCACATCGAAAACAGAGCAACAATTTATGTTGATATTAACTATTCAGGCATTATATATTTGGTTTGCGGTAACACCATGTGTGTATCTACTTGCTAGGTAGAGTATATAAACCAAATAATATATTGATACCTCACCGTGCAATGCCTCAGGCATTCTCTAAGACAAATAAGTGTGGAAAAACCCAGCAATATCAGACATGCGTGGGCATTTAATATAAAGTTTTAGAATTAGAAAAAGTCAACTTGTGTTTTCCGCATTAATTTTTCGCTTGTGCATGCATCCGCTCCATGCACTCACAAACTTGAGCTAAAGATCTCTTAAGAAATAAGTGAGTCAGTTGCTTTTAAGGGTGAAGCTCCACACCCAGAGATTTAAAATCAGTAAAAAACGTACAAACACCATCCAGAGTGGTGATTAAAACATACAGGTGTAGAAGATGACAACTTCTTAAAAAAGTTGCAGGAATAAATTCAAAGGTGATGACTATTATGAAAGTTATCCGGGTAAACTGATCCATCCAGTTTAACTCCAACAAGGGTGGCCTTGGTTGCAGGCAGCGTACATGTACAAGTTGCCCACAAGCTCAAAATCAAACTGTCATTGACTGTCATCGACTGACATTGACTGCCATGGACTGACATTGACTGTCATTGACTGACATTGACTGCCATGGACTGCCATGGACTGCCATCGACTGCCATGGACTGCCAGTGACTGCCATTGACTGCCATTAGCTGCCAGTGACTGCCATCGACTGCCATGGACTGCCAGTGACTGTCATTGACTGCCATTAGCTGCCAGTGACTGCCATTGACTGCCATTGACTGCCATGGACTGCCATTGACTGATATTAACTACCATTGAGTGGCGCTCAATGTATCCTGGAAGGACCAAATAACCAATGACAACCAACCTCCCTAGGGTCGGAGACAAAATCGCAGCCAGTTGGATGCAGTTAGCAGGCCACTGTTACAGGCACCCAGAGTTCGAGGCGCATAAAGTCATTCCCCGGAAACCAACTCACGGGCTGAGAAAACGTGGAAGATCAAAAATATCTTACACCGGGGTGCTGCAAAAGGACAAGAGTGTAGAATCAACAGACAAACTGGCCACCTTCATGCAAGACAGAATTACTTGGAAAAGCCATACTCGAGCCTGCATGTGGGTAACCGAGTGAGTGGGTGAATGACTGCCAATGACTGCCTCCGACTGCCATGTGTACAAGAAGCTGGAATACATGTCATTACTTACAGAGAATAAAACAAGTTGAGTAAACATTACTAATGAAAGTTTGTAGGCACTGTTTCTGCACGTGATATTTACCCACAGTGGTCTGGTCTAGAGTTCCAGCTCAACAGAAGTAGCAGCCAAACCACCGTCTGTAAACTACAAACAGAAAAACAAAAACGAAAATTAACACATTCTGTCAGTAAAAAAGGTAAACGATTTGGTTTCACCAGAGAAAAATTACTGGAGCAGAACTTGAACCAAAGACCCCTGGATTAAAGTTCAGGCGCTCAACCAACTGAGCTATCCAGCCCTATGTTGGTAGTTGGTTCAAGCATGTAGGAAGGAAGAGAAGGAGTTCAAACGAAGGGATTTCTGAACCCGTGGTACTGCGGTCATTTAACGACACCTCGTAATCACTCACATACCTCATACAAACAATGGGCGACCAGTTTGTGCATGCGCACTTGGTTCTTCACGCAACTATTGCGTTGTATGTCGAATGGATATAATAAAGAAAAAAATACTTTTTTGAGACCTGATAACATTTTCGGGCGCTTTCGCCCACCAAAACGAAAAACACAATTGAGTACAAACCACCCTCGTGTGCTTATACCCAAATTTGGATCCAGCGCTAGTGACAGGAAAGTCACAAAAAATGTAAAAACATGCTATGATATTTCCATGAAAACACCACAACCGGTAAATGAAGAAGTCAATTACAACTCACCATCTACAACTCCGATTTTCATGTGATTAAAACCAAAAGAACCGGCAAAAATAACGCAATCGTTTGTACCATGTGCGCATCTATGAAAGACAAAAAAAAAAACACTGCGCATGCGGAAACCTTCTATTTTCGCAATTCTTGTCTCCAATGATTCACCTTTACACGAAGGCAACGGTGCAGAGTGGCGGTACCACGGGTTCTGTACAAAGAGATCTAATCCCGCTCGCTAATCGGCCGTCCTGCAGGAGGTCTCCTATGGTCAGACAGGGGCATTGTCAGGGTTTTCTTTTGTTACTCTGCGGTTAGTCTCATCGTTCGAACTCCTTCTCTTCCTTCCTCCATGGTTGAAGTTCCGCTCAAACATGTTCAGTGGTCAGTTTTTGTTTTTCTACCCCAAACTGTTTAAATCTACAGTTTCCCTTGTGATTTATAACTTCAAAAAGGCACTTGACGTAAGCGAGGAACTAACTGCTGATGTCAGAGCCTAATTTTTGCTTACTGATAAGAAGTGCCATGGATTGGGCACTGGTTATAAAGTGCACTGGACTGTTATATGTATGACATCCAGGGGAAACAAAAAGTGGGGTCAAATGAAAGTCGCAAGTTCGGAACTAACAAATGCGGAAAAATTGCATGAACACAGAGGTAACATGAAACTGACATAAAATTTCAAGAATTCAGAGAAGAAATAATGCGACTTTAGTGTTTTTAAAGAACGTAATACAGTATGTTGATTTATTTTGTGAAAAAGTAGCTGGTAAACCACAGTTTAAAGGAGAATGCTGTTGAGAGTAAACTTGTAATTTCCAAGAACTTTTAAGAGTAATACATGTATGTCTATAGGGTTATGTTATACTTACTACCAATGCACTACTAAGGCACCAAGTGAAGCCAGCACTCCAATCATCATAATGTTGAATCTGCCTTGCCATACGCCATACACAGAGCGTGGTCCCTCACGTCACCCCAACCCCCATTAGGTTTAGACATCTTCCTGTACAATGCCCTCGTCATTGGAGTCTTGGTGAGCGTCTCAGGGAATAAGAAGTCTGCACTAGACGCGATGACCTTGTCTAATTGATGGATAAGCTCCTCTGAATTGCACTTTCCTTTGTGGTGGATGCCACTAGAGAAGGAATGGAAAATGTACAAAAATACAAAGTGACATCAGTAGGATTTGAAACTTTGCATGGTGGAAATACGATATGGAAAGGTTTGCAGTAACACCATGTAATGACTATTTCTAAATTAGTTGGGGCGGTTCTAAAATAAGCCGGTGGTTTCAACTCTAGAGTTGAAGAAGAGTTGAAACCAACGATTCTTTTCAGAACAACGCCAACTCAAGAAGAGTTGAAACCAACGATTCTTTTCAGAACAACGCCAACTCATTTAGAGATAGCCATTACATGGTGTTACCGCAAACCTTTCAATTAAGGGACATCAGGGCTCAAGCTTCAACAGAGTTTTCAGTAGCGTAAAGCCCTGAAAATACTGAAAATAATGCAATACAAATTTTGAAATCAAAGGGCTGTCTGCGCTGAGAATCTTTCGCAGGAGTTCAGCACAAGTCAAGTGAGTGATGCAAGTTTGTGACGCCAAAATTTGCATCGCATTCGCAGGAAGTATGAACCGGTATGAATGCGATCCTGTGTTAGTTTTGAGCCCTGATATGGGCTAATAACAACACAGTCTGCCCAAAACAGTATGTCCAAGTGAGGCATGTTTTACAGTATATCTTGGGGGGAAAGGTCGACAAATTTTTGGTCACCGGTCTGCGCGTCAACCTAGTTGATTGTTTGTTCTTTTTTTGTTTTTTTTTACACAGAATAACAGACTTGGCCTCTTTTGCCCCTGGTCTTGGCCTGGTCAAAAATCGCAAATTCACTATAACTGCAAATTCAAATACAAGTTTGGCTGATAACATAACAGCTTACCATTCTCCTATATGAAAGATCCTGGGTGCGCGGGGTACCATGACAGTCAATGGTGGCTTCAGACAATTGACACTAATATACTGTAACGTCCAGTCCCAGTTGTAGTCATCATACTTGCAAAACTCCTGGATTACCATAAACAAAATAAAAACAAACTAAAGTCAGAAATATTATCGAGAATAACAAATAGCAGAATACAATCAAATGTTCATAATCCTTATCCAAATTTTACATAAACTGTCAACATCAAGTGTAACATATATAATTGAATAACTCAAATGTATAGTTAAGCCTGAATTGCTGTGTGTATATATAATACAAAATTGAAGCAAGGACGCCCTCGCTCTGTCACAACACCCAACCCCTTGTATTTAAGTCCATGTTTTAAAACCAAGACACACAATTGGTTACATGTGTGCAGTGAATACTAAACACTAGGCCTGCATTACTCCACTACAATATCTACACACAAACCTACAGTGTTAAGTTTAATATTTATCACCAAATTCCTCCTCAATATGTACACTACTCAAACAACCAAATCATAGAATGAACTCCTTTCATTTAATCTCATCTGTTACTAAGCTACAAGCCTACACCCTTCTTTTGGTATTAAATCGACAAATTACTCAACTGTTTAAAAAGAAAACACACAAACAAAATAGCACAGGGCATCAGTGATATGAGTGGTTGGTCTAGGGGTCCATGGAGACTTATAAGCACGTTCAGACTTCCTGCGAAAGTGTATGCGAATGCAATACAAATTTGGCGTCACAAATTTCCCACTCATAATTGGCATTCAGTTAAAATGTCAGCTGAACTCCTCCGAAATATTCAAAGCGATGTCTTTAATTCGTATTGTATTTGCATTCGCAGTAAGTATGTACCGGTCTTTAAAGTCAATAGTCACCAATAGCTCAGATAATAAGAGTTCCAGACATACCATGATACACCACATGTATACCCTTGCACTTGATTATAATAATTACATAGATTAAATATATCTAGTCGTCAGGCTTAATCTTAACCTGGCTGGTTGTTGTTGGTTAATTTCACCGAGGGACAAGATTAGTATTTTCTAGATTAATCAGTTGATTAGAGGGCCTCAGCAATGGCCACAGCGCAAGCATGGTTAAAGACGCTAACACATTCTTATGCTTCGTTTTTTAAAGGGCACGGGCACCCAGGCATTTTCTCCTTGGTAAAAGGGCAACTTTATACTGCAGAGCATTTCAAGGGCATCAAGCCAATGACCCTAGAGCCCTGTTGTGTAAATGAACTTAAAATAACCCAATACATTTGAAGCATTCTGAGGAATTAGGCAGTTAGCCCCAGTGTTTTTGGTAGTATTGGCTACAGATTGCAAGATGCACGCTTGATGAGTTTCATAATTCAAACATAGTTTTTCAAAAACTGTTGTAAAGAAAAACTAGCGCTTTGAGATACCATCAGGTGTGTCAAAGCTCTATATAAAAGAACTTGCACTATTATTCATTTTTTATTAGAGCCACTTACATGTATATGCACCCCTTTAATGCAAGAGTCTCAGGTTTTAACTGAAGGCTCCACTGGAATTTAAGTGCAAGATTCAATCTTTGCAGTGTGGATTCTAATGCATTGGTTTCAAGGGACATGTGCTTTCTTTTTAAACCTCAGGTTAAATCCTGAGATGTAGTGATATATAATTAGTGTTCTTGATTACCAAGCGCCGGCTAGGTAACGCAGCTAACCTTCTGACGAAGTCTAATGTCTTAATTTATCCTGAAGATCATGCAGTCAATGAATGATTAAATAATGAGAGCCTCGAGTGTCATGTCTGACTTGATTTGAGGAAAGTGAGTGCCACAAAAAGCCATTAGAAACTGTATTCTAGCTTAACGCAGGTGCACTCTCTGTGTTTCTTGTCATCAAGTTAGTACTTTTATGTGACATTGACTTTGAGGTTTTTCCCTTTTTTTCATTTGGACTCAAAATGTCTGCAGACATTGACACAGAAATCTGTTCCCTCTTTTCTAATCCATTTGTTGTAGACTAAAGGAGTCTTTGCGAATATGGCATGTATGAGGCATAAACCTGTACACTAGTCCAATGGTGTGGTTATACTACACACATGATGCACTCTAGTTCACAAAGTAACAAACAGCTGCTCAAATATAGCAAGCAATAATTATTATAATTATAATCAATATTACTAGTAATAAAGGAATGGCTGTTACTGTCTCATCACTGCCTAAGGTGGATTTATGATAAATGGTGAATAACTCGAACAGAACAATTTGAAAAAAGCACACTGGTAAATTCATACGACTTGGGATACATCCCTTTCCCCCCTAACAAAAAAATAAATAAATAAACTAAAAAACAAACAAACAATAATAATAAATAATAAAAAAACACCATTTACAATAAACATTGTAGACATGGTAGATGGAAAAGAAAAATTTAAATACAAAGGCAATAACAAAATTTAGTTTTGTCGTAGATGTGTAGAATAAAATGAAAGATCACAAGTACTTTGAGAGAGAAGCAAAGACAAGTGTGGTTAGAAGCATTAGCATCAGAGAATGCACGACATAATCAAAATACACTTGGAGAAAGAAGGGAAGGAAAAAAGAGTGTTATTGTGCACCTGGATAAAAGTTATTCAGTAATACATGAATATTTAAAACACATTAGATATATACATGTATGCAAAAGAAACAAGACTTTTGACAATCTTGCCAAAATTACTTGAACTTTCAGCAAAATACACAACAAAATACAATAAAAGAATGTTTGCATCATCATAAACAGTATAGAAATGCAATAAATACTTGGCAATTTTAAAGATATATTGTGCAAATAATAGGAAACAAGGTCCGTAAAAATCTTACACAAATATTACTTGAATTGTTTGTTTTCAGGCATACAAAATACACACAAAAAGGAAAGACAATAAAGGGGTATTTGCACATTGATAAACAGTATAGCAATGCAGTAATAATGAAATAACTGTTTGTCTTCAGGCATACAAATATTATACACAAAAGGAAGGACAATAACAGAATAAAGGGGTAGTTGCACATTGATCAACAGTATAGCAAAACAGTAATAATTAATACAAAATGATAGAATGCAAACAAGGTAAGAGAGCAAATATCGCAAAAATTATATATGGGCAAATATTTTCAGTTGTTTTTCTGCAAGCATACAATACACACACATGATAATGGGAGTGTACACAATTATCATTATCTTTCAATGCAGTCAAACTTTACATTACAAAATATGCAATAACAGTGAATGATTTCCTTGTATAGCATAATGCTACACAAAATGTGACAATTGCTTTTAAACAATCGTCATTTGCAGCTCAATATCAGCATTCAGTTTGCACTTGATACAAGTTCAGTCTTTACTGCAAAAATACTGAACGATTCCTCGACAAGAAAGAAGGCAAGCATAAAAAATACACCACAAAAGGGGACAACAAGAATGTATCATGCACACATGGTTAAATAAACAAAATACAAATTAACACAGATTGTGAAAACTTTCAGGACATTACAAGTAATAAGCACAAATGCATTAAAAAAAAATATGAATAAAATACATAAAATAATAATACACACACAGAAGGGAAATTAATGGCAATTTATGTACATCTTAAGACAGCTGTTGTTAGACATGTTAGATAGAAGAATGCATTAAAATTTGAAAACAAAATTACAAATACACGCAGCCTGTGAACAAAATTCAGGACATTCAAGTCAATTGTTTCAACATTGCAAATAATTAGCACAAATGCATTAAAAGAAGAAGATATTCAGATACATAAATATATACATGTGTACACAGAAGGGAAATTAATGGCAATATACATGTATACACGTTAACACAGCTGACGTGAGATAGAAAATATGTGAATGCATGAGAATTTCACAAATTACAAATACAAGCAGCCTGTGAACAAAATTCAGGACATTCAATGTCACAAAAAATGAACGCAACAGCATTGCAGCACATTCTAATATCGATGTGACATTTGACTCAAAGACGTACCTTAACACATGGTTGCAGTCTCTGCCAGGTACTTCTATCTAGGGCCATTCCCATGTTATGTTTAGATGAATACCATTGTAAAACATCAACCTACAAGGTGCAAGAAAACAAGCGGATATAAATCATTCACTAATCAAATTAACTCTGAGTCCTAAATGAACTTCTCACAAAGCCTTGACCGCCTCACTGAAATCAATAAAGCAACATCATAATTATACAAATTAATAACACTGGTGTTTAGCTATTTATAAGGCGCACTTTACCGTAAAATGAATTTAAAGGAGCCAGCCATGGGGAAATAATGCTGTCAGATGGTGTGAAGAAGTGTGTTCTCAGTTGGTTATTAGAGACTGATGTTGGGTGCGTGTATTTTCCAAGGTTTCCAGGTACATGTGGTGAATCCTAGAGTCTCTAGGGTGCAATGCATGGAAATGCCCAGGTCTTCGATATTGAATAAGCCAGACAGGGGATTTTGGGCACCTTGGTAGCCCATCTCAGAGCTTGTCTCAGGACTTGTCTTGTAGTATGGGCATAAAAAGGTTTGTATCGGGTGGAACTTAACTCATGCATGCGCCCACCTGTCACTAGCCACCAGTTTAAATCTCTTCAGATGTTTTTTTATAAAACAACAGTTTTTAGAATGGGAAAGAAAACTCTTTGACTTTTGAGGGTTCTAACCATTTTATTTTATTTTATTTTTTATTTTTTACATTTTTTTTGGGGGGGTCACCATTTGCAGAAAATGCTCTTTTGTTAAACCACCCTAAAATTGACATCATGAATGAGCAGATTAAGTTACCTTAGTTTTCCGTCCATTATTTGATTGAAATTTAAGGGTAAGTAACAAGACAAAAATAATAATCTGAAAACTAATTTCAGAGTACATGATGGTGTACATGTAAGCCTGCATCTCCATTCAAATTGTGGAAAACACTTTTTGGTGGTTGTTGTTAGTATTAAAATAAAAATTTCGAATAAAACCTGCAAAACCTGCTCACAGATGTAGAGGGGTCCCCTTTAATGTCTTGTATAGCACAGGGTGACAAGGTTTTATGTCTTAGTATTAGTCACATGACATGCAGCAGCGTTTGAAGTCAATTAAGCGTCATCTGATTATGAGATGCTTTGCCTGTTTCATAAGAATTAAACACCTTATTTTGGCAATGCATCTGAGGTCCACATTAAGGACGTCTGACAGACACAGTATACTTAAAATATATACTTAAAGGCAGGGTGCTTATGGTACATGTATTGTCACTTGGTGTATCCCAACATGGTGTAAAATGTACAAAAAATGTAAAAAAATTGACTCAGTCATCGAAGTAGCAAGAAAATAATAAAAAAGAAACAGAAAATTACTTGCAGAGAATTGTGTGGCTTCTAGCCCCATAAATTGGTCCAATACGGAGTGGATTGGAGCTACGTGGCTTCAATACGAAGTGGATTGGACCGATTTATGGGGCTATGTGGCTTCAATACGGAGTGGATTGGACCGATTTATGGGGCTATGTGGCTTCAATACGGAGTGGATTGGACCGATTTATGGGGCTATGTGGCTTCAATACGGAGTGGATTGGACCGATTTATGGGGCTATGTGGCTTCAATACGGAGTGGATTGGACCGATTTATGGGGCTATGTGGCTTCAATACGGAGTGGATTGGACCGATTTATGGGGCTATGTGGCTTCAATACGGAGTGGATTGGACCGATTTATGGGGCTATGTGGCTTCAATACGGAGTGGATTGGACCGATTTATGGGGCTATGTGGCTTCAATACGGAGTGGATTGGACCGATTTATGGGGCTATGTGGCTTCAATACGGAGTGGATTGGACCGATTTATGGGGCTATGTGGCTTCAATACGGAGTGGATTGGACCGATTTATGGAGCTATGTAGCTTCAATATGGAGTGGATTGGACCGATTTATGGGGCTATGTGGCTTCAATACGGAGTGGATTGGACCGATTTATGGGGCTATGTGGCTTCATGCCTTCCAGATTAACATTTTGTGGTGAAAAATTACCTTTCTCTATGACAACATTACTACAAAGGGTGTCATTTCTAACCATGTTTTACCTTTCTCTATGACAACATTACTACAAAGGGTGTCATTTCTAACCATGTTTTACCTTTCTCTATGACAACATTACTACAAAGGGTGTCATTTCTAACCATGTTTTACCTTTCTCTATGACAACATTACTACAAAGGGTGTCATTTCTAACCATGTTTTATAGTATAAGCGTTTCTTACCAAGTATATTTTCATGATCATTTCTAATAATCAAACTAATTTGCTGACGGTAAAAGCTGCTGGCAATCGGACTGTAGAAATAGGAAAAATATCGTGCCTGCTATATCAAGGTAATAAACTAAGGCACTTATAATATTACCGATATCGTCCTTCACTCGGCACGCATTATCATTTGCGATTAGCGATTCATAGAATCATTAAGGGTAATTGGAAGTCCAAACAGCTCCCAAATGAATAGGAGTGAGGACTGTAAGACTGTAAGACTGCAAACAACATGTAGAATAATGTACACCGGACTAGCGATCATAGTCATAGTGTTAGTTAGACACTATAGTACCATGTGTGTAGTGGTGTATGACCACCATTATGTCTACCAAATCATAATTTATTTATCTTTCTTCGTCTTGCTTTATTTTTAAGGGGGGGGTTAGATATATAACTGTTCAGAGAGCCCTTTCAACAATCTTTTTTTTCTCAGATAATCCTTTGGGAGCTGTTAAGCTTAAGCCCTCCAGTTGTCTAAACATTCCCCCTCTGTATATTGTTCACTTCAATACTACTGTAGCTATTTGAAATCCATGTATCCCAAAGTCAATATGTACTTACCATATCTGCTCTGTTTTTATATTTTCTAGTCTTGTCGTAAGTTCCTAGCGTCAATATATCACACTCAGGACAGTTCCTTTAAAATAAAATTGGCAAATAAAAAACAAAATCAAGTCATGAAATAAAATGTGGTGTAATATCATCAACCTTTGAGCAGTGTTTTCCGTGACATTTAAGCTTGAGACTGTCTTCCTTCCTTGCTACGACAATAAATAACATGTAGTTGTTGCCTCAAGTCATTTTTGGCAATGACACTGCCTCAATATTAAAAGAAAATGTCATACGGGATACGATTTGTCAAAAGAAACATTTTGTGTGATGAGAAAAAGGCTTTTTACTGTAGTCCTTGGTCAGCAGAGCTGCCAACATTTGCAATCTTGCAATCACAGAAATTTTGTATAATGATCAGAGAGATATGTATTAGAACTACATTCAACGTAACAGGGACAAACTTTCCATAATCAGGGAGAGAGTGCCCAGTTTGTTCTTGTTTTCTTTCTGGTCTCATAAGAAAATTTCTTGTCTAGTAAACATTTTTATCTACAAGCCCAACAGTCAACAGTCTGCAAATTCCAACCCTGATGGTTCTATGTAGGTACTATGCACATGATTTGTGGCATACTTGTACATGATTCACTTGGCAGGTACAATTTATTCATCAACTTACGCTGTCACTGATTTCCTTATGAATAATTCAAAATACAATCTAAGATACACTATAGATCACAAGCTTGGGTGTAACAGCAAATATTGTACACAATACATACATGTAACAAAAAAAATACAAGATAGGCCTACAGTACAGAAGCTTGTCCCCAATGACACAAGAGCTTGTCAACTTAAACACCAAAGTTTTCTTTTGTTGTTTGTGAATCAATAAGGCTAGTAACTTGAATCACTGTTATCAAAATAAAGCATCAGATGATGAAATGACTTTGAGAATAACTACACGTAATACAACATGTCCAAACCAGGGCCCAAATTCAAGAAACCATTTAAAGGATGGTGCATAAAGCACGTAGAATTACATGCTTAACAGGACAGCGAATTCAGCGCAAAAGGCAGTACGGTAAACTTGAGCCTAGGATTTTACAAATGTAACTCCAAAGTCATGCAACAAGTATGCTCTTGTGTACACTGCCTGAATCTTTTAAATGTTCCCAAATAATGTCATGCAATTCAGTATAATTGGATGGGGGTATGTCGTCATGATCGAAGCAGTCTGTGGCTGTACATGGAATTATATAACCCTAACAAACTTACTGCATGCACACGCAAAACTCTCCATATATGATACAGAGGGTGGGTAGGGGGATGGCACCCTCTTAGAGTAACTTGGTGAGAGTTCATATTCAATGTACAGCCACAGACCTACTTTGATTATGACAACACAGCCCCTTTAAGTTTTATGATTTTCCAGCAAGTTAACATTCAGGCAAACTATTGTTGTTTGCCAGTGCTTGCTGTCAACAGTTTCAAAACAAACAACCATGAAATAACAGCAATGATAATAAAAACAAAACAAAATTGGAAAGAAAGGTGATCCTTTATCAAATGTAATGTTCAGAAACTGTTATTCCTTTCTATAATAGCAACCTTGCATGCAACCAAGAACAAACAAATAATAAGCTCACCTTTTCTTGAGTTCATACATCTTTTGGAGCACATAGTACGAGTCAGGGGCCATGTAGTGATCTTCCTCTATAAGTAGCACCAGACCATTGTGGTTCTTAGTGACACCCAGACTCCCGAATACATGCTGCAGCTGTTGGTGTTGACAGAAAGAACATGCCAACATCAATACACTTATTTTACTCCAATGTTATCTTTTGGCTGAGACTCAAAGATTAACATACAATGAGAAATGATTGAACTATGGGGGAAGAGAAGTAAATTTGCAATGATTTTTTATGACAAAGTCTGATACAAGATTTGTAGAATGTGGCATATTCAATGGTGATCTTCATTATAGTGAATAGTCTCTGGCAATGCAGTGTGGACACCATTATGAAAGTCCCAGGGGAAATAGAAAGGCACTATTGACCTCATTGCCAGTCAATATATTATATGTACATACAATAGACCTTTCTATACACCACAATTTGTATGGTGGACCTTGAACACCACCAACATTATATAACGATTTATTTGTTACCCAGTACGTCTTGTCTTTGTATTCTGTTGTGTTTTTCTCAGAAGCGCTTAGGGACATGTTTGATTTCTATGTGTTATGCGCTATATAAGAATGGTTAATTATTATTATTATTAACAGTTTTGGAAAAACTGTACCATTTCCAACCAAACTGATACCAGGATCTGTACATTCCACTTTGTCAGTGCCTAGCCAGCAGGAAGTACAATATAGTTAGCTTGTCATTTTACTGGTTGATGAGCTTTTTCACCAGTCAATATTTCATATTTATAACACACCTCTTGCTTTTTCTGTATTCTGGTTGGCTGAAACACGGTCACGTGGGATGAACTAATATAGGCTAGTGATCGCGCGCGTGTTTTGCGGGAATAGTACCAGAGCGGGCACTAGTCTTTGCAAATAGTGCCCCCGGTAACAGCGCCCTCTCTTGACTTGAACCGTGAACAAACTACAAAATTCCTTTTTTTGTTCTTAGTTGACATTTTAAGACCGACCTATGTTATAAAACACATATTGACTGGCATAATTCGGTAACTAGTGTACGTCTATTCCCCCTCGGGCCTGTGAGTGACCAGAAGAGGGGCCTATTTCCCTCGGCCTTTGGCCTTTGGAAATAGGTCGCTCTTCTGGTCACTCAAAGTCCCTCGTGGGAATAGACGTATACTAGTAACCTCGTTGCCAGTCAATATGTGTATAAGAATATTCAACACTGAACGAGCCTGACCACTTGCAGGGAATTATAACTGGTCCTCGGGTGTTTTAACTGGCATTTGGCCAGCGGACCACTAGTAAAGGAGAACGCTGTATAAATACATGTACATGTACGCTATGTTTGTAATGGTACATTTGTTTTGGTAGCACTCTTTTCAGTGCTACAATGTGTAGCTAATTTTACATCTTTCAAAAATAAAGGATTTTTTATTTTTTTTTTCAGTGACAGCCACTTGTCTGGGCCTCTCTTTCGCACATTGAATTCAAACGCTCCCCTGGAGCTTAGCATATTGACACGCCGACAATAGTACAGACCAGAAAATACCCTGGTAGAGCGATTTGTATGAAATATGAAATGTGTATTGTATTGCGGCTTCCACATGAAAACAAGGGAATTAGTTGTTGTGGCAACAACTGGTTGTTAACTGACAACAATGGCAAGTGGATTGAATGCAGACTTTATTTGAAAAACGACTTCCGTTTCGACTTCAGCAGAGTCTTTCTAAAAAAACTCTTTACAGGTGGATAATTGGTGTAATTAAAGCATGAATTAAGCCTATCAAGATAACACATAGTAAAAATGGGTACTCATTGTATATTTTGTTAACTGCAAGGATTTGATGAACTAAAGGCCATCCAAGTTTGCTGGAAAAAAATTTCTGGGTGTCCAAATTGTTTATTTACAAAACATTTATACTAGTAAATGACATTTAAAACATGTCTCTACATGTAAATTTAAAACAGGAATAGACACCCAGATAACCCTCTGGGTAACACTATTGTTTAAAACACTCAGGGCACTATTGGTAATTGTCAAAGACCAGTCTTCTCACTTGGTGTATCTCAACATATGCATAAAATAACAAACCTGTGAAAATTTGAACTAAATTGGTCGTCGAAGTTCGGGATAATAATGGAAGAAAAACACCATTGTCACTCGAAGTTTTGTACTTTCAGATGCTTGATTTCGAGACCTCAAAATCTAATTCTGGGGTCTCGAAATCAAATTTGGTGAAAATTACTTCTTTCTCAATAACTAAGTTACTTCAGCATGTTCAGAGTGAGCCAATTCTCACAATGTTTTATACAATCAACAGCTTCCTTTTACTTGTTGCCAAGTAAGGTTTTATGCTAATAATTATTTTATGTAATTACCAAGAGTGTCTACTGCCTTTAAGCATAATGCTACTCTATTGTATTTAAAGAAGATTTTAAATGTACACACTTCCAGAGCTGCCAGCCTTGTACTTTATAATTAACAGGGAATAGCAGTGTGATGGACTGCATGGTAATGACAGGGTTGGTGGTTGGCAGCTGTTAATGGACAGAGGCTAAAGGCAAGGTTCATTAACACTGGACAGCCACCAAGGTTATAACCACGCACACAGCGGCTAGCTAGTCAAACCATGCACTGGAATACCAGGTCACCACACTGTTATTCCTATTAATAAATCCTTTAATAAAAACAGGGAAAGAGCATTTAACACATTTTTTGTAGAATTTTTCTTTTCATGGTCAAGGACCACTCTTTAGGCAGTTAAACTTTTCGCTTGGCACCCGATCTCTTTCCTTAAATCGTGATGTACATGTACATGTATGCATATTGTCAAAAACCAGACCACCTCATGAACTCTGACATTTACAAATGTAGCAATACATTGATTGGTGTTTGTGCATATCAGTTATCTTAAATGTATTTATTTTTAGAGCATTAATAATACTGTTGGAAGTCTACTCCATGTTACACTTACCTTCCAAAACCAATGATGTTTGGTCATGACAAAGCCAACCTCCCTATAATGCCCATACTTATCAGGGTGTTCCCAGTTAGTACACTTCAGTTTCTTGGCTCTGTGGAATAATAAATAAAGTGTCAAGAGTCAAGAATCCTTTTGACACCGTAATATAAATGACCTGTAAGATACAATACATATTAGGTAACACATGACAGGCCATTGTATATGTCATGTGAAACTTTGTATTGGCGCACAACCACAATGAGTAAACACTTCTTTTTTAAAGTAAAATATAAAACATTTATTACTGAAAATAATGGAGGAAATGTGGTTAGATTAAATGAAACCAGAAATCATCACAATACATAAATTTTAATTGGTTCAAATTAAATGCCAAACGTCCACCATAAAAGTTGCACGGCTCAGCTACAATATTGGAGCAAATTTGGCAAAAGCTGTGACCTTTAAAATTCTTACTGGCCATGGGACGATAAGGACAGGCAACAGACATAAATGAACTATACTGGGAATGAAATGTCCAGTATTGGATTTTGTAAAAATCCAGCAGGACTGGATGATTGAAAATGTTCAATTCGGTGAAGTACAGTTTTACACACATTGAAAGATAGGTATAACTTCAGGGTATGAAATATGTAAAAGTTAATAACATTGAACATTGTTTGAGGACGGACAGGTGATATAAGCTCCTTGAAGAATCGGAAGTTGACAAGCTGGCTCCTGAGGCGAATTGGAGGGCCAATTGAGGGGAGCTAATTTATGTACATGGGCATTAAAGGAACACGTTGCCTTGGATCAGACGAGTTTGTCTATAAAAAGCATTAGAAAAAGTTTGTTATGAACTGCATGGTTAGAAAGATGTTTTAAAAGTAGAATATAATGATTTACACAAGTATCACTCAAAGTTACACGGTTTTCCCTTTACGTCGCGAACTACATGTAACACGGTCGGCCATTTATGGGGGTCAAAAATTTGACTCCCATAAATGGCCGACCGTATTAGTCGACGAGGTAAAAAGAAAACCACGCAATTTCGAAGCATATTTGTGTAGATCATTGTATTCCACTTTTACAACATCTTTCTACCCTCATGCATTTTATAACAAGTGGTTATGGAATGCTTTTCAAAGACCAACTTGCCCAATCCAAGGCAATGTGTTCCTTTAAAGCAAGTCATATGTTTTACTAAATAACTCAAACTTCTCTAGCAACTAGCACATGCTCATTATTAAGCTTGGGAACATGTGGCATTATGTGTACACCATCTTTTCATGTGTTTGTAAGTGATGCTAACACATGTTATTATTTGTGGTTTATTAAAAATCGAGCTTGCTGCCACACAAAAAATTGCATTGAATTGTACATAAAATACAAATAGTGATAATAATGTAATTTATTACTTCCGTGCAACAGTTTCACAGCTGTTTCGTAAAGAGCATGCATTAAAGGGAAGGTACGTATTGTGTACACGTTTGGTAATTACTCAAAACAAATATTAATTTAAAAACTGATTTGGTAACGAGCATTGGTGAGCTGTTGATAGTATAAAACATTGTGGGAAACGACTCCCTCTGAAGCAACGTTGTTTTTGAGAAAGAAGTAATTTCTCACTAAAATATTAAAAGACTTCTAGCTAGAAGTCTTTTATTCCTATCTAAAATCACGCAAATTCGTCCAACAAGGGTGTTTTTTCTTTCATCATTTTCTCGCAACTTCGATGACCAATTGAGCCCAAATTTTCACAGGTTTGTTATTTTTATGCTTATGATGGGATACACCCAGAGAGAAGACTGGTCTTTGACAGTTACCAAACGTGTACAGTGCCTTTAAAGACAGTTGCACACATGTATGCATGCAAAAAGTCTACACTTATTCACCCTGTGTGCCAATACTGGCATGTGCCTTTAGTGAACAGCAAAATAGATTATGATAGTGAATGGACCGGCAACAAATTCAGCTCTTGTTCATGATTAAAGATCGTTTTAGTAACATACATTGTTTAACATTAATTTTGTGTTCTTCATCATGTATGTCAAGCACTGGTAGACTCCGGACTTACCCAAAGTCCTCTGGCATGTCTGGGAAAGAACAAACCTATACGTACCGAGTGGGATTGCAACCCTCAACCTTTGCCATTCTAGGGCAGATGTCTTATCACTACACCATCGTATTTCTTCACTTTCATATCACTCAGAATGATACTAATGGTATCTGGGATACACATGGAATTGAAAGCATTCTGAGACTCTGTACTTTGATTTAAGCTGGATTCCAAATGTACTTACTCATCTCTTTTCATATCTCGCTTGCAGTCACCAGGATCCAGTCCCGGAAATTCACTCTCGTAGACTTGTAATAAATACGGGTAAAAAACTTGCATAGACTGCAAGAAAACAGATGGAAGATTGGAATAAATGAAACAAAATGAAACCATAAATGCAATTAGATCCGTGTAGTTCCTGAAACTGAACACCATCAGTATCAGCAACTAAGGTTTTGGCTTTGAGTTTAGCCAAGCATTCGAAATTGGGTACACAGCAAGAAGGTTCATCAACCAATCATGAAAGGAATTTGATACTCTCACAAGCCGCAAACAGTACTTTCGCCCAAGAATTGCACATTCCAAAATGATGTATTATTACTATTACAGATGGCTTACTTTACACTGTGTGACGCCAAGTGGGAAGTATTAACAAATAGGATTTGTTGTTTATGAACATGTTCTTTTTTTTATCATAAACAAATAAAACTTCTGCAAACAAAGTCCATCCGTCTGTAACGCTTTTTGTACTATAATATGTGCATGGACAACTATAATTTGGGAAGAAAAGAGGGGAAAGAGGGCGTTGAGGAATGTGAAAGCAGAAAAAAATACAAAAATAATTTGTACCTGACAAAAGTCAACAGTTTTAATCAAAGCGTTGATCTCCTCATCGTAGTAATCATGACTAAAGATGATCAGCGCATCTCCAATACCACGCACTTTACGTAACGAGTTAATGAGATATCGTAAATACTCCAGTCTTTTATGCACCATTACTAGGAGTACTATGCTTTCATTGGACCGCGATGGAAACCGAGCGAGGTTGTGCACCTCCTCCTTGCTGTTAATGTCTAAGGCAGCTTGCCTGATTCGTTCACTATCACCTGTCCTGTTAGTTCTGACATTCACAGGGTTATGAGGCACATCGTTAAGAACCTTGTTTTTCTTTACTACTTCAATCGGAGATTGCACAATGACACTGTTCCCCTTTTTCTCAACGTCTTTGATTTCCGGAACTTCGGGCGGATGGGGTACCGGTGGTTCCGGTTGAATGGGGTTACGAATTTGTTCTGGAATGGCGTTGTGATCTCCCTGGTTCCCTGTGTTGAAATCCATTGAAACCTTGTAGACGGTGAATGTTACGAGGCATATCATAGCCATCATGACTTTATGGAATCTCCGGAACCTCATTATGAAGTCAGGGTTCTTTAGTACGTGATGTGGAGAAAACACTTCACTCTCATCACCTACCGATGATCCTCAGTGACACCGGCTAAATCCTGGAGATAAAGAATCAGGAAGAAATTGTTAATTAGTAAGTGGCACATGAAACTAATGACTCATTAACTGCATTCAATCTAACACATTGAGTTTGTGTTCATAACACCTTCCTCAAAGTAATTACTTACCGAATTGCATATTATACATAGAGTGTTTGTACATCTACTTACAATGAACATTATAACAACTGTACAACGACGTCTGTAAAAGCAATCATGGTGGTGTCATTTTACTAACCTAACCAATTCTAACAGGACATTATTATTCAGAGTAATGTACATACATGGAAGCCACTTCCAATCTATATATTGTTCACCAATAATCAATCATTTCATTCCACAACACATACATGTAGACAAATGCATTCCCCCCCTGGGTAAATTAGTCCAACTAAATTTAATGCATCCAACTGCTTACTTACATACACCTGGCTAACTATAATTGTATTCAATGCACAGCTGTTCAGTTAATCTTAGTACATTTCTGCCTCTAAAGTCTGTACAAGTATGTAGCTGATTTAATAGCTGAACTTAAGGTTCCAGGAAACCTCCACTACAGTAGGCCTACATGTACAGTACAGTTACTAGTTCTGTAGCTCAGAAACACCACAGGCCAGAAATATTGTTAACAAAATATTTCTTTGTTATGTTGAACTTCTAGGAGAGGTTTGTATTGAAATGCTGCGTTGTCATGGATGTGTTTGGAAAAGCACAAGTCAGGGGGGCCATTTTTGGTTGGGGTGGCGGTTACTTCAATGTGAGAAAGTACTAATGTACTTGACTAAATGCTGCAACTACTGGACCGTGACCCAGTTAGTATTGCAAACCCTGAAATACGTACATCCTGATGCAACTACTGGACTGTGACCCAGCTAGTATTGCAAACCCTGAAATACGTACATCCTGATGCAACTACTGGACTGTGACCCAGCTAGTATTGCAAACCCTGAAATACGTACATCCTGATGCAACTACTGGACTGTGACCCAGTTAGTATTGCAAACCCTGAAATACGTACATCCTGATGCGCCTGGGTAATCAAGTTATAAAACACTTACTACTTTTATTCATAAGTAAATCAATCAATCAGTATTTTATATCCACTCAATCAAACAATAATACATGGTTAAAGGCAATGGACAGACACTATTGGTATTTACTCAAAATAATTATTAGCACAAACCTTACTTGGTAACGAGTAATGGGGAGGGTGGTAGTGTAAAACAGTGTGAGAAACAGCTCCCTCTGAAGTAATGTATACGTAGTTTTCGAGAAAGAAGTTATTTTCCATGAATTTGATTTTGAGACCTCAGATTGAGAATTTGAGGTCTCGAAATCAAGCATTTGAAAGCACACAACTCTGTGTGACATTGACAAGGGTGTTTTTTCTAGCATTATTATCTCACAACTAAAACGACCAATTGAGCTCAAATTTTCACAGGTTTGTTATTTTATGCATATGCTGAGATACAGCAAGTGAGAAGACTGGTCTTTGACAATGACCAATAGTGTCCAGTGTCTTTAAATATACAGAATAGGAGGAGATTAAGTGGTGAGGGTCTCTAAAAAGCAAAGCTTATCAAGTAGAGACCTCAATGACATGTGTACCCCTGTAGCTTAAATGATGTACAACTATGACTGTACTTGTATCTTTGTAAAGGTTAGAAAGTCTACTTATGTCAATTGTTAGCTGCACAAATATTGCTGTACACATAATGTACTGTCAGCTGCAACCATGTATGTAAACCATTGCAATTCATTATTTACCATTCAGTGTGCACAACACTTTGTCCAGTCTAAATATTTTGCTATTAAGATGTAAACATGAAATAGTTCTGTAGTATCAGGCATCATCACAGACTGTCAATCAAAACGATCACAGCTTAAAGGCAGTGGACACTATTAGTAATTAGTCAAAAATAATTATTAGCATAAAACCTTACTTGGTAACGAGTAATGGGGAGAGGTTGATAGTATAAAACATTGTGAGAAACGGCTCCCTCTGAAGTGACGTAGTTTTCGAGAAAGAAGTAATTTTCCACGAATTTGATTTCGAGACCTCAAGTTTAGAATTTGAGGTCTCGAAATCAAGCATCTAAAAGCACACAACTTCGTGTGGCAAGGGTGTTTTTTCTTTCATAGTTATCTCGCATCTCCGACGACCAATCGAGCTCAAATTTTCACAGGTTTGTTATTTTATGCATATGTTGATATACATCAAGTGAGAAGACTGGTCTTTGAAAATTACCAATAGTGTCCACTGTCTTTAATAAGTGCGTACAAATAGCACTTGTAACTCAGAACTACATTCAACCAGAATCATTTTGAACAAGATATTTCTTGGTTTATAATATTTGTTTAAAAGATTTTAGGGAGAGGACAATTGTAATTGAACAACTTTAACATGTTTAGGGAAAATACCAGTCAGCAGTCATTACCTTGGTATCTTTAAAATGTCCAAGAAGAAGAGAAACATTAAAAGGCAGTGGACACTATTGGTAATTACTCCAAATAATTATTAGCATAAAACCTTTCTTGGTGACGAGTAATGGGGAGAGGTTGATGGTATAAAACATTGTGAGAAACGGCTCCCTCTGAAGTGCCATAGTTTTTGAGAAGGAAGTAATTTTCCACGAATTTGTTTTCGAGACCTCAGATTTAGAACTTGAGGTCTCGAAATCAACCATCTAAATGCACACAACTTCGTATGACAAGGGTGTTTTTTTCTTTCAGTATTATCTCGCAAGTTCGATGACCGATTGAGCTCAAATTTTCACAGGTTTGTTATTTTATGCATATGTTGAGATACACCAACTGTGAAGGCTAGTCTTTGACAATTACCAATAGTGTCCACTGCCTCTAAAGGAAAAGCTGCCCTGTCCTAAAAGGACAAAGTACCAAGCCAGTTTATAATGTCACATTGTGAAGGTTACATTCTTTCATATTTATTTCATATTTCATCTAGATTTGATGTATTTTTGTATGAAGGGTAAATTTTTACTGTGTATTTTTTTATAACAATTTTTAGACACGCAAAACCAAAACGCATTTTACTGTACAAATATTTTTTTTTTTACAAGTGACAATAAAACAATATTCATATTATTCATATATTCATCTTTTTGTCCTTAGATTCTCTTTAACTTCAACATGTTCAATGTCCAATACATCTTGACAACAGCTAAAGCACACGGTGATTGCAACATCCAGAAAAGGCCAAACATCGCTTTTCAAATGTTACTCAGTAGACCAAACCAGCTGTTTTCAGTTAGACTAAGATTAGGAGCAAACACTCCAACAAAAAAGTTGTACCCGCAAGTTTACTATTTATAGAACTTTCTTCCTGTGTCTCCTGCCTACTACATGTATGTATTCAACCACAAAGTGAATCACCTTGTTACTGTCAGTGTCTGACCCCTCACTAATTATTTGCCAATATCACCATCTCACTGTCGGATTGCCACAGTGAAAGAAACATTTAAAGTTACCCTTCATCTTGATGCCCTTACCAGGCTGCAAAAGACCTAAAACGCTCTAAATCCTCTTAGTGTAAAAACAGCCGCTTAGCCCAAGTCCTTTTAAACAAAAACTCATTGTAGCCCAAACCCTTCTCAATCCTCCTGTGAAAAGCCAAAATCCTTCTCCATCCTGAACTTTGGTAATGAGAATATTGAAGGATTTAGGCTCTTTAATGTCCCATTTTAAGGACAAAGTACAATGTAAATATTATGGTGAAGTTTCTTGCTCAAGGCTACAAGTATTTAACAAGTGAGACTAAAACCCACACTCGGCTGATCAGACAAACCAGAGCTTGACTCTGTTGCTCCTTAAATCGCTCGGCAAAGACACACATCATAACTACTGAGTTCTTTTAATTGAGATGTGCACTGCAGGGATAATCATTGTGCAATTGTAAGTACGCAATGATTTCTTATCAGTTTGCAGTCTGTGTAACATATGCTTCAAACATCCATTTTAACTTTACCACCTCCCTCAGTTCATTGGCCACAAAAGACGCAGGTCAGGAACTAAAGCGTTTTGCAACATACAAAACAAAACATTCTAAAAAGTATTTCAAAATCAAAATCATTCCAGACCAAGCAATAATTTCAAAATCACTCCAGACCAAGGAATTATTTCCCATACAGCCATTATTTGTACATGATTTCAGATTATTACCGGGTATATTTGGCACTGGATTAAAGCTCTGGTGTTTCTGATCAGCTGAGGTTAAGTCAGGTCTTGATGCTTGTGTCCTTGAGCAAGACACTTGACTGTAATTGCTTCATCCTTCAGATTGGACTTCAAGCCATTTGTACCATCCATGTTCTATGGTTATGGACTGCAACTGCAAGTAAAGGAACCCAGTACACTTGTCCTTTAGAGAAGGGGTTTGCCCTCGTGCTTTCTAGTAAGGTTTTACAGAATGCTCCACAGCAATTTGAAGATTGTTCCATGGAGCTACAAAGTATGTAAACAAATGGTTTATAGCTTTCTGACTTGGCCTTTGAGAAAAACTCTGCTAAGGTCAAAATGTCAGGCCATTAACCAATTTGTTTGCTGTTTTATACAATAAATATGAAGCTTGCCATTTGGTTGGTAATAGTTTGCAACAATTCTGTTTTCTCATTTAAAGACAGTGGACACTATTGGTAATTGTCAAAGACCAGTCTTCTTACTTGGTGTATCTCAACATATGCATAAAATAACAAACCTGTGAAAATTTGAGCTCATTGGTCACCTGAAGTTGTGAGATAATAATGAAAGAAAAAACACCCATGTCACACGAAGTTGCGTGCTTTCAGATGCTTTTAATATGAATTCCTGGAAAATTACTTCTTTCTTGAAAACTACTTCACTTTAGAGGGAGCTGTAAGTCACAAAGTGTTATACTATCAACCTCTCCCCACTCGTTACCAAGTGAGGTTTTATGCTAAACATTATTTTGAGTAATTACCAATAGTAATGCCTTTAAATAATTATGGGTCTTATATTTCAAACATTGCTAATGCATGCCTTGTAGGGGGGAAACATTAGCACTTAGCTCTGCCCTTGGGTGTGATCAGCACTTAAATTGCCAAGTATTATCAAATATCAATTATGCCTTCCCTTTTAAAAGCTTCACAATAGGCACTTTAGATTATTACATGAGGTGCCAGTCTTGGGCACACTGTTTTCAGATTATCCATTGGCAGATTCCCATGAGGTGCCAGTCTTGGGCACACTGTTTTCAGATTATCCATTGGCAGATTCCCATGAGGTGCCAGTCTTGGGCACACTGTTTTCAGATTATCCATTGGCAGATTCCCATGAGGTGCCAGTCTTGGGCACACTGTTTTCAGATTATCCATTGGCAGATTCCCATGAGGTGCCAGTCTTGGGCACACTGTTTTCAGATTATCCATTGGCAGATTCCCATGAGGTGCCAGTCTTGGGCACACTGTTTTCAGATTATCCATTGGCAGATTCCCATGAGGTGCCAGTCTTGGGCACACTGTTTTCAGATTATCCATTGGCAGATTCCCATGAGGTGCCAGTCTTGGGCACACTGTTTTCAGATTATCCATTGGCAGATTCCCATGAGGTGCCAGTCTTGGGCACACTGTTTTCAGATTATCCATTGGCAGATTCCCATGAGGTGCCAGTCTTGGGCACACTGTTTTCAGATTATCCATTGGCAGATTCCCATGAGGTGCCAGTCTTGGGCACACTGTTTTCAAACCAAGTATTCTACCCATTACATGAGTAATACAACACGTATATAGTACTCAGCAGTGTTGCCAATATTGTAGATCCCCCCATATTGTTGACTGAACATTTTTGTTGATTTTGTACAACAATCCAGGTGGTAAAGATTCAACATACTGTACATGTAATAAAGGAAATGTTTCCATAATGTACACATTACATCTGAGCATGGAAAAGTGGTTATTTCAAGGAAACTTTCTGCAGAAGTTACTGAAAAGCTACATGTACAAGAAAATAATTTCTTTCCTGTCCTGAAATGAAATCTACAACTTCTAATAATGTGCAATTTAAATGGAAACTGTTGTACTTCCTTCAATATGGATGATATGGCATATCCAGTAGCAGTTGTTGAAATAAAAATCATGTGAAGTGTCAGGAAATTAAATTGAATACTGTTACTCCGCTGTCATACAAAATAACCCAAGGGTCAAAACTCAAGGATTGAATTTCAAGTAAACATCTACAAACAAAAGGGTTCTTAGTCTGACATCTCAATCGAAAATAAAAAATGAAACAATTACTAGACGTCACCACTGCCTCAAATCATATAATTACTCGCCACTTCTTCATGACCACAGCCAATTTTTGTTTTTCAGAATTTGTCGCTTGCACCTTTTGGTTTGAGGACATTAAAGCCACAATTCTGAACAAATATCCAAAGCTATGACAAACAAGGTAAAAAAAAAAAAAAACATGATTGGGGAAACTAATAACGGAGGAAAAACAAATTTAATAACAATACACTTCCTTTATCGGTTTTCGGCAAAAATTTGATCTCTGTAGAAAAAAACTTTGTTTGAGGTTCCGCATACAGTACATTGTTTTTTTGTACATACATACTACAAACAAGCATGATCCTGCTGATACTATTTGATTTTAATTTTGGTTTGATTTACTTGAACATCTTTATTTAATTTAGCTCCACTCCACTCAGCACACAGCACTGCTTTCCAAACAGGCCCTTGGTAAAAATATCATATTAATAACTGTAGTTAAATCTATTATTACACGGACCATCAAAATTATTTTCAAAGAGAAAGACACCATAGGCTTCTTTGTTTTTTTGTTTTTTTTGTTTTTCTTTTTTCGAGGATTGAGATTAAAAGACACTTTAAAACAGAAATCAAAAGTAAGTAAAATAGGTTCAAATTAAAAGACCTTCGACTGCAACCTGTCTGCTTGAGATGCTTGACGGAAATATCAGCTCTTTGATAAACTAATGCTAGGCACGTCTATTCACAGATTGTACCAAAATGTAAGGACAGCAGTTTTTATAGTACTAGAATCACATAACGTATACTACAATGTCATGAATGTTTAAATAATGCATCAAGGGGGTACAGCCACAATTATCCCCCCCCCCCACACTTTTGTAATGTCCTCATTTTTCAATAGAACCCCTGGATATAGTCATCGTCTGATTGGGGGCACAGGTCTTTAACCTCCTATCCTATTAAAATGTTGATTGCCATTGTGTTTGATACATCTCAATTCCAGTGCATCCAAAACAGCTAAAGACTTCATTCTGAGAAAAAATTATCAGTTCATAACTTACTTCTCCGTAGTGATATTTGTTGGATTTTAACAGCCAAGGATACAATATTTACACTCACAGGTGGAATGTTTCTTTAGGAGTCCAAAGGTCAAAAAGTCAAGGCCATTTTGATTGGTTACTTGAGTCCCGACTTGAGTCAGACTCTGACTCTTAGTCATAATTCCTTGAGCCTTCCAACTTAAATATTCTAACACTCTCTCTGACATGTCTGATGCATTTAACTAGAATACTGCAAGCACAATGCATCTCAATTTGTCTGTGGGTCATTCCATATCAGACCAACGCACTTTTTTACCTCATGTCTTCCGATTTTGATAAAAATTGCTGTGATTGTAGGTCCTTATGAGCAATGAATGCACAGCAATTTTTAGCCCGATCGGACTTACCATGAGGTCAGGGCAGAAACCACTAAAATCTGACATTTTTAGGGTAAAATACCACCTTTTTGGTAAAAATATGTCATAACAATGTCAATTCTCATCACATATATGCAAATTTGGTATCAAAATGATGAGAATTGCATGTTCAAATCAGTTCTTTTGTCAAAAATAAATTTTCTGAAATGTAGGTCACTGTAATCTTTAATACGTTATCGTGACCTTTGACCCAGTTTTTGAAATAATGTATCATTCCAAAAATCAATGAAATAAAAATCTCTTGATAGAGCATGTCTTCCTCTATCAGAATCCACTAAGAAACAGTTCGGCTCTTCAAAATTTACAACTTTATGACTATTTTTGTACAAGTACCATGATCTTTAATATGTTATCGTGACCTTTGACCCAATTTGTGAAACAATGCATCATTCCAAAAATCAACAAAATAAAAATCACTTGATAGAACATGTTTTCCTCTATCACAACCAACCAAGAAACAACTGGGCTCTTCAAAATTTACAATTTTATTACCATTTTGTACAGTTGTTAGGTCACAAACTAGTCAATTTATATACTTTACATAATAAATCCACCAACAAACCTCACTCTTCTGTTTCTAAAGTTACTTAAAGTGTTCATGGTTTGCGATTTGTTTCTTGTTGAGGGCTGATGTGGTTTAACCAGAATCAGAATTTAAACTATCAGCAGTGACACACCCAGGATTTATTATTTTTGGGGGGTGGGCCATATTTTCCCCCAAAATTTCTTTCGAAGATTGTAAAACAAAAAAATCAAAACAAATCAAACAAACAAATTGATTACCTTGGAGGGGCTGGGATCAATCCCCCAGACCCATCGTCCCCCACCCCCCCTCTTTCGGGTGCACCACTGTGATTATTAGTGATCCCAGTTAGAGATTACATCAAGGTTGAGATGGAGAAGCTGTCGAATGCCTTTCTTCAGTAGATCACAAACTTATGCAGTCTTACTTTAACCCCCTGTGATGAATCTTGAACAAATTAATGCATAGTAACTTTCTGAGAAATCCTCAAGAACAATTTGATTTCCATTTAACCGTAGAGCACACGAAAAGGCATGCTAACCTTCCGATGAAGTCAGAGTTGCAGCATGGTGACATTTTTTTTTTACCATCTTGGAAAGAATTTTGTTTCGTTAGTGGTTTCTGCCCTGACAACATGGAAAGTCCGATCGGGCTGAAAATTGGTGTGCATTCATTGCTCATTAGGACCTACAAGCACAGCAATTTTTATCAAAATCGGAAGACATGAGGTAAAAAAGTGCATTGGTCTGACATGGAATGACTCCTGTTTCCATGGGGAGTAGCAACACATTCTTAAACATTCAGCATCTTCTAAAGTAATCTCCACTCCACTGTATTATCATTCACAAATTCTCCGGCTGTTGCATTTTAAAAATTTGCTGGCTTGATTTTTTCTGTTATAACACCCTGAGGTTCAAGTATATATTTTATAGTCATTTTCGGCATTGGGTCATTGAATTAAAATTTACTTGTATGATTTAGAATAGTCCTACTGAAGGATCTGTTGAAAATGACTTTTAAAACTACAACGTACATGTACATGTACATAGGATTTGAGGCATTGCATGGTGAGGTATATATGTTTGGTTTGCGGTAAGACCATGTGGGTATCTACTTGCCAGGTAGAGTTTGTTCTTAGAGAACTGTCTGTTATTCTACTGCCGCGGAGTAGATAATAGGGGATTCGGGAGACTTCTCAGTTCTGAAAAGAACTGTCCTGCTTTTAACTATTACCCGGGCGGATGGTATAGAAAATAGACTTGGACTACCGGTACTACTTTAACTGTACTGCCGCAGAGTCAGTTCTGAATTGGTCTCAACGTTTCGACTAGCTTGCTCTAGTCATCGTCGGAACTGAGAAGTCTCCCGAACCCCATATTATCTACTCCGCGGCAGTAGAATAAATGCAAGACAGTTCTCTAAGAACAAACTCTACCTTGCAAGTACAATGTAGATACACACATGGTGTTACCGCAAACCAAATATATGTACATGGAATACCGGACACTTCGGCACCTCGCAAAGTCGGCACCTTGCAAATTCGGCACCTTGCACACTCGGCACCCACTCGGCACCAAGAAAGTCGGCACCATACAAACTCGGCACCGGCCTTTTTTTGACTAACAAACTCGGCACCAAGCGAAAAATTAATATCACCTCGAAGAGTTATGTCATTACAAACAATGTAACGTGCGTGTTTTACACAATAAAAAATGGTTTGGTAGTTTTAATAGTAGCTTTGTAAACTATCACTAATTCTATGGGTGATGAAAATTCCAAACTTTCGAGAACATTTGGGCCCCCGGAAGTTTACCGTCCGGTGTGGCCCGCATGTGCCATGTTTAGTCAACAAGTAGGCTCAGTGCACGTCGTTGAAAGTGCGGTGCCATTTTCTTATGATTTTGGCTCTGAACAATTTTAATAAGGTTTTTTTTAGTTAGGTTAATAATTTTCAATGGATTTTTGCCTCTTAACAGAGTGTGATTTGCCGAAAGGCACTGGCCGGATAATTTCCCCGAGGGCTCCGTTTTGTGCGTGATATGGACGGCACGCACACGCCACTAGATCGTTTGGTGTGCACAGTCCTTCCAGTGCTCATTTTTTGTTTGTTTTTACGATAATCATATTCCAATAACATTTGCAATGTTTTTACTAATAACTTTATAACAGAATCAAGGTTGTGGGTGCCGAGTTTGCAAGATGCCGAGGTTGTGGGTGCCGAGTTTGCAAGATGCCGAGGTTGTGGGTGCCGAGTTTGCAAGATGCCGAGGTTGTGGGTGCCGAGTTTGCAAGATGCCAAAGTGACCGGTACCCTGTACATGTACATACAGTACATGAATAATAAATGGAGGAATTTTGATAATATTTGGTTAAATCTTTTGATGACGGCCGATGGTGTTTGATCAAGTGTTGGATTGAGGATGATGGATGAAAAACTCACAAAAATATACTACTTGTTTCATTTTACAATAATTAAAACATTCTGAACCAAAACTGTACTTTTTGCACCCTGCGCAGATAGTTTGTTTTTTTCTCCCAATGTTTTATTGAGTTTTCTCCCAATGTTTTATTGAGTTTTCTCCCAATGTTTTATTGAGTTTTCTCCCAATGTTTATGGAGTGCCGACTCAATTTTCTCATATGACAACATCAAATCAAGGAACTAATTGTTGCCTTTCAGAGTTTCATTGCGGCGACGATAATTTAAAAGGAAAATATTTACTCAAGAAGCTCAAAATTTTTTTTACAAATAATAATGAGGGTGGGCCAGGACTACTCCTAGAACTATGAGGTTCGTTCGGCAATCGTCTCCCGCTACAGGAGACGATAGCCGAACGAACCTCGTCTCCCGCTACGGGAGACGATAGCCGAACGAACCTCGTCTCCCGTTAACGGGAGACGATAGCCACTCAAACCCCATACATGTAGTTCCACGAGTAGGCCTGGACAATTTAATATAATTTATGTCCATGATTTTTGAAAGTGGTAAAAATGGGGCAAATCTGGTGATTAGCAGTCAAAATTCTACGTGTTGGACCATTTCCCTGTGTTCAGACAACTCGTCCATTGGACCACTAGACCGTACGGACAACTCAACTGTTGAGATAGCTAGACTGTTCAGACAACTCAAAGGACGTTTTTTTCAAACTATCAGACAACTCGACTTAGGACCAAGAAAAGTCGACGGATTATTATAATATTATTATAATATAATATATTTATTTGGCCAAGATTTCAACAAACAGGATACAACATGACCGAAAAAATATAACAGTATAAGAAACAACAAATGTAAACTTAAAAAACATGTGACACCTATCAATAGTAAACCAATGATGGAATTCAAACAGAATGTTCCCCACTTGGCAAATCAAAGCAAGACAATTATAAAAACAGACAGGACAAGCCCATTCTAAGATGGCCAAGATAAATAAAAGTGAACCAACCAATGTGACTCAAAAGCCTTTCACGGATGGCCGTGACGGGGGACTCAGCATGGGGCGTGCATGGGGCCGGGAAGGGGGAGGGGGAGGGGGGGGTAGGGTTAGGATTAGGGTTAGGGTTAAAGTTAGGATTAGGGTTGGGTTAGGATTCTCGAAATTCGTGTTACATGTCAGTAACGGAGGTCCGTTTAACCGTCGACTTTTCTTGGCCATCCGTGTCTCAATTTGAGTTGTCTGAACCGTCGAGTTGTCCGAATGGTCGAGCTGTCTCAACCGTCGAGTTGTCCTAACCGTCGAGTTGTCTTACCATCGAGTTGTCCGATGGACGAGTTGTCTGACATCCATTTCCCCCTGATTGAACTGGGTGTCAAAAATCCATCTTGTAAACCTTCAGGCCTTGCGACGGTGTCGGGAGAAGGGTTATGTTATCGCAACTACTAACGATGGTCAAGACGCATGACAGCTAGCAGCGCTACGAAATGGAAATCATGCAGTGAAAGCACAAAATCGGCCGTTAAGCAGCTCTATGAGTATGATTGAAATGGCCTTTATTTTGCCTTGCCTTGATTGATAAAAAAAAGGATTTACCAACCAAATTTCCACATGATTTTCAGAATTTATTATAAGCAAACAACAGCCATGAGTATGACATTGACAGCTGAATACCAGTAACAAGCAATTATGGGAACCCCAATTATGCACAAATGGAAACAACAGCCATGAGCATGACGTTGACAGCTGAATACCAGTAACAAGCAATTATGCACAAAATGGAAACAACAGCCATGAGCATGACGTTGACAGCTGAATACCAGTAACAAGCAATTATGCACAAATGGAAATTGGGTTGGTTCTCCTGTATTTTATCAAGGAAGAAATGTCCTGCTAAGCAATTAAATGTGACAGTAACACATGGTGACACGAACATAAAAATAAAATGTCAACACGTCGTTAATTTTACTTTTTGTTAATTTTTGTTTAGTTAGTCGTTAGTTTTAACTTTTAAGTTTTAGTCCATGCCATTTTTACCCCAAAATTAAGTATAACTTACCATGAAATGTCTTTAAATTGGGCCCATGTTGCCATTGTTTATTGTTCATTTTCAGTTGACATCATCATTGACAAAGTTGCAAGTAAATTTGGGGTTTTCCTGAAGAAGTTGTTGGTTCTTCTCTTAATAAAAGTGTTGCACGGTCGTTCGGTGTCGCTCGGCCGCAGTGCATTGACTGCACACATGATTGTGTATGTGGGATGTGCCTCCCGAACAACGGGTTGTGTCTCAACTGGTAGTACGATTTTGTCATGAAGATTACACATAAACTGGTACCCATTCAATAAATCTAGCATCAACTGTTTAGTGCGCCCTCAAGCGCTAGGCACTCACCGTTAGAAATATTGGAGGACATTCCCTTTCTGGGCCAAATGATTTCACAAAGCTGGTTCAGCAGAAAATTATGTTTGAAAAAATATATGTCTTTGTTAAGCAAAGAATGAGTGGGACACCAGCCATAACAATGCAAACTCAGTGGAATTTTCATTGGTAGCATGTTTCTGCTAAAGCAATTCTAGTTTGTGTTTAGCAAGTTGTTATGTTTCTCTCTAGGAAACTGGCCCTTGTTTTGTCCTGTATTATTTTTTTCATTCGGTATGAAGATACATAGCCCACCTTGTTGAGCTGTAAATGGCTCCGCTTTTAACAGTGATGAGACCGATGTTAAAAGCGGAGCCATTTACAGCTCAACAAGGTGGGCTAAAAGATACATAAATGGAAGAAAATACAAGAACCAGTGTATCCCAATAGTTTGACAAACTAAACTATATAAAGAGAATGAAGCCCTCTTTTTTCATAAAAAAAAAGTATTTTCTTAACATGCCTGAATATTATGTTCTGTCTCTTTTCTCTTAGTCACTTAAAACCTCTAATTACAAGAGACAAACTGAACTTGGGAGAGGGCTAGTCTTATCTCAAGTTAGGACAAGTTCTACCTCCAATAGAGTAAGTACAGAGAAGTTACTCGTCCTAACTTGTAACTAGTCGTACGCTTTAGTCGTCTCATATAGTGTAGGACTGGTCCTAAACTGGTCCTGACTCTGTGATGAGGTCGACCCCTGATATAATTGCTAACGTCTATTTCCGCTGCACACTTTTTTTTTATAAGTATTGGATTTGTAACTGTAACTAATATTTTTGTAGTATTGTTTTTCATAACTTTTTAAATATTGTAGTGTGTGGTTTTAATTATGGGTGGTAAATTTTTGTGGTTTATATTTTTAGAAATCTTTTATGCTCTTTGGTTAATTCTGCCTCTTGTTCTGAGCTATTTTAATTTGTACAGGGCCTTGGGGATCAGCCATGAATGTTAGGCGCTTTATAAGCTTTATCTATTATTATTTATTATAATAATAACTAAACAAAAAGATTAAATAACCAAAATATTGCTTTATTTATTTATGCCGTGTCATTACAGTGCCACTTATGCTTGGTTTTCTGCTGAAATGTTGCTAAGAAGTTTGTTAGCAGTTTTTTAAGCATTTATATACACACAGGGACAGCATTATAAATTATTTCCCCAAGGACTGGTTAGCTCAATGTGAAGAATCGAGGCCAGAAGTCATTTAATACAAGTGTTTGTGTAAATAACAAACAAATTTGATTAAACTGCTGGACTTTACCCCTTGTGAATTTTGTGTAATTTTTAAACAAAACATAAAAATATTTCAAAGAAATAATAACTCAGTCAGAGACATTACATTAGATAAAATGTGACTTGAATATATTTGTCATCATCATTGCCGCAAAGAATATCCCGTCTGATTCAAATCCTGAATAACTTAGAAGCTTAAAGTCTGTAAATAATACAAGTCAACATACTTTGTTCAAGTATTTTAGTGCTGTTAAATTTTAAGTACATGTACCATTATATACAACATAAAACAGCTATTAATTAATGGACGAAAGTTTTAAATCAAGGTGAAATGAAACGAAGTGGTCTCCAAACTTATTTTGTATTTGACTTCGTGTACCTAGGTTTACAATTCATAGAACTCCTATATAACTGCAAATATTACTCTACAGTTTTCTTCTCGACAAAAAACTGACGAGTTTATACAAATTGTTTCTCAACATCACATGTCTTTGTTATTCAGTATGGTCCTGCAACACTTTAGCTTTTAGCTTTGTTGTGGCTTTGTTGCTTAATTTTCATGTTTCGTCTTTTAAAATTGGAGACCAGTTAAGACCACTGTCATGAAGCATCCACTCTTTTTTTGTCAATGTCATGGAAGTGACGAGCAAACAAACCAGTCGAGAAATTTATAATTAAAATTTAGACCCAACAGTAAGTACCTAAACCCACAGATCCTTCAAATTTTCCTTTTGACATTACATAAGGTTGTGTTTTTCCCAAAATATTGAAATCTCACAAACAATCATCCAAAACACAAAACAAAAGACTGCAAGTTTACTTCGATTTTGTCAAAAAGTCATTGCGAAGTGAACAATTCTGATGACAGAATATCTCATCTATATCGACAAATTTGAGAAATTGAAAAAAATTAATTTTTTGATTAGCTGATTGACCTTCATATAAGTGCTCCATGACAGTGTTCCTGTAAATATTTATAACAAAACAACAGATAAGCTACAAATAAAAAAAAAGACAATCTACACATTCATCAAATTAAACCATCAATTACATCAAAAGAAATCAGTACTATTATTACAGGTTTTGCTGTATTTAGAAAATGGAGGTTGCTCAACTGTTCATCATTAAACGAATTACTCAGAAATATTTAGCACTTGTTTAGCAATTTCACAAGTTGGTTTTACAATCAAAGTTCCTTTCACCCTCTGTGCTGAAACTCAATGACTACAATTACCATCCAGAGTTTCTTAGGGATTTACAAACCTACAAACTTAGTCTAAGTACATAATTAAAGAGAAAATAGAATTAGCTGTTGCAAACAACTTACCAACCAAATGGACCGAGAGTATAAATGCAAAAAATAGTTAATGGCCTGACGTTTCGACCCTAGCAGAGTCTTTCTCGAAGGCTCTGCTAGAAAGACTCTGCTAGGGTCGAAACGTCAGGCCATTAACTACCTAATTAAAGGTGACCAAACTTTCATAACAATTTGTTATTAGTCATAGAACATTGCCAGCAAGTAGTTTCCGAAAGGTTTTAACCTAATGCGCCCAATAAAAAAAATACAAAGAACAGAGTACTGGATACGGTATTATTATTTTGCTTCCTTGAACAGGGCACAATACATTGGTATATTTGTTTCTTTGAATAACTTGCTGGCAGTGGATCCATGTAACAACATTTTAAGCTTATCTAACATCTAGACACAAAAAAGGGAATTTATACATTGTTCCTTTACAGGTTGGAAATCATTAATAGTATAATACAAACCACAATGAATACACTGATGTCTGTTTTAAGATGCTACCTGTTTCTTGAACCCCCATCTTAACCCTTTAGAGACCATAATGATCACAAGAAGCTTGTACCAAAAAACCCAAAAGCCGCAAGATTTGACCTTCTTCATTCACACACTCACATATAGAGGTCAGAGTAAAGGTCATGATCGGATAAAACATGAACGTTTCCTTAGTTTCCTATGTTAACATAACGCCCCAATTACCAAAAATAATAAATATGATTTTCACTTCATTTTTGTTGATATTTTTTACTTAAAGCAATTTGAACAATATTACTTAGCGATGTCTGGGCGCTTGGTGCTGATTCTACAGAAATAAACGGTCTACAAAAGGGTTATAGTACTGACATCTCTGAATAAATTATCATTTGAGCATCTCATTATCATTTGAGCATCTCATTATCCTCACAGCTCCTGAAAGAGCACTGTTTTAAGATGAGTGGTTAGCCTGATTGGCTTCGTCTAAATGTGACTTTGATATTTACAGCTATTACAACCATGTCAATGTCAGGGCCGTGTCACACAAGGCAACTTTTGAACGCAACTTGGAGGCAACCATTTGCAGTACAGACTAAAAAGTACCACTTTGATAGCATGTGAGTAATGTTCCAAACAATTTTATACGATCCCAAAAATATGATTTGTCATGGAGATTGCCTGGAACTGTTCCATTACCTGGTGTGACATGGCCCTCACGTCACAAGATACCACCACCTTGTGTACAAGATACCACCACCTTGTGTACAAGATAACACCACCTTGTGTACAAGATACCACCACCTTGTGTACAAGATACCACCACCTTGTGTACAAGATACCACCACCTTGTGTACAAGATACCACCACCTTGTGTACAAGATACCACCACCTTGTGTACAAGATACCACCACCTTGTGTACAAGATACCACCACCTTGTGTACAAGATACCACCACCTTGTGTACAAGATACCACCACCTTGTGTACAAGATACCACCACCTTGTGTACAAGATACCACCACCTTGTGTACAAGATACCACACCTTGTGTACAAGATACCACCACCTTGTGTACAAGATACCACCACCTTGTGTACAAGATACCACCACCTTGTGTACAAGATACCACCACCTTGTGTACAAGATACCACCACCTTGTGTACAAGATACCACCACCTTGTGTACAAGATACCACCACCTTGTGTACAAGATACCACCACCTTGTGTACAAGATACCACCACCTTGTGTACAAGATACCACCACCTTGTGTACAAGATACCACCACCTTGTGTACAAGATACCACCACCTTGTGTACAAGATACCACCACCTTGTGTACAAGATACCACCACCTTGTGTACAAGATACCACCACCTTGTGTACAACATACAATGAGAATCAGGTGTTATCCCTGCTAAAACATTCAAGGCACAATTATTGGAAGTGTCAACCAATCAATATTCAGAGAAAAAGGTGTGATTTCTACCTTTCTAATTCATCAAAGTATTGAGGGAATGAATATCAACTGGTTAAAACATCAACGTTATTTAAATTTATAACATACTACACTGATCCTTGTTATTTGATCAGTGAAACACGCATCACATGTCATCCTTTATCTTACCGTGTATACTGCCACAATGCTTTACTAATTTAGATATAGAAGTCCAATATGGATAACTACTATAGGGCGCTTACGCTTCCAGAATTATTGCTTCCCATCTGTTTGTCAGAACTAGGCAAGGTTTTGACCATGTCCGACTTGGCACCTAGATTTCTGCGTCAGCATCTGTTAAGGTGTTTCTTAACAACACCCTTAGCAAGAGCCATAGCTGTAGCTCTAGAACCGAATTCAGATATGGCCAAATGGTCTCATGCTGTTTAGAAGTTTTTCAGAGTATGGGGGTGGTTGAGTTTCCAAATCTGTTTTGTATTATTGTGAAAAATATTACAAAAAAACAAGGATCTATGTGTAAGTTATAAAACAAAAAATATTGAATGCACTTCGATTGTGCATTGTCGCAGAATACAATCACTCGTTGAAATCTGGCTTTTCCGTTTCAATCAGCTTCACCTCTTGAATTGGATGAGTCCAGATTTTACCCCATGTATTCTGTGACAGTACACTCACATGCATTCAACATTTGTTGAAGGTTTGCAGTACCACCATAGAAAGGATCTTCCTCTTAGTTGTGGTATGTCAGAAACGAACCTGTAGTGTAACAATAATTCCAATCAACTACAAGTAAATGTCTCTTTTCAGAACCGCCACAACTCACCAGAAAGATGTTTTTCCATGGTGTTATTGCAAACCTTACTGGATTGTATTCCCTCCATGCAGTTTAAAATCCAACTGCTTCTTACATTTGTTTCTACATGTATGTGACAAACTAATATAGTGGGAAACCATACATATTAAGACACTTTTCTAGATTTCATCAAAGAGGCGGGAAAAATTACGCATTATCAATTACCAGAGGCAGCAACAATTAAGAAAGTAATAAAAAAAAACACCCTTTGTTGCACAACTTTCTGTGCTTTCAGGAGCATAACAGAAGGCTTCAAGCCTGAAGTCTTTTATTATTTGAGTGAGAAATTACCTCTTTCTCAAAAGGGAGCCATTTACCTCAATGTTTGACACGATCATCAGCTCTCCGTTGCATATTCTAATTAAGTTTTTATGCTAACAATTTATTTGGTTAATTACCAATACCGGTAGTGTCCAGTGCCTTTAATTCATGCATCAATCATTTTAAAACACACTGATTGTTTTACATAACAGGGTTTGCCCTTTTCGGTGACTAGCAAGCAGGACCAGTGAGCTTTTCATTTCACTTGTCTAGTCAGCTTTTACAGGTGGTCCATATTTTTGGGGTTTACTCTAGCATGAGACTGTGTGATTGGTGATTTGAAGCAATATAGACAATCAGTGGTTTACATGAGCAGTGGCAAGTAATCAACTAGCCAGCCGGACTAGTTGGACAAAGTTCTGACTGGTCCTTGGTTGTTTTAACAGTGGCAATTGGCCAGCGGACTTGTGGAAGGGAAAACTCTGCAAGTTTTTACTCATGGGGATGATTGGGTTTATGAGTTTTATAAAAATCTTTTCAAATTAAGCATCTAGCCTGAAACTCTGAGTAATTTACCGACAGGTTGAGATGATAAACTGGTGACTAACTTCAAAGTTTGACACGACTGTATCAGCTGGTACTCACGCTGCTAGACAGTAGTTTCACTGATGCTTGGGTGATAACCATTCACAAAGGATGTCTCAAGGAATGTCTCGAGTTTAACGAGACACGCTCAGTCTCTGAGAAGAACTACTTCTTGGAAATATTACTTTTTCTTTGTCTGTGTTTGTTTTATTACCCAGTCGATACCATCCTGCAAACAAAAAAGTAACCAGAGATGTTGTAGTTTAGTATAAATATAAAAGCTATGAAGATTTGTTATTGCTAAGCAACATTGTCGACAGCTGATATTTGTATCCACACTTTGATACCTTGATACGCTTAAGCCCGGTTCATACTTCCTGCGAATGCGATACGAATGTTGATGTCTATTATTCGCAACGAATATGTCGTAGCAGTTGAGTTGTGCTCAACTTTTGTGAAACATTCAGTGCGAAAACAGGGCTGTGACGTCAAATTCGCTTTGCATTCGCAGGAAGTATGAACCGGTACAAAGAGTGACATAGAAAACATGCCTTGTAAACTCCCTTTCCAGGAGTTATTGTAAAAACCTTTGTCAAGTTCTACAAGTGTGGCATACGAGAATGGACAGACTACCACCCATGTTTGTCATTATATTCCGGTCAAGGGAAGGTAAGTGTGAGTATAAAGAGATTCTAGCCATGGCAGTTTATCAGCCTTGGCTCTCAGCCGAGATGCTGCAAATTATGGTCAGTGCCTACTCAATGTTTTCACACAATAACATCAAAAACGTGAAGCGATTTCTTTTACTTAAAGCGATTTCTGAAATGGGCTGTTCGACAGCTTCTAAAGTAACATTGGGGAGGTAGTGCTTTCTGCTCTACCAGCCAGGCTTCTGATGGATGATACCCAAGCCTACATCCGTATGGACTGTAAAGGGGGTAACCCTGTTTCTGGCCGACGAATATTTGGCAACGACCTCTGGAAAATGGTTGTATATAGCCCACACCTTGAAGTGGCCTTCAGGCCTTGTGTGTCTAGGCGACTTGCATTAAAAAATATTTTAAAAACATCTGTCTAAAAACTCCTTACCGTTAATCCTTCACCTCTTGATGCGGAACAGGCCTGAATCTGCCAAGCTCTGTGTCTGATTTTAGTGAGGTCCATCATATCGGATATTTCACTTGGGTGGGCGGCTAGTGCTAAGTCTTGTTTGTTAGCATAGATCAATACTGGAACATTGTGTAACTTCTCGTCTTCCAGCAAATTATTTAACTCCTGGAGGGAGAATGAAAATATTGTCATGAATAATAATGATTGCAACCATATTAACTAAAATAATAATAATATTAATAATAATAAAACACAGCATTTGTAAGGCGCACTTTCTCTGTATAAACATTCAAAGGCGCCGGTCCAGGTCAATAAAAGAAATCTTAGATGTGTTCAAATGCCAGTCTGAAAAGATGTGTTTTAAGGGAGTTTTGGAAATGAGAAATGTCATGTGTATCTCTTAGACTTTGAGCAGAGTTCCAGAGGCGGGGGGCAAGTTTAGAGAAGGCCCTATCACCTTGCTACACTATGCTACACGGTTAGTTGAGATTCATTTGTTATAGATTCATTTATCGTTTGTTTTATTACACATCCAACAGTGCAAACACCAGGATGATGTATAGAAAAAGAAAAGAAATGCTCCGTTTTAGATGAAGGATGAAAACCCCAAACAGGAAACCCCACTCAATCAGATAGGGTCTGAAAACCCAATCCACATGCAAAGCTCAAGGTCAGCGGTAGAATTCGAACCGGGTTCTACAAAGGTGAAAGGCAAGTAAAGAAACCTTGAGTCAACCTGAATGCCGATATATTACAGTTATACATCAGGCCTGTAATTACACAGAGGACAACAAGACCATTGCCTCCGTTGCCTCTGGTCTTGGACTTGGTGCCCCTTTCAAAAGATTCCCATACACTTTAAGATGGCAGTGCTCTTTGCAAAATGAAAATGGCCTTTGTTAAAAGAGAAACCTTTTTACTACTTATGAACTTCAGCTGTTTACTACTAAGTTTGCCAAGCTAGCAGAATGTTGTCTGAGCTATTCATCCTCCTGCCAGGCATCCCAACTAAGAATTAAACACTTACAAGAGATGCCTCTTCGATTCTCTCAACATCTGAGCTATCAATGACATAGATAAGTACTGATGTGTTCTCGTAATAATTCCTCCAGAACTGACGAATGGTCTTTTGTCCTGAAGATAGAAAGGGGGATAAAACATGTTAGAGGTTTACACAATTGATTATTTCTCACAAATAATTCACTTCAAAAACATTTGTCGAACCGTTCAATCCGAAGATTTCATGAAGAAAACACTGACAATTGCCTCAATCAATGCCCATGGTCATTGCATTGGCGACCACTGAAATGTTCTAGTAGAAATTGATTTTTTTTCTTCGCCCTTTTCTGAGGAAATTGTGAATCTTTAGTATAGCGTGTTCTTTGCTTTGTTTATAATCAAAATATTATTATTTTCTCAGATTTCGGAGGGTTGGTGTCCATTTGCGAAATGCTGCAGCCAGAGATGCAGTTGGTACCTGCTGTCACCTCGCTTAGCGTGGATGGATTAGACGTTCCTGTGAAAAAACAGTTATGCTGTTTTCTCAGCAAGTAGACTCTGCAATCAGCAGAAACTTTTATTGTACCTTTCTTTATAATTTTGCCCATATATCGGCAATCATCGACAAAAGCCAATCTATGACCCTAACTTTAAAGGCACTGGATACTGTTGGTAATTGCTCAAAATAATTGTTAGCACAACAATGGAGAGCGATCAATGGAGAGCTGTTGATACTGTAGTATAAAACATTGTGAGAAATGGCTCCCTCTGAAGTAACGTCGTTTCGAGAAAGAAGTTATTATTATTTTATTTTTTTTATATTTGAATTTGATTTTGAGACCTCAGAACTTGATTTTGAGATCCTGAAATCAAGCATCTAAAAGCACACAACTTTGTGTGACAAGGGTGTTTTTTCTTCCATTATTATCTGGCAACTTCAACAACCAATTGAGTTCAAATTGTCACAGGTTTGTTGTAAGTGCATATGTTGAGATACACCAAGTGAGAAGACTGGTCTTTGATAATATTACCAAAGGTGTCCAGTGTCTTTAAGGTGTACTTGACCTGAAAATAAATGTTGAAACATTTTATACCTCCGATGTCCCAGACTGTGAGATTCCAATTACAACACCTCACACTCTTGACGTTGAAGCCTTGTGTGGGATTAATGTGGGTGATATCTTCACTCGCCAATGCCTTCAGGATTGTAGTCTTACCAGCGTTGTCCAAACCCAAGAGAAGAACTCGTAGATCATTTGTCTGATCTGCCTTAAGGCTTCGTAACAGTTTCAGCAAACCCTGCCAAGCATTGGAAAATAACAGTTAAACAAGGTCAATAACCAATCTAGGAGTATACAGGAGTATATATATTAAAATTTATGGCTTGTAAAGTAGTGAGAAGGTCAAGCGCACTGGACTCAAGCAGAGTTTGGGTTCAAGTCCTGGTCTTAACACTTGTGTAGGTAGCGAGTCCCCCGATCCGCCCCTTTTGGGTATTTGTATCTGTCACACGTAAAAAAGGGCAAACTTCATCGATAAAAAAGTGCTACATATACATGTACGGCGCTTTAGTTGCTCCAAAATACCTTATAAATGTTGTTCAGGATCATGAGTTGTAATCATTTATTGTTTTGTTTTTCAACTTACGTGCACTTAAGATGAGGAAATTTTCGATTAACTTTCACCTTTCAGACAACCACCGCTAACGCGGGCGCATCCATTTTGTATTTTTTCACGTGACGATGTGTTCTCGTTTTCGCCTTATGATCTCGTGAGAGGATGGTGACACAAGTATTATATTTATTTCACACAATTGTTGTAGAGAAATAAGCATTCCCATTCGTGAGAAAGTTGTAAACATTTAGGCTTTCAAAAGGTAAGAAAATTTGCCTCAAACTTTGTATTGTTTGTAAAATTTGTTTCAGATTCATTTCATTTCGTTGATTACTGAAAATCTAAAACCAAATAAAGTCCAATAGGGGTATAATCATACGTGTTAGGGTCACCGCTACAACATGAATCCATAATTTTTGTTGAAACCGCTGGCGCATTTTAGCGCAAGCCCATCTTTTGGAGGCAGGTCCAGACTCCATTTTTATCATTTTAGTTTTCCATTTTCTGTTCTACTATTTGTCGTCAAGCCGCCGTCAACACAACCACTACGCAGATGGCAGTATTTGATTAGTCTTGGCAGAAGACGTCAGTGAGCAAATTACAGAAAGCGATGTACATAAAACTTATGAACGCAACCTCGTCCCCAGGATGTGTCGAGCGGTTACAAGGGTACCCATTTGTAAACATGGTTTAAAATTAAGTAAACTATGGAGACGAGTTTGATATTCACAGTAACGATCATTAACGTCTTTTGACTTCTCAATTTGCTCAATGCTTTATCTTTTTTTTCTTTTGGTCACTCGACCACCAAGTGCTGTACACCAGCCTACTCGCCGAACTGCCAAGCCACGACCGAGTTGGACTAAACCATTCTGTAAAAGGGGTGTTACAAACCTGTGTGGCAGTGCTTGCGCTGTTTGTTTACAATAATGAATCAGAGTCAAATCAAATGCATATCATCGTCAATTGATATGATTGTCATGCAACATGATTGAAACATCCACATCATAATCCGAGAAAGGCGATTTGTTTGTGCAGACATGAAAACTAATAATAATATCAAGAAGAGTAAGACTCAATCATTCAACTTGATAGTTGCGATAACGTAACCCTCCTGCCGACGGCGGAGCCTTCCTTCCTTCCTTCCTGTGAAGTGCAGCCTCGCATATGTGAGGATAAATGCACTGCGTGTTTGCGCATGCGTCCAAGAAAAATAAGCAGGACATGCTGCCGAGTGCGGAAATTTTTAGTGTAAACAAGTGCAAGTAAAAACTGTTGGATATGGAGAGCTACTTAGATGGATGAGCCTCAAGTGCAAGCTTAAAGGCGTCAGCGATTTGTACTCCGCTGGATCTACTGCTAGGCTATTCCAGTCCCGGATGGTACGTGGGAAGAAGGAGTTAGTAAACACAGTTGATTTGGTGTGAGGGATGACAAAGAGGGATTTATGACCTCTTGTTGATGTAGATAGATGGACGAGGTACTGGTTCCACTCAATGTCAACGAGACCATAACGGATTTTGTACATCATAGCCAGGCGACTGCTAGTGCGTCGGTCCTGTAGGGATTGCCAGTTTAGCTCTTGTAGGATAGCAGAGACACTTCTTGTCCTGTCGTAGATCCCTGTGACAAAGCGGGCTGCATTGCGTTGGACTTGTTCCACTTTCTTGGAGTTGCGCTGTGTGTGGGTGTCCCATACAACACTAGCGTACTCGACTGTTGGTCTTACGAATGTGTTGTATGCAGACTCCTTGATCTTATGACTGCAGTGCCTGAGATTACGGGACAGGAAAGCTTGAGTGGAGTTGGCTTTTTTAGTGATAGTGTCGACATGGGTATTGAAGCTGAGATGGGAGTCGATGTGGACTCCAAGATATTTGGCTGAAAGCTGAACGTCTAATGTGTGGCCATGAACGGAGTAGGATGCGTGGATGGGCCTGCGCTTGTTGGTGATTTGGAGCACATTGCATTTCTTAGCGTTGAACCTCATCAGCCACTTTGATTCCCAGTCTTGTAGGGCATCAAGATCTTTTTGGAGGCTGGTCGTGTCGTTGTGGGATGAGATGTGCTTGTATACTACACTGTCATCAGCAAACAGCCTAGTTGTTGAGTGATGGACGCAATCGGGAAGGTCGTTGATGAAGATAAGGAACAGCAATGGACCTAATACGCTACCCTGTGGTACTCCTGATGTTACTTGGGATTCGGCGCTCTTCTGACCATCAACTACAACGACCTGGGACCGTTTGTGGAGGAAATCACGGATCCAGTCCAGGGTGCTGTTGCGAATGCCGTAGTGATCAGCCTTTAATAGGAGGTGACGGTGTGAGACTTTGTCGAAGGCTTTCTCAAAGTCAAGAAGGATCATATCAATTTGTGACTGTCATCCAATCCTCCCGCTAGATCTTGGACCGTGAGGATGAGCTGGGAGTCACATGACCTACGCTGGCGAAAACCGTGCTGTGAGTCTGACAAGATGTTGTTGTCATCGAGATGGCGGATTATTGCACAGTAAATGATGTGCTCACAGAGCTTGCATAGGATTGAGGTGAGAGAGATGGGCCGATAGTTAGCTGCATCTGACCTGCTACCCTTCTTGAATATAGGGACAACGTGGGCTTTCTTCCACTGCAGTGGCACTCTACCTTGGTTGATGGAGGACTGAAGTAAGAGTGTAATTGCAGGAGAGACTTCTTCCGCTATTTCCTTCAGGAGCTTAGCAGGTATGCCATCGGGGCCAGATGCAGTAAATGGCTTGAGGTTCCTGAGAAGTTTGATGACTCCATTTTGGCTTACAGAGATGGATTCCATAGCAGGATAGATGGAGGGACCCAAATCAGGAGGCGCTGAGCCATCGTCCTTGGAGAACACGGAGGTGAACTGTCGGTTTAAGGCATTGGCTTTGGACTTTGGTTCCACATGCAGGAGTCCGTCTTCTTTAAGTGGGGCCACTCCCATCTGGTCACGTCGTAGGGTTACGAGTCACTCCCAATCAATGCAGGGCGAAATGGTCAAACACGTACAATTTCGACAGCTAGTCAACAGATTTGCTCAATTTTTACCTACAAAAACTTACCAGATCCCGGAGCGAAACAGTCACAAATTTCCCAGGTTCTATTTTGAACCTGTCGCTTCGCCATTTTGTGACTTCCCGATGTTCATTGCTGTTGGACTAAACCATTCTGTAAAAGGGGTGTTATAATGCAGCGCGGCAGTGCGTGTGCGCTGTCCGTTTACACTGCCCGCTGTTCACTCACTTAAAGCACTGCCGCACTGCAGCACCCCTTGTAACACCCCTTTTACAGAATGGTTTAGTCAAACTCGGTGGCGGCTCGGTCGGCAGGTCGTCAATTCAATTGGCTGGTACCTGCGGTTGGGTTCAGCGCTTGGTGTCAGCGCATATGGTAACCAGTGACAGGTTCAAAAATAGAACCTGGGAAATTTGGGACTGTTTCGCTCCAGGAATCTGGTAAGTTTTTGTCCTTTTTTTCAAAATATTTTCTCAATTGTGTTTTTGAATGTTATTCATTAGACATTGAGGATTAAGTTCATAGACCTGTTCATAGAATTTGTGTCATTATTTTTTAAAAGTGGTAAAAAATGAGCAAATCTGTTGACTAAAATATTTCCCCCTGCATCGATTGGGAGTGACTCGTAACTCGTAATTTCGGCAGGAGGGTTACGTTATCGCAACTATCAACTTGAATGCAACGGAGGAGTCCAACCTGGGGCTGGGGGAGGTCACTAACTCAGTTCAGTGAACAGTGAGTGTGGATTTCCGTGAGTGTTACCGATGCAAGCCAATTTACAATCCACCTGTACTCACTTCACTGACTGAGTGACGCCTAGCCCCACTTGTGTGGCAAAGGATGGCTGTTCAGCTATCCTTGGCCACACAAGTGGGGCTAAGCATGGAGGAATAAATTACGGGCTAAGTCATAAGTGACGCCTGCATCATTTTTTGCATGATGATCATTTTTGACATTTTGAATAATTTCTGACCATATTTGGTAAGGTTTTCATCTAAAACAAATTGCTATACCACCAATCAATACTCACCATTGTAATGTGGAGGAACTTTTTCAGTAAATGACAAAACAATGACCAGGATAGGAACTCTCTATTTTAATTATTTGTAAATTTTAACATGCGAAGAACGCCGTTTCGTAGTAGTGAAATGTGTGTGCGGAGCTGAGCAGCAGTAACTATGTATGTGACGTCACAACAATCCAGGATAAAAAAATTGTTTTACTACGATCCTACTGGACAACTTGTAATTATCCGAGAAACACTTATTGGGAGTATTTGTAATGTTTATTTCAAACTATTTTTAAATATGCAAGTTTAAAATACTCACTTTAACGTCATAAATTTGTGTGGAAATTATCAACCAATGTGTTTTATTTACCTTATTCCAAATTAGTCGTGGGAATTCAATTTTGTGTACAATAAGGTCTTGTCTGTACCCCAAACTGGTTGAACGCAATTTGATGAAAAAAATCAATGTGCACCAGTCTTTTTTGTATTTGTATAACCTCTTCTCCGGGAGATAGAATTATTTTTGTGTGAAACTGATACGACTTTCTACCTTCTATGAATACGAGGTTTAAAGTTGTTGACGTCGCGATGAGTCTCTCCTTGATTGATTGAGCAGATTGAGTGTAAGTTTGTAAAAGTTGTAAGCAGCGTTTGCGCAAGTTGTGAGTGGTGTTCCCGGTATGATATTTGTTTTTCACAATGTTTTTTTATTACTAATAATTTATATTTTATTATTTAGTGCAAGTATGTTTTGTCCAGACATTAACCTAAGCTGTTTGCTACTCTCTTCAGTTCGACTTCGGCGGGGGCTGATATGAACCCGCTGATATCGAGGGTGTGCAGCGGCGGTATATAGAGCTGGGACTTTTTCAGTGGGCGGGGCGGGTGGGGGCATTTTTGGGGCATTTTTGGGGATGGAGGCGGGGTTAGGGGGCGGTGGAAAAGAGTTTGTCCCTGCCTGGGGGGATGCTATTGCTAGCCCACCTTGTTGAGCTGTTAATAGTTAACATATCGATCTGATGATACCGGGTGTAAAACTTAAAATAAAACTAAAAAAGAGAGCCATTACAATTTACATTATTTATTAACACTACAGCTCAACATGGTGGGCTAGGCTAGGGGGAATGCAAGCTTTTATTTTGGGTGGTTATGCTGCACCCCTGCAGGGGGGCCGCATTCCTGGTCACGATCATTCCCTGGGAGTGGGACCCTGCATTTTTGGTAACTAATTTTGCTTTTATTTTAGGCCTATTTTTTTGTAAGCACTGATTCTTTTTTTTTGTTGGGGGGGGGGGTTGGGGACTGGACATTCCTTTTACAAAGTGCTGGATGCCTGTTTGTCAACAGAATCCTTAAAAAAATAATTCATAGCTCAAGTTAGCTCAAATCTGTTCAATCAAGACTCCCCTTCACTCTTGCTCAGCCTTTCACTCACTGCCACTATCACTCAGTCGTCAAATACATCAGCTGGAAGAATAAAATGATGACATTGTTTTCAGTTTTCTTCCTGTGATAATTTCTCACTGTCATACTTACAGGCTTAAAAGACTGCGTCTCTCTTGGAAAGATGGCTGAATCTCTGGTCAACCAGGAGCAAAATGTTCAAATGACGCCGTTTGGGAAGCCTCCAAGATTGGACTTGTCCAAGCCACGCTGGGACCAAACAACCTTCGTAGGCAGACTGAAGCATTTCTTCAATGTGACTGACCCACGTACTGTTATATGCAGTGACAAACAGCTGTATGCAGCAAAAGATTTGGTCAACAACTACAAGTGAGTCCTAATAATATATCAGGCACTTTGAAAGGTCAAGGGCACCAAGGCATTTTCTTTTTGGTAAAGGGCACCCTATGAGGAAATTGTAAATTTCTACTGGAGCATTTCAAGGGCACGGAGACAATGACCAGGATGGAGGCAATCGCCTTTGTTGCCTCCTTGAAGTGTAACGATGAACTCTACTCCAGTGTGGTGGTTAATAACTTAATTCATAATTTAAGAATTTGTCAACAAGCGGTTATCTTCCTAATAAGTAACACTGTTTACATTACAAATCTCTGTCTGTGAGTTGTGGTGGTTCTAAAAAGAACTTGTGGGGTGACAACTCAATGCTTTGATTTTGTACCAGAATCTGTGCAGCAAACTACAAATGGGACATTCTGAAGGTTTTGTGCCCTGGAAGATAATTGGGAAGATGGTCAAAAGTAGCAAGCACCCTTTGTGAAACATACAAGTTAGCATTTGTGTATTTTTGGTTATAGAAGAATAATTGCCTTTTGTTTTGTTTGATAGAATGGGCCTTGAACCACCGGGTACCACAGAGGAGCAGCTTTGGTTTGCACAGAAGCTTTATATGTCAGCTTTCCATCCAGACCATGGGGAGAAAATGAATCTGATCGGAAAGATGTCATTTCAAGTTCCAGGTGGTATGGCAATAACGGGGGCCATGTTGCAGTGGTACAAGTAAGTAGAATGGCAATAACGGGGGCCATGTTGCAGTGATACAAGTAAGTAGAATGGCAATAACGGGGGCCATGTTACAGTGATACAAGTAAGTAGAATGGCAATAAGGGGGGCCATGTTACAGTGATACAAGTAAGTAGAATGGCAATAAGGGGGGCCATGTTACAGTGATACAAGTAAGTAGAATGGCAATAAGGGGGGCCATGTTACAGTGATACAAGTAAGTAGAATGGCAATAACGGGGGCCATGTTACAGTGATACAAGTAAGTAGAATGGCAATAACGGGGGCCATGTTACAGTGATACAAGTAAGTAGAATGGCAATAAGGGGGGCCATGTTACAGTGATACAAGTAAGTAGAATGGCAATAAGGGGGGCCATGTTACAGTGATACAAGTAAGTAGAATGGCAATAAGGGGGGTCATGTTACAGTGATACAAGTAAGTAGAATGGCAATAAGGGGGGCCATGTTACAGTGATACAAGTAAGTAGAATGGCAATAAGGGGGGCCATGTTACAGTGATACAAGTAAGTAGAATGGCAATAAGGGGGGCCATGTTACAGTGATACAAGTAAGTAGAATGGCAATAAGGGGGGCCATGTTACAGTGATACAAGTAAGTAGAATGGCAATAAGGGGGGCCATGTTACAGTGATACAAGTAAGTAGAATGGTAATAAGGGGGGCCATGTTGCAGTGATACAAGTAAGTAGAATGGCAATAAGGGGGGCCATGTTACAGTGATACAAGTAAGTAGAATGGCAATAAGGGGGGCCATGTTACAGTGATACAAGTAAGTAGAATGGTAATAAGGGGGGCCATGTTGCAGTGGTACAAGCAAGTCAGAGACTTCATCAGGGCTATAATGTGAGGGTGAGGGGGAATTTATTCACAAGGGGTCATGGCTCACATATTTTACTGGAATAACACCAGGGGTCGATTTCACAAAGAAATAAAATTGATCGCAAGACAAGTTGTCAGTATTGCCATAGTGATTTGATTGAATTGCAGTTAAGATCAATCTGAGCTCTTTGTGAAATCAACCTCGGGGGCTATATTTATTAAAGCACTAAGATTCATCATAGGATGACTTGTCAATATAATCAGAGTGATTTGTACCGTAGCATTCAGCAGTAAAGATTGATCCACACTTAATATCAATCTTGGCTCTTTGTAAAATCAAAATGAGAATAAACAATAGTTCAACTTCTAAAACCATAAACTGGTTTTAATTGAACAAACACTAAGAGAAGTCTTATTGGCTGTTCCATTAGCAATGGCTAAAGCTGCAGCTGTCATTTAACTTGGACAAGGCCTTGTATTCTTGGGTTTCCTCTTTTCATGATTTGTAAACTCTTTATTTTTCTTGTCCTTTAGAACAATGCCTGCTGTTATCTTTTGGCAGTGGATCAATCAGTCGTTTAATGCACTTGTTAACTACACAAACAGGAATGCTGCATCAGCAACCACCAGCAAGTAAGTACTAAGGATTGTGTCACCTTGTTTACCAAAATAGTCACCTTGTGCATTCCAGGGTTTTCTTGGTAGGCAAGAGACTATACCAGTTAGATGAGAAATCAGTCAAACTTGTTTTTACAAAATCAACATAGAAGGAAGAAATATGTAAAATATCAGTTGAAAGTTTTGATATGTGCCCCCTTTTCTCGTTTCAAAAAATCTTAAAAATTGAACTGTGGAATCTTTGTAAGGTTTTCTGTTTCTTCCTTTGAGTACAAGAATTGTGCCTGCAGGAAATCTAGAATATGGGTTTGGCGATTGATGTGGGTGCGATGCAGCCAGCATGCACATCAGGAGTGCGCAATTATTTACACACATGAATGACTTGGCCTAAATTTTTTACATTTGTCACAGATTTTATTAAGTTCTCTTGTCGTTTTCAGAGAAATTGGTATGGCCTATGTTACAGCTACCAGTGGTGCCTTGGTAACAGCTCTTAGTCTGAACTCATTAACAAAGGTAAACTCAGCTTAAGCTGTGCCAAATAATAATAAGTAATAATAATAATAATAATATTAATAAATATTTATCCTACAATTTGATTTCTCCAATCAGAAATTAATAAGCTATAATGAACATTACCTGGGATTTTGGCTGGCACTCTGTTTGTAGAGTTTTCTTTGCTTTTAGCCATAGTTTTACAAGATTTAACACAGAGGGGTGAAAATGATGAACCAAGTTTGACTTGACTGCTGACTTATTGTTGATTTTTCAGTTTATCTGAACCGTTTTGTATCTTTATGATCTGTGCAATATGCAGACAAATTGTAATTTTAACAAAGCTGTAAAGGAAATAGAAAACGAGAGACAGTCAAAAACATATGACATGATGTTTTGGCTGGTAACTTTCCCCAGTAAGTAGTTGTTTTTTTGCTCAGTTTACTATATTGCGTAAACAGTTTTATAAAAAGGCAGAAAACAATAGGGTAACTCTCGGTGACATTTTCATTTCTAGGCTATGAACAACGTTTCTGAAAAAGTTTAGATGTATTTTGATGCAAGTCTCTTGGTTGTGTTTTTACAGAAATCCCCACCCCTTGTAGCCCGGTATGTACCGTTTGCAGCAGTTGCAGCTGCAAACTGTGTCAACGTTCCAATGATGCGTCAACAAGAAGTCCTCTCTGGAATTACAGTTTGTGACTCTGATGGGAAGGAACTCGGTAAATCACAAGTAAGTCAAAATGAATCTATCATTTTCCGTCATGATTGTATCCTGTGAATTCACTTAAAGGGTTTTGATACCTTTTGGAGATCAAGTTTTTGGCCATGACACTGTGAATGAAGATGTATGTAATATAGTTTACCTGTAGAAGTTTCAGCTTCATTAGTCCTCAAGTTTTTGAGAAAAAAAGTGAAAATCCCAGAGTGATGTTTTCAGGAGAGTCACGTGTATACCAGTAATCATAATGGTAAATACATTGTACATGCTAAAATAGTGTTTGTCTCCTGAGACGAAACTTATCTTCTGTGCACAGTTAATGAACCCTACACAAACCAGACAGTTGAATGGTTTTGACTGGTTGTTAAACTCAATCAGAAATGTTATGGAAACTAAGAGGCTGTAATAAAAATTGTTCTTGTGTTTTTGTTTTTATCTGATTAGAAAGCAGCTAGGAAAGGTATAGCCCAAGTGGTGGTTTCCCGAATCACTATGGCAGCGCCTGGCATGTGTGAGTAAATCTTGTAAATTTTTGGGAGTTACTTTTCAAGAAAAAAGTACAAAAATATCTGTAATAGATTTTGCATTGGAGATATAAAGTATTGGATTTTACTCTTACAATGGTATGTGTTAAACACAGATACCTTTGACAAAAATATATTTGCCAAATTATTGGGTCAGTACAGAAAGGAAATGTAAAGTTGAAAGTTCAAAACATTTACGTTCTTTCTATTGTATAATAATGGGACAAATATTATCTTCAAGTCATGGAAGTCTGTGAAAACAAACATTTCTATATCAGCATTCTGTACATGAGCCTACATGTACATGTACATGTGTATTACATGTATCTTGCTTTCCACACCCCTCTGCCCACCATGCAGTAAAAGTATTACCACCTAGACATGTTCGATTTCACAAATTGGAAACACCCACAACAAGGTTTTATGTCAGTGTAGATTTGTTGCCCATGTTTGGGCTCCATAATAAAAACAATTTTGTTGTGCTAACATCGGTATCAAGACTACTATTTACTGTCTGTTTTATTTCAGGTGTGTTACCTTTGATAATGGAAAGGCTACTCAAGTTCCCTTGGTTTAAAAGAGTCTCTGTTCTACACGGACCATTTCAAGTCCTGGGTGTCGGCTGCTTGTGAGTATAGACGCTTTTTTTTTTACCCATAGCCATGTCTGAATTAGTGGCTACAGCTACGGCTACATTTTGCCTCTATCATGCATTGAAGTATAGTTTGTCATTAGCAACACCCATAGCAACAGTCGTAGTCGTAGCTGCAACCGCAAACTTTTGTTCTTTGCATTTTAGATTTGTATGATGTCTGCTACAACGACTTGCTAAGTCAAAAGTGCTCGCTTAACTTGGGTTCCTTAGACTTTTTTTGGAGAGGGTCGGTGTGTTGCATGGTTAGGGGGAGGCTTTTACATATTTTATTATTTTTATTTATTTCAAATCTTAAGACATACACAATTATTAAAAGATAATAGATAAGAGACATAGATAAGAGACATAGATAAGAGATGCAAATTTAACATCTTTTATATCGTTGCGGTACCCGCTGCCAAAACATAGGATTCAAACTGCCTCTAGCTGCCGGGCAACCTCGGTAGTCTAGTTGGTAAGACACTGCTCTAGAATTGCAAGGGTCGTGGGTTCGAATCCCACCCGAGTAACATGCCTGTGATATTTTTTCACAGGACTCGGGAAAGTACTGAGTATACAGTGCTAACACACATCGGTGTATGGGTAAAAACCCAAATTAATATTCTTTATCCCCGATGCAAATTTAACATCTATTATATAGAACTTCAAAAAAAAATTGATTTTGGGTCAGGGCCACACCAAGCATGAATAAGATGGAACAAAACATGTCAACGCAGTGTTCTTATTTATTAAAGGTAACAGTGTTTCATTCAGTAGGCTTTCTGCCAACAAACATTGAACAAACTAAATTACATTATTTTCACATGACAAAACCTCTAAACTAAACCATGTCTTTTGAATAATCATTTTTTTCTTCTTTTTACAGTTTGATTTTTATGACGCCAGTGGCATGTGCCATCTTTCCTCAACAGTGGTAAGTCAATTGAATATTGTTAATTACTGTAGATCTTGGAATAACGGTTCGGTCCCAACTTTATAAAGCTGGGTTAAACTTCATTGCCTTGCTCAGCTCAGATAGTTGTACTCGCTGCACCATGTAGAACATTTAATTCAATGGGCTTTAAATATAGAATATCACTCCACACTAATGATGTCACTTTTGCTCAAAATACCCTAATGTCAGACGAACATTCCACACCACTCACACTATCATCGAATAATCCACATGCCAGATCGCAATAAAAGTAGTTAAGTTTGTACACAGGAATAAACACTTGGACAAAGAATTTGCTCAGCAAAGAATGATAAAAAAATGGGAAATTAAAGGGAAGTTACTGAAGTGTTTTTAGAGCGGTAAGTAAAATTTCCACCATCAAGTTTGCAACAAAGACGCTGGACAGCCAACCATTCACTGAATTTGGTGCTCACATTTTAGTGACAATGAAAACACCTGTACATGTTTGGTAAGCCCATTATGAACTGTTAGGATTTTTTATTGGGACCTCCACACTATTTCAGATGGATATATTTCTATGGAGGATTGGTACTAATTTAAACTTTAATGCCAGTGAGCTTTCGGATATGAATCAATGTTTGTATTATTTTTTTTTTCTTTTTAAATTTATGTTTCCCATCTTTATCTTTCAGTTCTTTGGCGGTGAGCAAGTTGGAGCTAGACTTACAAGCTTCAATTAAAGCAGAATTTGGAGACAGTATTCAGACAGTTTACTTCAACAAAGGCTTGTAACGTCAATCACTTCTAAGACATTATACTATTTTATACAAATTATATAAATACTGCAGTTTGTTCTGCAGTTTGGGGTAATTTTCAAAATGATCTCGAGAAGGTCGGATTTTGCGGATGAATATTAAGCTGAGCATAGGATATTGACTGCTTTTACTTGTGCCATGGTTAAAACTACGACCACAGTATTGTGTGCTCAAGACCTTTTCTTGCCCCGAGTTTTTGCCTATGGAAAGCCATAAATACAAAACAAAACAAGATGGCCACAATTTGTAACAATGTTACACAAATCTTACATAATAAAGTTTAATTTGTTGGAAACAAAGCAACCAATCATGTGGGATATTTTATGTCATAATAAGTTTGGAGAAAATGTTGAATTTGGTTAAAGCATGTTGCAACATGATTGAATGTTTTACTAGCATTCGGCCATCCATGCCATTCAGGGCAGTTTGTGTATTAACAATAAAAAAGGACTATAATAAAGCTGATTCTCTCAGGAGGTTGTCGCCATTAGGAATGCCATAGAATATTATCTGTAACCAGTTGCCTGCTAATTTCACTCGGTGACTGTGACTGTATCTGAATGAGCGACTGTGGGCTTACTCCAGGCCTGTCTGTTTCGATTTTGAAAGTCTGCTTCGATTTGGTAATGGGCGTCCTATGAGGAAATTGTTAATCTCTACTGGAGCATTTCAAGGGCACCAAGGCAATGACAAGGGGGCACAGAGGCAATCGCCTTCTTCACCTCCGTGAAGTATCAGGCCTGCTTAATCAATGCCCGTAGCAACAGCCATAGCAGCCAATTTGGACACAGCCTTAATTTCTTTATTACCGTCATTTTTTCTTGAGGTATTTAAAATCGGCCATGGAGGGCAACTTAGTTGCTGACCAAAATAAAATTTTGGCATGAGGATTTGTCTAACAATCATGAGTTCTTCCTTGAGATATTTCAATAATACCTTAAGCTTTATATGATGTATGTATTAAGAAATGTATAATGAATAACAATATATTTCTATCTGAGAAACAAAATCAGCTATTGAGGTCATCGTATATAAAAATATAGTTACTGTCAATAAATTATGAAATTACTAATCAACCAGTTATTGTCAGTGTCACTTTTTTCAAGTTCAGACGCAGGAAGGGATCATTGAACATTTATTTGAACCCCTGTACAAACCCCCATACATTGTACATGTTTTAAACACAGCGTGTTCCACTTCAACTTGTAAGCATATTGCACATTTTAAAACGCAAGCGCAAATCGGAACGGGAATATTGGTTTTTAAGTCACAAGTGAAAGGACCGAAGACAAATCCTTAATATGCTGCAGCAATTGCAACCGTCATTTATTTATTCTTAAAATAATACAATAGATGGTAAAGACACATAACAATACATAACCACAGATTCCTTGTATACAAAGCTATATTTTTACAACTTAAATATCTTACATGTATGCCATGCATTCTCTTGACTGTTTCTTTGTTTTAAGCAAGTTCACTGCTTTGAATAAAATGCCCATTTTTAAATCATAAAAAACTTAAAGAAGTCCACTTCTGAAGACTGCCGTCCACAATTTGACATTAGTGTGCATGTCGATTTTAATTAATTTCCATTATTCACTTTAATATTCACAATGACATCACACAATTATATTTTGTCACCAATAAGACTCGATATGTATCTCTGCAGATTATTTGGTTAAGTTCATTCTTGTACTGTAAACTTTCAAGATTACAAGTGCTTTTCCTGAGACTTTCAACAATAAAATAAGGCACCTAATAATATGTCGGGAAAAACACTTGGTGCATTGTTACCTAGAGTGCATGAGAGAACTTTTAACAGTTGAAACGAATTGCCGGAGACTCGGTTTTAGTGGTATAACATTTCGAACCAAACAAGACCAGAGGACATGCACTAAAGAAGTTAATCATGGCATTAATTCACTTTGTTTTTACGGACTTGGTTAAAAAATTACATTTACATACGTCACAGGTTGTAGGCATTGCTACATACCCAAAGTTCATGGCACTGCTTTTATCTAATCTTAGGGAGAATTTGTATTAACAGGTGGAATGCCAGGAGGCGAACCACTCGAACTAGACTTGGTGAAAGAAGCATGCTCCTACCCAGTAAAAACAACAAACCATACCGTTCCAGGGAACTAGACTTGGTGAAAGAAGCACGCTCCTACCCAGTAAATACAACAAACCATACCGTTCCAGGGAACTAGACTTGGTGAAAGAAGCACGCTCCTACCCAGTCAAAAAAAAAATGTGTCCAATGTGAGAACGATCACAACTTATGCATCTTCTTAGTCCGTCTGACCCAGCGCTCTGTTTCCACCTCATTCTCAGATATGGCAATACAATTTAATGCAGAACGTTCATCATAAAACCAATTAAATACATTTCGGCATGCAAAACTCAACATGAATAATTAATTAGCACAATCTACCCCCCGATTTTCTCAACGGATTCACATTGGTCGACTTTTGAGTCGAAAAAGACGGAATTCCGGCAAAAGCCGGAAAAAATCACAGCCCTGTATCTTAGGGTAGGATTTGTATTTACAGGCGGAATGCCAGGAGGCGAACCACTCCACTTTTTGTACCAACATGAAAAACTGTTTGCCTAAAGCTGGCATAGAAGTTTAGCTCTAGCCTTAAAGTGGATAGTGGTGTTTTATCAGGATGAAATTACAGTTAGCAGTGCCATGAAGTTGGGTCATCTTTGCCTGCCAATTCAACAAGTACGACATACATGTACATGTAGAGAAATTACTTTCAATAAATACCAGTTAACCAGAAAAATACTACGCATGATTGAGAAATATCATTTGCATTCAAAGCTTCAAAATAACAAAATCTTTGTTAAACCATCCCAACTGTAAAAGTTAATTATGAAAACATGCATTTACTTTTTTAAATATCCTACATTAATAATAATATACATTATTGATAGGTTTCTGTGCTTAAATTGACACACGTTGTCTTTACAGTAACCAAACCTGGGAGGCCCTTAAATGTAGGATCATACTTTAGTACGTGACCCGTAAGACGTTTTGGTGTGTACATATTTGTTCATGGCAAACCCATGTGGAACCACGAGGCTGCACAACCCATAACCTAGTTCTGTAGCAGCTTGCAAGTACATGTAGTGCTAGATTATCAAATATTAATTTGCTAAAATCTTGGCATAATTGCACAACATTTTTGTTTATAATGCCGACCAGTGTTTACAGAGTCAAGGGCGGCATCACCTTTCCCATGACCAGAGTCAAGGGCGGTATCACCTTTCCCATGATGTCAACTAATTGATTAAAACAGACCCTTCATGTTTGTGGCTGATAATGCCGGCTGCCAACTTTGAAAATGCCCTCAACAGATTTAAGATGTTGATTCATAGTTTAAAACCAACGCCTACTTTATAGTTGACTTTTGCTGACTATGTAGGCCTAATGCGTAGTCTCCTTTCCATCCAACCCAGATTTGTAGAACTCAAGTCCAGGACCCAGACTCGGGTCCATCTCGAGTCACAATTCCAATGACTCAGACTTGACCCAAAGGATTTGTGACCCGGGAGTCATTTATTTTCACCAACAATACAATTTTTTTTTTCAATAATAAATTCAAGTCTGATGATTTGATTGACATATTCACAGAGAAATATTAACATTTTGCACATGACTCGACTGGCCATGCGTCTTAGACTTGACACAGGTGACCGCAATACTCCAACCATGTGAAGAAAAAAACTCAATCATTAAGAAACAATGGGTTGATGTATTTATAGGCAACAAATTTACATTGCACACGTAAATCAGGTGCATAATCAGAAGTGACTTTGACAGGTAACCCTGGTAACCCTAGTTGGTTACATAAAGATCCCCTATTTAGTCTTGAAAATTAAAATGCTTAGCAAAAATTTTACCTAGAAGCCTTCTGAATTTCATAAAATGTTATACTATACACATACAACTAACCTGGTTTTTTTTTACCTACACTTTTTGAAATCATACTCAAAAGGCCAAGGATGAAGGACCCATATACAGTTAAAAGAAAACAAAGGCAGTAAATACAAACTTTTACTCCTTGATTTCATTTACTTTTTTTTAAGATGTAAAGCTTTGGGTGAGACAGTACGCCATTTATTTTTTTTTTTTTAAAGAAGGAATAGTCATGTCAAGTGACTGTCAATTTCCTTTCCATGAATATTTAGACATGCATTTAATTATAAAATCAGACAGTCCATTTTACGACACCGTTTTAATTATCCCAAATTCGCCTTTTATACATGCAGCATAGTTTAAATTCTTTGGAAATAACTTTTTTTTTATCAACAACAATAAAATAAATAAATGATTGAATCACTTCCCTACAGGTCATGGGGTCACATTACCTAAACAATATGTACCTGGTTTCTTTGTCTTTTCAAGCAACTTCTACCAAAAAACATAATGATTTCACATATTTTTAGTTCAACCAATTCGCCATCGAGGTCAGACACAGTTTCCTCCACAGGTCACACTCAACTAATAACACTGGTTCATATATGGCAGCCACAAAATGTACACTCAACACAGAGCATAAACTTACACTTTTAAACATGTAGTATTAGAAGATCTATCAAAACAAACGGTAAAGTATGGTGAATTGCTTTACAGCAGTTTGTAATCATACATGTACCATTGAGAGTCATAAAGGCAGTTACTGTTGGTTACTGAAGGAGTAAGATGCAGATTACAAAACATAAGTTCCATGGAAACATGTTTAGTTTAGCATTTTGCCACAATTGAGATGACATTCATGGTTTATCGTTAACTATTGTGTGTAACAGACAGCATAACCATGTTGCTATGGTTACAGTTTGGACCTGGGGATGACTATGGCTGTGATGACGAATACACAAAGGAACATTTTCCATTTAATAATGTTACACCCTTAAAGCTGAGACACCTACGATGAGAAATCTTTCAGAACAATAAACTTATCTTTCAAAACATAAACATTGAAAAAATACAATTTCAATATCAAAATTGGAAATGGTCTTAAATTTTATACCAAATTTACCTTCGCAAAAGAGATATTAACCAGTCATCGTTTTTATTTCAAGGCTAGTGTAGAATTCATTGTGAAAAACTCACACAGATTGATATATTTGATTGATAAAACATCAATCATAACTTTTTTCGCTGAAACTCACTCTGGATTTGTGTTCACAAAAAGTAATGTATTCCCTTTGTAGAATAAAGTGAGTTAACTCTTACACCAGTTTACTTGGGGCTCAGTTTCATAAAGCTGTTTAGCAGAAGATGCTTCTAAAAGGCACTGTACAAGTTTGGTAATTGTCAAAGACCAGTGTTCTCACTTGGTGTATCCCATCAAAGCATAAAATAACAAACCTGTGAAAATTTGGGCTCAATTGGTCATCGAAATTGCGAGAAAATGATGAAAGAAAAAACACCTTTGTTGGACGAATTTGTGTACTTTCAGATAGGAATAAAAGACTTCTAGCTAGAAGTCTTTTATTATTTTAGTGAGAAATTGCCTCTTTCTGAAAAGCTACGTTACTTCAGAGGGAGTCGTTTCCCACAATGTTTTATACTATCAACAGCTCTACAGTGCTCATTACTAAGTCAGTTTTTAAGTTAATATTTGTTTTGAGTAATTACCAAACGTGTACCTTCCCTTTAAAAAAAAAATATTTGCTGAGCAAAATTTGACAGGGAACCTGTCAGGAACTACCAGTGAAAACTGCATGTTTATTTGGCTGGTAACCTGTGTTTGTTTGTAAAGCAAGACTTTTTTGTAATATATGCTTAGCAGCTTTATGACATTGGGCCCAAATGAAAGAAGTGCACATAATGTTGGCAACGTACCCTGACCAGGAGCACATTTATTTTGTTAGACTCTTGAGTTTAAAATCAGATTGTAGCGACATGTCTTAAGACTGTTTACAAATCTCTTGAATGGTAGTTTTTTTTGCACTAGTTGGATTCGAACAGGCTACCTTGATGAATGCATTATGCTGCTAAACTTGATACTCAACTTGATCGTGGGGAAATAACACGTAGGCCAATGTAGATACTGCAAAACAACAACAAAAATACCTGATTTATTAAAAGGTATTAACTTTATATGACATGCATGATGGTTTGATGTATAGGCTAATGAAAATTATTTATAAGTTTATTTATTAACATAATTTTAGACACATTGGTTCAACTTTGACTTTTGCTTGTGAAAAGTTTGGCTGCCATTGTTTGCTCTTCTACATGTACTTTTGTTTTGAAATGACAAGACTGTAATGGTCCAATAGCCAAACATCTTTTTCTCATGACACGCTCTGACTGTGCACATAGCGTGTGCACATTAACATTTTGGTTGGCAAAAATGAGGAAACTTCGCGATGTTTTGTACACGGCTAATTGCTGCGTGACGCATACACGATTAAGCGTCTGCTTATTGCACATCTCTATGGCGTTTGCCAACCAACACGGTCTGTACGAATGCGTGAATGTAATTAGCATATTTTCATGAAAAGGGTCCATTGTTGAGATTTTGACATACTTACCCAAGTCCCAAGGTGAGTAAATTGGTGAGGATGAGGGACGGAATGAACACACTCAGGACTTCAGCCGATAAGAAGTTACTTTTCATCGCTTTGGACTTGCGGATACTCAGCCGGGTGTGGTCAGGATGCTTGAAACGAAACTCCCTGAAAAATTAAACCAACAGGCTATGCATAAATACACTGATGAAGACAGTTCTCCAAAAACTAAAAGCCAAATTCTTATGTGTCATTTTCCTTCCCATTTGACATGTTTTGATGAAATCCAACTTCACACACACATGTGATTTGCATTCGAGTATATGAAGATGCTCTACCTTGTCAGACTTTTTGTTTAAATAATATGAATACATAGGCCTAATGTAAAGAACATAACTCTAGCCTGTGCATATGTACCTGTACAATGTATAGTATCTCTAATCTAAACAAATTGGTAACAAAACTAACAATGAATAAGCCTAGTTTAAACACACTAAAGTTAACGTGAAGCAAAATTTTGTGATGCAAACAATCAGTAAGCCCTGTTTTCCATAAATTGTAGTGACTCCAAAATAATGTGCTTTTTTGTCCTCACATTTCACGATAATTTTGCAGTAGGCTTTAGAAAGTTGGGTGTGTGAAGTTTTCAGGGTGTTAGAGTTAAACCTTTACAATCTAAAATTTAGATACACGTGTACGTATTTAAAAAAAATATATATCTCTAATAAAATGTATGCCAAAGGTTTAACTTACAGGACCCTTTAAAAAAACACTTAGACAGTTCACTGACAAACTGCTTATTAAAATGATGGAGAGGTCAACAAACTATTTTAAAGGGGTACATCCCAGGGGCCTCTCTCAAATCTCTGCTTGGGGGCAGGCTCCGCGCGCTGCCAACACAGGTCAGCCTTTAAACTGCACTTTGGAGCAGTGCGTACTGCATGCAGAGCCTTAGCAGGAGCCTAAGCAGAGAAAGCCCCCATATTAATTGATACTTCAGCGGAAATGACCGAGGACATGGCCATTTGATGACCCCTTGACCATCTTATAAATTTACCGGTACAAATTGGTCTATAAGGGCCGCAACAATGACTAAGATATTACTGTTTAAAGCAGTTACTGCATTCACATCAGGGCCCATTTCATGGCTCTGCTTCCAAAAGCACACAATCGGTGCAAGCAGGGAATTCCGTGCTTACGTCAAGCATACTTCAGGGGTTAGCAGGGAACTTTTGCTTGTGCACACTTCACATAACTAGGCATTCTTTGCTTACACAGCTAGCACAGACATTTGGCGCTTACACAGTAAGCAGCAAATGGTGGTTGTGAACGCAGAATTTGGCGGTAAGCAGAGCCATGAAATTGGGCCGAGAAGCCTGAAGGGTAATCCCTGGTTACTGTTCAAAGGGAATTCATACAACAGAAAATAAAAACATTACCTAATAACAGGCATCAATAGGTAAAATATCCCAAAGTGTCTCACAAAAAAATTATTTGAATCAGATTTCCTTAATGCAATCTGTAACAAGGCAATTGAATAAAATCTGAAAATAAAATACAAAAGTGCAGAGAACCATCCAAGTACTTCAAACACATCAATAAAATACAATAAAAGGAAGTTCAAATGCAAGATGATAATGTAGAAAGCTCCCTGAAAAACAACAAATCATGTTCTGATTCACCAATTTGAAAACAAGAGAATATTCCAAGATATTTATCAAGACATTCAAATTATTTAACATTATAAAATAGTAACATGTGACAATTAAGAACAGAAAATAAACTAAACATAAAAACACGCACTAGGGCTAGGTCAGAGGGTAAAAACCCTAGAACACAAAAACAGACAAAAAATCATTACTTGATTTACTTACTTTGGAGGGAGTGGTTCCGGCCTGCTGGACCAATCCCAAATCCACTCTGTACCATGACCCACAGCAGTACTAGAGCCGGGTAGAAGAGGAGCCGTCTAAAACAGAAACGACAAATACCTTCACATTAAAGAAAAAACTCCAACAAAGTAGTTTCAAGCGCCAAAATGGTTTCCAGACAAAATTTGTTTTCAGTGCAGTTGGAATCAATCTCAGGAAAGGTTCTAAAGTTAAAACATCATTTAATAACGCCAATAACTCTTATATGCAGTAGGCCTAACATACACAGCACAAATACAGATTATTGAAATTAATACGTTGTAGGCCAATAACTAATATTAAATTAAATTCTGCTTGGTTACACATTGTTATGACATCCCTAAACTTAGACACCCCTACGTTCCGACCCCCTAGTATATTTTCCTACTCAACCCTAACCCTAACCTTACTGTGTGAATCAAAAGGTTTTTTTTTTAACATAAAAGGGTTGTCAAAACATCAGGGATATCAGATAGAGCAGTCACTATCCACTTTAGTGAACAAAGTAAGAAAAACTCTTCTCCTGTTAAAGGAAATCAATCAAAATCTCAGATATGTGACACAAGAAAATGAAGATGAAACACTGAGAATTTGACAACACAATTTGACCACCTGAAAGTTCTAGAAAAAGTCTTTGCTCTAACTTTCTTCATCTTTTTTAACTCTTTTGGTGACCTTTACAAAAGATCAAAATCAGAGCACACTGTGCATAAAAATGACTCATCAACTTTAAGAGTAATGTTAATCGTCACATAAACTTGTATGCATGTCCTTCATTATGGTTAATAAATACATACAATTACACACAAAGATAAGAAATAAGTGCTGGTACTAAGCTACTCATGTAATATCTACATGATCTAGGGAAGTCACATTATTCATGCATTCATTTTTAAAATAGAAAATATAGTGACAGGGAATGGGAAACACACTAACATCAACAAATTTAAAGTCACCATATTTCAGCACAATCTCAATATTAACTGAATCAGTCTGGTGACAACTTTGGGTTTGATTTTATGAATATATCAAATGCAATTTTGAGTCCGTTTTGTCACAAAATAAACACAATTCACACGGTAAAGTCTTGACTATGGCATGGACGAAGTGACAAGTCAAGTAGTGAATTTTGCGATTGTGACAATGTACGTGTACAAATGATGCATAAAATGTTAATCGCATAGATCTTTTCCTTTGCATTACTTTCACCCCAAAAACAGAGACGAATCTTTTTTAATTCTAGCCAACGTGGAAGACCATTCTATGCAGACATTTCCTGACGTGACAAAAGTGCCATATATACCTTGTTGTGCTGTTTGGAAAAAATGTGCGGGGGAATGCTTATTTTGAAACTAAGCCTTAATTTTAAAGTATCGAGGGCATCCATGGCAAAATAAAGGATGACACTTGACATGTGTACCAACAATCACATTACAAGGATCTCTGTGTGGTATAAGAACAGTGAGTCACCAAGGAGGTTGGAATGCATGTCTCCAGAAGGAAGAACCCCTCCATTCCAATCCATACGGCATTTTATACCCAAAAGGTCACAATGTAAAACAGAGATCACACATAAATTACCAAGGTTAAGGTTGGCATACATGAAATATGTACATACATTCCATTTTTAAATAGTATCATGCATAAATGTGGAAAACATTCAACAACGTTCATAGCTTGAATAAAATGATAAAATAGTTCAGACTCCAAGCATCCAGAGACAGTTGTGACTGGTGTCTGTTACAGGCTGGTACAGGGTGGTATTTGGCACGTAGACATCCTAGACAGACAGCCAGGTTCTGTGTACTTCGATCTCTAGAGTATTGTTCCCAGGAAAATAAATCAAAACAACACATGATTCTAGGCAGAACTGGGTCAACTTATAGACCCAAACCCATGACCACCTGCTACATTTATGAACACTCTACAAGAAAAGTTGCAAATTAAAATTTCAAAACAGGGATACAAAGCACACAAATTGAAGGTCTGCTGGATTAAAAAAAATAGGTTTTGTTTTAAAAGTTTGACTTACCTGTGATCTGTCTGAGCCATTGCTGTAGGTAGACCCTGGGGCACTGTTGGCACCACTGCCATTCGGACTGGGTGGACCTTTGGGGCTAAAAATTACAAGCAAAAAAGAAGGATCAGTCAAATACTCTGCTCTCAGTGTTAACATTTTAAAGGAACCCAAATTTTATTATAAGAAATCAAATGGTCTCTGTGACCTAACTGGCGGTGTGACTAGTGGTTATGATCCGACTAGAACACAGGTACGTCATGGTTCAATTCTTTTCAAACTAATCAATCTGATCCAAACATTGAGGTTACACAATCGTTTTGTTTTTAAGTAGGATTTGAAACTTTGCATGGTGGAAATAAGATATAGAAGAGTTTGCGGTAACACCATGTAATGAATCTCTAAATGAGTTGGGGTGGTTCTGAAAAGAACCGTTGGATTAACTCGACGTTTCGATCATCAGTATGCTCTGA